>NW_027185797.1:30506298-30511782 GCF_028583685.1 Petaurus breviceps papuanus | reverse complement strand
GGGCAGCCAGGCACATGAATTATTTTGAGGATCCAGCCTCCTGCGTTGAATGCCCAGAAGTCATCCTGGCTCTGCCGATAATCAGACTGATGACCTTGGACAAGTCACATCTCTTCTCTGGGCCTCAGTTTCCCGGTCTGTAAAATCAGATCACTGCTAGGTGGCCTCTGGTCCCGACCATCTCCCAATCACTTTCAGAAACAATATGACCCTCTTCACAGGGACCACGGTTCCATTCCTTCCAGACCCCAGGTGTTTAGCAATGAGGGTGCACATCCCCTCCCTCCAGGCAAAGGGATGGATTCCATCTCTTTCACCCAGTGAATGAGGCCTTAGGGTCTTCTGTTCTGCTCGCAGATTGGTTAAAACTGTTGCCTTTATCTTTTTTCCCCAGTAGAAGAGGGAGGGAGAGAAAAATAAATGTTCAGTTTTTTTTCTTTAAATCCAATTTAAAAAGTTCTGGTCCCTTCTCTGTCTCTAGGGCTCTTTGCTTCGCTTCCTACTGGCTCAAATAATACTTAGGCTGTTGCCCAGACACGGGTTTTTCTGAGAAAAGCGCTCCCTCTACAAACTTTAAAATGCTTTTTAAAACAGCAGGTACTATGAGGTTCATACACCATCAACCAACTGATGGCATGTGAGAGAAATGCTTCCGTTATCTGGAAACTTCACTCATGTGGAACAAGACAAAAATAGTTCCAGGGCGCTTTAAGGCTGAAGACTTTTTTTTTTTTTTACAACAACCTTGTGAACTAGAGAGTACAACCATCATCTTCCCCCTTTAACAGCTGAAAAAACTGAGTGACCAGTTTATAATTACCCAGCTAATGGATGTCAGAGGCAGGACTCCCCAATCAGTCATGCTAGCCACCACTCCACCCTCCCAGCTCCCCCTTCAGCTCCCGGTCACAGTCAACATCCGGAGTTTGGAGGACAAAAATTACACGCTCTGGAATGATGACTTATCTAAATTACCTGGAATAAAAAGTTCTAGGAGAATATCTCTTGGGAACAGGCAGTACTTAAACATTACCAATTATCTGCCTCAAGGCCAGCGGTGAAGCAAGCATTGCTCTCCAAACCCGGGATGCACCAGGAGCTGAGTGAGGGCAGCTGCGGGGTGGGGAAGGAAGGAATTTATTGCCCATCATGAATGAGGTAAGGCCCTTGGTCCAATCTCCACCCTGCAGAGGGGAGGCCATTCCCTCATGGCCATCAGCTTAAAGCACAAAGAAATGGAGCTGCCCAGCATTTGTCTTCATTTTCCCATTCCTGAAAATCATTCTTAAATGCGATATGTGTAAAGCATTTTGTAAATAGCAAAAGTGTGTATGTCCATATATACACTTACATATACATAAATATGCATATATGTACACTCATCATGGAGATAAGGCTCCAGAGGCTCTGTCCTACATCACCCCACCCTCCCCCATCACATAAACAGGGGATCATGGGATCCTACGCTGGAAAGGACCTCCGATACCATCAAGACCAACCCCCCCATTTTACAGAGGACTTCAGTGATTTGCCTAATGCAGGTAGAAACCTCAGAAACCATCTAAGCCAAACACCTCATTTTATAGATTTTTACAGCTCGGTTGTGACTACTGAAAGAAGCCTTCTTTTCCTACTACCTTAAAGCATGAGAAAGATGAACCAGGAGCTGTTCAAACCTCACATTCCATTTTTTTAGAGTCCCCACCTGTACCTCAGCCCAACTCCACATGGAGATGAAGAGAATCCTGCTCAAACTAGAATGTCAGATAGAGATTTCCAGGGGCCAGCAAAAAGGTTCGGCTTTCTATCCAATTATAGAATGACTATGGATGCCAAGAACCCTATTGCAGCAATCTTACGCCCAACTATTGGCTTGCACGATGCATCCATCCTCCCCAGAGCAGCCAGATGGACAGGCCCTGAAGCACAGGTTTGACCACACCATTGCTCCATTCAGGGGGCCCCATTTATCTTGAGGGTAGAACACCAACCCCGAGTCAGGCAGGATGCAGCAGCTGGCCTTTGCAGGCTTCTTACGTAGGACACATTTCATACACGGCCAAACTGGCCAGCTTGGTTTTCCCTGCAGACAGCTTCCCAACTCCTGTCTCCACATGTTGCCTAGAATCCATTCCCTCCCCATGGCTGCCTCTTAGGATTCCTGCCTCCCGTCAGAACCACCCCAAGTGGTATCTCCTACATAAGGGTGACCCCGCTCCCCCACCCACTCTCTCCTTTGACCAGCATAATTTTCATTTACTTGTCTGCATTTATGTTGCTTCCTTCCAATAGGATACAAGCTCCCAGAGGGCAGGAGATTTTCGTCTAGCAGTGTGACTTCAGACCTAGGGCTGGACAGATGATAGCCCTGTCATCCTCTGCCCAGGCCAGCCCAAGTCTGAAATATTGCTTTGAGATCCAAAAGTCAGTGTAAATGCTAGAGGGCATCCAAGGTGAAAAAGGCCTTGAGGATCATCTGGAGAAACTTGGGATATTTGGACTGAAGAGAACTCAAGGGAGACATGAGAGCTGCTACTTCAGGAATGGCGGGGAACAGGGATCCAATACACTCTGTTTGCCCAGTGGGGCAGACCCAGGAGCTGGGGGAGGAAGCTACAGAGAGATTTGGGAAAAGAAAGACTCCGAAGGATGAGGAAAACCCCGGAGCAGAACAGATGGCCTCAGAAGCTGGTGAGCTCCCCTCATGGGACCTCTTCACTCAAAGGCCAACTGAATGGCCACTTCTCAGGGACACAGCAGAGAAAATTCTTACCTGATAAAGACTGAACTAGATGCCTTTGAGGGCCCAACCCTGAGGTCTCCAATGTAGGGAAAACACATGAAAATTATTATCTAAGTGACTCCAAAGGGCCACTGCCAACCTGGTGCTGGCCAAGACCTCAGCTACCACCCAACCAGCTCAACCAATGCGAATGACAGAAAAGGAAACTGAGGCTCAGGAAAGGTCACATGAGTAGTGCACATCAGGGGTAGAATTTGAACCCGGGTCTCCTGACTCCAGCTGCTCAGACACAAGATCTGGGGATACCCCCCAAACTCCAGGGGGCTCCTCTTTACCCACCTGTCCACAGCCTCCCTGATGAGCTGCTGTAGGTCCACCTCCTGTTTCCGCAGGGTCCCAAAGGAAGACTGGCTCTCCACCAAGCCCGATCCTCCGACGTTCAGGGTGATCCTCCCCAGGGCAGTCTCGACAGTGCCCTTCACGACATCTTCAAACTTCCCCTCATACTTCACAAAGTCTGACTCAACCACAACTAGAAGGAGACAAAGGATGACCAGAGCTTCAGGCAAATCTGTCTTGGCACACAGTAAGTGCTGAAAAAATTTTTTAAAAAATTCATTCTCTCCTTCTAATGGCAGAAGAGCCTTGAAAAAAGATAAAGGTTAGGATTCAACACCTGTTAGCTGGTTGTTTGGTGCTAAGGACTGGCCTCATCACTTCTCCCTCTGTCCACCCTGATGGACAACTGGACGCCTGGCCAGCAGTCTGGGTAGCAGCCTTCAATGGAGCAGGCCAGGAGGGTCTAAGTAGACTTTCAGGGAAAAAGGGAGGGACGTTGCCTACCACCCTTTGAACCCCTGGCTGCTAGGCTATCGTCCTGGTTCCTTGGTGAGACAGTCCTCCCCTGACTCTCTTCTACAAATCAATTAACAAGCATTGATGAAGGACCTACTGTGGTATCTGTGCACTCACTGGGGACAACAAAAACTAAACCCACACGACCAGCTACCTACTGAGCCCTTAAAAGGGGTTGTCTCATAGACATAACAGGATTATATCTTATAGACATGTCCATAACAGGATTCGTACTTTCCCCCCAAAACCCTCTTTGGAACTTCCCTGTCCTTCCAGCTTCCCAGACTGGCAGCCTTGGCATCATCTTTGACCCCTCACGTCTCCTCATCTATCCAATCAGTTACCAGGTGTTCCTGTCTCTGCCTCCATGACACCTTGTTGAAGGAACCTCCTCTCTCTTGTCACACAACCACCACCTTACTTCAGGGTTAAGTGCTTGTGATTCAAAGAAAAACGAAAAAAAAAAGAAGAAAGAAAAAGAAAAACAAATTGGGGTCTGTTGTATTAGATACATAATAGTAATACAGGCATTAGATATCATTTGATAAGGGCGTGAACAAGGGTGACAGCCACGTGAGCAGAAAGGCAGCATGAAGCTGGAAAGGACAAGATCAGCCAACAGACTGGCCAAGGACCACTGGAGTTGAGTTCACCTAGGAGGGAGCCTGGAAGGATGGTGATGCCCTCAACTGGACGTTATGGGAAGATGGGAGAGGCCTGGGAAAACATAACAAGTGCATCTTGGATGTGCTGAATTTGAGATGCCTACAGGAATCTAACGGAGATGCGTGTACAAAAGGTGATGTGGGACTGGAAGTAAGGAGAGAGAGTAGGGCTCGATACAGAGATGTGGGGATGATCAGCACCAGAACAATCATGGAATTCATGGGATATCCAAGTTAGAGTAATAAAGGGAAAGGGGAAGAAGGCCCAGGACAGGGCTTGAGGGACACTCGCAGCTGGGGGCATGACCTGATCAACAATCCAGCAAAGGTGATAGAGGAGTGGTCAGATAAGTGGGAGGGGAACCGGAAGAAAGCAGGGTCACTAGGGAGGAGAGAGTGCCCAGGAGCAGAGGGGGACAGTCGGTGTCAAAGGCTGTGGAAATGTCCAGAAGGATGTCCAGAAGGCATTAAGGGAACATTGGTAACTTTGGAGAGAGCGATATTTACAGAATGATGACGCTGGAAGCCAGACTACCAAGGTAAGAAGAGAGGGAAATGAAGTGGAAGCACCCCGTGTAGATAGGATAGCCCTCTCAAGGGCTTTACCCACAAGAGGGAGAAGATACAAGAGCCAGTGGGGATGGATGGTTGGAAACAAGGGAGATTTCTTTGAGATTGGGGAAGGAGGGGAGATAAATAAGTATTTATCTTATCTTATCTTATCTCATCTTATCAGATTTCTTTGAGATTGGGGAAGACCTGTTTGTAGATAACAGGGAAGGAGCTTGGGGAAGAGAACAAAGATAGGATAGTAAGGACAATCTCATGAGGAGACAGGAGATGGAATTGAGGATGCACACTGAGGGATTTGCTGTGGCAAGAAAAGGGGACCCCTCTACTTGTGAGATGGGGGAAGGAGATAATGGTGACATGGGGAGGGGAGAAGAGGAGAACGGGGAGCTCTAGCAAATTTTCTTAGTCACTTCCGAGGCCAGGTTCTCAATCGAGAAGGTGAGTGGTGGGGTGGAGAGAGGAGAGTTTGGAACAGTTACTGTGGAGAGTGGGATAAGAAATAAACTAGGGGGAGGCGACCAGGTAGCACAGCGAGTAAGAGCACCGGCTCCAGTGTCAGACTGACCTGGAGATCGAATCCCGGGCTCAGACACTTAGCACCCACCCAGAAATAATAACTGGCCGTGTAACCTTGAGCAAGTTACTTAA
>NW_027185797.1:30456594-30506288 GCF_028583685.1 Petaurus breviceps papuanus | reverse complement strand
CAGAAATAATAACTGGCCGTGTAACCTTGAGCAAGTTACTTAACCCCGATTGCTAAAAAAAAATAAATAAATAAAAATAAACTAGGCAAGAATAAAAAAGTCTGGGTGCAGAGAGGGCCCAGGGAAGAGGACATAAGATTAATCTGTAGGGGATCCAGTCAGCAGGATTTCATGATTCCCATCAGCCCTGTTCAGCACTGACTCTGACACTGGCTTCACAAACACCTCGACCCTGACAAATACCTTTGCAGATTTGTATCTCCCTGACCTCTGCCCAGGCTAAGAATCCCTTATCTCCACTAATCTTCATGATAAAGTCCAGTTGAGGCTCCACCACTCTACCTGAACCACAGTTTGGAGAAAAGCCAGGCTGTGCATCTTGTGCCAATGCTGTCTCCCAAGCTGCCAGCCCTGGGTTTTGGGGACCTGTTTCCCAGCCTCTAGTGACTCATCTCCTAGCTCTCTCCTCCCCACATCCCTGTGGCCGCTCTCAGAAGTTCTCCAGGTCCTGTCCTGTTCTCTGTCTTTCCAATTTCCAGTCATTTCTTCTAGTTCAGTCTTCTGGGACCAAGCAGATCAATCCCTTTCCCAATTCTATTGGCTCCTGGTGACATTTTGTGCCAAAATGAAATCTCCTTCCTGGATTTTCAGAACATTTCTGTTGCTCTGCTTCCTGTCCACATCAGCGGCCACATCTTCCCTATTTTCCTTTTCACTACTCAAGAAAACAAGCCCTGGAACCAGGATCAAACCACCCTCACAAAGTACCAGCATCAGACGGTCATGAGGCCAAGTGGAATTCCAAGGCCCAGAGCTGTCCTGTCTGCTTCCTTGAAGAGTTCACTGGAGAGCCCTCCAGGCCTACCTTGCTTCACAGCAGTGCAGTCCTTACGAACTGAAGGTTTGTGGTCCCCCTGAGTCGAGCAAGGCCATTAGAGACATTTTGCCAGCAACGTGTGCTTGTCTCATGTACCTGCAGCATTTTTTGATAATTCTCACAATTTTTCAAGCTTTTTAATTATTATTATTACTGTTAAGGTAATCTGTGACCAAGGGTTTTTGATGTTACTATTGTCTTTGTTTTGGAGACACCATGAACACCCCCCCAAATCGGACAGTAAACAACTGATAAATGTGTGTGTTCTGACTGCTCCACCAACTGGCCACTCCCCGTGTCTCTCCGTCTTCTCTGGCCTCCTTATTCCCTGAGACACAACAATTAGGCCAATTAACAGCCCCACAATAGTTTCTAAGTGTTCAAGTGGAAGGAAGAATCAATGGATGGAGCAAACTTCCTTGTCTTATTTTGAGAAATGGCCCTGGTCAGCCCAACCTTCAGCAAAACCACCCTGATCAGTCAGCAGCCATCAGCAAGACCTTCCACCAGCAAAACAATGACTCGCTGAGGACCAGGAGAGGGCTAGCATCTTCTAGCAATAAAGTATTTTTTAACTAAGGTGTGTACATTGTTTTAGGAATAACACTATCACACACTTAACAGACTATAGTATAGTGTAAACATAGCTTTTATATGCACTGGGAAACCAAACACTTCCTATGACTCATTTTCTTGTGATATTTGCTTTATTGCAGAGGTCTGGAGATGAGCCTGCAACATCTCCGAGGTGGCCTGTGTACACTTACATATTGGGGAAACTGAGTCCCAGAGAGGCGTAGCAACTTGCCCAGCGTCACACAAGTAGTGTGTGATTGAGCCAGTCTACAAAGGCAGGCACACCAGTTCCAACTCCGTCACTACCGCACTCAAGCCTCCAAGGTCTCATTCTCTGCCTCGAGGGTCTGTACTCCCTTCTCGGTTCATTCCATGTGCTTAAAGTAGCCTCCCCATGAGCTAGTCTCTGTTCCCCCAAGATCCTCTCTTCTCTCCCATCTCACCTCACCTGAGAAAACTTCCTCAGTGGACAAAAGGAGGGAGCCTCCAATTGCACCTTCCCCAGTACCCACTTCAGGCCTTTCAGACATAAGTAAGGAATGGATGTGGCCCCAGGCCTTAAAGCATGATGGACACGAAGTTTGTATCAGCGGGCTGATCTACTGCATGGGACACCCACGGGGGCACAGGACAAGGTCCTGTTTATGTTTTGTAGAGTGCCCAACACATCCTTGGCCCTAAGGAACATGCAACAATCAGCCAAGTCAAAAAAGCAAACCATCCGATCGGCATCCAGGGTCCAATGTCTGAATTGCCCTCCTTCATGCCCCCTGGGCCAGGGGAACCCAGGGAGTGGCAGAGCCAGATTCGAACCCCCGTCTTATCAAGCTGCAGGTCTAGGCACCATCCCACCTCCTTCTCATTACCCTTCTGTCCCCTTGCCCAAAAGGACTGGGAGCAAGCAAATGTTTGGATGGCCCCTGTAAATCCAGTCTTCCTTCCACAGTAGGGACCATGTTGTTTTCTAGTCAGAGATAAATAGGGCCAGTCCCAAAATCAGGGGTTCTTAACCTGGGGCCCATGAATTAAACACACACATACATGTATTTAATGCCTGTATCTCAATAGAATTGATTTCCTTTGTAATCCTACATATGCTATACACTTAAAAACATGATTCAGAGATGGTGCCACTGGCTCTGCTAGACACTGCCAAAGAGGTCTATGACACACAAAAGCTTAAGAACTCCTGCCCTAGATGAAGCAGCAAAAGAAAATAAAGTATGTAGGTATACACACACACAGAGGAATACATGTGTTATATGGATGTGCGTGTGTGTCATGTTTATGTGTGTATACATGTGCATGCGTGTATGTCTGTCTGTGCACATGGATGGGCACGTACACACACATCTATTTCCCAGCATTCTGGAATCCCTCACTCAGCTGATGTGGTTGCTCTGGCTTCATTAAGAAATTTAAAAAAAGAACACACATCTCCCTCCCTTAGAACAGAGACACCTCTTCAAGATCTTTGTACCCCTGTGGGGCCCAGCACAGGGTGCAGCAGAGAGTAGGGCCTTTCTTTGGGTTTTGTTGTTTGTTTTTGTTGCTGCTGCTGCTTCTGTCCTTTCTAAATGCTTCCTGGATGACTAGAGGATGTTGACTTGCCCAGCTGCTGGATGGAGCCCTTCCCTTCCCTCTGGACCTCGACCTCTCCTCTAGGAAAGTCGCCATCCCTGCGTCTGAGGCCATGGACCCCTAGAGCAGCCGGGGTGCCCGGTGGATGCCTTACCTGGGCTCAAAAACTGATCTTTGGTCAGGATGTCATTGATTGTGGCTGATAAAAACTGGTACTTGGGTCTCTGCCAACACCAAAACTTCTTTTTCTTCACCACCAGACTCAGAAGCTGTAACCTGTCTGAGTCATTCAGGCTTAACACTGGGATCAAGTCCCCTCCTGGGTCAGTGTCTCTGAGAAAATTCCTGGTGGCCTTGGCAAACATCCCGAGGACTCACCTGGAAGAAAAAGCCCCTCATTACATCAGCAAACAAGGACTGGAGAATTGCCGAGGTCTTCTTGTAAGCCTAACCTGGAGAGGCTTCCCCCAGGGCCTCAGGTCACACCGCAATCTTCCCCTCCTACTAAAATCACTGGCCCTGGATGGATGTCAGGGATTGAACTGAAGCATTAAGGGAAAATATACCTTTCCTGATCACCATTTCTCCTCTGAATTGAGCTTTTATTTCTCCCTGATGTACTGCCACATATGGTAGAAGCAGTCAGTTCTTATGAGTTATTATCCCAGGAGAGAAGGCACATTCTGATTGAGACTATGGGGGGGGGGGAGAAAGGGAGAGAGGGAGAAAAAAGAGAGGGAGAAAGGGAGGGAGAGAGGGAGGGAGAGGGAGAGAGAGGGGGGAGGGGGGGGGGGAGGGGAGGAGAGAGAGGAAAGGAGAGGAAGAGAAAAGGAAAGGGAGAGGGAAAAGGAGAGAGAGAGGGAGAGGATGCACAAAATCTAGTGGAAAACCACTGGCTACTGTATTTGCAATCCATCACTCAAGCTTCTGAGTACCACATCTTAGAAGGGGCATTGACAACATAGAGCCAGTTCAGAAGAGGGCAACCATGATGAATTGGCATCCACACTCTGGGGGGCTCAGGTGAAGGACCTGGGGATGTTTCGAGAAGTCTCAGGGAGGAAGAATCCGCCAGCATCTGAAGGGCTGTCAGGAAGAAGGACCAACCTTGGGCAGCTTGGCACACAAGGAGGGCAGAACTGGGAACCAAGGGGGGAAGGTACAGAAAAGCAAATTTAGACTTAGCATAAGGAGAAAGTCCCTAAAAATCAGAGGTGTCCAGAATGGAAGGGCTTGCTGAATGACCTTTGTCAGACACATCGTTGAGAAAATTCCCATGCAAGTACAAAAGATGACCGCTGAAATTTCCTGCTGTTCTGAGATTGCAATTCATCAGGGGAGACACCATTATTTAGTGTATAGGCATGGGGAAGGTTGAAGTGGGGCAGTGTGCTATGATGGGCAGAGAACAAACCTTGGAATCAAGAGGACCTGGGTTCAAGTCCTGCCTGTGACCATGCTGGCAAGTCATTTAACCTCCCCAGGTCACCTAAAACTAGCAGTAACAGAGCAGGTGCTGATCTGCCTGGCCAGAGGGAGTGCCTAACACTTTGGTTGGGAGCTCTGGGTTCCAGTCCATTTTGCCACAGAGTGATCAACCAACCAACTTCCTCTCTCCATGCCTCAGTTTCTCTACTTATTGGGGGAGAAGGGAAGAAGGACAAGACATTCCCTTCTATTCTCAGAAAGTGAGCTAGTGTAAATGAGAGAGTGTTGCAAGCATAGCTCAAGAAATTACAACCTGGGCGGGGGAGGGGGTGATCGTGATTTCCTCATCCAACAAAGGACATTTTCTCCTCAACAGGAAACCTTAACCTCTCAATTTCTCAAAGCTCCTTACCCTACACAATTTTGTCTCTCAGGATTTTGAAAAATGAGGCATCCTTTTTATTTTGGCCCCCATATGGGGGGGGAGGGGGCTTCAACAAGTATAAGTGTCCCTAAAACTATTCTTTCCAATCCTGAGAAGCCATTTTCAGTTTCTTCAAGAAATGAGGCCTTACAGATTCTTTATGGAAAACCTTCCTGCCCTTCCCCACCTTGGAGGGAGGAGGGGAAAGAGGCACCACAGTGGGACAGACCAGACCAGAACACTGACTGTATGTGTGACCTTGGCCTACAACATCACCTCTCTGGGTCTGTTTCCCCATTTGTAAAGGAGGGGTGGACAAAAATCCCAACATCATCAGATCTGATTTCTATAGTTTGCCTTTTGTCTTAACCCAAGTTGAAATGTGGGATGTGACTTGTCCAAGTTCACACCAATACCCAGTGGCAGGTCCAAGACCAGGGATTTTGAGGCAGGAGGGCCCTTAGAGGTTATCTAGCTCAACCTTCCCCCTCATTTTACAGCTCAGGAAACCAAGGTTCAGAAAAGTCAGGTTGCCGAAGTAATAAATTGAACATCTGGGATTTGAACTCAGGCTCAATGTCTACACCAGTTTCCTATTTTCTGGTCTACACTGCACTTCTACTGCTGTCTGCTGCCTCGGTTTTCCTGTTTGTAACAACAGCTTACATTTACAAATCATTTTCTGAGTGTGACAAGGAGACAAGAAAGCTGGCCTGAAGCTCTGGGTTCAGATCCAGCCTCTGACCGGGCTGACTGTGTGACCTGGAAGCTGCTATTCCATAGCCATAAAATGCGGGGCTTCCTCAAGTCCCTGTGGCTCTAAATCTACGAACCTAGAACGCTCCTATTATAAGAGGCCTTCCTTACACCAACCTGGGGAGATGGTTGAGAAATTCTCATTGCTCCCACTTGGCAGATTCCAACCGAGTGTCTCCCCTCCACAGCCATTAGCTCTCTGACTCTCAGTAGAGACGTGTGCAAGCCGGGTTTTGGGGAAAACACTTTGCAAACCGTAAAACTTGATGTACATTTGGATGTTATGTGATGGAGAGTGCACATCTGGGGAAAGGAGCATGGGAAGGCACAGGGAGCACGTGCCGAATTTAGGGCTAGAGGAGGCACAGGGAGGACGTGCCGAATTTAGGGCTAGAGGATGCAGTTTCCACTTCCCAGTCTTGGCACTTACTTGCTATGTGAACTTGGGTTGATTCTTGTTTCTTCCTCTGTAAAATGGGAGTGGGGACTGGAGACCCTCCAGCTCCAGACCTAGGATCCCATAGCAGACAATTTTTTTCCAATTCTCTGGAAGGCAAGTCAAAGCTCACATGTCAGATGGATAGCTGCACCCCAAAGCCAACCCCCCACCCTCCAGCTCCGACACTTCTAGCGTCAGACCTGGAGGAAAGATAGTTAACCCAAGTTCATTTTTACTGGGAAGGAAAGATGGAAAACACAGTCCTCGACTGTTTAAGGCAGTGTGAAGTAAAAACAAAACAGTTCCCAAAATCAGAGGTCAAACTGAGGAGGGAGATGGAGAGAGACAGCAAAGCTGACCTTGTGAGGGCCCTAGAGCTAGAGACAGAAGATCCCTGGAACCTTCTACATACATGGAAGCCCAGTCCTGGGCTGCAGACAGTGAGGCGGGAGCTTCAGCCCCAGGCATATCACAGGACTTGGGGCTGAAGGAGGCTCCTTTGAGGACAGCGAGGCCAACCCCTCATCTGATGGGGGGATGAGGCCCAGAGAGATCAAGGGAGCGGTCTAAAAGTCACAAGGTCATAGCATAGAAGTGGAAAGAAGGAAAACAGAAAGATCATAGATTTGGACTGCAAGGCACCATGGGTACAGCAGAAAGAACCCTGGAAAAGGAATCAAGGGAACTCCATTTCAAAGTCCCTTTGTGCTATTTCTGCCTTTGTGACCTCAGACAAATCCGTCACCCCCTTGGCCTCAGTTTCCTTATCTGGGTGGGCAGTGGGTTCATTTCTACCAAAAAGGAGAGTCCTACCCGACAGGCCTGGGACTGAGGTTCTGTTCCTCAAAGGAGAATGTGGGTCTAGATGGTCTCCAAGGTCCATCTTCCTGTGGGTCACTCCCAGTGACCTAGATGGGCAGCCTAGACCACAGAGCTGAGGAGAAGTGACTTGTCCAGTGCCTCAGACATGGCGGAGCAGGGATTCCAATCTGGATCCAGACCCCAAAGCTAGAGTACTTTCTTACTACACCAGCTACTTTTCCCATCATTTACAGCGTTCCAAGGTTTTGCTACCCCAGTTTCCCTCCTTGCATAATAATTTGGAAGTCTGGGGTTCTGACCTGACGAGTCAGGAAGATCTGGGTTCAGTCCTGCCTCCAACACACCTATAAGGTCAACTGAACCCCTCTGACCCCCCTGCCTCCCTCCCTCGATCAGTTCCAACTTAGCCTGTCTGTAGCTGGTTTGTGCGATCGCTGTCTGGGAGCTCTCTCCCCTGTCAGACGGGAATACTCCTTGAGGGCAGGACCTGTCTTTTATCCTTCTTTGTGTCCTCAGAGCTTAGCACAGTGCCTGTCATACACTAGGTGCTTAATAGATATCTATTGACTGACTGATCAAATCCCCCAATTTACAGATAAGGAAACTGAGGTCTAGAAAGGGGAAGTGACTGGTAACAGCTCCCATCCCAAGCCCATTCCTCCCAAACCAGCTTTTGCCACTTCAGAGCTTAACCTTCATCTAGTGGAACAGCCTCATTTGATGGCTGCAGAAGGCGAGGCCCAGAGAAGATGGCCTGCCAAGTGAAGCAGCCCTTAAGGGGGGGAGGAGGCCGCTGGCACCCAAACCCTCAAGACCCCAAATGTGGCCTGGCTGAAGCGGAGAATGGCTACTTACATGCCTAGAAGGGAAGGTTTGAGGAGGTTCCAAACTAAATCTCCACCTCGGATAAATTGGAGTTTGGGGGGGAGACGTGGAACGGAACAAGCATTTATTAGGCGCTTAGTGTGTGCCAGGCACTGGGCTAAGCACTTTACAAATCTTTTGTCATTTGATCACCTCTAGCAGATATTCCTTAGGCAGCCCTAAAGATGCGTGTCCGCACAACGTGCCTTTGTCCAAGTGGCTCAGGCTCCCCCAGACAGTCCCAGGACCCGGGTTCAGCCTCTGGAGCCCAGCATTCCAGCAGGCCCGGGACTAGTTAGCTGTCGCACTCCCCACTTTCCCCTCTCTTCCCTCCCCCACGCCCGGGGCCTCCAGCCAGACGCGGGCCAGGCAGGGCTGAGGGTGGAGCAGGGGCTGGGCCAGTGAGGAATACCTCGTGCTGCCTACACCCGCTCTTCTAAGGAGGAGAAGCCAGAGCCCAGGCAGGGGAGGCAGGAGGAGACGGGGTTACCGGGGCCAGCCGGGCAGCTGTGGATCCGGGGGCCCTCAAAGCGTCGGCGCCGCTTCTCCGTCCAGGTGATATCGGGTCCTGCCCGGGAGGAGAGGCAGAAACAAAGCGGCGGCGTCCGGGGGGAGGAGGAGGAGGAAGAGGAGGAGGAAGAGGAGGAGGAAGGAAAGGAGGAAAAGGAGGCGCTCCCGCCGGGACTCCCCCTCAAGCCTTCTCTTCCTGGCCTCAGGCCTCTGGGGTCCTCTCTCCTGCTCGAGGAAGGACTGGAGATGAAAGGGGAACCTGGGAGTCACGGCTTTTTATTGGGGCCCAACAGGGTGTGGTAGGAAGGCCAAGGCGGGGTGGGCCGGACTGGGAACTTTGCTCCCGCCCAGCATCTGGAGTGGGCGGGAGAGACAGCTGTGTGTGTGGGGCGGGGCTCCCGGGTCTCTGGAGCTGAAAGAACGAGAGCCAGAGAAAGGGATTGGCGGGCAGGAATCTGGGAAAGAGGGTGGAATACGCGTGAGGGAGGTCCATCCCTCTCACTTGCCTAGGGAGAAACTGAGGCACGGGGGATGCCTAAGCCCACTGGGAGCTGCTGAAGTTCGCTGTTTAACTGTCTTGCTGACTTCTCGGCTGAAGAATTGTTCTGTGCCCTCACCACGCACGTGCTGTGCGTGGAGCCCGGACCTGAATCAGTCAGGAGATCGGGGTTCCGATCCTGGCTCTGACGTTTACCCACTTTGTAACCCAGACCTCTTAGCCTCAGTTTCCCCATCTGTTCGACTGGGGTAAATGCAGTCCTTACTCTTTTCCCGACAGGATTGTCCTGATCAAAGAAGATAATGAACGAAAATCGGAAGGCCAGGGGGCTTTGAGTAGGGAGTGATGTGATCAAAACAATAGTTTAGGAAGATTAATGGGCCAGATGTGCCGAACAGATTGGAGAGGAGACAGGCTGCCGGGTATTGTTAGAATCCAGGTGTAGAGTAATAAATAAATGCATTAACTGGGGAGTTCACATGTTTACATACATAGAGCCTTAAAGATTGTGAAACACGTTGCATGTATTATCTCACTTGATCCTATTATATCCTATGATAATAGCACCTTGCAAGGTGGGTCCATTTTACAGGTGAGGAAACAGAGGCTCAGAAGAGGAGCCGTTTACTCAGGATCACACAGCCAGTGTGAATCACAGGAGGCATGTCTTGGTAACTCCAGGTCCAGCGCGGGCAAAGTCAGATGGGAGACAGGCAAGGATGGATCCGCAGGATGAAGCCGTGGAGGGAAGAGAGAAGCATCAGCAGAGAAGTTCCGAGCCAGGGACGTCTTCAAAGAAAGAGAGAATGCAGAAACAGGGCCTGGCTTTGCACTCAGACTCCATCTGCTCCAACTTTCCGGGTTTACTTCATTTTACTGACCTTCGTCCACACTGCATTCCAGGCAAATTGACCCTACACTTAGCACAGTGCCTCTGTGCTTGCATCACAGTAGGCACTTGATAAATGTTTATTGGCTGACAAATCAGCCAGTGGACTCTAGCTCACCGTTCCCTCTCCTGCCTCGGTGACCGCACAGGTCCTCCATCCTCAGTGTCTGGAATGCCCTTCCTTCCTCAAATTCCCCTCCTAGAACCTCTGTCGTTCAGTTTAGCAGCCAAAGCTTGGTCTTATTTGTCAACCAGTGTTACTGATAGAGTAATGAATTGGCACCTGCTGTCTGCCTGCCCCTCCTTAGCATCGCGTCTACCTCTCACTATACTGTCAGGGAAAGAGAAATAAATGGAACCTTCGATCTAGCAGAAACAGCAATGTAATGTAGCCCCAGGTAAAGCTCCAAGACCTCAAGCTGCAGGTCTACATCAATGGAAGGAATCTTCACACTGGAAGTTCCTCACCCCAATGAAATTTATCTCCCATTTACTTTGTAGGTATCTTGCATCTATCCAGTTACTTACATGTTGAATCTCCATTACCATGGAAACTCCTTGAGGGAAGGAACTATTTTTTGTCTTTCTCTGCATCCAAAGTGCTTAGCATACTGCCTGGGACATAGTAGGTGCTTAATAAATGCTGGTGGACTTCAAATCACAGGTGTGGACCACCATTAACACGACTACCTAACACCCAGAATGTACCATGTACGACCCAGGATGCAGCTAAGTCAGGTTCTTCTACTCAAGAGCTGATGTTCTGAAAAGATCCTGCCAGTTTAACCTAGGAAAATGGGATGGGGAGACTGTGGCAGAGTTCATGATGCAGTTGCTTCCAGCTTTGGAATTCATGTCTGGTAAAAGTTCGTAGCTTAGGAGCAGCTAGGTGGCACTGGCCCTGGAGCCAGGAGAACCTGAGTTCGGATCCGGCCTCAGAAACTTAACAGAAAAAAACAAACAAAAAAACATAGCCGTGTGACCTTGGGCAAGTTACTTAACCCCAACTGCCCTCCAAAAAGCAAAAAAAAGTCGTAGCTGAATTATTAGGGCAGAATGGGGCACAGAGCGTGCACAGTGATCATTGGGAAAGGTCCTTAAATACATTTTTTAAAAATTGCAAGAGGGAGAAGAAACCAATTAGGAGAATAACTATGTGTGTCAGAGTCTGAAGCATAATCCTTACAGACGGGAAAAGGAAACCACGATGTCTCATTATACTGAGTAACCATGAGTGGGGACAGTCTCAAAGTGTGACTTATCGTCCCTCTGGATTTCCTGCGATGTGGAAATATGAAATTGTTCTGCATCCGACCACTGCGGGTTGGAAACAGAGCAGTGATGAGGATGGGGCAACGAGGCCTTGGGCCCTGTAATGTAATGCCAAAAGAAAGGCTTAAAGATTCCCCTGTATTGGCTTGGTTTTCAAATTGATTGTGTTAAAACCAAGCCAATACAGGGGAATCTTTAATTGCCATTACTATCACAGGCCCCCAGTGGCTAAATAGAGAGACGGACAGAAAGCATGATCTGCAGAGCTCAGCGCCTGACCAGCAAGGCTAAGTAAGTAGAAAGGAAAGTTGTCTGAGCGCAGGTTGGGATGAGCTGCTGCCCTTCCTGACTTCATCCAGCCCCTTCTCCTTCTTGACGAGCCATCAAGTGTGGGGCATTTTGTTCCCTTTATCCCCAGCCTGTTTAAATGCATTTGTCAGATCCACTAAGACTCCTGCCTTTGGCTCTTGGAGGTGAGGATGTTTTTCCAAGCAAATTCCAAAACTGGGCTCCAAAGAATCCAAATGATTCTTCTTTTGCTTAGATCTTTAGTGTGTTGGGCAACCATTTTCTCCACCTGTGCAGATCTCAGCAATTTCATCATTCATTCCCATCTGGTGGAATTTTCCTCTATGCCTTTCCAAAGATCCTCCATAGAGGAACAGCCCAATACACTATATGCCTTCCCCTGGCTATTTTGTTATCTTTGGGCTAATCACCTGTTTTCTGCTCTTGTTATAAGACCAACCCCCCTGTTTTCGGTCACGTATATCCTTGATGAATGTGTTGTGGTGTAGCAGAAAGGGTATTGGTTTTAGTGTCAGGGGACCTGGGATCAAGTCTTGCCTCTGACACTTACTAGCTGAGTGACTAGGTCCTAGACATTGTCATATAGTCATGGTCATTGTTGTAGAGGATTTCTACTCTGGAAATTCCCCAGGCTGATGTAATCATAGATTATTTCCATCTTCACTCTAAAATGTCTTACAACACAGTGCTCCAGACCAGGACAAAACCAAATGACTGGAAGAGTGGTGAGAGCTAAGGACCTCTTCCCCCCAAATAGCTGTAGGAAGCCCAAATGACCACAGAATATACATTTTAAGAGAATAGTGTTTCCACATTATGAGCTGTGTAAGTGCTCCACACAAATGGGAAGTCCTGGAAAACCAAAGGCTGTTTTATGATGTCTTATTAGAGGCCATCTACTTTTGTTTTATTAATGTCATGTTAAGGACCGTCTGGCTGCCACCCCCCATGCCATTCCTACTCTTCAAAGAAATGGACATGGAAGCAGAAAGAGCATTTTCTACTTGCAGACTAGTCCAGAAAGTCTCTCTGGTTCTGGGGTATTTTCTGAGACCCACAAGGATCGTATGAAGCATGTTGTCACTGCTGTGGATAAAGTCCTTCTTCCTGCCCTCTTCTTGAAATTGCTATGTTCCAGGAATGCATTTCTTGGGACTCCCCTAAGCCAGTAATGCCTCCCTACTGATGACATGGGGCAGTGAGGTGGTACAGTGGCCATGGCACCGGGCCTGGAGTCAGAAAGACCTGAGTTCAAATTTGACTTTAGATACGTCCTAGCTGTGTGACCCTGGACAAGTCACTTAACCCTATTTCCCTCAGTTTCCTCATCTGTAAAATGAGCTGGAGAAGGAAACAGCAAACTAGTCCAGCATCTCTGCCAAGAAAACCACAAGTGGGGTCATGAAGAGCCAGACACAACTGAAAATGACTGAACAACAGCAAAAGTGGATGACAGACGTGGGAAATCAGTCAGTGCATCTGAGGAGGAGTGTGTCCTCATCCCTAGAAGACCCATGATGTTTGACTGGCTGGTGTAGAGGAGACAGGATACCAGTGGGTTCACAGGAGACATGGACACACTAAGTTTCAGGGAGTCTCTGCTGGCCATCAAAGCCGATTCTCCCACCTTCTGCCGTGGAGGTGTACAAGGCTCTGGTGAACTCCCTGATTTTTTAACTCCTTTGTGGCCCCCAATTTCATGTCCTCATTCCAGGTATCTCCTGTTGGGTCTTCCCATGTGCTCCTTCTCGGTTGTCTTCTGACCTCTCAGAACAATCCTTTCCCACCCTCTTTAAAGGATTGTCCACATCCCACCCTCCATGCATGCCTATAGCTCACAGCTCAGTACTGGGCCCCTTTTTTTTTTTTTTTTTGGCCTTTTGGAGGGCACTTGGGGTTAAGTAACTTGCCCAAAGTTACACGGCTGGTATTTTTGTGTGGGTGTTAAGTGTCTCAGGCCAGAACCGAACTCGGGTCCTCCCGAGTCCAGGGCCAGCGCTTTACTCACTGTGCCACCTAGCTGCCCTCTGGGCCCTTTTTCTATCTTCACATTCTCCCTCTTGGTGATCTCATCAGCTCTCATGGGCTCGACTCTTATCTCCATTCAGGTCATTACTAAAGCTAGCTACATATCCCTATGGATCTGTCTGCTTATCTCTTGATTATACATTTCTCTCCTAAGCTCCAGTCATGGGGTAATTTTGTTTCATTGCTCAGTTGTTTTATTTGTGTCTGATGCTTCATGACCCCATTTGGATTTTTCTTGGCAAAGACACTGGAGTAGTTTGCCATTTCCTTCTCATTTGGATTTGCCCAGGATTGCACAGTTAGTATATGGAGCCACATTTAAATTCAGGAAGATGACTCTCCCTGACTTCAGGCCTGGAGCTCTATGCTGTGGCACCACCTAGCTGCTCCACTCATGGCATCGTAGCCCTAGAACTGGAAAGGACCTCAGAAGCCATCTAGTCCCACCATTTCAATTTATAAATGAGGAAACTGAGGCCAGGGAGGTAACATGATTTTCCTAAGATCATACCAATAGTAAGCATCAAAGGTGGGCTTTGAATTCATATTCTCTGACTCTTTCCACTTTATCAATATCTGGATTGCTCTACTGATAGCTTAAATTCAATATGGATGAAAGAGGAGGAGAGGCACAGGTACCCATCAGTTGGGGAATGGCTGGACAAATTATGGTCAATTAATTAACAACACGCAATGCTATTGTGCTGGAAAGAATGATAAAAAGGATAGTTTCAGAGAATCCTGGGAAGACTTGTCTGAACTGATTCTCAGTGAAGTAAACAGAACCAGGGGAATAATTTACATATAACAACATAGTAAAGGCAACAACTCTGAAGACTTTAGAATGCTGATCAAATCAATGGCCAGCCATTATTCCAGAAGACCAACATTAAAGCATGGGACCCATCTCCTGACTGAGAGGTGACAGGATCAGGTGCAGGATGGGACGTGCATGTTTGGTCATGGTCAACATTTTACTTGGCTATACATATTTGCTACAATGGTTTTGTTTTTCTTTTTTCTTTCCAATGTCTGTGGGAAGGAGGTTGGGGAGACAAGTGAGAGACAAACGAAGTGCTGGTTAATTAAAAAAACAAATAAAATTTAATTTTAAAAAGATATGAAAGTAACTACCTCAAGCACATAGGGGAGAAAATGGAAATTTGATAGCTCAGGATAAAATGCAATTATTCTGCCAAGTTTGATTAGAAATCAGACTGATGTGCTTGCTGCCCAACTGAAACTCAGTTATAATATAATTAAGAGTTAGGACATTTTAATTGCATTTCTATTTAAATGTTTAATGTCCCCAACTTGCACCTGATTTGAAATCAGTCCTCATTTTTGAAAACTACAATCATCTATTTCAGCTGCACACTGTAGGTCTGGGTTGGTATTCACATATAAACCAGCAAGCTTCATGACAGCTGGAGAGAGGTCTGTCTATAGAAACTGTGACTGTCTCTCTCTGTCCTCTCTTCCCACTGACAGACAGTGTTGCTCAGTGGATAGCCCCGTGAAAGGATCATTTTCTTTCTGAGGTCTTTCTTTGTCTCCTTGGGCTGCTAGGACCTCTTCCCTCAAATTCCCTTGTATCTACTGTGCATATACAGTGTATATATTTCATATGTGTGTACACACACACAGTCTCCAATAGAATGTGAGACCTTTTAGGGCAGGGGCTGTTTCCTTGCTATTTTTGCTTCTATATTACTGGCACCTGTACAATGTCTGGCATATAATAGCTAGCTAATAAATGCTCACTGATTGTTTGACTCCGAGTCAGGAAAATCTGAGTTCAAATCCTGCTTCCGGACACTTGCTAGTTGTGTGACCCTGGGCAAGTCATTTAACCTCTGTCTGCCTCGGTTTCTTCTTCTGTAAAATAGGGATAATAGTAGCCCCTGACTCCCAGAGTCATTGCAAGGCTGAAGGGAGACCATGTCTGTAATATGGGCTGGCTGGGCTGGATGAATGTGAGCTCATACATACAGGGAAAGGATGTAGACCCCCCCAAGGGCACAGCAGCCGGTGACAGGCTGGAGGAACTGCCCCAGCCGTCAGCTTGGACTTTGCCTTGGACTTTGGACTTCCTCGTGCTCCCCTCCCTACACCCCACTCAACAGAACTAGAACACTAATTATAATCCATAATAACAATAACAAGTATCTCTACAGCACCTGCCATGTTCCAATTGTTGAGTCGTCTCAATCCTGTCTGGCTCTCTGTGACCCCATCTGGGGTTTTCTTGGCAGAGATGCTGGAGCGGTTTGCCATTTCCTTCTCCAGCTCATTTTACAAGAGAGGAAACTGAGGCAAACACAGTAAAGTGACTTGCCCAGGGTCACACAGCTAGGAAGTGTCTGAGGCTGGATTTGACCCCAGGTCTTTGTGACGCTAGGCCTGGCACTGAGCGTTGCACAACTATAAGGTGCCAATAGCAAAGAACTTGATAAACTCACTTGAGTTGAAGAGGTGAGTACCTGATATTCACTTAAACTTTCCCCTCTCTTAGAATGTTTGAAGGGGAAACTATCTAACAAAGGGATTGGTAGAGAATTTTTGAAGCACCCTCCCAGCTCTCCTGAGGTCATGGCCAGCAGGCCATCACCTATGCTGCCTGGTTCTGGGGCTGGGACTAAGAGTCTGGGACTTTTAGCTGAATTTGCCTTAGGCAGATGGGGCCTCAGAGCTGGAGAAGCCTTTAGAAAGAATGATGCCCATCCATGATGAGATGAGCCAATGAAGGCCTGGAGACCTGATGTAGCCACGCCCCTGGGAGATGGCCGGGCTGAGACTAGTGCCCAGGCCTCCTGGGTCCTAAGCAGGGCTCCTTCTGCTTCCCCACACCATGTCCTTTGGGGAGCTAAGAATTATTCTGGGGAGAGAATCATGGCTCTGAGTGCAGAAGAGCCACAGGAGAGTGGGGAAAAAGCCATATTATTTATTTCTGAAACCAAATGCTCCACCCCCTCCATCCTCCCCACGTGCACACACACACAATGGACGGGCATCCTGTGGCTGCTCCTCTCTGCCAGGTGCCAAGGAGATGAATCCTAATGAGGGATGGTGGCCACTGCCTGGAAGATGCTGCTGGTGCCAGGGGAGGAAAGGGCATCCAGCGCCTGGCTCTGAGCGGCCCAGGCTCCCTCAGCTTGTTACAGACCTGTGAGCTTGCCAGACTCCATGGGCCTGGACAGTTTTCTGTTCAGCTACACCTTACTCCCCTCCATGGATTGATGACCAACCCCCTCCCCACCAACACAACCCAGCAAACAATGATCAGCCTCCTGTTAGTGCTGCTACAAGGCCCTGGAGAGAATCTCCTGACCCTCAAGGAGATTACAGTCCAAAGGGGGAATGAGACACCCCCACATATAAGTGTGACACCAGGTAGAATGTGACCAGTATGAAGTGGGGGGGGGGGCGTCTAGACAAAGAAAAGGGAGGAGGAGAAAGGCAGCCTTGCCTGATGGGCAGGGAGTTGGCCTTAAAGTAAAGATCTGGATTCAAGTCTTGCTGCTAACATTTTCTTAGGGTATAACCCTGAGGGTTGTTTAAGCCCTCAGAGTCTCAAGTAGCCTCGAAGACTGTACTCTTTGCTCATCTGTCGTAGTTAAAGGAGCTCCACTGATGAGATCTGGTCTGGTTTTTAGGAAGACAGAAAGAAGCTGAGGGAGAGACCAAGTTTCAGGTAGTTCAGGCCAGGGGAGGGTCAGAGAAAGCTTAAGGAAGCCTTAGATGGTGCCCAAACTGGGGCGGAAGGGAGATACCCTCAACAGGAAAAAGAGGGGGGACATTGCAGGAAGGGGCCAATGCTCAGAGGTAAGAAAGGCAGGACAAGACCGGGAAGCAATTGGCCAGGAGTGAGACCAACCCTACTTCTGCCACTTCCAAAGGCATGTGACCTTGAGCTAGTCACTTCCCTCCTTTGTCCCCATTTTCCTGGTCTGTAAAATGGAGTTGGAGTAGTTGACTCCTGAGGTCATCGGAATGTCCACCCCAGGCATTGTGGTGGGCCTTCCATTGGTCTCGATCCTCTTCTGGAGCCATCCTGGCCAGCGGCCATCCTTGGGTGAGTTAGCTTGAGTGAGTGGTTAGTGGTTAGTCATGCTTGGGCTGAGTTCTGGGGTGAGCTGGGTTGGTGAGTGGAGTGAGTACAAACTTATCTAATCAGCTCTTGCTAGATGGCCAGAGAGTATGCCCTCATCTCTGTGCCAGGCACATACACCCATTTCCTCTCCCAGCTCCTCTATATTCTCTTTCCACCTCTCCCTCTGGGAACAGTAATCAATCAGAATCACTGTTTTGGGAAAAGTGTGTCAATGGAAGCCCATGGCTTCTCTCTCCATTTTAGTGACTTTCAATGTGCCCTCATTTTCATGACTGGCTGCTCTATGTCCTGCTTCCCCCTATTTGCATGACATTCCCTGGGGGCAGGCATACAGTATTTACTTAATAGATGCCTTTTTGGCTTATTCCTTCACTCATTTATTCATCAATCTTAATGGAAATGACCTGTATGAAAAATGAACATCCCTGGGAGTGAGACCAGGGTCCTGGTTGTCATAAGGGCTCAGGAAATGCTCCTTAATGATAATGATTAATGACCAACTTTGGTGCCTGGTGGAGGGAGTTTCTATACTAGGAACTCCCCACATGGATGAAATCATCAGACCAATTCCCCCCACCCTTCTATCAAGTTCTGGGATGTTTAGTTCAAACAAACAAATGAATCAACAACCTCTGTTTATAGTCAAGCCTTGCACTACACACACACACACACACACACACACACACACACACACACACACACACACACACACACACACCCCTTAGTACGTTGTCTTCTTGCATTAGATTGTAAGCTCCTTAAGGACAGGAACTGTCTTTTCCCATTTGTATTCTCAATGCTGGTGCTTATAATGACTATTGATACCACAATTATGTCTTTAAAAGAGAAAATGTTAAGCCCTTTCTGGACCCATTGGGCTCCCTAGAATGAAGATGAGTTAATTAGGGAAGAAGAGGAGATGGTTGATCTCTGGAGTGTTAAAGGGAGGTAGACTTGTGACTTGGAAAACAAGAAAGACTGGGGCAAAGGACCCAATATAAAGATGGGAGGTGAATCATCTATGCCAGCTATGAAATGGGTTTGCCTTGTTGAATACAACCTGGGTGCTACACAAAAGTTGGCATGATGAGACACCTTCACCTTCTGGTATAAATACAGAATCTTACTCCCATTTACATTAAGCCACCCTGTGCTCCTCTCTGTGCCCATCAAACACAGGTGAATCGAAGAAATTCAGACCTAGGACAGCCTTTTCTCGTGTCATTTATTCAGGAATAAGCTAGCTACATAAAGAGAGTCCCTTGCACATTTGTGAGCATTCACAGGGGTGTTATTTCAATTTCAAGACAGCATCATCTGGCTTTTAAAAAAAATACAAAAGCGATACCAAAAGTAGCCATAAAAATGGTGCTCTCCAAGGGAGCTGGGGTTAGGTTAAGGGAAATGAAACTGCTGTGAATAAAATAAATGAATTCAGTAGCCTCTAAATACTGCAGTCCCCCAAACCAAATTATCGTTTGATGGCTGGCATTTCAGCCATCATCATCACTCACAGACACTGGTATGACACATATTTCCAACACAGAAATAAACGCCAGTGCTGAATAGCAGATAAATGCACTGAGGATGCAAATCAAACCCATGAGGAGAGACAACAGCTGGCAAGGAAAAAATAGAGCCACGCAGATGTCAAGATCAAAATGAAAGACATTTCAAATAAGTGACGCTAATACACAGAACCATCATCCCCAAGGTTATCATGATGGCTTTTATTGCACCCACTCTGAATTAGCACCAGGCTATTCCCCAACAGCTGGAAGGCTCAAGGGCCAACAGGCTCACAAGAAGCTTTAAGGGCCCAACTAACTCATGGCAGTGTCTTTGAGTGTTCGTTCGACACCCTCTCCACCCACCTGGACAATACAGGACAGAGCCTGTGGAACAAGTCAGCTATTGGGTGGGAGGAGTGAAACTGGGGCAAGGAAAGGAGTGGACTTGGGATGACCTTGAGCATGTTCCTGGAGGTGACCTGGTACCTCTCCTCTCTACTTGGCATCCTGGCAATGCAGTGCCCAGAGACCTTGCAGGGAGTGGAATTTGTGAGAACTCCTTTGACGTCCTACTATCTGACTGGATCCTCAGCTTTGGTAGGTGGTCTCAGAATTTGGTTCACTGCTATGGGGAATTGGTTGACTCGTGGCCTGGCTATTCCTCCCTCTGTGTTTACACAGATCAATCCTGCTGGCTGGCAACCAACCATAAATATTTCCAGGTAGATCCATGGGCAGCCAAATGCGCTTATTCTTGTGCCAACTTCCGAGAGTCGATAGCAGCAAGTGCAGGCAAAGTCCAGTGGGGCTAGGGACAGGAGGCAGGAAGAATTCCCACAAAGCTAACTTGAATGAAGTTGGGTATTCCCTCCAGCCCCCTAGGAAGAATGGTGTTCTATATTTTATCTTTGATTGAAAAAAGACAACAGAATTGGTCTTTGTGAAAGGCAAGCTGGTAGCAGAAAAGAAGACTGAACTGGAAGTCAGGAGATCTAAATATGAATCCTGCCTCGCACATTTATTAGCTGTGTGAGGGGGCAGTGCAGCACCATGGAGAGAGCACAGGAATTGGACAGGGCTTGAATCCCAGCTTCCTGCCTTAGTGTCCTGGGGCAAGTGACTAAACCTCAGTCTCTGAATCTATAAAAAGAAAGGGATGGAGATGCTAATGTCCCTTCTAGCTCTAAATGTCTGATCTTAAGGCTCTAGGGAACAGTCACATCTCCTCTCTAAAACCTTCAGTTCCCTCATCTGTAAAATGGGGCTGAGGGTCCATCTCAGAGCACTGCTAAAATGTGAGCTGCTAATACAAAAACGATTAGCTAGGCTCTCTCTTTGGAAAGCTAGCCTTGCCCCAGTACTGTCTATTGAGGAAGGGTAAGGTTAGGGATAGAATATGTATTTTAAATTATACAGGAGTCAGACTATTCCATTATGTAGCTACTGGGCCTCCCTAAGGGTTGGTCCCTAGGAAGCTCCTTCATTTCTCTGGGTCTCATTTTCCTCATCCGTAAAATGAGGCAGAATCGCAGAATTTTAGAGATGGATGAGTCCTCAGAGGCCATCTCATTCAAGCAATACCCGAAGCAGAATTCCACAATGACAGACCAAGTGGTTGTTCAGTCTCTGCACAAAATAGTTGAATCAGATGATCCCAAATGTCCCACGTTGCTTTGAAACTCTATGGTTTAGTAATTCTGAATTAAAGTAGACTTCCGACCCTCTCACCCAGTCCTATGTTACTGGTGGACTTTCTAGAATAATCTGGATGTTTAAAGTTGCTTTAGAGACCAAACCAGGTGAGAGGGAGCAAGCTAACAGTGTAACAGAAACAACTGAAAATGGATTATTTCCTAACTTGATTTTTGGCAATTAAATATGAAAATAACCAGCAGGGGGCACTGGTCAGCTAACTGCAATACAGGAAGGCCCTTCCCAGTGTCAGCTTTCCCAAGGACCATTCATAAAGTACAGATTTTCTCTCTGCAGATCAGTTGGGCACTCCATGCCCACCCAGATCTCAAATAACATGGTATTTTGTTTGACTTCCTTTGTATTTATGAAATACAAGCATTGACAGGAAGGGATTTCTACCTACAGAGTGTGAGGGCTATGTCAAGTTTCCGGATCTTTTTTCCATCATATTCTGAGTGGTGGTATAACTAGGTCAATGAAGATGCATGGCTTAGCGAATTTCTGGGCATAGCTCCAAATTGTTTTCCAGAATGTCTGGACCAGTTCATAGCTCAACCAATGGTGGACTAATGTGCCTGTTTTCCCAGAGCACTGAGCTTTTTAAAAACCAGCCCCTATATCAGGCTTTTTCAGGTTAATAGTAGTGCCTTCTCTCCAGTTTACTCTGTATATCTCTTAAATGTTCACAGGTGTTAGCATTCTCCCCCCCCCCCCACTCATGACTGTATGCTCCTTGAGGGTAGGGAACATTTTTGTCCCTCATTGTATCCCTGGTGCTTAAGCAATGGATGAATGCTTATCTTAATAACATGCAGAGAAATCTATCAATCAACATTTATTAAGTGTCTATGATATGCCTGGGGGCACAGAAAGAGGCAAAAGACAGTTTCTGCCCTTAAGGAGCTCACAATCTAATACGTTAAGACTTAAGATCAGCTTTAGACCTAAAAAGGTGCCACAAGCCTTGGCCAGAATCACTTCACCTTCAGCAATGAGAAAACTAAAAGCCTAGACTTACCCCAGACTGCACAGAGAGTCAGTGGCAGAGGTGAGATTGAACCTGTGTCTTCCAATGCCAGCCGCCCTCATCACGCTGAGCTAACATTCCTACCAGGAAAGTTAGACCCGGTTTCCTTAGGAGCAACCTGAACTGGGCCTTCTGCTTGTGTGAGCAGAACCCAGCTAGAGTTGACACCAGACCAAGACCAATGGATGGATGTGGCTGTTTTGAATGGAAAGGAGATTGATCTGCTTGTCTGTGTACAAGAGAACAAGAGACTCCAATTTTGAAGGATGATTTTATTGTTGGAAAGCTTGGTGGACAGTTGTCCTTTGCCCTGGGAAAGAGCCCTGCCCACTCCATACAATGCCCAAATCCTACCATTGTCCTGCAGCTTAACAGCCCACAAGGCTTCTGCCTTTTTTCTCCTTTTTTATTGTAGCAGGTCAAACGCTTGCCCAAAATTGTCAAACATTTTATTTTATTTTCTTTCTTTTTGCAGAAACCTTCCCTTACATCCTTATCCAATGTCGAGCTTCCACAGAACTGGCTTGTGCATCAGGATAGAAAGTTTACGCATTAATGAGGCCCCAATCCTAATGTCGCTTGGGCATGCATTTCCTTTATTGCATGTATTAGCGTATGACTGTGATTTGGAATCACTCACCAGTACAAAAGGGAAACTGCCTCAGCCTGTGGTCTGATTCTGTGCTTTCTCTTAGGCAGCTGCCGAGTTCGTGAAGTAGACACTGGACAGGAGGGAGGTGAATGGGAGAGAGCGAAGGATGGACAGGACACAGAAAGTCATCAAAACAGAGCGGAGAGTTCAAAGGAAGATCCAAGATCCCATCGTCGGGGGCTTAATAAGGCAGATGGTCAAATGTTTTGTACAAGATCTAAAATATGGTACTTATAAGAGGTAGAAAATACTAAAATAGTATTTAAGAAAACACACCAGTTATTTAAAACAATTAGGTAAATTTGCCAAGTTTTTTTTTTCTTAAAAAGTTCCCCTGTTGTATGTTTCAAGTTCATAGAAATCAGCAAGGTTGTGGAGATAATTGCATTGCAGATTTCAAACTATACTGTCGAATACTGAGACACTGTTTAATAGGTTGTGGTGGGAGGGTCACAGGAGGACAGGAAAGTGAAGGCTACTTTCCGTCCTAGCCAAAGGTTCGGTTCTCCCTTAGGGCAGCTTCCCCAGTGGCTGCTTGGAGCCATTGATCCAAAATGCTGGGCGTGGGGATTTCTTTCCTAACACTTGAACAACAGGGTATAATTGTGCATGTAAGGCAACTGGACGACCTCTTCCAGGAGGTTCTAAACCTATATTAAATAAAAATAAGATTTCTTTTCATTTCATAACCCACCCTCCCACCTGAGAAAAGAAAAAGAAGAGAATAATCAGACTAGCACCTGCAGAATTACCCCAGGATGAGCAATTCTCCAGCGGTCTGAGGCCAAAAGGTTGCTAAGCTGCCAAATTAAACTTGGGCAGTTCATCAAGTCGGGGCTCTCTTCCTGTTTCCTAACATGTCTGGGAGATATTAGTTTCCCCCTTCAACACAATTCAATAAGGCATCAGTTTAATCTGAATGTCTGTGAAGCCTTTGGAAAATTAGTGTTAAAGCTTCTTCCTTCCCCTCTCCCCAAGCCTCTAACATTCAAGATTTCATTTTATTAAATAGTTTCTATATAAAAAGAAATTAGGGTGTTCTACATTCATACAAACAATCATGGTAACAATTGGAGTTGTAAAGAAATCCATCGAGGAAAATAGATACTTATATACTTACAAGGCTAGATTAAGCACAAATGTGTCATTCTAGATGGTGTCTCTTAAATACATGTACATTATATTTATATATAGATAAGTATGCATTGTCTTAGAAAGCAACCAGCAGAGAATGAGAGGCAGATGAACTTCTTTCACCACAGAGTGGGATTATCCAGTTTGGAAAAGCCGTGGTCTCTTCGAAGGTCCAAGTAAGTACCGTTGCTCACCCATGAGTCGTCACTGGATTTCCTGTCCAACATCAAGCAGTTTGTTGAATGAGCATCTGAAGGATTCTCTGGACAATCCCTTCACCTAAAGCTACCTGAGGCTCAAAGAATACAGCTGTTCTTTGATTTGTCAAACTTTCTTAATACTCTAATACAGACCAAGACTGAAAAGGTAGAGAGTGCCAGAAGGGCAGAACCTGGAAGTCTGGAAATCTGGGTTTTTTTGTCTTTTTTTTTTTTTTAAATCCTCAGGGCCTCTGACTTGTCAAACATGAGAGACTGTGAATAGTTTGGCCTTTGAGAAAACCACACAGGCTCATCTGGTGCCATATCAATCAATCACCAAGAATTTATTCTGCATCTACCACGTGTTCAACAGTTAGGCCTTGAGGACAAAAAATAAATCTATATGATGAAAATGTATGAAAGGACACAAAGTGAGACGAGCAGAATTGGCCGCGCTGACTGAAGACATGAATACATGTGAGGTGGCCCAAAGTCTGGGGCCTTGCTGCCCACCGTGTATGTTATAAAGGCAGGAATGCAGAGCAGGGGGGCAAAAGGCAAGGATGTCCCCTCCTTCCCTCAGCTTTGGCACTACTTCAAATTCACTTGGAGGCCAAACTTAGAGGATTTAGGGAATTCCTACCCCTAAAGCATATAATTTTGGGAGAAAAAACTGTTATTTAATCCCTGACACAGGGGATTAAAGGAAAAAAAAAAAACCCATAATGGAAGTCTAGGGTGCTATCTCCAGTTATATAAGCACCCTTAGCTGGATGTGATAATTCAAAGTCTATTGTTACGGCTAAAATGCTGCCCATATCAGGGAAAGACTTTTTAGTCACCGACCCCAGGAGATGAGAACTGAGTTGTTCTTGAAGGATCCAGCTGAAGCGCAGAAGCTGCTACCAGGAAGGCTCCATACCCACAGAACCCGTGTTCTATCAATGGGTACAACCTGCCCAATGTAGCCACATCCAACTGTGACCAGAAAACAAAACCGGGGGGCAGCATGTGGTAGAGACCGCCCAACATGTCCAGCAGGGGGCAGGCCCTGTGGGAGCTGCGCCAGCACACCCCCAAAGCCACCTGCAGCTCTGCAGCAAAGATTAAGGAGAGGTCACTCCATGTGTAGTATCCATCCCTTCACAGGTGCATCCTGTCAACATTTATTACATGCCTACTGTGTGCAAGGGACATGGTATGAGGCACTGGAATACACAGAGGTGCTGTGTACCCCATCATGCACGTTCTCAGGGGTGGCATGTTTGTGGACAACATTCCCTAGGACATTGTCTATTGTTCCTTTCTAACTGAGCTATCTCATTAAGGGGCCTTCATAGATCCTTAGATCTAAGGCTAGAAGGTGCCTCAGGTGCTGTCTAGTCTAAGCCCCTCATTTTACAGATCAGGAAACTCAGGCTTTTGGAGGGGAAAGGACTTGCCCAAGGTCACACTTTGCTTTGAAACATCTCCACTGGACTAGCAACGGTAAATGCATTGTTGATATTGCTGAATGATGGACTGATTTTTACTCAGTTTTCTGACCATGTCACTCCCTTAATCAATGCCACTGGCCCCTGGAGCCCCTTGTTCAGTCTTTTCAGTGGTATCTGATTCTTTGTGACCCAATTTGGGGTTTGCTCGGTAGAGATACTTGGAGTGTTTTGCCATCTCCTTCTCTAGTTCATTTTACAGATGAGGAAACTGAGGCAAACAGGGGTAAGTGACTTGCCCAGAGTCACACAGCTAGTACGTATCTGAGGCCGAATTTGAACTCAGGCCTTCCTGACTCTAGCTAACTGCCTAGTGCCTGCCCCTCTAGGATCAAATACAAACTCCTCAATTTCACTTTTAAATCTTTTCACAACCTGGCCCCAACTTCTCTTTTCAGCCCCATTGGACATTATTGTCCCGACTCACCCCTTTGCAATCTAGTCACAGTGGCTGGAAACTCCACCCTTTATCTCTGTGCCTTCTCCCTGACCTCCCCCTCCTTGTGGGGCACACTCCCTCCTTCTGCATGAAGCCTCTTCTCATCCCCAGTGGCTGGTACATCCCCCCAACCTTGTACTCAGTGATCTCGTGGCTGGGCTGAGCACGGCCTGTGACTCTTGGGAGCGCCCTACGTCTGACTGCTGCTGAGCTCTTTGTGAACAAGGATTGTCTCATTTTTGTGCTTGTTTCCTGGGGCTCCATCCAGTGCCTGGAGCATAAGGGGAATTTAACAAACACTAGGTGATGGGGAAAACACCAAAGTGCTTTGGCAATTACAAGCTACTCCCTTGTGCAAAGAGCCATCTTTTCAATGAGAAAACCCTTCCCAAAATGCTTTGGGATGTGGAAATCTGAAGAATTAAAGTTATGGGCCATGTGCCCATGTGTCCATGCCGTTCCCTCCTTGGAGGAGGAAAGTCCCCTGAGGGCAGGGAATATTTGGCTCTTGTTTTCACAAACCCAGGCCAATGATGTGCAGTGTAGAGAGCGCTGCTGGTCTCAGAGCTGGGAAGTCTAGTAGTCCAAGTCTTATTGACTGCATGAGCCACGCACCCTCTCAGAGCTCTAGGCAGCTCAGAGGCTGAGGGCCTGCTGGCCTGCTCTGATCGTGGGGGCTTCCTCGACCAAAGCTGTCGCAGCCCCAGGCCCAGGCCCGCCTCTCCTCCCTGGGCCTCCAGCAGCTCCGCCATCTTCTCCAAGGCAGTGGTGGCCCATGGGGGGGGAGGGGAGGGGACAAGCATACCTGAAAAACCGAGGCCGGTGTTCCAGATTATTCTCTTCCATGACCCGCCGACGCTCCCTCTGCAGCTGCTCGATCCTTTGCTTCTGTGTTTCTGCTTCTTCTATGTTCCCTTCTTCTAAAAACCTGGGCAGAGAGGACCATGAGTTCAGAGACGCCCCTGACCAAGAGGACCTCTAGGCATGTCCCCGGTGCCTTGGCATTTGTGTCGCTACCCAGGGAGGGAGAAGAGGAGCTCAAGTGTTATCATTCCCCTCCGGCTGATGGGGAAGTAAAGACTCTGGAGGGCAGAGAAAGAGAGGGGGAGAGGAAGAGGAGGACACGGCTCTGCAGCCAAGGCCTTCGGTTCCCTCTCCATTGCCTTATGCGATGTTGCACGAAATTCCTTTAACCCACGAGGCCACCTGGGCTTTCCAAGTGTCCTTATTTACACTATCAATCAATCAGCAGGTCAGAGTGGTGGCAAGAATACCGGTTTAGGGGTACATAGGACCATGGGGCTCAAGCTGGAAATAAGATTAAAGGTAATTTTAATCTTTATCTTATGAGCTAAGAAGGGAAGGTATGATTATACCCATTTTGTAGATGAAACACCAAGGCACAGGATGGCTAAGGGACTTGCCAAGGCCATGAGATGCTGGGTTCAGACTCACACAATCATTTGGGTGATATATAGATAGGGCCGAGCTTTCTCTGTGAGCTCTGTAAAATGTGAGAGTTCAATGTCTCAGATTCCTTGTAATCAGAGCCATCTATGGTTCTTATGCATTATGTCCTTCCAAGCACATAATGAAAAGCCTTCACAGCACCAGGTGAGAAGATTCTGGGATCACCAGGGACCGTCTGAGATCCAAGATCTTGTGCCAGAAGACACACGCCATCTGGGCTGAGACATTCCATTTGAGAGAAGGAGGCACTGAGGACTTCAGAGGTGAAGACACTTCTCCAAGGTCACTCAGGTACCTGCTGTATAGGGATCTGAAGCCGGGCCCTGGGAGGTCGTGTTGCTTAGTGGAAAGAGCTCTGAACTGAGGGTCAGAGAACCTGGGCTCGATGCCCAGCTCTGCTACTCAGTACCTGTGACCCTGGGGAAGACACATCACTTGTCTGGCTTTGGTCATCATATCAATAAAATGAGAGCTTGTCCAAACAAGATGACTTCTGGGGTCATAACCTATGACCCCCAAGCCAATACACTGACAGTCTGTCCATCCATCTGAACACTGAGTGGGAAACTCTGTGTGAGGCCTGTGCCTGGGGCCATGCTAACAGTGAGGAATAAGACATAGAATGGGTTCTTTGTCAATGGAAAGATCTACTTTACTTGGAGTAGATGGCAAGTTCTTTAAGGGAAGGGATTTAAAAACATTTTTTTGGTCTTTTTTTGGCCTTGTCTCATGCAGACAGTGGTTACTAAGGTATTGGATAAATTAACGTACAGAGTGAATGTCCTTGAGTATGAGACATTGGAATGGCTGGATGTCACCACACTTGAGTCCCAGTCTCTGATGGTGTTAAAGATGATGGCAGGCTGGGGCAATGAGTCTAGTGCCAGAGTCATCACGAGGCCTAGTGTCCAATCCTGCCTCTAATACTTACTAACTGTGGGACACTGGGCAATTGGCTTCTTCTCTTTGGGTCTCAGTTTCCTCACTGGTAAAATGGGGATAATCACATTTGCTCTCTACCCTCATAGAGTTCTATGAAGAAAGAGATTTGGCAACCATAACACACTGTAGAGATGAGAGGAGTTTTGTTTGTCATCATTAGACCTTGGCACCTGCATTGAGGGTGGGGCGTTTCCTCAGTACCAATTCCCTGGGTCATTCAGGAAGGTGATGGAGAAGCTGAAGACCAGTAAGTGGGGGATGGATGATGATAGACTCGGCCTCCTGGGCACAACGTGACCTGAGGGAACCAGAGGTGCTGGGGAAGAGAAGACTTGGGGGGACTCTGGAAGTCTGTCAGATGGAAGAGAATTTGATTTGTTCTGCTTGACCCCAGAGGGCAGAACCAGGAACAACAGGAGAATGATTCAGGGAATTTCAGGCTTGATGTCAGCCCGTCAGAAGCACAGCAGGCTTCTTTGGGGGGGTGGGCTCACACTGGAAGGGCCCTTAGAGGCAGTTGAGTCCAACCCCCCATTTTACAGGGGAGGAAACGGAGGCCCAGCCAGGTTAAGTGACCTGCCAGGGTGAAACACGCAGCAGGTGGCAGAGTTTGACTCCTTGAATTCAGATCCAGGTTTCTTTCCCCTGGATCGTTAGCAGACTCCAGATGCCAGGGGAACATGCGTCAGGGACACCACAGTGAGCACTGCAGGTGATTAGGCTCAGCTTCCATCTCCTTGCCCCCCCGGGGCCTGGGGGGGGGGCAAATCTTGTGCCAGGCTCTTGGAGGACACGGGGAGCAGGAGAACGTTACCTTTGGTCTGGCCGGAACCGCGTGTCCGTGGCGGGGAGGTATGGTTTGGTCTGTGGATCCAGCTCATTCAGCTCCAGGGCAAACTGGGTGAAGCCATAATACTGTTCGTGCCCCTTTGGCATGGGGTCTGCAGAAAGGCACAACAACCATCAGTGCCTGCCGCCCGCTCCCCAATCTCTTCTCATTTCTCCCTACACTCCTTCCTTGCCCCCTACCTGTTCTTCTCTGCCCTCAGCACCATTTTCCTTCCAAGCTATTAAAACATTCTGGCAGAAGGGACTGGGGTGTATCCCCCTCCTCCCAGCTTTCCCCGTCTGCCCCTCTTGGCCCCAGGTGACTGTCAAGTCTAGACACTCACTTAAAACTTGAAATTGAGGGGCCTGAGTGCAAAGACCAGCAGCCAATTTCTGCATCTCCACTGGGCTTCACTCTCAGTGACTAAGCTCTGATCTGGCTTGTTAAAAGAAACTTGCTCTCAAAAAAAAATTCTGTGACTGTTTCCCCGAATCCTGCCAAGATTCCCCCAGTCTCGACTTGAGGCTCTGAGATCTGTGAGGCCTGTCTTCCCTCCTCAGTCACACCTGGAGTTCACACACACAGTGTGGTGGGTGTGAGTGGGCTCTGTCCTGTTCCCAGCTCTGGTGTTGAGCATGACTCAGTTTCCTCAACTGTAAAATGAGGGGAAGTGTACCAACTGGCCTCTGAGGCCCCTTCTGGCTCTGGAGCTGAATAAGAAGCTATGCGGTACATTGCATGGACTTAGGAGTGAGGATGACCTCACTTTTTTTTTTTTTTAAAGCAATTGGAGTTAAGTAACTTGCTCAGGGTCACATGGCCAGGTGTTTCTGGGTGGATGCTAAGTGTCTGAGCCCGGATTCGATCCCAGGTCATCCCGACTCTGGAGCCAGTGCTCTTACTCACTGTGCTACCTGGATGCCCCAATAATTTTTCTTTTTTGCTTTTTGGAGGGCAATTGGGATTAAATGACTTGCCCAAAGTCACATGGCTAGTGTGTCAAGTGTCTGAGGCCAGATTTGAACTCAGGTCCTCCTGACTTCAGGGCCCCACCTCAGATACCTGATAGCTGTGTGACCCTGAACAAGTCACTTCACCTCAGTTAACTGTCTCAGTTTCCTCATCTGTTAAATGAAGTTAACATTAGCTCCTGCCTCCCAGGGTTGTTTGAAGATAAATGAGGCAATATTTGAAAAGCGCTTTGTAAACCTTAAAGGAATGTGGAAATGCAAAAGGAAAAGTGGAATCAGTCACTGGCCTGCTCAAGCCACCTCTAGGTCAAAGCCAAGTTCCTCTGTTTGGCACTGGGGCCCAAGGGACCTGGTCAGCAGAGGTCAGGGCCTGTTAGGGCTTGAGGCGGTCTCAAAGGTCATCCCATTACAGAGTCCTAGATGGTCAGAAGCAGAATAACAACGGCAATAATGTGAATTATAGCCAACGGTCCTAGAGCAGGACAGGAGAGGTTCTCAAGTCCAACCTCCCCATTTCATAGCTGAGGAAACCAACGCCCACAGTAAAGTGCCCAAGGTCACAGGACCAGGATGCACAGCCAGGTCCCTTTAATTCCAAGCTCAGACGTCTCAGCACTGTGACATTCCTGAGTTCCCACTGGGTGTTTTACATGGAGAATCTGAATTTCTGAATTCACCATTCTCCTACACTTCGTCATCACAAGCCTAGGAGAAAGTGGCCACGAGGATTATTATCCCCTTTAACAGATGAGGAAACTGAGGACCAGAGGGGGAAGGGAGCTGCCCAGAGTCTCCCCTGAATAGTCAGGAGCGGCTTCCTCCAAAGGTCGGACTCACTGCCGTTAGCTTTTTCCTTTCCTGCTTGGCTTTACACTGCCATGCACACCAGAGCTCACAATGATGTGTGTGGACTAAAAACTCCCTTCCCAGACTGAGCCAAGGGCTGGGTCCTGCTGCCAGATGCCCATATGCACAAGGAGTTCGGGTGGGGGAAACCCCCTGATGACTGCCTGCCTCCCATGCACACCCGTGCAGCGCCCGTGCACACCCGCGCAAGCGCCCCTGCACTCACGCGCTCTCCAGATACACGTTGAGGAGGACCGTGAGCCGCTGTAGAGGCTCTCGTGCCATTTCCCAAAGAGACGGCGCACGGCTTTGCCGCCTTTGTCAAAGACGGTGCCCTCGATCTCGTGGGAGTTGGAGCTCCAGTATTTGGCCTAGAATGCAGAGGGGACAGGTCACTTACGGAGTCACTTTAAAAGTGGGAAAACTCACACCAGCTCTTCTGACTGTGGGACACAGAACCTCTGTGTGTCCAGCCACTGCCGACACCGTCGTCCTCACTGCCCTAATCCTTACCTCACTCTGGTCATCATTCTGATGTTGGACGTCAGCTGGAGGCACTCTCCTGCTATGGACTATTGTGCTATCGCATACAATAACTGCCTTTCATACATGAATAAAATCACTGGGGTGTCAACTCATCCTCTGCACGCATTCTAGGGACAACTCCACCACAGGGGATGACAGAGATGACACGCATCTTATTCCATTCCCACCCGATAGGGATATTCTGCTCTATATTTTGAAAGCTTTTGGTTCCACATGGCTTTGGAGACTGAGTATTCATGATGGCGACATCGACTCAAAATGTGCCAGTTCTATGTGTAAGTAATTTTGGGCAACGGCCTGATCTATGACAAATGGTTCAGTTCCAAGGTCTGTATTTGTAGTAGAGGATTTATCTCCTGTCAGCCCATGGGATACTATTTCCTTCTCTCTCTCTCTCTCTGTCTCTCCCCCTTTCTCTCTGTCTCTCTCTCCCCTTCTCTCTCTCTCTCCTCTCACTCTCTCCTCTTTCTCTCTCCCCCTGTCCCTCCTTTCTGCCCTCCCCCCTCTCTGTTTCTCTCTTTATATACATATACATGTGTGTGTGTATATATATATACATCTATCTATCTATCTATCTATCTATCTATCTATCTATCTATCTATCTATATACATCTATCTATCTATCTACATCTGTGTGTGCACACTCTATATGAGTCCAACCACCAGCCTGTTCTTTCCAGGTACTCAGTAGGTGCTAAATTTTTGCAGATAAGTTGCATGATTTCTATCATTCCCTTGTATGATTTACATTGATTATTAAGTTTAACTCCTTCAACATAACCCGTCTATAATTCCTGGTGGTGATGACCTGGTCCTGAATTCTATCATAAACCCTCCATTTTTCAAAGCAAATCCCCATGATACTACTCTGTTAAAATATCGTTCTCTGAGACTATCACCAGTGTCATCTATGATTCCACTCTCGAACCACAGGGATTAAACAGCTTTCATTCGGAAGTAACCTGCTGTCAATTGTATTTGACAAACCCAATGGTGGGCAGATGTTATCAGCCTTTCCTATTGTTTAGTGGAGTGGTATCTGCTTAGAGCTTTTCTACTGCCCTCATCTATTCCCATGAGGGGAATCAGAGGGTGAAGAGACTTTGCAGTGTTAAAAAGTTTAAGATATGGATTTTTTCCTACATGAAATGTCTAATCTTTTGTAGACTAAAGATGATAACAATAACATCTTTTTTTTTCTGTGTGGAGGGGGAAAGGCAGGGCAGTTGGGGTTAAGTGACTTGCCCAAGGCCACACGGCTAGTAAGTGTTAAGTGTCTGAGGCCGTATTTGAACTCAGGTCCTCCTGACTCCAGGGCCAGTGCTCTATTCACTGCACCACCTAGCCACCCCTAGTAACATCTTTATATAATACTTAGGGGTCTTCTCTGGATTTCAGTGGCTTTTCCTATTTACTGCCCTAAAACACACTTAAGTCACCCAAGTCTCTGCTGCGAAGGAATTTAACTCTCCCTGTACTGATTCCTCTGTGGCCAGGCAACATCTCAAAGCTCAGGAGAAAGCCCTCCCGTGCGTTGGCTGCCAGTCCCCAGTTGTGCCAGCAGAGGGTGCTAATTCCCCAGTAGCCTATTTCCCAAATCTAGCCTTACCTGGCTCCCTATACATGAGTACTGACTTCAACTGAAAATGCACCTTTGGATGGCGAAGCCCTGGGCTCTGGAGCAGACCAGCAGCAGAGGGGTATTTAAAGGCTATTCTGAGTAACAACCATCTCCTCTTCTTCAAGGCACTGAATCAAAAATCTCAGAGCTAAAAGGGACCAATGAAGCCATCTGACCCAAGCTATCTGAACCAAGCTTTGCACACTTCTGTCGATGGGGATCTCACTACCTTAGGAGGCAGTCAGCACCAGCTTGGGAGAGCTCCGAGCCTGAGGAAGCCTGACCTAAATCTGCCTCTTGGTGGCTTCCACCCCTGCTCTTAGAGAGGAGAGGTCTTCCACGTAGGACAGAACTACCCCTTCTCCCATGGGGCAACCTTCGCAGTACTTGGAGGCTCAGACATGGCCCCTGCACTCACCCAGGTCCTTCACTGGATCCTCTGAAGGATCAGGAATCAAATTTCAGCTTTTGAAGCTCTGGGTCTGATGCTACAACAAGCAGTCATAAAGGTCAAGTCTTTAGTGTGAAGAACTAAAATCTAGACAAGTTATAAAATCCCATCATTGGGAGAGAGCCCTCGGGAGGTGCTTAACATTCATATAGTGGTAAGGTTTGCAAAGCACTTTACATGCAAGCGTATGCCACCCTATTATCACCCCCATTTTACAGATAAGGAAACTGAGGCCGAGAGAGGGTGACTCGGCCAGAGATGTGCAGGTAGTAAATGTCTGAGATTAGCTCATGAACTCAGGTCTTCCTGACCCCAAGTCTACTGACTGTATCCACTGCACCCGCGAGTTGCTTCTGAAGATAACTGGGGTGGGGAGGTCACCATCTGCCCTTGGTCAGAAATTCCCTTGCCCAGGATTACTTCCTGTGCTCTTGGTTCTCTAAGCAGATGACAGGATTATAGATGTCAAGCTGGAAGGGACCTCAGAGGTCATCTGGTCCAATCCCCTCATTTTACAGAGGAGGAAACTGAGGCCAGGGAAAAGGGACTTGAAGGTGTCTCAGAAGGAACTATCCAAGGTAGAGTCTATTTCTCCCTTTTCTCACTTCCTTATTAAATGGGAGAGTAAGAATCCTAACAACTATCTGGTTCCTAGAGCACTTTAACCTTTACAAGGACTTTCTTACAACAACCTGGGAGGGCAGTAGTACCAGTATTACCCCCAGTGTATAGATGGGGACACAGTGGTGGAGCGATGCAGGAATCCAGCCCCAGTCCATGACCCCAAGGCCAGTCAATACTCCTGCACCACACCCAGAATCCCATCAGCCTCTCTGAGTCTGAAATCTGTGATTCTATGAATTAGTTACTCCGAGTAAAGGAAAATGTCTGCAGTGAAATTCGGGGTGGAGGGGTGTGTGGCTTCACCACGGTCCTGCTCAGAGACAGCTCTGGACCATGTCATTTCTCAGACTTTTAGAGGCAGATCTGCAGTCCTAGGACCTGGGTCTGAATCCTGACTCTGGGCCACTGGCCTAAGTGACTTCTCAATTTCCTTCCAGCTGACTGTTTATGATCCTGCAGCCCTTCTCAGTCACTCTCTCGTATCTGAAAAGCAAGGCCATGGCCAGTCCAACAAACGTCACTGTGGTGTGACTTTAAGGCTGCCAAGAAGGACCTGATCCGCTTCTCTCAACCTCCCCCAAGGAAGGCAGCCTTCTCCAGGGCTGCCTCCCCAAACCTCCCAGCTCCAGCTTCATGCCTTTGAGAGTGCCAATCCCTGACCAAAATGAAAACAATCCAGGAAAGAGTAACACTCTGAGTCACTGTCAGTCTGTCCCTTCTCAGCGTGGGTGAGTTCTTCGGAACAGATGTGGAGAGGGAAGAGGGCAAGGAAGCACTAGGAGCCCTGGAGCCAGAAGCACCATGGGCAGGGGAAAGAGGAGCAGAAGCAGAAGGCTGGATGCCTGGTTCTGCCTGAGAGCGGCCTCCCCAGCCCCCCAGGTACCTTGATAAAGTTCACTTTGCAGTGGCAGGAATCTTCATTCAGATTCTTAATGATGATTTCCCCATAGTGTTCGATCCATCTCTGGCCACTCAGGATGTTGTGAATGCAAGAGGTCACTTTGTTCCACTCGAAGTGATCACCAAAGCTGAGGGGAAATGAGAGTGAGGAAGGAGGCTTTCCCAAACAGAGATGAACAGAAGGGCCTCATCGATGGGCCCGCCAACAGCCCCTGATGTGCCTTCCTCAACAAGGAAGAAACACGGAATTCCAGTATTACAGTCGGAATAGAATGCAAACTCCACCAGGGAAGGACCATTCCACTTTTATCTCTGTGTCCCCAGTGCTCACACCCAGGTGGTTTTAAGAGACAGCTAGAAGACTTAGGGCAGTTAGGCAGCACAGTGGATAGAGCACCAGAAGATTCATCTTCAAGAGTTCAAATGCAGCCTCAGACATGTATTAGCTGTGTGACCCTGGGCAAGTCACATCACCCTGTTTGCCTCAGTGTCCTCATCTACAAAATGAGCTGAAGAAAGAAATGGCAAACCACCCTGGTATCTCTGCCAAGAAAACCCCAGATAGGGTCATAGAGAGTGGGACAAAACTGAAAAACTGAACAATAGAAGACCCAAGTTCAAATACTGTCCTAGACACTTCTAATTCTGTGTGACCTTGGTCAGGTCACTATCCTAGGTTTCCCTATGTGTAAAATGGGGGTGCTCTTGTGAGGACGAAATGAGCAGTCTGTAAAGTCCTTTGTAAACTTTAAAGTGCTATACAAATGCTAGCTATCCTTTTATTATCAATCATTTTAATTGGTTATAGATTAATTGACTGACAAAAGCTGTCTTCAAAGCAGATCTTGGGTGTCACACCTCAGAGATGTTACCAGAGGTGGGGGACCTTTGGGGGATCCCAGAAGGATTTGTTCTGTGAAGTCTGGATTCAGTCAACGGGCCCCACTCGAGGACCTAAAGGGCCACAGGTGGCCTTGAGGCTGCAGGCCCCCCTCCCAAGTTAGTCTTCACCACCCTTCAGTTAATTTGCATATACTTGGGGCTTATTTATTTGTTCAGTTCTTCATTCATGGGTCTACATGGTCTATTCCCCAAGGAAAATGCAGCCTCCTCAGAGGTGAGGACAACTGACTCTGGCTTTGTCTAGACCCATGTTTTCATCAGTACAGGAACTCCCGGGGAGGAAATCCCCCTTCTTATCCCAGTCTAACACATGAGGAAACAAAGGCAGAGACTGGGAATGTCTTGCCCAAGGTCACTCAGCTGGCAGTGTCTGGGGCCCAGCCTGAAGGCAGATCTCCCACTCCACGCCCAGCTCCTTTGTCTGGGACAAGCCACCTTCTCTCCTCCTCCCAAACCTGGTGTCTTCAGGTGTGAAAACGGCAGGTTGGACAAGACTAGCTTGGCGCCTTTGAGGCTCTCCCAGGGCATGATTTGGAATGACATTAATCCCTGTGAGACTGACATCAGCTTCTTTCAAATTCTGACATTGAAGTGAATTGACTTGGGCGGCCTGTTCCCAGGCAGTGGACATCTGGACAAAGGCCTCACTGCCCTTTATGTGTCAGGGAGGGAAAAGCCTGGGGTGAGTGAACAGTGGTTAGAGCAGAGCGCGGGGTGTCCCGGGCAAAGTAAATCAGACCCAGAGAAGATGGACAGAAGCTGAGCCAATGTCCAGAGGATCAAGATAGTCACACAACTTAATGCTATGTGCAGACAAGTCACGCACAACAGCTTCAAAGGGTCCCGCTAACTGCTTAAATCTCCACCACAAATTCCATCCAGTTTTGGTTAATGGGGCCACGATGCCCCAGCAGAGAACTTACGCAGGAAGGGTGACGTGCGTCGTGCCAACTGGAACGATTTCCATGGATTTGCCCCAGAACTTGTTTTTCCATCTCACATCTGAATCAAAACATCAAATGCCAGTCAGTTAGTAGGACAGAGGCCTACTCTGAAGTAACCAGACAATCAATGTACTCACTAAAGGCCTACTATGCACCCAGTGCTGGAGAGGAAAGGCCAAGGCAGGCATAACTTGTCCAGGATGTGGAGGGAGAACGCTGGTCAGACGCAAGGCTGATGGACTTAAATTCTGCCTAATTCAATGTGGTAAATATTTATTAAGTATATGCCAGGCATTGCACTAGGGGTTGGGAAGCCCACAAGCACTGATTGAGCACCTACTAAGTGCCAGGGATACAAAGGCAGGCGAAAACAGTCTCTGCCCTTAAGGAGCTCAGAGTCTGCTGGGAAGACAAAATGCAAACACCAGGTTTGTGTACATATATGTACATGTACACGCACATGTATACATACACACATACATGTATGTGTGTGTGTATACTGTGTATATTTGGTTACAGTTATATTAACAGGAAGTGATCTCAGAGGGAAGGCACTTTGCAGAGAGAAAAATTACCAGTCCTTGCCCTCAAGGAGCATACATTCTACTGGGCATGACCCTGATTCTGACTTCGATGGGGAGGAACTACAGGCCTGGCCCGAAGGAACGAGTACTTTCCCCACTGCCCCTGGGCCAGCTGCTTACAGTCACATTTGGGGCGGTGAAAGCCTAATGCCTTTTCTTTTCTCTTCCATTACCAAAAGGCAGAGGTTTCATTAATGTGCTTTTTCCCACCAACTCGGGAAAGAGTGGTCCTCCCACTAGAGAATCTGCCTGACCAAAAATTTTAAAAATGGTTTGCAGAGCAAATGAAGATTCTGCAAACAAGATCTCAGGGGAGAGTATTTAAGTAATTTTTCCCGACTTCAGGAGCATTTTATTCAATGTGCAATTTAGTCAATATGCAAACTAAAAAGCATTGCTGTTTATCCATTAAAGCAAAGGACTAGACTCTGGGGACAAGCAGCCTAATTCTTGTTATTATGTGTACTTGCAAGTAATAGAGAGATGCTGCTTTTAAAGTCTTCTAGTCCCAATTTTTCACTCGCTCAGCCTCTCTGTTTTTCACCCCCTTGGGAGGCTTTCATTTTCATATACTCTAGGCTGGGAGTAAAGGATTTGGAGGCTGAACATGACGTCAGGAAGATCTGTGTACAATCTCACCCCAGACACCAGTCATCAGGTCATCCTGAGCCTCAAACAACTCTGTGACCAGAGATTACGGACAAGTGATGGGCTGCTTGGACGGAGGAGTTCCTTCATCAACAAAACCAAGGGCTCTTGTGGAAAGGATAGGGGAGGAGACTCTCAGAAGAAGGGAAGAGAGCCGACCTCTCGAGTACTACTTTATCCAAACCCTGTACTCCACAAAGGAACGACGGTATGAGAGAATGGTGCCTTGTGTTTAGAGTCAGAAGGTGTGGGTTGGAATCGTGGCTGCCACTGTCTCTTTATGTGACCTTGGGCTTCATCCCACATCTGTCCAATGAAGGGGTTCAGGTCCATCCCAATTCTCAATCTACAATCCTATTGTTTCTGAGGATTTGTTGATAGGAGCTGCCAAGCATACAATCAACAATGCAGAGATAGGGGAAACCCGGTTTATTATGCTCAGAGTACAGACATCACTGAAAAAAATCAATGAGCCCAGAACACAAGTTTCTGCAACCTTTATATAGGTTTTGTTTCCATAAGCAGGAGGGGAACAAGGGGAATTTTACAGAAAGCAGAAGGTAATTATGACCACGTCAGAGGATAGCCGGCAGAAGGGGAAATCAGGTTAAACAGGAAGCTAGCTGGCTAACGCCGGAGCCTCAGCTGCATTCTTAAGCTTGAATTTGCAGAAAGAGCAGGAACTAACCAGTTCACCCCAAGCTCTCTAGTTGACGTCAAGGTTTGGTTTTGAAGACTCTAGCTAGTTATGTGACCTGTTCATTTTAAATAACTGGTGTTAAGAAACTTGAGCCAGAAATTCTTTTTCTGATTTGACGTCAAGAAAAGGGCTGATATTTCCAGAAGAGGAGGTCTGAGAAAAGAAGAGCTGTTCTTCTTTCTAAAATAGAAAAGGATCCTTAGGAGTTTCTTACTCCTCTGGGTGTCATTTTCCTTATTTGTGAAGTGTTGGTCAGAACTGCAGCCACCCAGAGACAGGGCGAGGGTCCTCAGTCCTGCATCGGAAGCACTCTCGATTCTCTGCCTTCTCGCAAGTCACTGCCCGGAGGCACCTTCCTTGGTTCTCCCAATTCTAACCCTCTCTCCTAAGGGCTGACATCTCTCTCACCCCTAGGCAAATGTAGGCTGCTTGAGGGCAGGAACTCTTCAGTTTGACTCATGTATCCAGGAACAGTGCCCAGCACACGGCAGGTGATAAGGAAAGTTTGCTGAATCAAACCAAGATCATCGTAAGTTGTTTCTGGAAGGACAGGGCAAGGCACGAGAGGCTTAGGTGTTTAGTCATTCAATTCATTTGGACAAGCCCATTCTGCAGGTTGTCCAAAGCCTTGAGTAACAGAAGCTGCCACAGATACAATCTCACCTGAAGAGCCCTTGGCCTGGAGGCGAGATAAACCCACACACATCCAGCAGTTAAAAGAACATGATCATGGACCCAGGCAAGAAGCCCAGAATGTCCAGGGTACAAGTTCAAAAACAGAGAAGCTGGTCACTGATGGTGCTGGGGACTGGCCATGGAGTCCCAGGACCTGAGTTCAAATCCTGACTCTGCTAGTTAGCCTTGGAAACTTTAGATCCCCTATAGTCTGATGGGTTTTGGGGGGTGGGAGGGGGATGGAAGAAGACACCCAAAGACTGAGCAAAGAGAGTAGAGATCAGTGAGGAGGCCAAAAGGGAGAGGGTGTCTCAGCCCAGGCCCAGACTCCAGCCACAGTCACTGGCTTCTTTGCTCTACAGCATTTCTTGTGGTACCAACTCAAGGGTTCTCTGCCATCTCCAAGTAAAGGGAGGCACAAAGAGCTGCATACAGAGACTGTCACATGGATATTAAGTTGATCATTGGTGATCACAACCTTTTCACAATGGGCTCCTGCTCTGGGGCCTTGAAGAGTTCTCTCCTCCCTGCAGGCCTTTGGGAATGAGAGAATTCATCACTCTTGGTGGGGCAGGCGGAGGTTTTAATGTTTCCCTCCTCAAGCCTGGGATTTCATCAGAAGAGGGAAATCCTGATATGGAAAAGCTCTCCTTAAGCCAGACTCATCACCTTGGAGAGAGGTTTGGGGGCTTGCCTGGGCCACAGAGCCAGCACGTGCCAGGGGAGTATTTGAACCCGGGCTTTCTGACACCAAGGCCAGCATAGGCCACACTGCCTCTGGCACAGAAAACAGAATAAGGCCTCAGTCAGAGGGAAGGGGGCCCAACAAAAGCCAATAAGTGACTGGCAAGTCAGGGAACTCTCTATGCTCCCGAATCCTACATTTGGGAAGGCTACTTAGACAGAAAATAAAGGCTAGGAGGTCTCTGCTGGTGAGCCCCACAGAGGGGCTCAGAGCCCCCCCAGCCATTCTGCAGCAGTTAATGACCAGCTTGACCTTCCTCTTTGGCCCTGAAGAGTTGGCCGCTGTGACATACAACAGAAAAGCCACATTACCTTGCCAGAACACGAAGTTGGCAGACTCTGCATGACAGGCTGAGATTGGCGGGTGGTGGCTGACCTGGCGGAGACAAGGAGAGAAGGAGACAGTCAATCACAGTGGAGTTTCCTTTGCCTCCACCTCCCTGCTCCCTCACCGACTGCCACCATCTTCTTCCTTCAGAGGACTGACCAGTGTGGACTGGCCCAAGGTGAGTCATTCCAGGTGCTGGCAATGGTGAGAAGTGGACAGGGTGGGGTGCAAGGGCCCTAGGGTCATGGCTTTGGAGCTGGAAGGGCCTTCAGGGCCTCAATCCTCCCCACCATTTTGCAGATGAGGAAACAGGCCCAACAAAGCTGTAACTTGCCCAAGGTCAAACAGGGAGTGAGCATCAGAAGTGGGATTCGAACTCAGAGCCTCAGCCTCCTGAGTCAGGATTCTTGCCACTGAACCATACAGCAGATTTTAATTAAACGAACACCAATTAACAATCAACACGTACTATGCCCAGGCACTATCAGGGACACGACGCAAACTGAAAGTCACCGTGATTCAGTAACTATCTGCATGTAAATTTAGAGGGATCCCTCCCTGTTGGAAACTATCCCGTAGTGACTTTGTACATCCCTTCAGTATTTTTTTTTTTCAGTTTAACAAGCATTTATTTTCTCTCCCTCCCTTCTCTCAGGCTGAAAAAAACTCCTTATAATAAATACGGAAAATTAAGCAAAAGCCCTGCACCCCTTGGCCATGTCCAAAGCTGCACGTGCCCTTCATCAGGCCAGGCAGGGTGCGCAATGGTTAGAGTGTTAGCTTCCAAGTCAGGGAGACTTGGGGTCTGAGTTCTTTCTGTGACCCAGCTGGGCTGTGGGATCTGGGAGAAGGCCCTGATCCTCCCAGGGCCCTACCTACTGAACAGCCCAATCGAGCCTCAAGGACAGAGGCTTTGGTCTGCACGGACACAGAGGTGAACCCCAAATCTAGGCCACAGGAGACATTTCCACGAGCTGTTGTGGCTGAAAAATCCACTGCCCTGAAGCCTTTCAAACATAGCTCCCTGGGCACCCTGGGACACAGACACATGGTCCATTGCCAGGCTCATGATGGGTGCTTAGGGGGCCTTGTGCTCCACTCATCCAACTGTCTAAGGTCAAGGTGTGAGAGCACAGCAGTGTGGAGGACAGGAAAAAGAGGAAAACCTCAGCAATGGCCCCCCCATCTTGGAAACCCCTGGAACGGCCCCAAACGACGGTCACAGCCCACTTATGTGTTGCTGGCAATAACGATAACCATTCACTTTCTTCTCTGCCTTAGATCATCTGAGCATGTTACAAAAATTAACCCTTTCTGAGCCTTATAACCACACTGTAAAGTCTATGGTGTCATTATCCCATTTTACAGATGGGGAAACAGGTAAAGTGCCTTTTCTAGGCTCACACAGCTAGTAAGTGTCTTAAGTGGGATTTGAACCCATTTTTAAAAGCCAGCTCCCAAGCTTGGAATCCTATGCCTGGCCTCTGCCTGGAGAACTTCCTTCAAAGCTCACCTCAAGAACTCCCATTTCTCTGGTTACCTCCCATTTATTTTCCCAGGGACATGCTGGGTGGTTGAAGGCCACAAACTCCCCCAGAAGGATGTAAGCTCCTCGAGGGCAGGGGCTGTGCTGTTTTTGTCTTTGCCCAGAGCCTAGCACACTCTGGCACCAAAGCAGCCCTAAAATACTGTGCATACTTGTTGGACTGAATTCAATTTTCACCTGGAAGGTTGTAAACCAGTGTCTAATCTGCGAGTAATTAAGAGACTACAGGAACAGGCAAGTAGGAACTCACTCGCTTTTCTGGTAGAAAATCATTATTTCTGTTTTATTTACTAATGAAAAGGATAAAGAGCAAATGGTGGCCTGATGACTTTCTCTCCAGTATCTGCCTTCTCACCAAATAGCGCCTCTCCTGCTAATTAATGTGTCATTCCTGGTCTAAGCATGAATTTGTGTACAATGTGTATTCTAATACTGTTTTCTTGTGTGATTCTAAAACCTCCCCATACAACGCTGCCTCCATCCATCTTTCTGTATCCCAACAGGCAGCAGACCCATTTTTTACACAAGTATTGATACCCCAACTCCTAGGATGATCTGAGGAAAAAAGGGTGGCTTTGACTGGGGGGCCCCAGAACCAGGCAGTCTGATTCTCACATCAGGACACGGTATGTGGCAGAGTGCTGCAAAGGGAGCCAAGCCCTCCCAGAGAAGTAAGTCTCTCTGTCTTTGGGGGCTGTGTTCCTGCCTGGGCTTTGGACAGTAAGACCAACAACGCGATAGAAATGTTGTTTGGTCATTCAGTCACGTCCAACTCGTGGCCCCATCCGTGGACCGCATCCAGGGGTTTTCTTGGCAAAGATACCAGAGTGCTTTGCCATTTCTTTCTTTAATATATAAAATACTGCAAAATAATTTCCAGAGGAACAGAGCATTAGAGACTAATGCTCTATTAAATAAGTCATTAAATAGATGCCAATGGAACATTTAAATAGGGACAACTCTCTCTGCCTTCTTACTAAGAAAGGCGTTTCCCTGGGCACTGGATGGCTTGGTCTCTTCAGAGGACTGCCCAGGGAAGTGGACTAGCAGTAGCAACTATCATCAGACCCTGGCTTCCCAGGCACAGACCGTCCTGGCAGGCATTCGCTTCTAAGAGATAGATGCCCCAGGTGTCTGAGAAGAAAGGCAGGCCACTCGCCTTCTGTCCATCTTTCTGTGGCAGCAGCTAAGCTTAGGACATAGTGCCTGGCAGCATGGGAGGGGCTCAGTAAATGCCCTTTTCCTTTCTTCCTTCTGTGGGTCCTGTTTCCTGAAAGCTGCCCCCCAAAACCAGACTTCTCAGCAGCTAGGGAATGTCATCTACAATTGGACCGCCAGGGGGCTACACTCAAGTTGCTGGCCAGGGGGGGTTTTCTCCCTGATTTTGAATTCCATCTATCAGAGTGGTTTTATCAGGGTGTCCAGCAAGTCTGCAGAGCCCCTCCCAAAGGCTGTAATAGCCCCACTGCATCCAGAGGGTGCTCGGCCTACAGACTTTTCACCCACCTCTCAATTTCCTGAATTCTCAGGGCTTTTTATGGAACTGGGAGGCTGGCTTCTGGTTTAAAAGGACCAATAGCTCTGTCCCTCCAACATGGAGGTAATCTGTCCTCTGCCAAATGTCCACCAACTTCATTCAGAAGACTCATGCAACTGAATTTTCAGTGGGCTCCCTTTGCAGTAGTCTGCCGTATGCAACGTCTGGTGCTAGAAGCAAAAACGGCCTGGTTCTGGGGCATCCCAGGAAAAAGCCTTGGTTTGTTCAACGTGCTATTAACTGCCCCCTCCCCAGAAAGGCTTTGCCCAGTGGGCTCCTCCCTCCCCTCAGCTCCTTCTTCAATTAAGGGAAGGGATTCTAGAATTGCTTGGAATCCACAATGTTCAGCTCTAGTAACAACGCCCGAACAAGGGGCTGCAAGCTCTGGTGGTCTCCGGGCCCAGCCTCCCCTGCTGCTGAGGTTGGGGGGTGTGATAGTAACAGCATTTAAAGATTCCCCTGTATTGGCTTGGTTTTTCAAATTGATTGTGTTAAAACCCAGAGCTTGTTAATCCCACCTGTGGGATGGACTTGTTGATGTGAAAAGAGAGTCCTGAACTGGGAGGAGCTGGTGACATAGATTTGGAGAGACAAGAGAGAGGCAGAAGAACTTTTTTTGGAAGCAGCACCTCGTGGAGAGAGAGAGACTAAGAGAATTGCTGGTGGCCGCTTTGAATTGCCCTGGACTTTTGAGACCTGCCCCCTGAGCTGCCAAGGACTGAGGAGACATGGCTGTTTTGCCTGTTTTTTGTCTGTCTGTTTTGATGTTCTTTTGCCAGATTTGTCCACTGGTGAAAGACTGTTCTGTTGTTGAAGAAGTCCTGGAACCTGGCGTTTAGTTAAGAAGCCCTGAGACTGTCCTGCAGACAGAGAGTGAATACTGTCCACTGGTGAAGGACAGTGCTGTTGTTGCAGGGGTCTGGGAACCTTTCTGTTGGTTCAGAAGCCCTGAAGAAGGATTTTCTTGTTGTATGTTTACAGAAATCCTGGGAGAGGGTTTTGCTAATGTTTTCAGGGGTTCTAGGACTGTTCTACAGACAGAGGATGAATTAATGAAGGGACTGGCAATGTATCTTGTGGCCTTGCTAAGCCTTGTCTCCCTAGGAACTAAGATTGCTGAGAACCTGCCTCTTGTCAAAATGAAGAAAAGACCTCCATTTGGGTATTAAGTGCTGTGCTTAAACTTGATGTAACTCTGGGGTAGATTCAATTGTGATCCAGGGGTAGGGAACTTTCGACCTTTTTGTGTTCTATGGTTGAACAAATGAATGTACTTTACTTATGTTTGGAAACTAATCTCCATTTGAGAAGAGGGACTTTGTGGTGGACTAAATGGAGGTACAGCCTAGGGGTGGAGTAGTATTTAGACCAGGGACTTTGTAATTGATTGAATGATTGGAAGGTCCTGGGGTGGGGTAGTCCTTGGAGATTATTTAATCACACTTAGTAAATGCTGTATTTTGAATGATGTCATGTTTTGACCTTCTCTGTTCTTGGTTTGTCACTGAATAAAATGGAGAACCCCTATGCTGGTATTTTGAACCCCGGGAAGTTGCCTTTCCTTGGCATGGCATTACAGGGGGCAGCTGCTTCTTAGGCTCCGTGCCCCACGTCAGCACTTGTATTAGCATATACAGAATGAAGGCTGGTTTGTGGGGAGGGAGACCCCAACACTCAGAGGCCTCTTGCAGAAGGTGGTCCATGAGCTGAAGTCTGAAGGAAAGGAGGAATTCTAAGAGGCCGATGTGAGGGGCCATTTCAGGCACTGGGGATGTCGGGCCGTGCACTGACTGGGGGGCTGTGCATGGGGACAGTCCAGAGGCTGGTGTGGCTGAACATGAAGGGAAATCACACATGATGGGGCCTGAAGAGGTCGGACTGGCCCAGATTATGGCCACACCACTGGCCAGACTCCGTTCTCAGCAGTTTGTTTGGGGTCCATTTCTCAGTCCTAAAGACAAAGTGATGCATTTCTGGCCCCAAGGACTCCTGTGATTCCCAGGTGGAGAAGGTGGCTAGGGGCTGACCTCGGAGGCCCAGCGTCCTGGCCTCCAGTGGCTCTCCTTCCATGGAAGTGCCTTCCCCTATCTTGTCTCAGGCCAGATTGGACTCAAGTCGGGTTGCTATTTTTAGCTGCCAGTTCCAGTTTTAATGCACACACTGCTATGGAAACCCAATCACCCCACCTTTTTAAGTCAGTTATTAAAATAAAAATTATCAAATGGGAATCTGACTCAATTTCCCTTATTTCTTTTAATTTTGAAAAATTAAATTTGAAAACCCCACCATTTGAAAAAAAAATCCAGCCATACCCCAAAGAGATGACAACCCTAAGGTTCCCAAGGTTTCTGAGACTGGCAGCTATGGGACATGAAACCCTGGGTTCAAATCTAGTCTCAGATACTTAATAGCTGTGTGACCCTGGGCAAGTCACTCATCTGGTTTGTCTCTCCTCATCTGTAAAATGCAGGTGACAATCACAGCTCCCATGTCCCTGGGTTGTTGTGGGCATCAAATAAGAGATTTGTAGAAATGTTTAGCACATAGAAGGGGCTAAATAAATGTTTATTTCCTTCCCTTCTCTTAACTATTTTGTTTTTCATTTTTAGTTGTGTTCAACTCTAAGTGCCCCTATATGGAGTTTTCTTAGCAAAGATCCTGGAGTGATTTGACATTTCCTCCTCCAGTTCAGTTTACAGATGAGGAAACTGAGGCAAACAGGGCTAGGTGACTTGCCCAGGGTCACACAGCTAGTGTCTGAGGTTGGATTTGAACTTAGCTCCTCCTGACTCCAGGTGCTGCGCTCTAACTACTTTGTCACCCAGCCGTCCTATGTGACACAGGACAGGTGACTTAATCTCTCTGGGTCCATAGCTCCTGCAGGCCCCTTTCAGCTCCAAATCCTTGGTTTTCTGATCCTATGAATTTGGATCTGAAATCCCAGCTCTTGCCTATGTGACCTCTGGGAGGTCACCTAGCCACTTGAGGCCCCTTAAAAATGAGGGAGCCTGTGCAGAGGGCCTCTGGGGCTCCTCCTGCCTCCAGCATCGCATCTGGGCTCCTTTCATCAAGGAAACAAAAAGCCTGCTGGCGAGGAAGGGCTGCCAAGGGAGGAGAAATCAGCCCAGCTGCGCCTACCCCCAGAAGACGAACGGGTGCCTTTGGAAAGAGGCAAATGAAGGGATGAACCCCTTCCCAAGCACCCCAGACAGAATGAGGCACCCCCAAACAGAACGTACTGCCTTGGGGCCTGGGAATCGGCTCGTGGGATGCCGGGGGTCTCCCTGGGGACAAAGCATTTGCTCGGTAACTGATGACCGGTTAACTAAAGCGAGGCAGGCAGATGTGACAGAACGACAGTGTGCCAAGAGAGATAAAGAATATAAAGATTGCAGAGAAGTACCAGAAGACTTAGCCAAGCTGATGCAATAGGAAATCAGCAGAACCAGGAAAGCCACCCATGTAATGATGACCACGATGTCAATGGAAAGGAGGGGAGGAAACAAGGGAAATGCAAGCCTGTGTGATTATCCCGATCCAGCTCAGCCGAGAGGAGCTAGGAGGGCACCCCTCCCTCCCTGCTGAGGACGTCACATGTGGCTGAGGCACTCATTAGGAAGTCCCACAATTGCTGCTAAAATTAGCGTCCACTGATTACAGAGGAAGGTTGTTACTAGGAGCTGGTGGTCCCCACCCCACACTTCTCTCGTCTCTCAAGTTTAGTTTTTGATTTTTGCCTTTTGGAGGGCAATTGGGGTTAAGTAACTTGCCCAAGGTTACACAACTAATTATATTTGTGTGTGTGTGTGTTAAGTGTCTGAGGCTGGATCTGAACTCGGGTCCTCCTGACTCTGGGGCCGGTGCTTTACTCACCTAGCTGCCCCAAGTTTAGTTAATCAGGGACCTTTGCTATTTGGTTCATTAGTGCCTGCATTTGGCTTTATTTCCTTTGAGGGGCTATGGCCTGGTAGGTGGTACCTGTGGAAGGGTTCAAATGTTCTCTTCAAACTACCCGGGCAAACACGCCTTGTGCCTTTCAGAACTCGCTCAATAGCTTTAACCCAGAAGGAGCTCTTTCCCTCTCCCTGCTCAGGAAATCGGACAGTATTAGCAGGAGCTAATGGACTGGGGAGGGGAGAAGGGAGAATTGAGGCCTTCCTCTAAAGTAGAAGCAACAAAATTACCCTAAATGCTTCAAAGTTGGGGAAGAGGGGACCATGGCTAACTCAGATGACACTCAGTGGGAGCCTGAGGGCCGCCTGGCAGGCATCCCGCAATGCCTTCCTCCCCAAACCCTCCCAGCTGTGGGTTTCATCATCATCCTCAGCAGCAGCAGAAACAGAAACAACCCTACCTGTTCTGAAAAAAACTGGAAGCCCTTTTCCTCATGGATACATTCATAAGTCTCTCCGAGCACTGGGTTGAAGGGTTTGCTCCCTGCTCGGAAGTAGCTGGACGCGTAGGCAGACACCGCAAACGCCGCCACGTATACCTGGGAACGGGCAGAAAGAAACACCATCAATTCACCAAGCAGGCTTAGTGGCCGGCTGGGCAGCACAGGGCCTGGAGACAGGAAAACCTGGGTTCAAATCCTACCCTGGGTCCTCAGTAGCTGTGTGACCCAGGGAAAGTACCGTAAGCATACTTGGCCTTCGTTTCCTAGTCTATAAAATGGGGATAATAACACCTTAGTCACAGGGCTGCTGTGAGGATAAACGACATGTTTGTAAAGCATTTTGTAAACCTTAAAGCCCTGAGTCAATGCTAGCTATTATTGTGAACAAGCACTCATTGAGCTCCCACTGTAAGGTTTAACAAGGTAAAAGTTCTGTTTGGCTGTAGGGGCCAGTGACAATTGCCAGTGAGTCATCGGTTATAGATTTAAAGTGAAACCACCCCAGGTCCAACCCCCTCTTTTTGCAGGTGAGGAAATGAAGGCAATCATAGATGAGGCCAAAGACACACAGCTGGTTCATGTCTGACTCTAACCTGGTAGTGGGGTGTTGGAGGACCTGAGCTCGAATCCCACTTCCCATGCAGAATGGTGTCAGGTCCTTCTGTAAAGTGTGTGTGTGTGTGTGTGTGTGTGTGTGTGTTGGGGGTGGGGGGGAGGTCAAAAACAGCCCTCCAAGCTTTAGACAGAAGATTCTGTGATCCCTGACCTAGTGCGGGAAGGGACCAGGCAGACCAGCATGAAAACGTGAGACAAAGGAGTAAGGGAGGGAGAAAGAGTCCACAGCTGGGGGATTAGAGAAAGCCAGAAGAGGAGACACCTGAGCTAAGCCTTTTAGGAAAAAAGGACGTAGGGAAGAAGGTAGATGAAGGGAGAGTGCATCGTAGTGTGTGTGAATGTCCAGAAATGGGAGGTGGGGCTCTGACTTTGGGGAGGAGCACGAAGGTCAGTTTGGCTAGAGAGGAGCCAAGTGAAACAGGACTGGGAAGTTGGCTGGGAGCCAGATTGGGGGGTGAGGCAGGGAGAGAGCTTCTGGGCCAACCTAAGGCAATAGGGAGCTATGGAACGTCTCTGAGAGCAGGAGAGCCCAGCGACAGGGCCAGGAAGATGGATGAGATTGTTATTTAGTGGCTAGCAGACACACTAGCCAGGTTAAAATAGAGCCCTGCTTTAATTTATAGAAAAAGAAATATCAGGATTGAACCGAATCAGGTTCAAACACCTCTCAATTCAGCAGACAACCTAATTCATCAAAAATCCCATTAAAACCTCCTTTTCCTTCAGTCAGAGCAGATGGTTTGTGTTTTAGCTCCTTCCTCCCTTCGTGCCTGGGCTCCAGGGGAAGAAATAACGTAACACGGACATTTCTACTGCACCCTGAGGTTTGCCAGGCTCTTTAGACACCCACAACGCAACAAGTCACAGGTCATTAATGAGGCCAGGGCAGAGATCTCACAGGGCCCCAGAAGGGGCTCGAAGGCCACCCTGCCCCTAATGAGCAAACGTTCAGGAACCTTAACAAGCACCAGCTACTATCACGAGGGGCATAGCTTATGGGACGTGCTCAGGGGCTTTCTGACACTGGTCCCGTGCTCTAATTACTATGGTGGGCTGCCTTTGGAAGAAAAGAAGCCCAGTGACAAACTGAATTAGAAAAATCAATGGTTGGCTATTTATCATGCAAAGATTAAATGAGGTATTAACGTAAAAATTTTCCTCCTCCTCCCCCTCCCCCCTCTTCCTTTCTCCTCCTCCCCTCCTACTCTGCCTCCCTCCCCCCCCTCTCCCCTCCCCCCTCCTCCTTTCCCCTCCCCTCCTCCCCTCCTTCTTTTCTTCCCCCTCCCACCTCTCCTTCTCCCTCCTCCTCACCTTGTGTACTTAGGTCTAAAGTT
>NW_027185797.1:30387075-30456584 GCF_028583685.1 Petaurus breviceps papuanus | reverse complement strand
CTCTCCTTCCTCACTTCTGCCGCCCTTCCAGCTTCAGTCTAAGCCCTGTCCCCCAGGGGCCTTTTCCAACCCCTCACTTAGTCACTTCCTCTCCCTTGTGCACAGTCTGCACACCATCTCCCCCATTAGAATGTAAGCTCCCTGACAGTAGGGACAGTTTTTATGTTTGTTTTTTCCTTCCTGTCTACACCATGGGCCCGGCACATGCTTGTTCAACTTAATTATCTTGTACTTGGTAATGAAGAATCCAGATTCCTAGGTTTCCCAGACTTGAAACGGGGGCAGAAAGGCAAGGCCAGGCTCCTGGGAGAAATGGGCAGAATGCAGAATGACCCAGAAATGTCACCTGCCAGCAAAGTCATTAGCAGCTGGGCATCTTCAGACCTCAGAGACTTTCTGACAAAGCTGGCCCTGAAACATTCATCTTCTCCCAGAGAACACTGGCCTTTGGGACTTGTCTGACCTCAAAATGGGCTGAAAAGGCTTGAAAAGGCCACTGGGGGGGAGCACAGGCCTTCCAAAGAGTTTGCCTTTCTGGCTAAGCAGAAAAAAATAAAAAAGCAACCAGAGGGGAAACTGAGCAATGCTTCCTAGCTCCTGACTTGGTGGGGTGAGGGAGGGGGTGATCTCTCCTAGTGTGGAACAGGCAAGATTTCCTCAAAGGGAAAAAACCTGTGACAAGCACCTTGTATCTTGGATTTAGGTACATCAGCAAGGGGAAGGCAGGCAGCCCCCATTGCACTGTGCCTCAGGAGCCTATGGACTGGGCCATCAGAGGGTCACGGCTCCAGGCTGGAAGGTCCAGCCCATCCAGTCCCATCCTCCCATTTTACAGATGAGAGATGAGTGACTTGGTCAACCAAGGCCACAAGAGCCAGAACCTAGGCACTGCCCAGTGCCATCTGCATTGTACCACTGATGCCTCTGGCTGAGATCTCAAGCACGAGTGTCCTCTGAGACAGGGAAGAGACAAGCCCTCCCTTTCTGGCCCATCCATAGAGGTTATCCTGTCCTTCTGGGAAGGGCCGAACATTCTAGCCAGACTTGCGAGGGCTACACAAGGCCACCTGGACTCCTGGAGAGTTGGCAGTCACCCCTCATTCTCCTGCCAGCCCTCAGCTTGCTCCAACTCAGGAAGATCATGAGGCAGCCTCAGCCCTTCTTGGCTGATGGATCTGGTGCTAGGCTGTCACCCCTGGACCAACGGGGCTCTGGGTGTTTTAATGCAAGTTAAAGAAAGTAATGCAGTTTAAAGTGTGTGTGCATGTGAGTGTACATTATTGGGGATGGGGTGGAGAACACCCCTTCCTCGAAGGCCTTCCATGTTAGGGCCACCAAACCTGAGAGGAGAACCACTCTGGGTCTGGACTTCCTCCTCTCTCAAACCAGGACAGGACAGCGTCTTTCAGCTGTGATCCTATGAGCTCCATCACACGACCGGCCCAGTGGCAAAATCTGTGCTGGGCTATGGGCCTTCCTAGTGTCCTGGGAGTGGGAGACCCTCCCTCCAATCACCAGCACATCCTGGAGAGGCCCCACCTTCTGGGGCAGAATATTCCCTACATTCTCAGGGAAGTTAACTCCTTCCTTCCTTCCGGACAGGCCTACCTTGCTCAGGGCAAACTGTGATTTTCTCTGTTCTCCAGGGAGGTCCCTAAAGAGGTTTTCTTGAAGGTGTGGGATAAGATTGCTTTCTGAGAGTAATCCAAGATCTCCCGGGGAAGTCCCAAGTACTCAAACCTAGCAGTCCATCTGCTAGACCCCAGGGCCTCTCCAAGAGTTTCTATAAAGAGTCTGGTTTTTGGTTAACAGAAGAGTTAGTTCCATGGACTGTGGGGGCTGATGGCTGGTGGTGACCCGTCAGCCTGCACAGCCAGGCGGGTGCCTGGTCCAGAGGCCAGACCTCTGAGACACCAGCATCTACACTGCCAGAAGATGTATATGTATATGCCAAAGGCCTTACTGTTTGCCTGGCAGCGGTGAGGGAGGGAAAAGGGGAGCTCTGCCTGGCCACTGGCAAAGAGCAGGGGACAGAGGGGCTGGTGGGAGGCTGGGGTGTGCAGGGGCCTGAGGAGGAATTCAATGACCTCAGACACTCTCGTGCAGCTCAGACCACTGGAATCGGAGGTGAGGGCTTCTTCCTGCCTTTTCTATCTTAAAGGCTTTCTGTAGGTACATGAAAAAGAGGGCTTCACACAAACACCCAAGAGAATGAAGTGTGTGTGTGTTAAGTGGAAAAGAGTATTAAATGTGGAGTCCCAAGGACCTGGGTTCAAATCCGGTCCCTCCAGATAACTGTTATGACCTTGGGTAAATCTCTATCTCTCAGGCCCTTAGTTTCCACGTATATAAAATGATGGGGTTGGGCTCAATGACTTCTGAGGTCACTTCTAGGCCTGGACCCAGAATCCTATGAGAAGTTGCAGGTTCAAATCCTGACTCTGCATAACCCTGAGCCATCACTAAATGCCTCTCCTGTGTACAGTGAGGGAGGCTGGCTTTCCAGCTGCCCCCGGGCCCCTCACCATCCTCTCCAGGGGGTCCGGGGTCCTCGAGGCACGGTCCAGCAGCTCACTGTACTCCAGCTCCTCACACAGGCGCTGCAGCGTGTTCAGAGGCTCATTCAGCTCCACGGGCATGGCCACCTTGGACAGGTCCTTGCCGATATTATTTCTCAGAATATTCCAGAGGCTGATGTTGCTGTTGTTGGGGCAGGGCGCCGGCAAGCAGGTCCGCCGTTTGGTCTGGCCTCCCGGGTCACTTTCGAGAATGGGGCCTGGAAGGGACAGAAGAGGGACTCACTTTCAGCTCACCAAATGATTTCTTCCCCTCTTTCTCTTGTTAAAATTTAACTCTAATTTCAACAACTAGCTTATTAATGTTTTCACAACAGTCATATCTGAATGTATTACTGTACCCAACCGTGTGCGCAGAGTCTTCCCTTGTGAGAAAGAAATACAGTTCAGGAAAACCAGTCAACAAAGTCTGACAGTATATGCAACATTTTGTACCCATAAGCTACCACTGCTAAGGCTGGCAAGCAGGTTTCCTTATCTCTTCTCCTAGACTGGTCACTACAGTCACACAGTGTTTGCCTTCATTTTAGGGTCTTCCTCCTCCTCTTCCCCCATCTTCTTCCTCCTCTTCCCCCATCTTCTTCCTCCTCTTCCTCCATCTTCTTCCTCCTCTTCTCCCATCTTCTTCCTCCTCTTCCCCCATCTTCTTCCTCCTCTTCCCCCATCTTCTTCCTCCTCTTCCCCCATCTTCTTCCTCCTCTTCCCCCATCTTCTTCTTCCTCTTCCTCCATCTTCTTCCTCCTCTTCCCCCATCTTCTTCCTCCTCTTCCTCCATCTTCTTCCTCCTCTTCTCCCATCTTCTTCCTCCTCTTCCCCCATCTTCTTCCTTCTCTTGCCCCACTGTTTTCTTCCTCTTCTGAAATCAGATTTCTGACCATAAGGCCAGCGCTCCAAATGGCCTGGTGTTTTTCTAAACTGTTTTTGATGAGGTGGTAGGTCGTTTGGCATTTATGGTGCCCATTAGACAGCATTTATTATGTGCCTATTGTATAGACAGCCCCGTTAGATGCTGGGGAGACAGAGGCATAGCTGTTACCCCTGCCTTTAAGAGTCTCGTGAGCCAGTCATGAAGACAGGGCATAATGGAAATGAGAACCAATATGTAATAATGTGTGGAGGTCAGAGGGCCCTCAAAACAAGCTTGGGGGAGCTGTCATACTGTGTGGTTCCTGGCTTACAGCTCAGGGTCCAAGTAGCACTATGCCTATCTCAGCTGAGAGGGTTCCAAGTGAGGACATTCTCTTGCTGCCCCCTGCCCAGGCCCTAAGGAGGTAGCGCTGACTAGCACCCCAGCACAGGCCACCCTGAAGGCCTCTGGGATTCCCCATGGCACCAGGTGACTAGCACCCCAGCACAGGCCACCCTGACGGCCTCTGGGATTCCCCATGGCACCAGGTGACTAGCACCCCAGCACAGGCCACCCTGACGGCCTCTGGGATTCCCCATGGCACCAGGTAGCTAGCACCCCAGCACAGGCCACCCTGAAGGCCTCTGGGATTCCCCATGGCACCAGGTGGCCGGAATCCTCTACCTGGGGAACAAGACTCTCTGTGGCTAAATCCTCCTTAAGCCCCATGCAAGGAAGCTTTTTCACTCTGTTAGGGTCATTGGGGGGCTATTTTCACAAAACCTTTTAGCCATTCCTAGAATCAAGCAATATTCACTCTTAAACGCTATGACTTATTAGAAGAAAAGTACCACACACACTTAGGGTATTCTTTTTATCATAACAGGTTTCAGTTGGCTGGAAGGGGGGCATAACCTCTAGGAGGTGGTACCTGTCACTATCAAAACTGTGATTCCCCCACTTCAGCCTCCTGAGGCCCCTGGAAGCCCGCCATGTTACATGCCACACATAAGACACTTCCATTACGCTACTATTCCAACACAGGGGAAAGTCAGCATGGGATGGTGGAGAGGGCACTGGATTTGCAGTCAGGAAGACCTGGGATACTTACTAGCGACATGACCCTCACCAAACCATCTAGCTTCACTGGGCCTCAGTTTCCTTATTTTGTAAAAAGATGGGGTCAGACTTGATGGCTGTCTGGCTGCTGAGGTCCCTTCAGGCTCAGCTCTGGGGTCCTGTGCTCTGTGATCTCATGGATGTGGGGCTTCCTGCTAGAGACCACAGCCCGTCTCTGTCTACTCAGTCTGGGTAACTCCATGCCCATGGCCCACCTTCACTCTTCCTTGCCATCACCAAGGTGCCAATGGAGCCCATGGATGGACCATCGGTTATTCTTTGCTCTTGCCATATGACTGGCCCATCTTTCTTGAGCGTACATCTCTTTGGAGGAAGTTTCAGTTGGCTTCTTCCACTTGGCAGCTGGCTCACGCCCACCCCCCGCCTCTCCATCTCCATCTGGGTTATGCTCACTTTCTGTCCTCAGGGACTGTCCTGCACTGTGGTTGGTGGTTGCAGATAACCAGAAGGAGGGAGAAAGGATGGTGTCCCCTGACACAGTTAGTTTAGTGACTAGTTTAGACATATTCAGCAATGCACCCCCACAGGCTACACTATGACTTAGAAAACCACAAATTAACATTAGCCCTGTTGCATTACATTTTTATTTATTTTGGTAAACACTTCACAATTTCATTTTAATCTGATACAGGCCACAGGGGAGTTTGCAGGCTTTGAGTCTGACCTCTCTGGTATCAATCTAGCAACTGGTCCCTGGGGGCTCAAATGTTTCCCACACCATAGGCAGAATGGACCATTCCTTTCTCCATGTAAGGACTATTTCAGGGCCAGGTCTTAAACGCCCGATGTACACACTTCTGTTTCTCTGTGACTGATCCAACAAGGATTTATTAAGTACCTACTATGGACAACACCCTGGCTTAGGGACATTCCATCCCAGCAGAGGCTTCCCAGGTCTTGGCATGGTCCCTGTATATAGCCAGTGCTCAATAAATGCTCCTGCACCATGAAGAGAACAACATTCCCTTTTAGACAGGAAAACGTGCTTTGGTCCTACCCAGTGTCTGCCTCTCATTGTCCAGATCGTTGCTGAGGTTATCCACGGAGGCATTATCACTTACATCACTGACGTAGGAATCATCATCTGAAGCCTGCCAGAGGGGAGAGAAACTTGGTCATTAAAGCAAGAATTTCAGGGCCACAGCATCATGAGAGGCGACCAAATGGTGCTTAGGATCATTTCCCCAAATGGCTCAATGCTTGTTGAGTTACAAGGCACAAATCTTTTCCAGTGCATCGTGATCATACTATTTTCCCAGTTATTTCCTCCCGTCTGATGAAAAAGACATTCAAAGCCTTTTAGCCATTTACTGGAATCAAGCAATATTCATTCTTAAATGCTGTGGCTCATTATCAGAAAAAGCATCAAATAAATCCATGCAGTCATCATTATTGTAATAAAGTCCCATTTGGAATATTAATCATAGTAAACCCTCATTCTTTCTGAATTAGTCAGGAAAAAGCCCAGCCAGATTGAGTTGGAGTTTAGAGTTTTATTATCTATGAAAACAGGACTTATGGAAATCGATACCATAGGTGAGCTTGCCAGGAGAATGCCTTCTCCACTTAAGAAAACAAGCCCTTGGAGTAGCATTCATTTGTTTTGGATGACCTAACTAATAGGAGACTTCTCACCTGCTCACTGAAGCAGGACAGAACCTGGCAACACAATTATTCATCGGCTCACGTGAATATGTTCATCTTACGGGTTAAATCCCATTGGGACAAAGGCTGCGGGAAGGAGCCAGATTCTTTCACTGCAGTGGAATTTGGCTTAAGGTGAATTCATGTGATATAAGTTATTCTCCCATGGTGTGAGCTGAAGAATAGTTGGTCAACTTTGGCTTTCCGGAGAATCTGCCCACGAGAGGGAGATGTAGTGTTCACATCCATCCTCGCACTCTCCGAAAAGGCCTGGACTGGGGGGAATGTAGCTCCAGGTGTAGTTTGGGAGTCCCTAGGATATGGGGAAGGGGACAGGCTGTCCTGTTTGAAGTGATAAGGTGCAAGAGAAGCTGCCTGATTGGCAATAGAATAAAAAAAAACCATAAATAATCTTTATTCCCACCCCACCCTAGGCACTCTAGTACCAGCCACATATAATCAGAGGTCATCATCAAGAGTGCACATGTCTTCACTCCATAGGATCCAGTGAGATAAAATGCATGTAAAAGTACGTTGCGAATGTTATAGCCCTATATAAATTCTAGCTGTTGTTGTAGCTGGATTGCTAAAGCATTGTAAGAAAGAGTAGTTTAAAATTAAAAAAATAAATAAAGGTCAAACCTCATTTTCTGAGGAGCTTGGAGACAGTAAGACTTCTTGGGCATCAAAAAACTCTGAAAGGGAGTCTGTGATGGAGAGTCGACTTTCATTGGAGAGCTGATGGACGAGGGCTCTGCTTTCTTCTCCAGAGATCTCCTATTTTCAAACCAAACAAAGACACTGAGAAAGGGCATCCAGAAACTTGTAAGGTACGAGGCAAAGAAGAATCTTTAAAAAAAAAATCAGTCCTGGAGCACGTGTGATCAGATTGTCATTTCAAAGTGGGAGCGAGTTCCAAACATTCGCTGAACAGCAGAGAAAGCAAAGCTCCCTAGGCTCTGGACAGGCCACTTACAGGAACACGACACCACTTACATTGCAAGACAAGGGGATATTCTGCCAACAAAGACAAATGTCAAATATTTGTTTGCTGGTTTTTTTTTTTTTCATTCAAGGGAGAGAAACAATTTTGTCTGAAGAGGATTTCCCATCTTTTCTACTTCCTCCTTCTTCCACCCTCTATGCAAGGGGCTCCCAATCTCTTGGGTCCTCATCCCACCAGGTTTCAGGAAACCTTTATGCTGTTGTTCAGTCTTGTCTAACTCTTCATGATCTCATATGGGGTTTTCCTGGAGTGGTTTGCCATCTCCTTCTCCAGTGGATTAGGCAAACAGAGGTTAAGTGACTTGCCCAGGGTCACACAGCTAGTGAATATCTGACACTGAGTTTGAACTCAGGTCTTCCTGACTCCAAACCCAGCACTCTGACCACTGAACCACCTAGCTGCCTCCAAGCCTTCCTGTACCTCTAGTTAACATTAAAGATATCAATTCAAGAGTTTAACATACCTATGCACATGAGAAATAGACATTAATTTTAATAGGATAATATAGTTAATTATCTAATATTCCCCACACTCCCTTGCCCATCTTCTCATGTCCCCTGAGGATATAAGCACCCCATACTGGGCACTCCTGCTTTATCCTACCTTTCATCTAACAACAGAAGCCCTAACAATGGCTTTCCAACTCCTACTTGTACCAAAGGTCTGAGTACACTTGTGCATGGGATGAAGAATGGCATTAATTTCCTTCTTCAGATGAACATCAACATATCTCCAGCACAGAGAAGCTTCTTGGGGGGCCATAAGCTAATGAGGAACCTAGTTCTGGCAGGAAGAAGAAATCCACCACATGGACCAACCCCTTTCTCTCCCTCAAATTTCTGGTATCTGCCTCAGAAAAGGCAGGAGGTCAGGGCCATAAGCCTGGAATCCAGGCTTCTCCCCAGCCCTCTGGGCAAGGCTGCCGGGGCACTCTGAGCCTCCACTCAGAAGGGGACGTACACAGTCCTCCTCCTCCGCTCTGGGACAAGACTCGGGCAAATTCCGCTCAGTTGCTTAGAAGCAGACGGCCCACCCGTGCTCCCCGACAGCACACTCTGCACTCTATCTATACCATCATGGTGGCTAACCCAGCTCCTTCCCCATCACACACAGATCTGACAACGTGTCCTAGGCAGGCCCTCGGAATGCTGCAGGCAACCGAGGGAAAGGAAGAGACCGAGTGCTTGGACGCCATTCCACAGGCCCACAAAAGGACAGACATTCTTGCTCTGGAGCCTTTGTTACGGGATGAGCTGGCATTCTCAACGACTACACCAGTGGAGCACCAGCTTTGGTAGGGTCTTCTGAACTAGGAGAGCAGCCAGGTGGTGCAGTGACAAGAGCTCGGACCTGGAGTCAAGGAGATGTGAGTTCAAATCTAGCTTCAGACACTTACTAGCTGTGTGATCCTGAACAAGTCACTTAACCTGTTTGCCTCAGTTTCTTCATCTGTAAAATCCTCAGAAGGAAATGGTAAACCACTCCAGTATCTTTGCCAAGAAAACCCCAAATGGGGTCATGAAGAGTCAGATATGAATGAAAAGACGCAACCACACCACCAAGCTAGGAAGACTCGGAGACTGACTGTGTGCCTGTATTCTGAAGACCAGGCTATCCCAGTCCAGTGAGACAGGCAGTGGGCAGATAGTGCAATCAGAGGATCAAAGTTCAAATCTGACCCTACCTGTATAAACTTCAACAAGCCACTTGAGCTTGTGGGTCTCAGTTTCCCTGTGTGGAGTGATGGCTTCGGTGGCCTTTTCCAGATCTGGAATCCAATGATTCTAAGAGAGTCATCAGCAGGGTTGACTGATGGTGGATGCATTTCTCATCCACAGCAACTTTGAAAGATCAAAGATTCACAGAGGGATCACAGTCTACACTGGCAGAGGGGAGAGGCCCAGGGAAACTATCGCTGAGAATTTACTCATGCAAGCCAGGACGTCATCATCATTTCCAAGACAGCACCTCATAATTCATACACCAAATAGGAAGAGAGAAGAAGGGATAAAGGAAGAAGGGAGAAAAAAGGAGAAAGAAAAAAAGGAGTAGAAAAGAAAAGAAAGAAGGGAGAAAGAAAGAGAAGAAAAAGGAAAAAAGGGAGGAAAGGGGAAAGGAAGAGAGAAGAAAAAGGGAAAAACAAAAGGAGGGAAGAAGGAAGATGGAAGGAAAACGGAAGCAAGAAAGGAAAGGTGTATCAAAGTGTAACACTGGGAGCTCCGGCTGTGCCAGGCTTGCAGGGGAGGGGGCTCTGGGAGCTAGCACATGAAGATGGGAGTTCTGAAGAGAAATTTCATCCACCAAGCCAACGAGCTGCCATCTGTCTTGTTTGTCATGCCTGTGAATCACTGAAAAGAAACCCAGGGCCACATTCCATACTCAGCCTCCAAGAGGCAGCTGATGAGCTTCCTGGGGGCAAAACAATAACATTTTCATTGCTAGGGAAGTCAACTGAAATCACAGCTAAATCAGCACCTGGGGCAAGAAACAGGGGGAGTATGTGCAGCTCAACCAGACACTGGAATGGTCGTAAGTAGAGAGATGCCATCGACTGGGTTGATTCCAAAAAGACTTTGGAAGGATGGGACATTGGGCCAAGATGAAAAGACTGAAAATTAATTGGGACAAACGTAAGACGTATCTGCTTTTGGCAGCAAAGCGGCTCAGGAGAAAGAATGCCAGGTTTGGTGCCAGGGGCCCGAGGTGGAATCCCAGCTGTACAGCCAGGGGATGTGGGGCAGATCCCGGCAGCTCCCCATGCCTCAATGAGGACACTGGATGGCGGCCTTCACAGGTCCTCTCAGGTCCTCTCATCTACGGAGGCTTTTAGTCTGTGGTCCTGGGCTAAGACGTCCTCAGGACACCCCCGGCTGGAGCAGTTGGGTTCTGTATTAAAATCCCCAATTGCTCCAAATCTCAGAACAGGCAATGGCAAAGCAGGCTTTGATGTTCAGGATGAATGATTAGCTCACTGTTTACCCACTGAAGAGTGATTAGGCTAATAAACTGATGAAATGGGGGAACAGGACCTACCAAGCACATTCTAAGCAAAGGGAAAAATGTGGGAATGACCAGTGGTTGGGAGAGGCCCCATCCTTTTCCATTCACATGATATCCTCTCCCTCTATCTGTCTGTCTGTCTCTCTCTTTCCATCTGAGAAATGGGGAGAATCCAGAGTCAGAAGGCCCTCCATACTACAGGGCAGCAGGTTCCAAGTGTCTCCCACTGCCCTGCTCTCACCACGGGGGAGCTGTAATCCCAAGGAAGTTTTTTCTTACATCTTTCTGCCTGTAAGACTCTCTTACTTCCTTCAGCTTAATAATAACAAAAATATTTATGCAATAATAATAGTTGGCATAGTGCTTCAGAGTTTGCAAAGCACTTTATAAATATTCCATCTGTTTATCTCTATAACAACCCTGGAAGGTAGGGGCTATTATCATCTCATTTGGGTAAACAGAGGCAGGGGCTTACCCAACTTGCCCAAGGTCACATGTAAGTGTCTGAGGCAGAATATGAATCAGATCTTCCCGACTCGGGGCTCAGCACACTATCCATTGTGCCACCCGGCTACCCGTCTCTCAGACCTTTCTTGAACCCTCCCAGCAAAATCACCTCGTTGGGCTTTTACAGAGTGAGGAAACATGACATGGTGGGTAGAAAGCTGGTCTCCAAGACAGGAGGGTCTGGATTCAAACCCAGTTTTGACTTATCCTGGCTGTGTGACCTTGGGAAAGTCACTTCACCTCTCAGTGATTTAGGAGACTCTTTAAAACTATACACTGTAGAGGAGGTGCCAACCTACATTGGTAGAAAGAGTGTCCTTAGCTGGGAATTTCCCTGACTACAATAGAATTACAGTTTGGGTCCTTATCTCTTATCCTTATCTTTGTATGAACTTGTGTGTGTCTATGTAAGCTCCCTGAGGGCACGGAACGATCTGTTTCTCTGTATCCCCTATCTAGTGTAGTTCACTTCATATAGTAGGTGCTTAATAAATGCACAATTGCCTTCTACTAAGCCGCAGTCTTCCTCTGGGCCCCTTCTCCCCAAGGCTTCAGGTTCCGCCCTCTGTCACCAAACAAAACAAGTCTGGTCCTGGCCTAGGAGAGGTCAGTTGTGACCCTCAGGGACATTCTAAGGGAAACATTTTCTTAATCTGAAAGTGCAACGGCATCATCACTTATTGGTATCGTCAGGGTCTTGCTGGTGGTGATTTCTTTCCCCAGCACCGGAGGGGTCTTCTTTTTTTTTTTTTTTTTAAAGCAATAGGGGTTAAGTAACTTGCTCAAGGTTACACGGCCAGTTATTTCTGGGTGTGGTGCTGAGTATCTGAGCCCGGATTTGATCCAGGTCATCCCGATACTGAAGCCAGCGCTCTTACTCGCTGAGCCACCTGGCCACCCCTAAGCAATTGGGGTTAAGTAACTTGCTCAAGGTTACACGGCCAGGTGTTTCTGGGTGAGTGCTAAGTGTCTGAGCCCGAGATTCGATCTCCAGGTCTTCTCAACACTGGAGCCGGTGCTCTTACTCGCTGTGCTACCTGGCCGCCCCTAGGAGGGGGTCTTCTAACACAAGGAATGGAATCACAGAAGAAAAAACAGAGAAAATAAAACAAAACTCTAGTTGTTCAGCCCTGTCTGATGCTGTGACCCCGTTTGGGGTTTTCTTGGCAAAGATCCCAGGGTGGCTCGCCATTTCCTTCTGCAGCTCATTTGACAGATGAGGAAACTGAGGCAAACAGGATGGTGACTTACCCAGGGTCGCACAGCTAGTGTCTGAGGACATATTTGAACTCGGGTCTTCCTGTTTCTAGGCCCAGAACCCCACCCTCTGCACCACCTAACTACCCCAATTCTTCTTCTACTGGGATGAAAATAAAACAATAAAAATGACCAAATAAAGACAGATCTTTGAAGGAGACTTTGGAGAACGTGGAGCCAAACTCAGTGAGGCGGCAAATTCTCTGCTTCCCCTCCCTAGTTCTCTCCCTTTATTTATGAACCTATGGTACATTCCTGGTGTCACAACAAAGCACTGGGTGCAGATGATCTATCAGATCCTCACAACAACCCCCTGTGAGAACCATTGGCCCCATTTTACAAAGGAGGAAACAGAGGCTCAGGGAGCGGTCTGCCCCCACCCACCTTCCAGCCTAGTTCTGCTCCTTCCCTTCCCAATCCCCAGCTCCAGCCAGGCTGGTCCACACTCCAGAACCCTCTGGGACACTTCTCATTTCCGTCCATTTGCACACACCATGCCCCGGGCCAGGAATGCCTTCTTTCTTCTCAGAATCCTGGCTTTCGGACAAGGCTCATCTCAAGGGTCACTTCTTTCCCCGATTCTCCCCTTAAAGTCTGAGGGGCTCCCTCCTGCCTGCACTGTACTTGGATTACTGTACACACTATATCCTCCTCCCACCCCCACCCCAGGAGACAGTAAGTCTCTGCAAGGAAGGGGCAGGGTAATTCATTTTTGTCTCCATGTCCTGGGTACTCAGCCTGGCCCACAGGAGCTGCCTGAGAAATGTTTGTGAGACTGAACTGATTTAGGAGATCTGTCCAAGGTCACCAGGCTGATGAATGGCAGACCCGAGGCACAAACCTAACATTCCTGGCGCCCCCGAGGCCAGGGCTCCTTCCACTGACCCAGAACAGCTTCTCCCCCGTCCCCTTCCAAGCTATCCCTGTTTCCTCCATGTCCACATTCCAGTTATATCTCTTAGGTAATATTTAACTAGGAGATGACAGTCTTGGCAAAGATCTCCTTAACCCAAGTTTCTCCTGGTTGATAATGGCGGTATGTTGCCCCAGACTGCTTAAGAATTCATCTGGGCCCCACAAAGGTTTGTCTAGTCCTTTTCCTTCCCTCTCTGGGGCACCTGGGCTTCAGAGCCGAGAGCCGAAATCCGAACCCTGAGCCAGACCTTAAAGCCCCAGTGGAATCCAATGGACCCAAGCTGGGAGAAATCAACCAGGGAAGCTTTTCATGGAAATTCAATGCTGATGACGATGATGACCATGACAGCTAACATTTACATAGCGCTTATTAGGAGTCAGGCACCATGCTAAACTCTCTACACTTATCACCTCATTTGACCCTCACACCGCCTTGGGAGGTAGGCGCTATTATCATTCTGGTTTTGTAAGGGAATCAGAGGCAAAGGGAAGTGGCTTGACCAGGGTCACACACTAGAAAGTGACTGGGGCTGGATTAGAACTCGGCTCTTTCTGACTCTAGGCTCACTGCAGCACCACCCAGAACAAGCTGTTTCCATTTCTAAATTGGGGCACAGTAAGAAAACCCACAGTGGACTTTACAAAGGAACCCAAACCCCAGAAGTCTCTGCTTTGGCAGCAAGGGAGCTGTTATGGTGTGTTCTATTCACCTGGAAACGTCCAAGCCCAATCCCAGGGAAAGAAGAAAGGCACGGGTCATTAGGATAATTGTTGGCCTTGAAAGCTTACATAATGACAATACTCGAGCTAGGAAGCATCACACAGAAATGACTTGCACACAGAGGAAGATTAAATTGCACACCTTTTAAAAAAAAAAAACAAATTCCAAATTTGGGAAATCAGGAAAGAATCACATTATGGAGCAAAATTGGGGGGGACACCCCCATTTCTTATGTTCAGCTTATTTTGAGGCAATGATTGTGACAAAAATTTCCAAAGTGGTTCTTGTACACATGCACCAAGGAAGAAATGAGGCAGAAACATGCAGATTCATCAGCAGCCACTTTGGAGACCGTTTCCATTCTACTGCAAACACAGCTCTCTGGATTTGAAATGCACACCGCCATGCACGCCGCCCGTTAAACCAATCTGCTCATGTCTTAGATAAACAACAAATGACTAAAAATAAAATCCTTTACCTTATTTGCCCCTGTGCACAGCTAATTTTAGGGAAAGCACCCATCTGGAGATTTTCTCCTCATCTTAGAGGAACAGGGAGAAGATTTCATAATAAAACAGTTGCCAAAAGCCAGGCTTTCTGATGCACAGTTGGCCAAGAGACTTCAACTTAGTTAACAAAACGAACTTCCCCTCATAGGAGATGGTTGTTCCTTTTCTGTAATTGTTTAGCACAAAGTCTTTCCAGGTATGGAAGATGAGAATAAGAGAAGAGTAAGAACAGTTGTAGAAGGAACTGGGAACCAGAGTCCACAGGAGGTAAGTCTGGTCTCCTTATGAGAACCTCTGAGGGTTCCCTTGGTCACCCTTCCTTCCTTTCAGCCCGTCACACACACACACACACACACACACAGATACTTGGTAGAGGGTGATGATATTTAGGGGAAAATGAAAGAAAGACAAATAAATAAAAGGGAAGGGGTTTCTGATTAATAATTTCTAGCTTGATGTCTAAAGAAAATCTGCTCCCCCCAATCCCTCCTGTTATGAAATCACAGGAAACAAGGACATTCCAAGGCTGGGTCTGAGAACACCCCTGGAAATGGGAGAAATCAGGCAGGAAGTGCACCGTGGGGAAAAGGAATCATGCAGTAAAGGGACTGTGGTCATGGAAGAGAAACCTGTACCCACCTCTGCCAGACCATCACTTGACTTGGCACCGGCAGCAGAATCGAAGAACAGGGACTCGGCATGGATTCTACGTAAGCGGTCTTTAAGGTCTGTATTTTGTGCTAGGGCCTGGAACATGTTAAAAAAATATTGGGGCCACATTAATAGAAGAGACGTGTCACAAAGGGTAGGAATTGATGGGCCGGATGGGATAGGCACAAGAGATTCGTGAAAGGATTGGTTGATCCCTTGTTATTGGACTCTACACCCTCACAGGTCCACTGAGAACTACTGCTCACACTCAGATGAGCTCTGAGATCCTCTGAACAGCCTTGTCAAGTTCAACGCAAGTGATGATGCCCCTTCCTTCCTCCTAATGCCGGGTCTTAATGGCACTTCATGAACAATGGGCCATCAGATCATCAATCTTACTACCTGGGCCCCTTTAGACAAGTAGGCTTTCCCTTTCTGGGCCCTGGTTTGATCATCTACAAAATGGGGAGAGTTGGACTAACTCTTAAACCATTTGTGTGTGTCACACGCTCCCTTTGGCAACGAGTCTGGGGAAGCCCATGGACCCCTTCTCAGAATCATGTTTTTAGATGCATTAAAAAAATACATAGGATTACAAAGGAAACCCATTATATTGAAAAGCAGTTACCAAAAAATATATATATATATATATTAAAGCTGAGCTCAAGGGCTGCAGGTTAAATCATTAAATTGTAAACTCCTTGGGGGAAGAGACGCTCTTTTGCCTCTTTCTATGCCCAGTACACAGTAGGTGCTTAATAAACATTTAATGATTTCTAAAATAAGCTGCCTTTTGGCTCTAAATCTATGATCCAGTTGTCAGAAATGGGTCTACTCCTAGGCTAAAAGAAGCATAATCAATCTACTCCCAGGTCCACACTCCAAGCCTTTGTGACTCGGAGGAGTTTGCCTGAGCTTACCTTCCCCATGGCATGACCTTTGAGAACTCCAGGTCCCCTCCACACCCCCAGGAGACCTCAGGGTAGGTGGGGCTTTTGTGGGAAAAGCTGATTAAGAACAGTTTTTTTTCAAATGGAACTACATCCAAACACATATAAACAGTGGGATGGAGATGTTGAAAACAAGGAAAGAGAAAACCTGCAATGCTATGTTTGATCCTGTTTATACTGGCTCCGGGTTTGAATTTTTGCATCAGGATAGAAGCTCACAGCAGCTTTTTAAGAAGATGATGGAAAATGGGAATCAAAACTCTCTCTGCCATTAGAGGCTGGACCTGATAAGTGGCCAGTCTGGCTTGAGGGCCTCCCTGTCTCTCTTCCAATTTTCTTACCCTCCTCCATTGCCAGGCTGCTCACGACTGAATCCCTTTCCTCTCCTTCCTGTGATCGGGCCTCTCTCACCCCTCCCCTGAGCCTAGCTAGCCCCACCAGCAGCTGATACCTGCCTAATCCCAACAACAGTCAAAGTGGAGGTGGGGACTTCAGTGGCAGCAGGATGTGGTAGGAGGCTTAGAAGAAATGTCCTTCTATAGATTTCTTAACCAGGAGGGATTCATCATTCTTTGAGGCTGTGTGCGTACTTATCCAGCTTTAAAGGATTATTGTTTCCTCCTCTTAGAAGGGCACCAGGAAAAGGTAAATAGTGAAGGGTAAGTGAGCACATCAGATTCTCCTTTCTTTGCCTTTAAGGGAGTTCCTGTTCCCCCGCTTCAGCTTTCCACTCAAGGGTTCTCTCAAAAGCAAAGGGAGTTGCCTTCTTCTTTCTGACATTCCCATTCATTATAAGATCCTCATTTCCAAAATATGCTGGGGTCAGCAGAGCCATGGTCATTGTTGGTGCATCAGAATGTTTGTGAGAAATTCTCTTTTGCTCAAAAGAGGCCAAGAGACTCTTTCCAGGGCAAGTGGGGAGATGAGTTCAGTGAGGAAAGTAACAGGGTTGAGGTGGGGTAGAAGGCAATCACTTGGTCCTAGAAATTCCACTGCCTGGTTCTTGAGTTAGGATCAATTTGGCTTATACATGGAGGTTACTTTAAAACATGCACAGATCATTTTAAAAGGAAGCAAGGAAGGGAGGGAGAGAAAGGGGGAGAGGAGGAGAGAGAAAGAGGGAGGGAAGGAGGGAGGGAGGGAGGGAGGGAGGGAGGGAGGAAGGAAGGAAGGAAGGAAGGAAGGAAGGAAGGAAGATAAAAATCATGTAATCATGGCTGAAATCTCCCAGGATCCTGGCCTTGCCCATCATGTCTTAGTTTTGCTGTCTCTATTGCAGCTCGTGGAAGGATGTAGAGAAAGGCACAAGCCTTATTGAAAAAGTGTGACTGCCTTCTCTGATGGCAGGGAAGCTCCTCTTGGACCCACTCCCTCTCTATCCCTCCACTTCCACACCTCCAGTCATAAAGAGGAAGACACACAAATCCTGATTCCTGGTCAATTCTAAGAGCAAATTCCACAAGGAAAAGAAAGACCTCTTCTGTTCTAACTAACTTGCCAACTCTCAAAGTGCCTGGAGGGGGAATTGGGTTTCCACTGGGGGTGATTGTGATCTTCTCAATGGGCAGGAATGTCAGAGAGAAGGAAGCATTACCTTGTTTTCATCTGAGCATGGAGGGCGATGAAACAGCCCCATTCCCCTCAGACCCTCGTGCTGTTCCATAAGGGCTGGCTCGTAGCTAGTCCAAATCTGTGCATGTGCTGACCCCAGCCTGGCCTTTAGAAAGGTTCTTCGATCCCAACAAACCCTAGGCCTGGCATCGAATGCCCTCCTCAGCCTGACTCCCAGCCCTTGTGGGCTTGTTTCACATGATCCCCCCTTCCCATGCACCCCGTTCCAGGGAAACTGACCTGCAGAGCTTGCTCCTGAACACAATGTCTCTCTTCCTACCTGGGCCAAGCCACCCGATCTCTGTAAGATGGGGATGCCAGTAGCAATCCCCTCCCAGGGCTGGAGAGAGGATCAGGTGAACTCCACAGAAGCAGCAAACAATGACATGCTATATGCATGGGAATTGTGTGTGGATGTGCAACAGCTACACACGAGTGCATGATCCCTGTACCGCCTATACACACGTGTGCATTGTCACTGTACCACACTGGAGTTTTTGGAGAGGACTGGGGAGGGGCTGACCCGGTGACTTCACTGGTCTTGGGAATTCTAGAGCAGGAGCTCCCTCTCCCAGGCACATCAGCACCTGCTCTGGAATTCCTAGTTACTTGGAGAGGTTGAGTGGTGCCCAAGTTATCACAATCAGAGCAAGGATGAGAATCCAGATTCTGAAGTGACATTCTTAGTTGTGCCTGAGGGCCCCAACATATTAAATGCCATATACTTAATAAATTCTGGTTTAATTTGTTTGTTGAATGAAAATGATAAACGTCTAGTAGGTTTATTCCATCAGGAACTCTCTGCGAAACCCAGGATCCAGACAAGATAAGACGATGTGAGCAAGAAAGAAGGAAGGAAGGAAACACTTGTAAAGCTAGTTGTGTGCTAAGCCCTTTACAAGTATCATACAAAACGTGTACAAATCTCTCATTTGATCTTTTAACACCCCTGGGAGGTATTATCTTATCCCCATTGTATAGTTGAGGAAGTTGAGGCAGACAGATGTCCAGTGACTTGCCAGGTGGTACCAGATGCTAAGTGTATGAGTCCTGACTTGAACTCAGATCTCCCTTCTATCAGGCATGGCTCGCCATACACTACAGCACCCCCAGCTGCCAGGACAGCTCTGTATCTTCCCTCTACAACACACAGGACTTACGGAAGATAAGGCGTGCTTCAGACCCACAATCTGTGCTGATGGTGATGAGGAAGACTCATGCTCCAACATCTGCTTCAGCTTCTCCCTCTCGTTTGATATGGTATTGAAAGCTGACTTTAAGGTGAAGTAGACTAGAAAATTTAAAGGGGAAAAAAGGGAAGAGATTTTTTTAAATATTGAGAGTGCATAAAATAAGTTACAAACTATCACAACGGTCAATTAATAAACATTTATTAAGCTCCTACTATGAGCCAGGAACCATAAGGGCTGGGGATACAAAAAGAGGCAAAAAATAGCTCCTGCCCTCAAGGAGCTTACCATCTAATGAATACCAGTATCAGAAATACTAGCTGTTCTCAAAAGTGAAGAACAAGCGTTCTATCTGTAAGTATCACACACACAGACACAAACGCACACTTAAATCAGGGTTGAGCCCTTGTTCCTCAATAGCCACAGTGTCACGGGCCACAAGAGCTTCTCTTGAACCACTGAGTCAGGCTGTGCTGACACTGTGCCAAAACAACCCATTTTAGGAGTCAAAGAGGCCCAAGGAAAGCACCTGGGCCCTTTACACCACTTCTGCTGAATTTGGCTTATAAAACACACACACACACACTCACACACACACACTCACTCCTGGATATTTGGGGGTCTAATGATAAGTAGCTAATGTGACTAAACTTTTCAAGTTTCAATGTAAGTTATTTGCTGCAAAGGTTTTTCCCCCTCAATTGGGGGTGGGAGTGGGAGGTGGGAGGGAGAGTTCCCTTCCCCCCACAAATAAAAAAGAAAAGAGGAGTCATTGAAGCATTTAAAAACAATGCCCAGCAAAGAACTGGAAATTGAGGGGATGTCCATTAATTGGGGAATGACTGAACAAGTTGTGGCATGTGGTTGTCATAGAACATTACTGCATCATAGGAAATGATGAGAAGGATGATTTCAGAAAACCAAGGAAGACTTATGAGAAATGATGCAAACTGACGTGAACAGAACCAGGAGAACATTGTCCATAATAACAGCAACATTGCAAGGAATTGTACAAGACTTGACTACTCTGATCAAGAAAATGATCTAAGAATTCCAAAGGACCCATGATGAAAAATGCTGTCCCTCAGACATTTTTCACTTTCTTTTTCTTTTCCTTTTTTTTTGCAACATGGCCAGTATGGAATTATGTTTTGCATGACTTCATATGTATAATGGGGCATCATACTGCTTGCCTTCCCAATGGCTGGAGGAGGGACAGGAGAGAGGACAGATTTTGGAACTCAAAATTTTTAAAAAGGAGTGTTAAATATAAATAAATAATAATTTTAAAAAATAAAAGCAATCCAGAGAATAAAACAGAAGGAAAACCAGAAGGAAAGACAAATAAGCAGGAATAGTTTGAAAGTTAAATGTTGAATTCATTATATGCTTATGTAAGGTACTGCCCCTTTTATATGAGAAGAGTTTGCTTGCTAAAAGTAGCAAAAAAAAATTGTGTAAGAGGGAAAGAAAAAACTTGTAAAATCAACTTATGAAGAAACACAGTCTCTCACATAAAATATTGAAGAGAGATCCAGACTACTCCAAGGAGCAGATAGAGAACTGCCCTTTGGGGACGGTAGCACAGCGAGGAGGCCTGTTTGAAATCAGGAGAATGATGGAGGCAATTCAGGCTGGAGGACGCTATTATCCATTGACTGGTTCTCTATGGCTGTGTTCTTTTTTTTTGAGAGATTTAACACAATTGAAACTGTAAATCAAATGATTGTTTGGGGACTATGAGATTTTTATTAAAGGACAGTGGAGTTCATGTCTTTCAGAAACAGTCATTGATTAGCAGGAAACTGTGACTTGAGTATTTAGTAGATAAAGGAGGAGAAAAAGAAGCAGGGGGAGAGTGAGCTGAGCAGAGGAGGAGTCACAAGAAACCACGGAATGATGAACAAAGTGGCTTCCAGTTGAGAAAGCCGATTCTTAGGCGCTTTGATGGGAGCCTGCAGATTGACCGGCAGAAAGGGCTCATTGGCTACTGTGCTGACTGGAGGAGAGCTGAGTTCTGGTGCTGTGCATACAGAGCCTTCTATGTTCACTATTCTATAGTGCCATCTATATCAAGAGAAAGGGGGGAAAACTGGGCAGTTCCTTGTTGCCTGTTACTACCCTCTACAGCTTGAGAGGGAGGGAGAGGGAGGAGAGACAGACTTTGCATTTGTTTTGTTATAAGCTGGGCTTACTGGGGAAGAGCCCTGGGTTGGCTTTGCTAGAAGATGTCAAGAAAGCAAGCAGAATCCCTGTTGAATGAAAAATTGGCTGGGCTTGTCTCAATTGCCCAGAAAGCCACCATGAAGAGTTCTGTACTTCTCTGGCTGACGAGAATTACTTATCACTAAACAAATGCAATGTTTGTGTGTGTGTTTCTTTATATAGATAAACAGATAATAGAGACATACACATATCTCTCTATATAGACAAACATCTATATATATATATATATATATATATATATATATACACACATACACATATAGATATACATAGATAGATGTAGATATAGACACGTTTGTATGTGTGTACATATTATACACATACACACAGCCTTTTATTTGCACTGTTAAAAGAGTGTAACATTTCCTTAACGCCCTATTAAATGTGGCTGTGAACTGAAAGGGGCTGTCACTGATCTATTGGCTAGAAAGCAGAAGAGACCTAACTCTGCCCATCAGGAGATCAGAGAAGCAGATTTTTCTTGAAGGGGTCAAGGACATCAAGGCCTTTAATCCAGAGTTGTGAGATGCTTCTGGTGTGTGGGCTTCCTGCTTCATGTGCCTCCCAGAGAAATATCTATAAGCGTCCTCTCTCTCCCAAGGATACTCTATGCATTGTTGGAAGAGAATGACTCAGGTTTATGAGTGGATTGTAATTATGACAGAAGGTTTTTGCCTTCTGCTTCAAAATGTGATGTTTGATTATTCCTGCTCCTGCCTTCTACCGAGGAAATGATGTCATTATTATTGTTTTTGTCTTTTTTTAAATAAATATTTTATGGCTAAGAGTCACTGGTGTCACTCTTACTGATTGATTTTGTATAAATGGGAAGTACACCAGTGCGGGTTCAGGACCCACAGCAGCAACTAGTAGAAGTGTTTCCTTCCACATTAGGGTTATCCTAGGACCCCAAGAGAGGGGTTGAGGAACAGCAATGTGGCCATGGTCAGTCCCCAACTCCAAAAAGAATCCCAGACTGATGATGTGAAGTAGGTGGGGGTTCATGAAGCAGTTCAGAGCGAGGGGAGTAGAAATGCCATGTCAGACACCACTTTCGCAGGCTGCACTGCCCAAATGGAAGGGCCACTCCCACACTACACTTCAAAGGAAAATAAAAATATATGCAATACAGACTTGCATTTTCACATACAATCCTCTTTCTTTTCTACTTTGTCCATGGAAATATTCAGCTTAAGTTCTGAGTTTTTAAAAAGTCATAACCCAAAAAAGCTTCAATTTAAGTGATAACAATAGTCTAGATGATAGAGGCCTAAACCAGAGTGGTAGCAAAAACAACAGCAAACAATGACCATAATAAAAGCTCTTGACAAACATCTCATGTCTTTGCAGCAATCTTGGGAAGCAGATGCTGCTGATTATCCTCATCTCACAGACAAGGCAACTAAGCCAGACAAAGGTTAAGTGACTTGCCCAAGGTCATGGAGCTAGAAAGTGTCTGAGGTGTTCCTGATTGCAGGCCCAGAACTCGAGCCACTGCCCTGCCTGGCTGGCCATCTAAGGAGAGAAGGGACGGGGTCAGAGAGAGAAGGGATAAGCCTTGGATTCTGGTGATGTTTGTGGAACTTTATCTTTATGCCCACAGTAACAGGAAACAGCAGCTTCCAGACACTTCAAGAATGTTGTCTCTCTCGTGGACATATTATTCATTCACAAAATGATGTCTTAGCTGTTTATTTGTTCCTAGCAGGCTTTATTTTTTAATAGGAAAAAAAAAAGGATCAAAAGGTCCAAGTGATGGCACATCTTTATGTCCCTGCAAGAAAACCAGACCATCATAGTCTCTTTCTTAGCAGCAATTATCACCCAAAAGAAGGGAAGCAAACCCCTACACAAACAGCTTTTCAGAGACAGTTCCAAGTGCCAGAAACGAGATTTTCAGTTCATCTCAATCAAACTCTTCATTTTGGGAATACCTTAAATTCCATCTAATTAAGCAAATGTTCAAGTGTATGCAGCACACGAGGCACTCTTAAGAATGGTTTGGAGACGCAGGCCGGGAAGGGGCCTGATCAACTCGGAGGGCAAGTCTTCCCAACAACCACAAGGTCCACTACCAGGCCTATCACCAAAGGGCTGGGACTGGAAAGAGCAAGGTAAGAAGCAAATACAGGGGCCCCTGTCCTGGAGAGCAAACACTCCTGGGGCTACCAGTTCATAGCCCAGAAATTTTTTTTTTTTAAAGCCCCTTTCAGGACCTCCAAAGATTAGGATGACAGAGTGAACCTCACTTGCTCCAAACCTCCCCTCTGACCCTGAAAACATAGTAACTCTTGCCCCAGGGCAAAACCCTCTACAGTAAAGGCTTGGGATCCTAGAGGAAGGGCGTGGCTAGGACCCTGCCTCAAAATGGGTAGAAAGCAGACTACAAAGACAAAGACTCTGGAGTCCTACTATCCTCAGAGGGAGGAACCAATCTCAGAGGGAGACAATGTGGACTCCACACCCAAAGCTGAAACTTCAACAGGGAATGGGTCCCAAGCACAGAAGGCTCTCCTAGATGAGATCAAAAGGAACTTTGAAAACAAAATGAGAGAGATAGAAGACAAAATGAATAATTCTCTCAAAACAAAAATAGCAGAATTAGAAAAACATTATAATGAGGAAAACATCTCTCTAAAAAGAAAAGTGTATGATATGGAAAAGGAGCGTCAAAAATTAACCAAGGAAAATGATTTGCTAAAAACCAGAACTAACCAAATGGAAACAAATAACTCTATGAGGAACCAAGAATTAGCCAAGCAAAACAACAAGAATGAAAAATTAGAAAAAGAGGTAAAATACCTCAAAGAAAAAATAACTGACCTGGAAAACAGATCCAGGAGAGATAATCTGAGAATCATAGGCCTACCAGAAAATTATGATGAAAAAATGAGCCTGGACAACATTCTCCAAAAGCTCGTTAAGGAAAACTGCCCTGAGATACTAGAACCTGAGGGCAAAATAGAAATCAAGAGAATCCACCGGACACCTGCTGCAAGAGACCCCAAATTGAAAAGTCCTTGAAATGTTGTGGCCAAACTCCAGAACTACCAGATAAAAGAGAAAATACTTCAAGTGGCCAGAAAGAAACAATTCAAATATCGAGGGTCCACAGTGAGGATTGCACAGGATTTGGCAGCCTCTACACTGAAATATCGGAGGCAGTGGAATACAATTTTCCGGAAGGCAAAAGAGCTGGGGTTACAAACAAGGATCACATACCCAGCGAGACTGAGCATATTCTTCAGGCAAAGAGATGGTCATTCAATGATATAACATTCTTGATAAAAAAGCCAGAAATCAATGGAAAATTCAACCTCCAATTATGAGATGCAACAGTGACTTAGAAAGGTAAACAAGGAGAACACACACACACCCTGCTATTTGATAAGAGCAAACTGGTTATAGACATGTAGAGGGTATGACCATAAAATACATAAAATGACAATTTTTTAAAAATCTTGTTAAGGGCTACAAAGGGACTGCAATGGAAGAAAGGGAATGGTTGAAGTGGAAAAGGGTAAATTATGCCACTCATAGAGGCATAAAAACTGTATAGCAGAGGAAAAAAAGGGAGGGACTTGGGAAGCATATGAGCTTTTCCCTCATTGGTTCTGGTACAAGGAGGGAATAACAACCAGTTAAGCATAGGACTCTATGGAGAAGAAACACAAAAAGTATCATTTTAGAGGGAAAGAGGGGAGGGAGAGGAGCTTCGCATGAGATTTGTTCCTGTCACTCTTGATGCGAAGAAGAAATAGCATACTTCATTAAGTATAACAATATCCTACAGGCAGTAGGAGGAGGAAAGGGTTATGAAAGGGGGGTGGGAGTGGTTTGTAGGGAGGGAAGTAGTAAGGGAAAAGGGGAGGAAAAGGGAGGGGGGCTGAAAAGGGAAGACTGATGGAGGCGGTGGTCAAAAGGAAAACTATTAAGGGGAGGAAGGGAGAAGGGAGGGAAAATATGAACATTAACAGGGGCAGGAATAGGATGGGGGGAAAGAAACAGATAACAATCATACAGTAAATGTGAATGGAATGAACTCTCCCATAAAATGGAGATGGATAGCAGAATGGATTAGAAATCATAATCCTACAATATGCTGTTTACAAGAAACACATCTGAAACAGAGGGATACACACAGGGTAAAGGTAACAGGCTGGAATAAAATATATCATGCCTCAGCTAAAGTAAAAAAAGCAGGGGTAGCAATCCTTATCTCAGATAAAGCAAAAGCAAAAATTGACCTAATTAAAAGAGATAAGGAAGGAAATTATATCCTGTTAAAAGTCACCATCGAGAATGAAGCAATATCATTACTTAACATATATGCACCAAGTGGTATAGCATCCAAATTCCTAGAAGAGAAGGTAAAGGAATTAGAGGAAGAAACAGATAGCAAAACTATACTAGTGGGAGACCTTAATCTCCCCTTCTCTGAACTTGATAAATCCAACCTCAAAATAAACAAGAAAGAAGTTAAGGAGGTGAACAGGATTTTAGAGAGGATAGGTATGATAGATCTCTGGAGAAAAGTGAAGGGGGATAAAAAGGAATATACTTTCTTCTCAGTGGTTCATGGCACATACTCAAAAACTGACCATGTTCTAGGGCATAAAAACCTCACAATTCTATGCAGTAAGGCAGAAATATTAAATGCATCCTTCTCAGATCATGATGCAATAAAAAATTATATGCAATAAAGGGCCAGGGAAAGACAGACTAAAAACTAATTGGAAATTAAACAATTTAATCCTAAAGAATGAGTGGGTCAAACAAGAAATTATAGAAACAATCAGTAATTTCATTCAAGAGAATGACAATAATGAGACAACATACCAAAATCTGTGGGATGCATTAAAGGCAGTTCTTAGGGGAAGTTTTATATCCCTGAGTGCATACATGATTAAAGTAGAGAAGAGGGAGCTCAATGAATTGGGCATGCAATTAAAAAACCTAGAAAAAGAACAAATTCAAAATCCCCAATTAATTACTAAATTAGAAATATTGAAGACAAAAGGAGAGATTAATAAAACTGAAATTAAGAAAACTATTGAATTAATAAATAAAACCAAGAGCTGGTTTTATGAAAAAACCAACAAAATTGATAGACCCTTAGTCAATATGATAAAAAAAAAAGAAGAAAACCAAATTATGAGTATCAAAAATGAAAAGGGTGAATCTACCTCCAATGAAGAGGAAATCAAAACAATAATTAGGAATTATTTTTCCCAATTGTATGCACATAAATTTGACAATCTTAGGGAAATGGATGAATACTTACAAATATACAAGTTGCCCAGATTAACTGAAAAGGAAGTAAATTACTTAAATAATCCCATCTCAGAAAAAGAAACTGAACAAGCCATCAGTCAGCTCCCTAGGAAAAAATCTCCAGGGCCAGATGGATTCACTAGTGAATTCTATCAAACATTTAAAGAACAATTGATTCCAATACTCTACAAACTATTTGGAAAAATTAGTGAAGGAGTCCTACCAAATTCTTTTTATGACACAAATATGGTACTGATACCTAAATCAGGAAGAGATAAAACAGAGAAAGAAAATTATAGACCAATCTCCCTCATGAATATAGATGAAAAAATTCTAAATAAAATACTAGCCAAAAGACTATAGCAACTTATCTCAAGAATAATACACTTTGATCAGGTAGGGTTTATTCCAGGAATGCAAGGATGGTTTAATATTAGGAAAACCATCAGTATAATTGATCATATCAACAATAAAACTAGCAGAAACCACATGATCATCTCAATAGATGCAGAAAAGGCTTTTGACAAAATACAACATCCATTCCTATTAAAAACATTAGAAAATATAGGAATAAATGGAGCCTTCCTTAAAATAATAGGTAGCATCTATTTAAAGCCATCAGCAAGTATTATATGTAATGGGGAGAAGCTAGAAGCATTTCCCATAAGATTGGGGTGAAACAAGGGTGTCCACTATCACCCCTCTTATTCAATCTGGTACTAGAAATGTTAGCAGTAGCAATTAGAGAAGAAAAAGAAATCAAAGGAATCAAGTTAGGCAAAGAAGAGACCAAGCTATCACTCTTTGCAGATGATATGATGATATACTTAGAGAATCCTAGAGAATCAAGTAAAAAACTGCTTGAGACAATAAATAAATTTGGCAAAGTTGCAGGATATAAAATAAACCCACATAAATCCTCGGCATTACTATATATTTCCAATGAAATTCAACAGCAAGAAATAGAAAGAGAAATCCCATTTAAAGTTACTGTAGACATTATAAAATATTTGGGAATCTACCTGCCAAAACAAACCCAGGACCTGTATGATCATAACTACAAAACACTTTTCACACAAATAAAGTCAGATCTAACTAACTGGAAAAATATCAATTGCTTGTGGCTGAGTTGAACTAATATAATAAAAATGACAATTTTACCCAAATTAAATTATATATTTAGTGCCATACCAATTAATTTACCAAAAAACTACTTTATAGAGCTAGAAAAAATAGTAACAAAATTCATTTTGAAGAATAAATGGTCCAGAATATCAAGGGAATTAATGAAAATAAGTGTTAGGGAAGGTGGACTAGCTTTACCAGATTTCAACCTGTACTATAAAGCAGCAGTCATCAAAACTACTTGGTACTGGCTGAGGAATAGAGGAGTGGATCAATGGAATAGATTAGGCACATGAGATTCAGAAGTCAATGACTATAGTAATGTATTGTTTGATAAACCTCCAGACCCTGGTTTTGGGGATAAGAACTCACTATTTGACAAAAACTGCTAGGAAAACTGGAATATAGTATGGCAGAAACTGGGCATAGACCATTATCTAACACCATATACCAAAATCAAGTCTAAATGGGTACATGATCTAGGTATAAAGGTTGATACTGTAAGCAGTCTCCTAAAACAAGGAATAGTTTACCTATCAGACTTGTGGAGAGGGAAAGACTTTATGACTAAACAAAAATTAGAGAACATTATAAAATGTAAAATGGATAATTTTGACTACATGAAATTGAAAAGTTTCTGTACAAACAAAGCCAATGTAACCAAGATTAAGAGGGAGGTGGGAAATTGGGAAAGAATCTTTACAACCTATGTCTCTGACAAAGGACTCATTTCTTTTTTTTTTTTTTTAAAGCAATCGGGGTTAAGTAACTTGCTCAAGGTTACACGGCCAGTTATTATTTCTGGGTGTGGTGCTGAGTGTCTGAGCCCGGGATTCGATCTCCAGGTCGTCCCAACACTGGAGCTGGTACTCTTACTCGCTGAGCCACCTGGCCGCCCCTAAGCAATTGGGGTTAAGTAACTTGCTCAAGGTTACACGGCCAGGTGTTTCTGGGTGGGTGCTAAGTGTCTGAGCCCGGGATTCGATCTCCAGGTCAGTCTGACACTGGAGCCGGTGCTCTTACTCGCTGAGCCACCTGGCCGCCCCAAAGGACTCATTTCTAAAATATACAGAGAATTGAGTCAAATTTATAAGAATACAAGTCATTCCCCAATTGATAAATGGTCAAAGGATATGAACAGGCAATTTTCAGAGAAAGAAATTAAAGCTATCTATAAGCACATGAAGAAATGCTCTAATTCACTATTGATTAGAGAAATGCAAATCAAAACAACTCTGAGGTACCACATCTCACCAGTCAGACTGGCTAAGATGACAAAACAGGAAAATGACAAATGCTGGAGAGGATGTGGGCAAATTGGAACACTAATGCATTGCTGGTGGAGTTGTGAACTGATCCAGCCTTTCTGGAGAGCAATCTGGAATTATGCCCAAAGGGCTATAAATACTTTCATACCCTTTGATCCAGCAATACCACTCCTAGGATTATATCCCAAAGAGATCATAGAAATGGGAGAAAGACCCATATGTACAAAAATGTTTATAGCAGCTCTTTTTGTGGTGGCAAAGAATTGGAAATTAAGGGGATGCCCATCAATTGGGGAATGACTGAACAAGTTGTGGTATATGCATGTTATGGAATACTATTGTGCTATAAGAAACGAGGAGCAGGCAGTCTCCATATTTACCTGGAGAGGCTTAAAAGAACTGATGCTGAGTGAGAAGAATAGAACCAGGAGAAATTTGTACACAATTACAGACACAGTGTATGTGTGATGACCAACTTTGATAGACTGGACTCTTCTCAGCAATGCAGTGATATAAGTCAATCCCAAAAGACTCATGATGGGGAGAAATATGTGCATCCAGAGAAAGAACTAGAAAGAACTAAGTTTATATCCAGGTGGAAGCAAAATACCTGATCTTTTTCGTTCTCTTATTTGGTTTTATGTCCTCTTTACCATTTTTCATTCCATCTGGTACAATCCGTCCTTATAACCTGACTAATGTATAATGTGAAAGTATTTACAGATCCTATACTTGACTATAAGCTGCCATGGGGGGGGAGGGGAGGGAGGGGGACAAAATGTGAAATTCAAGAATTGTGGAAATGAATCCTGTAAACTAAAAGGAAACAAACAAATTAATAAAAAAAAATGTAAAAAAAAAAGAATGGTTTGAATTCTGATTTTTTGGTTGGTTTGTTTGCTTGTTATCTAGCACTCACAAAAGATCAGAGACAATAAATCCTTTCAAGTTTCGATTCTGGCTCATTTTAAAATCTCACTGGCTCCCAAGGTTGTGTGGTATAGTGCAAAAGCACAAGATAAAGAGTCGTAGGACCTGGGTTCAAAATCCAGCTTTGCCACCTGTATAGACCTTGGGAAAGCCCTTTCCCTTGCCTGTGCCTCAGTCTCCCTCTCAGTAAAATGAAGGGGGATGAACTAGTTCTGATCCCAAGAGATACCTATGATGGATGTTGTCTCTGGGCCATGTATTTCTACTCTACTCAGAGAGAACTGGACCAGATGACCTCCAAAGCTTATTCCAGATCTAAATTACCTAATCTTCTGCTTTACTTGTATCAATAGCTAGAAACCAGAAATCAGAATCTCACTTTTTAAAAAGTTTTTTTTTTTTAAAGCAATTGGGGGTTAAGTAACTTGCTCAAGGTTACACGGCCAGTTATTTCTGGGTATGTTGCTAAGTATCTGAGCCCAGATTTGATCCCCAGGTCATCCCGACACTGGAGATGGTGCTCTTACTCGCTGTGCTACCTGGTAGCCCCTAAAAGGTCTTTTAAGGAAGGACCTAAACATTCTCCTTCATTGATCCTGGAGCAGCCTTAGTCATTGCTCAACTACCTTGAATCGACTTGCCAAATGTATTCAGGGCTCCTACCCAAGTTAGTCTAATATGGTCTCTAGTCCACATCTATCCCTCTCATAGCTATCGGTTACCTTTCCAGCACCAGCTGTCAGGGTAGAGGTGGGAAGGGCCTCCCTCTGCCAACAGCCAATGAAGCACTGTGTTACTGCATCTGACAGTTTGCCAATTGAAAAAATAGATCTGTGTAAACCTTTTACACCATTTACAGGAATCCCTCACTAAGCAATAGATTCATAAAAATGGGTAGACCATTTTTTTAATAGGACGGCATAATTCTTTCTGAAATGTGCAAAGTAAACAGAATTGGACTTGCAGTCAGAAGACTTGCATTTGAATCCTGCATCAGACACTTATTTTTTAAATATCCAACCAACACTTGTTAGGCACCTACTGTGTACAAGGTACTCTCCAGAGTTTGAATAGAAACTCCTTTGTCTGGTATTTCAAGCTCTTCATAAGCTGGTCCTTTCCTCCCTTGACAGTCTCTTATTCTCTATTCCTCTGCATGTAATCTACATTCTATCAACCTGGACTACTCAGGGCTTCCAGAACAGACCTTGCCATCTTTCCCCCAAGCCCTCCCCCAACTGTGGGGAGCAGCACCCTCCTCCCAGGCTCCAGCCTCCAACCTCCATCCTGGGCTCCTCACTGTTTCTGACCACCCCTGTGGCTGAGCTGCTGCCAAAGCCTATGGATTTCACCTTTGCAGCATCTCTCATATACACGCCCCTCCCTGTTCTGACACTGGCCGCCTTCTCTACCTCCTCCCCCCAACTCCAGTGGCTTCCTCTCACCTCCAGGATAAAATACAAAATCCCCTGACATTAAAGGGGCTTCATAACCTAGCCCTCTGCCCACTCTTCTTACACCTCACAACCACCCCCTCCCTGAAGCACAACTCACACATACTCTTCAATCCAGTGACAATAGCCTCCTGGCCATTCTTCAAACCAGACCCTCATCTCCAGCCTCCAGGCATTTGTCTGGCTGTCCCCCATGCCTGGGATGCTCTCCCTCCCTTGCCTTCTGGCTTCCCTGGCTCCTTTCAGTCCCAGCTAACACTCCCCCTGCTACAGGAAGCTCTTCCCACTGCCTTCCCTCCATGGATTGCTTCCGATTTCTCCTGGCCAGAGCTTGTCTCTACACAATGGCCGCCATTTCACCGTGAGCTCTATGAGAGCAGCCACTTTGATTTTTCTTTGTACCCCCGCACTCAGCAGAGTGCTTGGCATAGCAGGTGCTTAATAAATGCTTTCTGACTGATCAACTGACTGTTTGAGGTGCCTTGAACAAAATGCTGAATCTCCCACCTCTAAGCCTTTGCCCTGGTCATACCCTATGCCTGGTAAGCCCAACCCTCCCACTTTCACTGCTTTGCTTCCCTGGCCTCCTTGAATGCTTAGGTCAAATCATACTGCAGGATTGCTTCAGACACTTACCGATTGTGTGACTCTGGGCAAGTCACTTAACCTCTATCAGCCTATTTCCTCATCTGTAAAATGGAAATAGTAAAAACACTTGCTTCCCAGGGTTGTTGTGTGAATGGAAGTTAAGTAAATGTAGGCTATAATTATATTACTGTTAATAGTATTTTCCTGGTGATGCTACAGAGCCACGAGCCATGTTCAGTGGACCCCATGTCCAAAGAATGAAGGTTGAAGGTCACGTGGAGCAAAAGGGAGGCAAGAGGTGGATGAGGAGAAGCCAGTTCCAAAGAGAAGTGGGTAGGCAGAGTGGCCCAAAGGGAGGCACTCAGGAGAGGCCAGGAGAGGAGGGGATCCGGGCACAGGCTAAGGGGGATCATCGCTGACCAACAAACACTTGATGCTTGTCACTGCTCCCCATTCCATAGCAAAAATCCAGGGCAGCCACTACCTGCCTGCCGCCATCACGCTTTTTTTATAACTGCATTTCGACATAATTACCTTTGTAATCTTATCTATTTTGTTTTATGCTTTTAAAAACATGATTCTGGCAACAGGTCAGGCCTGAGCTCTGGGAAAATCCCTTTGGTAGCTGAAGAGACAAAGGACTGGAGGCCGGCAGGTCCTGGCAGGCCATTGCAGTAGTCCTGGTGTGAGGCAATGGAAGCGGCAGGAAGTGTCAGAGGAGAGAGGGGGCTGTATTCAAGAGATGCTGCAAAGTGGTGATCCACAGGCTTTGGCAACATAAATTTGTAACTCGCCCAGGGCTACACAGCTGGGGAAAACTGAGGAAGGCTTTGAACCCAGTCCTTCTTGTCTCCAAGTCACAGCCACTGAGTCAAGGCTTGAATTAATCAGCCAATCCCTCAGCAAGGATTCATTAAAAGTCTGTAGGATGTGCCAGGGACCATCCTAGGGGTACAAATACACATGGAAAAGTCATCCCTCTTACCCTGAATTTGCTTCCCAAGCTACTGTGACATCTGCGATCCTATCTTGACCCTGAAGGAATTCTCTCTATTTAAGGATGTTTTATAAAATCAACATTCTCTAAGTTACTTGCTTTGTTTAAACTTTGGATTTTTGTCCATTGAATCACTTTCAAGTAAGCCACGTGTAGTGCACGCCTACTCCTGTGTAGACACGGGTGTGTTTTAGTCCAATCACTCCCTAGTTCCCAGAGACAAAATAAAGGAAACATTTCCGAAAACCTTCTCCACCGCCAGGCTGACAAGAACTACTCTGGTTGAGCTGGCCTAAGATGATTCTAGTCCCCTTTCATCTTCTTTCTTTCTATAAGAGCAGAAGTGAGATCACAAGAACTCCAAAGGTACACGAGGAACCCTGGAGAAAAGGTCCCTCTGCTAAAGTGGAACCACCACTAGACTGTGTTGCTCTGACACAGATGGAGGGTTAAAGAGCCCTGTGTTCTACCTGGACAGGGAAAGTGGTGAGAGCCAAGAGAAGGGTGGGTAGACTGGCCTCCTGGATCTACCCCCTCGAGAGGCTGTCAGGGCACAGGAGGGAAGGGCCTTTTTTGGCTAATCAAGCATCACACATGACCCTTCACATGCTTAGTTAACTCAAAGAGCCTCCTCTGAATAGGAGAGACTCTCTCAGAACCTGAAAGTTCATCCTGAAAGTTGCAAGAACAAGGCCCAGTCAGACAGACAACAGAAATCAGTCTTGTGTGAGAGCTGGTGTGCAAGGCTGTCCAGCTGAATGACTACCAGCTTTGGCTGATCAGTCACTTTGGTCCTGTCTAATGGCCAGGCAGAGCTTTCCTTTGGGGGCCAGCTGGTTCTCTGGGAGGCCTGGGAGAAGGAAGAAAATCACATCAAGCAGAGTGGGATACACTGCTCAGAACGCTGGACTTGGGGCCAGAAAGGCCTGGATTCAATCCCTGCCTCAGACACTTATTAGCTGAGCCTTTTCGGGCTGATCATGGCCAATCCCTTCAAAGGAACGGGATGAACTTTTGGTACCTTCACCCTCCTGTTCACCTCTTCCCTGGATATTGCCAACTTATCTATGCCCTTCCGAAAAAAAGGGCTCAGCACAGGATCGGGGGAGAATACAGTAGGCCCAGACACTCGGATAAGGAGTTCCTGGGTTCAATTCTCAGCCAAGACACCGGCTAGCCAATGTCTATGAAGGCAGTCTAGGAATGCTTTGGCTTTTCTGGCTTTGATCTCTACCAGCTCAAGAGCTGCCCAGGGTCCTGTAGTCTCAGTTTTTAAAGTATGATGCTCAACAAAGGGTATAATCCCAAGGTTAGAAATGATGAAGGAACTCTGGTTGTTATGGTAGTGGTGGTTGTTTTAAATCTCGGGAAAATAAGCCAAGGGAAGCCTTTCTGCTGCTCTGGGATGTGCTGAGATGATTCCAGCCAGGCTGCTTCCCCAAGCTGATACATCTACAGTAAAGGAGGGAGGGAGGATGGGGAGGTGGCCCGCCCTGTCCTTGGCAGACGTGATCAATGGGATTCTCCCCATTGGTAAGACAGAACACACGCAACAAGATGGCACCCACAGCATCCAGTAGCTGCTCCTTCGGCACCTGATGAACTGAGGGACTCTGCTGTAGACTTGGACATAGGAGGCTGACACAGGATCGTCAGCACCACAAACATGTCAAGGTGAAAGGCACCCAGGACAAAAGTGGGACATTCGAGGCCTCCAGAGAAGAGCAAGCAAATGCTCACAGCACTGCAGTGAGCTCAGGGAAAACATCACGAATGTATTCATTCATCCATTCATTCACTCATTCATCCATTCATTCATTCATTCGCTCATTCATTCATTCATCCATTCATTCACTCATTCATCCATTCATTCACTCATCCATTCATTCATTTAACAAGCACCTACTTGGGTGACCAGCTGGTAGAGTCTTGGCCTTGGGGTCAGGAAGCCCTGAGTTCAAATTCTACCTCAGACCCTTACTAGCTTTGTTGTCCTGTGAAGGTCACTTAACCTCTGGCTGTCTCAATTTCCTCATCCACAAAATGGTGACACCAAGAACACTTCTCTCTCCAGGTCCTTCTGAGGGACAAATGCAATAAAAAATGCCGATCACTTTACAAAGAAAGGGTGTTGATGCCATTTTGTCTCAAAGGCTGAGATTTGTGACCCCATCCATTGCCACAGTCTTCTAACTTCTCACTGAAACCAAAGCCCCTCTCTTTAATGTTGGCATTCTTCCCCAACTTCTGTATGACTGTAAGGCACAGAGCAGGGAGGCTTCAAAAGAGCTGAAAAGCAGCCTTGGACAGAGAAAAGACGTTTGACTTTGCAGCCAGAGGGACTGAGTTCAAATCCTGGTTCTCTTGCTTATGGACCTATGTGCCCTTGGGCAAATCACTTCCCCTCTCTGGGACTCAGTTTCTTCATTTGTAAAATGAGCTAGATGCCTCTGAGGTCCCGCCCAGGCCTTGATCTGGGATCCACCAGAAATCAGGAAGGCCCAGAGGACACTGAAGAGGGACATGATGGCCATGAGCAGGCTACAGCACATTAGGAACAAGCTGACTAAAGGTTTCACCTAAGGAATGTCTGTCACTCGCTTGGTATCTTGTCTCCTTGGCTTCTTGTCTCCCCAGACATGAGACGGTAAGCTACTTGAGGGCAGGGATGATCTTTTGCCTCCTTCTGTGTCCCTAGGGCTTAACACAATACCTGACACACAGTAGACACTTAATAAGTGTTCACTGATTGGTTGAATGTATAAGAAAGATGGGTGGAGGATGACCATGGGCAGCCCGGCTTCTTGATGGGGACCCTTGCGAGGAAAAGAGAAATCAAGGAAGGTCAAACTCTATTGGTGCCTCCCATGGGGGAACTTATGGAAAGTGAAAGACAGGAGTCTGGTCAGGAAGGGACCAGTGGCCAGATGTGACCAGAAGGAGGACCTACATCAGAGAGATGGCAGATTCACAGGACTACCAAGGACATGTTCAAAATGGCAACAACAGACTTGGGTCTGATCTTGAGAATGGGGCGGGTTTTAGCTACGGTGTTTCAGGGATCTGAGGCTCCCATTGAGGTAGCAGGAGACTGGCGTGACGGCTGGAACAGGCAGGCAGGAAGCCCTGACTCCAAGCCCCACCACGGACACATTCAGGTGGGCTGCACATCTGGCCATTTACTCTCACACACTCAGAAAGTGCTCTGGGATGGCTGGAGAAAGACCACCCATCTAGAAAAGCACAGGACACCCAGCAATCAAGCCCCATAGACACTGTGTTGAGAAATGCTTTTAGCAACGTCCCAGCAAGTACATCAAGGAAAAAAGTCATCGTGCTTACCTTTGTGTGCAATGTGACACAGGTCTTCTTGCATTTTGGAAAACTCTGATGAAGTTTCAGAGCCGTCAGAATAATTTTTGTCTTCCCCAAAATCTAGTGTTGACAGATTCGGATTGGATGCATGAAGCCTGACCGGGCCCGAATAAGGCTTCGGGACCTGGGGGGACACCAACCAGAGGGGTTTCTGAAGGCACAGAGCAGGGGAACTCTCCCCCTGGCCCACCCTAGCCTATTCCCTTCCCCCCAGGTGATACACCACAGCAGAGGTTTGGATAGTAATGGCAGAAACGAGGCTGCAGACAGACAACACTGGCTCTCTCCTCTGTCCCTGGAGTTTAAAAACCCCAAACCTCAGGAGTTCTGAGAACCATCTCACCCCTAACAGCTTCCAGCTTCCACTGAAGTGTAAATGGGCAAGATGTCATGTGCGCTCTCAGGAAAGATGAGTGACAGACAGCCCCAAAGGGGAGCTTGGCATTCAGCTGCCTTAGTCCTCCCGAGCATGGGGGAATGAGTGAGGCATGGGCTAGATTTGGAGTCAGGAAGGTCTGGGTTCAAATCGCACCTCCATCGCTGGCTAGCTGTGTGATCCTGGTAAGAGTATTTAGTGCTTCTGAATCTCAGTTTCCCCATGTGCAAAATAGGGTCAAAATGGGCCCCTGCTTCACAGGGTGGTCATGAGACTCAAACGCCACAAGGTGTGCAGACTGCTCACTGTTCATCATGCCAATGATCACATCTTGGATTCTCTAAGGGCCCCAAGGCAGCTGGCATTAAGCCAGATTATCACTTCCCTTTTTGAAGGGAATGTACTTCCAGGAGACAGTTATTTGTCCCTGGAACATCCTTCAGTGCCTTTAAATAAGGGGTGTGAAGAAGCAGCAATCAGCATCGTTGGGAGAACACCCACATTGATGGGATCCCCAATTCTTTGGAGAAACAGCTTTGTGTCTCAACATCAGTACACAAGACAGAATCAGGAACACTTGGGTTCCAATCCTGACCTTAGACACTGACTAGCTGTGAAGCTGGACAAGTCAGCTAACCTCTTTATGCCTTGTTCCTACTTTGTAAATGAGGAGGGTGATCTATGGTTCTCCAAACCCTGAAAGGTGACCTTACACCATTCCAGCATTCCCCACTCGCCTCTGGACCCCCAAGCCTCAGTTCCTCATCTAACCCTTGTCACCAGCTACTATGCTTGGGAACAAGACCCAGGGCCCAGGTGACTACTTTGGTCTAGCGAACATCCCTGTTCAATATGGCAGGCTGGGCTACACAGCGGCCTTGGGAAGCTGCAAGCATGACACGCGGGGCTGCCACGGGGAGGCGGTTTGTGGGACACAAGGAGCTGGACAAGGCTCTGCCCCTCAGCGGCTCTTGCCTCTCAGATCCTGAGCTGTGGACTCAGCAGAATCTGAGGCAGGGGGAAGGACCACCATGAACCAAGCCCAAACAAACTCAAGCAGGGAAGGAGAGCTCAGAGGAGTCACAGAGAAGGGGGAGATGGAAAGTCCTCGGGGGCCTCCATTTCCTGATGTCAATGGAGAGACCAACGCCTCCCTTCCCCTGCCCCTCATCTCTCCACTACCCAAGAGGCCAATCCCTCCATCCTTCATTATCCCCTCACGACCTTCTGGGAGTGAGGTCCTCTGGGGCCGGCCCTTCTGCTCACTGAAATAAATGTCCTGGGGGTAACGACTCTCCTCCAGAAGTGCAGAGGAGCAAAGGAGGGGCGAGCATTCAGGGGACTCCGGTTACCTGCAGCATCCCTTTGGCCTCTTTGCTGATGGCTCTCGCCCGCCACCGTCTCTGGGGTCTTTTTTCCTTTTTGGGACTTTCAAAAGCTCCACCCTTCATCACAAAAGAAGGAAGAAAGGAAAGAGCGTGAGCACCCATAGAGCGAGTCTGGGGGGCCGGCAGAACAGCACCAAGCTCTATCCTCAGCAGTGGGGGGCCACAGCAGAGGCAGGAAGGAAAGCGGCCCCGGGGGCGGAGGTCATACTGACCTGAAGGGCATTTATCGCCGGGGCCGAGTAAGTCCTGTGAAGGACCTCCATGCTCTGTAGAAGTTGGCTCATCTCCACCAGGTAAGTGTGACAGTGGGCCAGATCTGGAGGGAAAGGAACGCAAGGGAAGTGAACACAAGGGAAGTGAAGGGACGTCATGGGAGGCTAGGGGCAGAGCTAGAAGGGGCTACAGAAGTGAAGTAGGCCAAACCCCTCATTTTACAAAAGTGGAAACTGAGCTCTAGGGAAGGTCACGCAGACAATAAAGGTCAGAGCCAGGATCTGAACCTGGTACTCTAGTCAGTCGAACAAACTGTGGTATGTGAATGGCAGGAACCTTGGTGTGCCCAAAGGAAAGTAGACTTTGGAGAAATGAGGGGAGACATATATGAAGCGGTTTAGCAAGAAGGCAGAACCCACAGCATGGTATATAAACACAATGAGTGCAATCAGGGCTACAAAGACAATGCTATGTGGGAGCTGCCCTCTGGCCAATTGCAAAGACTGGTCTCTGTCCCTGCGAGAAGGCGATGAAACAGCTTTCTCTCCTCTTGGAAGAGAGGTGGTGAGGAAGGGGGGGAGAAAATGGTATACACAGTCAGAAGTGTGTGTGTGCGTGTGGTTGACTTTGCATAACCTTTCCCTTGTTACAAGGTCTATTGGGAAATGTCTGGGAGGTTTTTAAAAAGATAGAAAATATTTTTTTAAGAAAAGATATGAAATCTTACATCATATCTCTGATTTCATAATCAGAAATTGAATTAAAAAAAAAAGTAACCACACTTGTGGTTCTCCATTAACAAGTGCATGTGTCTCCTCCCCTAAGGCCTAAGATTCAGTCTCCCCACCCCAAGACTGGGTCAGAGGGCTCCCTCTGGAGCTCTTCATGCTTCCCAGATACCGCTGTTCAGGCCAGCTCCCAGCTCAGCAATGCCAGCACTTAGAAATGACTGCCACAATCTGGCTTGCACCTCCTGGAAAGGCTGCAAGGTCACAAAGGAGGCCTAAGCCTCACCCCACATGGTTGACATCAAGATGTCAGGCTGCATCTAAATGAAACAGGAGGCTTCCCCTCATGGAGGGTCCAGACGCTCATGCAGCTTTACCCAAAACATGCAGACTTGAACAGGCGTGCTTGGCCAGGTTCCCCGAGCCAACAGCTGCCTCTAGTGTTTGCATTCTCTGTCACTCCTTCCATCCCTACTATCAGTTCTTTACTCTGATAGCCTGTGCCTTGCTCTTGGAAATCTCACCATGGACTCTGGAAAGGCCTCCGTGGCAAAGGCAGCTTTCCAAGGTCAAAGGTGAGGCAGCTTGGAAGGATGAAGTTCACATGGCTATGGAGGCCGCCATGCTGGTATTTGTGGAGGAGGGGACACGGGGCTGCCAAGTTGCAACCTGACATCTCTCCTTAGCTAAGAACCCGGAGAGGTCATAGAGTCCATCCCCACAGCAGGGTAAGAATGCTGGCTCGGCTAATCTGAGGCCAAGAAGCCCAGAGGAAAGAGTGACACAATGGGCAGTCTGCAGGAGATCGGGATCCTAGATCAGAAGCCACCTAGGCCAAGGCCCTCATTTACAGAGGGGGAAACCGAGGCCCACAGAGACAAAATGGCGTCAGGAGAAGTGGGATCCAGACTCCAAACCCAGGGCATGACCCCGACTGCCAAAGCTGCACTGCTTTAGCTGTGAGAGGGCAGTGTGGTGCAGTGACAATCATGGCGGGCTCAGAGTCAGGGGAGGTCTGGGTGAGAGCCCAGCCTCAGAGGCTGACTAGGGGTGTGACCATCAGAGTCACTCTGCGGCATGAAGTCCCACAGGACCAGAGAGCCCTAAATGAGACAATGCATGCCAGAGAACTTGGCCAGTGGGAAAGCGCTGAGTTAACTCAGGTGCTGCGATGATTATTACTCCATGAGGTGACCACAAGCTGGGTGCTTCACTCTGGGCCTCAGTTTCCCCACCTGAGGAAGCAGTGGGTTGGACGAGGGAGGTGCCCCCTGCTCGGCATCTCCCATGCCATGACCTCTTCTCCAATCCATCGTCTTCAGGAGCAAAGAGGACAAGGGGGACAATGAGGGAATCCCAGCAGACTCTACCTTTGGAGCATTTTTCCATGTCTTCGGAAGACTGTGGCCATATGGGGAGCCTGGCTTCTCCACAGCTGAACGACAAATTGCTTCCCGTCTGCAGTGAACTCTGCTTTGATATACTGCTGCGCTGTTCCACAGACAACAAAGGCAATGAGAAATGCAAAGACATGCTAGAAGTCTGGCTGAGAGGCTGACAAAGCGGCCTGCCCTGGGGTGGGATGGGATGCGAGGGCCTGGCATGGACACCCGGGGCCTGCAGAGGCCTGGCATGGACACCCGGGGCCTACAGAGGCCTAGCATGGATACCCGGGGCCCGCAGAGGCTCAGGGAGCCATCGGCCGACCTTGAGCTCCATTTCTTGGCTTCCCCTCCTTCCAAATGACAACAATGTCACAGACCCAGCCAACAGCGAAAAATCACTTGGAATGTATCTTTGCAAATACTCATGACCACGTGAGTTTGTCCTTTCATGGTCAGGGGAAGAATTGAGGTCAAGCTAGGTGAGAGAGACAAGGAGGAATGAGGAGACAGAGAGAGGGAAAGAGGGAGAGAGGAAAAGAAGGGAGGGAAGGAAGGGGGAAAGAAAAAGGGGGAAGAGGAAAGAGGGAGGGAAGGGAGAGAGGGAAAGACAGAGAGGGAAGCAGAGAGACAAATGGAGAGAGAAAGAGAAGGACAAAGAGACTTAGAGAGAGGGAAGGAGGGAGAGGGAGAGAGGGAAAGACAGAGGGGGAAGCAGAGAGAAAGGGAGGGAGAGAAAAAAAGAGGAGATGGACAAAGAGACACAGAGAGAGGGAAGGAGGGGGGTGAGAGGAAAGAGAGGGACAGGTAAAGAAAAGGGGAGAGAAAGAAGGAAGGGAGGAGGGAGGGAAGGAGGGGGGGAAAGAAGGAGAGGGGGGGGGGGGGTGGAGAGAGGAAAGAGAAGAGAGGAGGGGGGAGGGAGGGAGGGAAAATGAACACAAGCAAACACATTTTGGGAGGAGGGTATTCTTTTCTACATACTCCTACTGTAAATGATCTGGTTACCCTACTTGGCCACTTTGGACTGACTACACAAACACAGTTAAATAATTAAGTATGATTAGGGGAGAAACAGCAACAAGGAAAGAGTCTCATGAAAGGATCAATGGATCAAAGGATCCTGGGTTCAGGTCCCAGTTCTTCCAATTAAGCAACTTAAGCAAGTTTTTTTTAAGCTTTCTGAACCTCCGTTTTCTCCTCTGTAAAATGCAGATAATAATATTGGTGTTACCTGGCTCATAGAGGCATGAGGACGATTAGATAACTAAGTGCTCTGTAACAAGCAGGCACTCTATGTCTATGTGTGACTTGTCTTCTAAAACTTGCTGCCCAAACATGTTAGTGCATGTGAAACAGATTACAGTTTAGCACCAAATCTAAGTTGCACAGGATATCAGAGGCCACCTAGCCCAATCTGGACAAGAATCCTCTCTACAAATTCCTTGATAAAGTCTTCCAGCCTTTGCTTGAAGACCTCTAGGGAACAGAGACTCACCACTTCCTAAAGAAACCTGTGAAAGTTTGGGATAAGCCTCACTGCAAGGCGCCCAAACCAACCTAGCTTCAAGTCCCCCCCCCACGTCCCCTGGCTCTTCTCTCTGGACCTGAGGAGAACAATCCTAAGCCCTCTTTTACATGGCCATCCTTCAGATACCTTAAAGACAGGTCTCTTGTTTCCCCACCCTGACCCCTGAGTCATTCTTCTCCAGGATGAACATCCTCAGTTTCATCAAATGATCTCCATGTACCAAAAACTCAGGGTCTTTCACTATGCTGCTTACCCTCCTCTGGACACTTTCAAACCTGTCAGTATTCCTTCCAATATGTGGCTCCACATGTGCTTGGATAAGGACAAAGCAGGGCAGGGCTAGCACCTCTCTGGTCCAGACACTAGACAAACTCATCACTATCCATTCCCTCTTCCCAAACCCTCACTCCCCACACATCTAGGAGTTGGGGGTACAAGGAGGCTGTCCCTCCCTCCCTCCCTCCCTCCCTTCCCCCCCCCCCCCCCCCCTTCCTTCCTTCCTTCCTCCCTCCTTCCCCCTTTCCTCCTTCCTCTCTCCCTTGCTATTTCCCTCTCTTCTTTCTCCCGATGCCTAGATTCCCATTGCCAAGCCGTCCGGTATTACCTTCCTATTTGAAATAGAGTCAAATACTCCAGATGCAGAGTCTGTGACAGTAGATGCAGGGAAAAAATGGTTAACATCTCTCGGGAACATGGCGATCTCATTCTGCCGATACACTCGGTGGTGACGGAGCTTGGCTACCCACTCGTCAAAGACTTCCTCAGACTTCACCTAAAACCAAGAGACCTGAGGTCACAGACTATGTCGAGCACAATACTGAAAACAATCCTTCTCCCCCAAAAGCTTGCCCCTACGGCCCCACCAGCTCTTCCTTTGGCCTCTGCCGGAAAACCCTGCTGTGTCCAGTATAGGCCACAGCCTCCATAGTTTGGACCCTACCCATAGCGCCTGCATAAACAGGTGTATAACAAACACTGGCTGGATAAAGCTGCATGGGAATGTCAGAATTCTCATCTACAAGGTGGGAGTTAATGGGTTTGGGTTTTTTTTAGGGCTGGGGGAAGTCTGTGGAGGATATGTGAAGCACATATATAGGCACAAGGGATATGTTTGGCTGACTCTAGAGTGAGCCCAACTGCTGCACTATTTTAAAAACAATCACATTTGCAATAAATAACAAATACATTTATTGGTAATGATTTTGACCTGTCTTCCAAAGCGCTGGCAGGATCCCCTAAGACACAAGACAGGGCAGTGAGGTGGCATGCTGGGCCTGGAGTCAGGAAGACCTGAGTTCAAATCCAGCCTCAGACACTGCCTAGCTGTGTGACCCTGGGCAAGTCACTTAATCCTGTTTGCCTCAGTTTCCTCATCTATAAAATGAGCCAGAGAAGGAAATGACAGACCACTCCAGTGTCTTTGCCAGGAAAACCCCAACGGAGGTCAAGAAAAGTTAGACACAACTGTACAATAAAAAAGACACGTGCCCCTTGTCCCCTGTCTTTGGCTCACCACATGTGCTGTTCATTCGCTCTCCTGAGTCTGTCTTGGAATATGACAGAAAATATCAGTAGGCACTAAATGTGTGCCTGGCTAGTGACGCGTCTGTCTGGCGTTCTGTGGAGTTTTCAGCAGGTCAAAAGCGCCTTCCCCCCATCAGGACGCTTGAGCAGGATTTCACAATCTTTTATTTGAAATTCAACAAAACTTTGATATTTTGGTATGAAGCTGCCTTGAGGGTCCAAAGGAAAGACACTCCTTGGGCCAAAAACGACAACAATAAGAACATTCCGATGGTTCAGCTCAGTCTAACAACCAGTCCGTAAGTACTCACTATGTGTCAGGCACTGTATCAGGTGCTATGGCTACAAAGACAATAGACAAAGATACACTAGGCAAAAATGCAAGGATTCCTCCCCTCCCAGAGCTTCCATTCTACTGGGATGATTCAATCTATACACAGAGACTTTGATACAATACACACACACACACACACACACACACACACACACACACACACGATAACTTTGGGGGAAGGGAGGGATCGGGAGACATCCTGTGAAGAAAGAGGCATCTGAGCTAAGCCTCATGGGAAGGAAGAGACCCTGGGAGGTAGAAACGAAGGGGAAAGGGAAAGACTGTTTGAGACAGAACTTCTTTAGGTTTTAAAAATTAAACAAGTGAATTACTGTGGAAACACCTGCTGCGTTTGGAAGATGGGCAAAAATGCCTTCTAGCTGTGTGATCCTGGGCAAGTCACAAAACCATTGGAGTCACAGTTTCTTTATCTGTAAAATGGGAGTAATATTAGCCCCTGCCTGTTGTAAGGGTCAAATGAAACATGAGCCAAAGACGGGGGACGAGGGGCACGTGTCTTTTTTGTCGTACGGTTCTTTCAGTTGTTTCTTTACCTCCTTTGGGGTTTTCTTGGGAAAGATACTGGAGTGGTTTGTCATTTCCTTCTCTGGCTCATTTTACAGATGAGGAAATTGAAGAAAACAGGGTTAAGTGACTTGCCCAGGGTCACACAGCTAGTTCATCCTTGAGAGGGTCGGGTGCATTCTAATTCATGTTATTCAGGGGACAATTGCATCAAATACGGTTATTGGTTTCAGCCCAACAGGAATATGCAATACAAATTCAGATAATATAACCACTTCATCATTCGTGCTAACCAGAACCTAGACCTATAAATGCTATTATTAATGCTTATATAATCCTCTATTGCCCCAGACTTCAGTGGTTAGAGATTGCCAACTTCTCTAGAGACTCAGATTAATGGCTAACAAGGATTTTCATAGACTCTTAACCAGGTTAGTGGTTAATATTTTCAAAGGGCTCTGAGATGGTCATTTGTTTTCATTTCTAGAAGCTCTGTGAGGGCTTTTCTCCACTCCTCCTTCCTGAATCAGTTATTCCCTTTTTATTATCTTTTATCATGGAACACGACAGATGTCTGAACACAGAATGAAACAAGCCCAGAAGCTCCCCAAACATACGAGAGCCCTGCTCTACTCCAAAGTGGAAAACACTTAGGGCCAATTCTGTTGGGACTTTGGTTAGTTGTGTGGTGAAAGGAGGGAATAAGCATTTCTACAGCCCTTCTATGTGCCAGATACCATCCAGAACTTTGCAAATATTATCTCAGCTGATCCTCTCAATAACTCTTCAGGCCTTTAAAACTGAAGAAACTGAGAAAGTCAGAGGTAAAGTAACTGGCCCAGAGTCACACAGCTAATGAGTATCTGGCGTAGAATGGAAGTGGGTGGGTAGGAATCACATGGGAAGGAACAACAGCCATTGTGTTTTATTGTTTTCTGGAGGGGGGAAGGCAGGGCAATTGGGGGTTAAGTGACTTGCCCAAGGTCACACAGCTTGTAAGTGTTAAGTGTCTGAGGCCCCATTTGAACTCAAGTCCTCCTGACTCTAGTGCAGGTGCTCTATTCACTGCACAACCTAGCCACCCCATTTTAGAAAGGCTTCTGGGGATGTTTTTTAAAATAGAAGCTCATGTTCCAGTCGTAACTAAAGTATTAGGTAATGGTGTACTCTTTCTGGAAGATGATACACACCTCCCTCCACCCCCATCATCTCATCCAGCAGCTTTCCTAATTACAGATTAGGGAAACATTGCACATGCCCGTTTTTTCAAATACATTTCCCTCCCCAGCTGAGGTCATCAAAGACATTAGACTGGATAGGGAAGTCCACCACTTTAAAGGCTTTTTCCCAATGAAAGTTACCACCCCAAACACACTTAGGTCCCAACTTTTTTGTATTCCCATTCTGCAGGGTGGAGAGGTCAACATCTAGCAAAATGACCAAGGCCTGACTCTACATGCAGACCTGGGTCACCTTCGAGAAGTCACTTCCCCCTCGCTATCTGTTAAGGGGAAAGGAAGGTGGTTAGAGTGGACTAGAGAATCTCAAAGGTCAAGAACAACCCTAAAAAATGCAGGTTCTAGTGTCTGGCACCTGAGACATGTTTAATAAATACTTAACTGATCGCTAAGCACAGTTGGTGAGGACTGTATTATCTGGGATTCCCTATTAACTCTCTACATCTTCTTTCCAATGACCATGCATCAGGGAAAACCTAAATTGTGTTCATTATTGTCTTAGTGTTAAGTGACTTGGGGGTAGGATGGTATAGTAGATAGGGGGTCAGTCTAAGAGTCAGGCTGTGAGACTCTCAGCAAGTCCCTTATCTTCTTCATCAATCAACTAGAACTAACTAAATGCCTACTATGCACTAGGCCCAGGCGATCCAAATACAGGTGTAAGAAACAATCCCTGCCCTGAAGGAGCTCACATTCTCTCAATGTCTGCAGGAACTTTGTAGGATCCTACGTTATAGACAAATGGTGGATCAGCAATGAAGTGGGAATTCCTATAGCCAGAAGCTCCCGGCACTGAGGGAACCAGAGGTCCAGACCAAAGAGAGCCCAATTTTGAGGTTCTCCAGGGAGAGAACCTCAGGGCTTGGGGCCCTCTCTACTAACAATTGACCAGCACCTTTCTATAACTCAGGCTTGCCTGGAGCACACAAACAAAAGTTGATCTACATGACTAGGGTCACACAGCCAGGATGTCAGAGGCAGGATTTGAACCCATGTTTTCCAGGCTCCAAGGCTAGCCCTTTCTCCACTAGGGCAGGCTACCTCTTCTTTGAAAATTAATCTTGTCTGTATGATGTATATAACCTAAATCTCTATCAACTAGAATATTTCATTTACATTGAACATTATGTCTCCTGCCAGAGCTGGCCAGTAGTAAGTTTACTGAACAAAACTTCTTTGAGAGTAAATGAGGAAATAACCCAGACTCGTTCAGGGTATAGGGTACCAGAATAACAAGGGGAACTCATTTCTTTCATGTACAATTCAAATAGGAAAATTTTCAATTCCACACTGCCCTTACCTCTTAAATATTGACGTGGTGGTGGTGGGTGGGTGGGTGGGTGTGGGTGTGTGTGTGTGTGTGTGTGTGTGTGTGTGTGTGTGGTCAGAAGAAGGGGGTTTATGATTATGCAAATTTGTGGTTCCACCTCAGATCTGACTGGGAATGAGTTCTATAATTACCCTCTTTTTGAAGACCACCTGTACCCATGAGTTACCTAGGAATTCACTATCTCCACAGGAGTCTTGGGACCTAATAATCAACCAACTGACAAGTATTTCTTTGTGCACCTGCGTCCTCATCTCAGCACTAGATACCAAGGGGTATATGTGAGAAAAATGACACACTCTTGACCATCTCTAGGGTCATGGAGTTCTAGGGCTGAGGGGCTGTAACGATCCATCTAGTCCCTGGCCCTCATTTTACAGATGAGGAAACCAATTTGAGGGAAGAGAATAGAATGCCTTTCTCTCCCATGATGGAAATCTCCCTGAACTCTGGAGAAGGGCAGGATGGATGGGCTGGTCAATCAAGCTTCACAGTCTGTCAAGAGTGGCTCCACTAGCTAAGGATGGAAGCAAATCTATTAGCTGAGTCTCCCTGTTCTAGGGAAACCAGGTAGGAATTCTGGGAAGTCCCCAAATGTTAGCAATCTACCAGAGCCCTCTAATTAGACTGGCTCAGGGACAGAGGCCAGCCAAGGTACACAAGGCTTCTAGGTCCACAGCCAATACCTTTCGGGAGACACAATCTGACCTGCCGATAGGATCACAGGGCAATGAATGTTTTGGCCACAGAAACTCTCAGAGAGGACTGATTAACTTGCAGGCACGTTCAATTCACTGGGCCTTTTTTTCCTCCCTTATTAACATGTGCTCATGGATATAAATTTTCCTCTAAAAGGAATGTCTTATGTGCATTCCATAAACGATGCTCTGTCTTATTATTTATGGTTCTCTTTAATGTAATTTTCCATTGACTAATTTGTGGAGGGGATGAGATCTGCACCCCTGAATGGAATATGCACACCAAGGAAATCCCCACTCTATCATATTATTTAAGTAGATTTGAATTTGCATAATAATGAGCCACAACAGACTTCTAATATAGGTCATCAGTAGAGTGTTTTGAGGTCCTCAAGATCGACATCATTTTTATGGGTCCTTTACTTGTAGTATTATTAATAATAGTAATGATTACTGTATCATAAATATATCTGATATAATTATTCATAAATTCTTAGGTTTCCTTATATTGCCTTATCTAATATAATGCAAAGCAATTTAATACAACATAACAAAGTAACATAATATCATGTCATATAAATAACAACCAACTTGGGGTTACCTAGGCAACTGATGATACAGTAGACAAAGTGTTGGGTCTAAAATCAGAAAGACTTGAATTCAAATCCAGTCCCAGATACTTATTAGCTATGTGACCCTAGGTAAGTCACTTAACTTCTGTCTCTCATTTTCCTTGGGAATGATATTAGCACCTACCTCTAGGGCTGTTGTGAGGATCAAATGAGATAATATTCATAAAGCCCTTAGCACAGAGCCTGGCACGTTAGGTACTTAGTTAATATTTCCTTCTTTCCTTCCTTCCTTCCTTCTTCCCTTCCCTCCTTCCTCCCCTCTTTCCCTCCCTCCTTCCTCCCTTCACTCCTCCCTTCCCTCTTCCTTATCTTTCTTCCTTCTTCCTTCCCTCCCTCTTTCCTTCCTTCCTTCCCTCCCCTCCTCCCTCTCCTCCTTTTCCCTCCTCCCCTCCTTCCCTCCCTCCCTCCCCTCCTCCCTCCCTTCTTTCCTTCCTTCCTCCCTTCCTTCCTTCCTTCCTTCCTTCCTTCCTTCCTTCCTTTCTTGTAGTTTCATTGGCATTCCCAATGTCCTCAAGTGCAGATAAGCACCATATCTGTAATTTAGGGTCTTAAGAGCTTTTCCTGGGGCACTGTTAGATTTGGTGACTTAGCCAGAGTGACACAGTTTGTATCAAAGATGGAACTTGAACCTAGGGCTTCTAACCTTCATGACTAGCTCTTTATCACAGTTTAATTATAAAGTACATTAAAGTTTGCAAAGCACTTGATCTACATTATCCCCCTGGGGCCTCCCCACAACCCTGGGAGATGGGCACCATGGCTATTATCCTGAGATCACACATTGTACAAGCGTCAGGGGGCCAGGGACAAGTAATTGTGAGTCAATTCTAAGCATCAAAGCATTGGTTATGATGGGCAGGCACCATGATGGAATCCCAAAGCATTGATTATGACAGGCACCTTGATGGAGTCCCAAAGCATTGGTTATAATGGGCACCATGATGAAGTCCCAAAGCATTGGTTATGATGGACACCATGATGGAGTCCCAAAACATTGGTTATGATGGACACCTTGATGGGGTTCCAAAGCATTGGTTATGATGGACACCATGATGGAGTCCCAAAGCATTGGTTATGATGAGCACCATGATGGAGTCCCAATGAGAAGCATCCTTACCTTCAGATGATAGATGTGTTCCTCTGTATCGAGGTCTATGCATTTTGAGGACTTCTTGACGGACATCACGGAGAGCCCGACATCGATGGATCCGTGGAGCTTCTCTCTCTCTATCTGGGCAGAATCACATCACACTGGAATGAACATCATGGCCAGCATGATAGGGTTTCCAACTCTAATCCCTTTAGGGCCCACCTCAAAAAGGTAAGGACACCACCTCCCACTCCTTCCAGCTCTTTGCTTTTCAGGGACATGCATGCTATTGACAAGCTCTCCACCCTGATTAATAGAAGAGGCCCTTTGGGGGACACGTGGACAATGGTTGGAGACTTACATCAGCCAGGTTCTTGGCATATTTCAAGATCCCTTTCTCCAAGAAGAAGAATCTCTGTTGGAAGAAAAGCACATGTTGTTGAGGGAATCTAGGGCAAAGTGGACCAGAGAAGGGGCTTTAAGAGAGCCTCTCCACCAGTGAAGCCTGGCAGGGCCAGGGCCACAACACAAAGCTGCAGGTGGAGGGGAGGCGAGCTTCGGGCCCTACCTTGTGCCAGCCCTTGAGTGGCCACTTTCTCTTCTTCAGCAGGAAGCCCTTCTGGATCTGGGGCTCCTGGGTATAATTCATCTCTCCACGGAGACCTTCCACCACTTCCCAGCTGTCCTGCTCAAACGACAGAATCCACAATCAGGGGCACTCTCAGAAAGGGGACGTAGCCTCATCCCAGCAGCTGACCTATTCAAGCCCAGGTGCTGCTCCTCTGCCAGCAGACTGCACCAGCTTCCTATCCCCAAATCCAGACCGCTAACTCATGCTCCCCAGACAGTTCTCTAGTCCTTTCTTTTGTCTGCTGCAAGAGAATGATGATTAAAGGAAACAAACTTTTGTGGCATTTTTCCCCCATGAGAATGTCTCACAGATTCTATTTTTGTTTGCCCTGACAAATCTTCAGAGCACCAAAGTACCCAAAATCCAGGGATAGAGGGGAACTGGAGCCAACGTCAGACTTTCTTGCATCAGATTAGACATTAGAAATAGACTAGGGCCACGACATGAATAGAAAAAGAGAGGAGAGGAGAGGGAATAAGAAGAGAGGGAAAAGAAGAGGGAGAGGGGAAGGGAGGAGAGAGGGAGGGAGGGAGTTGGAGAGAGGAAAGAAGGAGGGAGGGAGAGGGAAAGGGAGAGAAAGGGAGGGAGGAAAGGAGAGGGAGAGGTAAAAGGAAACTGGGAGGGGAGGAGAGGGGGAGGGATAAAATGGAAGGAGGGAGGGAGCTAAGGAGAGAGAAGAGAGAAAGGGAGAGAGAGGGAAAGAGGTAGAGGGAGAAGAGAGAGAGGGAGAGGGAAGCAGGGAAAGAGAGAGGGGAAGGGGAAGGAAGGGAGAGAGGAGGAGGATGGGTAGTTAGGTTTGAAGATCCAGAGCTAGAAGGGCCCACCAAGTTCATCTAGTCTGGCCCCTTGGTTTTTTTCAGACAAGGAGCCAAAGGAGGTCCAGTGATTTGCCCCAAGCCCACAGGTCATGAGTGGTAGAGGCGGAATTCTACATTAGATCTTCCTGCCTCTGAAGAAAGCATATTCTCACATGCAGTGCCCCCTCTCCTTTGAGTTCACCCAATTTGTCTGTCAGCATCATCTCCCCTCTACCCCACAGGGCCCTAATGCTGACTCTGGCTTCCCAGGCCTTTCCTCCCTACTGGCCTCCTCCTCCTTAGCCCCTAGGCCACCACATCTGCCCACTTACCAAGCTTCCTCACAGAATAATGTAATTTCAAAGTTGGACAGGCCCTCAGCAACCATCTACTCAAAAGGCACATAACACATCAAAAAATTGACAAATGGGGGTGGCTAGGTGGCGCAGTGAATAGAGCACCAGCCCTAGAGTCAGGAGGATCTAAGTTCAAATTCGGCCTCTGACACTTAACACATATACACACAAAACTAGCCATGTGGCCTTGGGCAAGTCACTTAACCCCAACTGCCCCTCCAAAAAAAAAAAACCTGACAAATGGCCATCCGGTCTTTGCTTGAGGCCTCTCCAGGCCGCCCACCCCGCCTTGGGCCTACTCTAGCTATTAGGAAGCCCTTCTTGGCATCACACCCAGATCTGCCTCTTTGCACCCCCCTCCATCCCCTTCCCACAATGTTGCTGGTTTTGCCCTGAGGGTCCAGTCCTTCATTAACATGACAATCCTTCAAATACTTGATGGCAGCCCAAGTCCAAAGATGAAAATCTGCAGTAAAATCTGCCTCTTGCCTCTTACCCATCATGGAACATATCTCAATGTCCCTGGCAAGGGAAGAGGAGGTCCCTTCACGGGTCTCAGTGGATGCATTTTGGAGACCCCAGAGATAAGAGAAATCAACATTTGTCTGTGACACAAAACTGTTTCAGCATTCTCTCCAAGTCTCTCCTTTTAACACCTCTAAGTCCAACAGGGATAAAATCGAACAGCCAATCAAACACACACGGTGCTAGGCAATGAGGATTCAAATGTGGGGCCTCGTTGAGGTCCCAATAGTCAAGGAGCCAGAAGGAACTTCTGCTGATGTTGATCATTTCTCAGAAAGTCATTCTGCATCACGAGAGCAAAATCTGGGGTACGTCCAATTTGTTTGAGCCAAAACTCTCTTGGAGAATCAGATGCACAAAAATGATGCTTAAAAAAAAAACAAGTTTTCAGGACAGTTGTCAAGCAAATACTCTTGAGATACAACCAAGCATTTAAAAAAAATTATTTAAGTCTCTCAAGGGAGAGGCACTACCTTCAGAATTGCTAATGTTTTTCATCCATGTACAACTCTTCATGACCCTATTTGGATTTTTCTCAGCAAAGAGATGGTTTGCTATTTCTTTCTCCAGCTCATTTTACACTTGAGGAAACTGAGGCAAACAAGGTTAAGTGACTTACCCAGGGTCACACAGCTAATAAGTGTCTGAGGCCAGATCTGAACTCAGCTCTTTTTGAGTCCAGTGTGACTAATAAGAGGAGAAACTGAGGTCAAAAGCTAAGGAAGGTCTCATGTTCTCTCTATACTAAAATGATACACATACCTTTCAGCTGCCCCAGAAGCAGCTAGAGTTCAGTGGAGAGTCAGAAAGACCTGAGTTCTAATTCAGCCTCAAATCTTTACTGGCTCCGTGACCCCTAGCTTAAGTCACTTCCTATCTTAGCCTCAGTTTCCTCAACTGTAAAATAGAGATAATAATTGTATCACCTCCCAGAGCTGTTGTGAAGATCAAATGAGCTTATGTTTGGCTGGCCCATAGTAGGCACTTAATGAACGCTCATCGTCCTCCCTCCCAGCTCCTCTGTGCTTAGAAATCGCTGGTCATCAGGGAGCTCACACCAGCACTGACCCAGTAGAACAGAGCTGAGCTGAGCTGACGCCCCACCTGGTCCCTGTCATCAGCACCCTTGGCTCACACCTGGCACAAGGGGGAAAGACAGAGAGAAGCCCTGTCGGTGCTGCCGCTCAAGCCTCACATCAGAGGAAGGCTGGAGCTGGTGCCTGGTGCCTGCGTCCAGCACAGTCTGCTCCCAGAGCTGTCTAATAAAAGCACCAGATATAGCATGCTCTTTGACATGGGGAGGCAACCGGGCGTTTATCCATGTTCCTGAGTCACTGAATTGTGAGCATTTCCCGCCAAGGCAGATGTCTCTGCTCTAGGTATTTCAGAAGCTGAATATACAAGCCTGGGCTGGACAGACGTGGTGGCCTGAACAGACGTGGCCAGCAAGAAACTGACGAACAGGTTGTGGACCTTTCTGTCCTCTCCCAGCAGCTGTGCCCCCAAGATAGGGGGGACTGAGAGGCTGCTGTTTCCATGCTTCAGCAAACTCTTATCTGGCATGGCTGGGCACAGAGATGTTCTGGGTAATAGCATTATCAAAGAGGCTGGTCCTGGGTTATCCACTTTAAAGAATTAGTGTACAGGAAAATAGACTTAATGCTAAAAATAAACAGAATGTAATTTTCTTGGAGACTCGGAGGGAACAAGCCCAAGAGTCAGACGATTACACTGCAAGTGTGACCTGAGGCAGGTTACTTAATGTTTACATTGCCTCAATTTCCTCTTCTGGAAAATGGGGAAAATAATACTTGTACTACCTGCCTAAAAAGGTTGAATGAGGAGTGGAAAGGGAAAATCCTGGCTCTGGGGAGAACATGAGGCCTAGCATTAAGAAGACTGGAGTTCAAATCCAGCCTTAGACACTCGCTAGCTGTGTGACCCTGGGCAAGTCAATCTTTGTGTGCCTCAGTTTCCTTATCTGTAAAATGGGTATGAAAATAATAAGAACACCCACCTTCCAGGGCTGTTGTGAGGATAAAAGGAGATGATATTTGTAAAGCTCTCAGCCTCATGCCTAGCACACAGTAGCTAATTAATAAATGTCTGTTCCCTTCTCTGCCGCTACATCACAACGTCTCTGAGTGGGACCTGAATGAGTATTATCTTGATTAGAATTTTGTGAAGACGGGCGACCGGCTGTGATCTGCATCAGGGAAGAGAACCCTGACCAGTGAAGTCACTGATCCCTGCTACTGGCTCTCCACCACCCTGCTAGTCTCGTGGGTGGGGATTCTACCCAGGGAGCTGAGCTTTGATTCCTGGGAATGTTCTAGACCAGATGATTGAAGAGATGGTTAGCGAACCAAGCAAAAGCAAAAAGCAAGCTTTACAGCTCCATTGAGAACAGGTTAGGAAAGAGCGCTGGGTTTAGAGATGAAAGGCTTCAGTTTGAATCCTAGAACTCTGATACTGTGTGATTTCCCCTCTCTCTGACTCGGTCTCCTCATCTGTAAAATGAGGATACTAGCATTTCCACAACTTGTTTCACAGGACTGTAGCAGAGAAATCATTCAACCAATTCTCTTTCAAGGGTGACTCTTGAGTACCTCCTAAATTGCCATTTCAAACAATTCTAATTATCAGGAAATTCTTCTATATATTTGAGCTGAAATCAGCTTCCCTGTCACCTCTGGCCAAGAAGCTAAGAGCCACAAAGAAAAAGAAACTACACAGATCTGTAAAGAACTCAAACCTCTGGAAATATCAACCCCTGGATGATACACTGGGGTTCTCACTTGACCTTCACCCAAAATTTCTCTCTCACCAAATCTTTGCTCACTGGTCACATCTGGATGGTTCTGGGCCCAGAGCCCAGCCAGCTGTAGTTACTGGTGAACAGCCTGGACTAGTGGACTGGGTAAAGGTATGTCAGGTCCCCAGAGGACTAAGGCAGCTTCTGTAACTCACCTGCCTAAACGATGACCTTGGATACTTTCCAACAGTGCCCCCTCCTTGCCCCCTCTGACAATCCTAGACAAGAATGTTCTGTAAGCAGAGCTGTTTGGACACTGACTACATGCCCAGTTCCTGTTTAATTCCTCATAATAGATAAGTTCATTCTTTCTACAGTATTCTACATGCCAGATGTTCAGCATAGACTTAGAATGTACCAAAATGGAGAAAAAGGACAGACATCTAGCATTCTCTTTCTCATCACTCTACTCGCCACCCCAGCCCTACAGATCAGGCATCACTCACTTGCCTACCCAAGGCCTCATCTTGAGGAAAGGAGAGTATTCACCTCTACTCTGGAGTCCTTATCCCTTCTCTAAGAAAGTCATTCCAGTTAGTCATCTTTATTTAGACTCTTGTTTCTTGGAGAGTTCTAGGAAGGAGGGCTCAGGAGACACAGAAAAGATAAGCAAAACCTAGAATGACTCACTATTCACTGATTTTTTTAGAAGCATTTCCCCTGCCCACTTTAGTTTAGACACCGTGGGTCTCAAGCTATGTAACCAAAGAAAAACTGGGCAGATCCTAAAAATTCCATCTTCTATATGGACAGAGCTTCTGCTTTTCCAAGGACATCCACGCCTGCAGGAAACCCTCCTACCCAAGGGACAACTCAGTTCAAGAGCGCTAGATTTGGAGCCAAAGGGTCCGAGGGCCAATGCCAGCCCTGCCCCTTGCATTCCTCACCAGCTCAGCCCTGATCTCTCTAGATTGGTTCTCTTCCTTGGTCCCATCAGCCTTCTCAACCCTGGCAATCATTCCATCCCTGCAGATGCTGCTTCCTCTTTCTCCTCCTCCTCCTCCTCCTCTTCCAACTGGTGAGATCCTCCCAGAGTCTCCACTGAAGGAACTGCCCACACCAGACATCCTCAATTCTAAAGACTGCCTTCCCACGAAGCCCAACCTGTTTCCAGAGCCTTATACGTGCTGTCTTACCCCCATTAGAATGTAAGCTCCTTGGAGGCAGGGATGTCTGCTTTTCCTATTTCAGTGGTTAGCACAGTGCCTGATACATGAAGGATTTAATAAATGCTTTATCCAACTTATCCCTCACCTATATGGGAGACTTCAAGAAATTAATATTTCTTATTTACTAAGTTCCAACTGTGTACCAGGAGATGGGGGGTACAAAAACAATAAAGCAATCCTTATTTGCAAGAATCTTATGATCTAATGAAAGAGACAAGTATGTTATGCTATATATATGTTGTGTTAAATTATGTTCTGTTACACTATGCTATGAATTGTGGGTCCACCCCCAAAGTCTTGTGCTCTGCGTGAAAGTTGGCAGAGCTGGCACTCCTCTGTCCTAACCTTGAGAAGTCAGGGTCTGCATCATATATCATGACAAGGTTTAATAGGAGGGATTTAGTCACAGATGTCAGTAAAATTTCAAGAAAGTCATTAGCTAGATTAGTCACCTCCCAATCTGGCAGTGGGAAGCTTCCGGCAGCGGCTAGGCTAGGCTAGGCTAGGCAGACCCTCCCCCAACACATTCTCAGCCCTTAAAGGGTTATCTGGTGGTGGATGCTGGCAGTTTCAGGGATCACTGAAGCCAAAAGCGGCACCAAAAAGACTCTCCAACACACGAAACTAAAAATAACAAAGTCGAGACTAAAGATAAAAATCTCAGACTAGGATACGAGTAGGATTGACCAAAGTCACCAACCGTCTTTTTGTTTGGTTGTTGTTCTTAAAGTGGGGTCCCTTTCAGTGGGAATTTCCTAAGAGGAAAAAAAAGTTTCCTGTGACCATACACACAATATGCCCGAAAACTGGATCAGTTTCAAAGAAATCCATTTCTTGTGCGGAGCCTCAGAGCTCTGGGCACACACAGCTGGGTCAGGATGAGGTATATGGCAGTGTTACCTAGAATGTAGGCTGCACTGTCGCTCTCCTGCCGGCAGGTGCTGAAGAGCTCCTAGGTCCCATGCCTCCCCTGGGAAACAGGAGAAGGGAGAAGCTCCTGTCCAGAGGCCACACAACCCCAGCAGGAGGCAGGACCACAGGAGAATAGCAGCTCCCTAAGGGCAGGTCCTGGATTCTTTTTTTTGGTCTCCATACGTGCATTATCTCCCCGCATTAGAACTGAAGCAACATGGGGCAGGAATTATCTTCTTTTAGCATTTGTATCCCAGGCACCAAGGAGAAAGTCTGGCTCACTCTAAGAGCCTCATCAATACTACTTCATTTATTTATTCATAGATCTCTAGCCAAGGCTGAGTCCAGCCTCACTTCCACTCACATACAGAGCAGAGGCCTGAGTAGCCGAGGCACTTGCATAGAAAGGGGCCACGTGAGTTGAGTCTTAAAGGGAGCTATGGATTCTGAGAGGCAGAAGTGAGGAGGAGGGGGAGCATCCCAGTCATGGCATAACCCAAGGTGAAGGCACAGACATGATCTCGGGAATAAAGCGGATTAAACTTTTTTTTGGATTGCTTTTGCATGACAGCTAAAAATTCCCATGTTTGAATGATGGGTCAATTAACAAGCATTTCTTACACACACTGTTATCAATAACAACCCAAACACTCACATGCATGTGAATTTCTGATCACACAGCCCCTGGCAGAAAAACCTGCCCAGTTCTGTTAGGTTCTGCCACAGACGCATCAGTATTTAGGCTAAAATTGGGGGGGGGGGGTGATTTAACATTTTATTTCTCTTCTCACCAAGAAGAAAAAGGGGTTATTTTGCTCTAACAAAACAACACTGCTCTTCTCACTAACTTGGAATCAGCTGCAGTTAGTCAGAATAAACATAAGAGCAGTAAGAGCTGTTTCCAGAGCACCCGAAGGCTTGCTAAGTGCTTTGCACACAAACCCTACAACTATCCCCATTTATGGAGAGGGAAAACAGAGAGGTTAAGGGACCTGACCGGGGTCACCAGTTAGTAAGTGGTGGGGGTGGGATTCAAACCTACATCATGCTGACTCTGAAACCAGCACTACCTCACACCAGGTGATCATCCTGAGGTGGGGGGGGAGGGGCAGCTTGCAGTTCTGTCAGTGCAGAAGAACATGGCACCTTCCTTCTCTTTCTGTACTGGATCATTTCATGCAACAAAATCCTTTGCCTCAAAATTAACAAAACAAAACAACATGGTAGGGCACCCCATGTGTTCTGTCCCTAATGAGCACAGATTGTACCTGGATTGGGAACACCACTGCTCTGCCCTACAAGGGAGGGATGGATCAATAGCAGAGGCTGGAGAGGTGAACCAGAAACCTTCCCCTGAGCACAAGAGGTCACAAACAAGTCATCTCCCTGAGGACTGAGAGAAGAAAACTCTTTCTCTGGCTCAGGCTGAAAATGGTCCTTTCTATGGGAATAACAGAGATGGACCCTAGAGTCTCTGCCACTAGAGGCAGCTTGTGGTTTGGGTTAATGTCATAGATATGGAGCTAGGAGCATCCAACCAGCCTTTCATTTTACAGAGGAGGAAACTGAGGCCCACAGGGAGAAAACAGTGGCAAGGGGAAAGGATGAGAGGTCTCAGGAGAATAGGTGATGGTGAAGAGAAAGAAGTGAAGGGGGTAAGAAGGTGAATGGAAATGATGGGAAGATAAGAAGGCAATGGAAGGGGAAAGGTGATGAGGAGAGGAGGTGATGGAAGGGGGAAGAAGGAGGAGCTGGGAGGAGGAGGAAAGGGCACAGAAAGAAGTGAATGGTAATTATGGGGGAAAGTTGTGGTATGAGAAAGATCATGAGTGGGGAGAAGGTTTCTGGGGAAAAAAGAGGATGGATGGATAGATGGATATAACAGGAGAGAAGCAATGGGGAGGAAGGAAGGAGATGATAAGGGAGGGGAGCTGGTAGGATGAAGGAGGGGGAAGAGGCAGTAGTAGTGTTGGGGAGAGAGGAAGAGGGGAAATAACAGGGAACCAGAGGAGGTGATAAGGTAGCTGCACTGCCAGCTGATACCAAAACACTCCCAGGCACAGCTGGTTGCACCCTCTAGGCACTGATGACTGTGTACTCTGCCCACATCACTGTCCAGTTAGAAGGGAAAGGCAGTGATGAAAATGGATTGTAATACACCCCTATTACAAGTCAGAAGCTGTGGGGTGGAACCCACCAGGAAGGAAAAGGGGGGAATTGACAGGAGCAGCTAGCACTGCCCTGAGAGGTTGGTAATGGTTCTCTGGACACTTGGCATCTCTTCTTTTCCCCTCTCTTTGCCTATGTTTTGCCCACCCATGGGGAAAGAGACATGAAAGGGACTGAGACCCAAATCCCAACACCAGCTCATTGGGATTCAAGACTTTGCAAAGAGGCATTGCCTATAAGAAGGTTTGTGGATTATGGGGGGATTTAATCTGTCCTCAACTGATTGAGAGCTGACTGAAAGGAACAGAGTCGAACACAGAGAACTAGATTTTCCTGCTATGTGCTTCCTTCGCAGCCAAAACTATGGTAGGGAGGGAGTGATGGGGGCAGGACCAGGGGGGGTGAATCTTTAAGTGGCTTGGTTAACCTTTACCTGTCGACTTCCCTGCTTGGAGGAGCAGCTACTGATGCTCCTAGAAGGAGAAACCAACTTCTGGGGCAGCCCCAGGCCTTTTTCATCACTCATGATGAAGCAGCTGGCCACTGGATCTCCAGACAATGCTGACAGCAGTGGCTGACCCAGGAGGCTAGGGATGGAAAAGCACCAGACAGGCAGGGACGTCCCTTCTCAGCCAGGGCATTTTAGTGGCATGGTCTGGGTCCGAGAGAAGCCTCCTGAAACAAAAGGAAAAGCCACACGGATCATACTGGCTCCTCTTCGTACACATGGGCTGTCCACACTGAAGGCAACAGTCAATAGTCAGTGAACATTCATTAGGGTCTCCTGTGCACCAGGCACTGTGCTACTATGCTCTGGGAACACAAAACGAGGCAAAAGACAGTCTCTGTCCTCAAAAAGCTCACAATCTAATGTACAATCAATGTCAGCCAGCCCACCTGCCACACCCTGTCCTGCTAGTCTGGGCCACTTGGGAGACCACACCTCATGTCTCATCATCTTGCTAGGAATTGGGGGGAAGGAGGGTCCAGGAAGGAAGGAGTTCGTTAGAGGATTTAGCACTTAATAGATGCCCGGCATTGTGCTAAGCACTACACATGTGTTATCTTACTTAATCCTCACAGAAATCCTGAGGAGATGCTGTTATCATCCCCACTTCATAGTTGAGGAAACTGAGGCAGGAAGAGGTTAAGCGACTTGTTCAAGGTCACACACCTCGTCAGCATCGGAGGCTGGTTCTTAACACAGTTCACCACTGTATGCCTAGCTACCGAGGGATCCAAGGAAGTTTTTTGAGCAGGGTGAGACATATACTTTAGGAAGATTATTTAGGCAGTGGTATAAAGGATGGATCTGAGAAGGGTGAGACTAGAGACAGAGATTCCCACAAGGAGAACAATGCAGTAGTCTAGGTAAGAAGGGATGGCCACAGTGTTGGACAAAGAAATCAAGAGAAGACGGAAACAGGTGTAAGGTGAATTAGCAAGATGAGAAATCACTAGATGTGGGAAAAGAGCAAGAAGGAAGAGTCAGGGGAAATTCTGAGCTTGTGAACCTGAGAAACTGGGAGGAAGAGGGGGCCAGGTTTGGGGCCAAGATCATGAAATCTGTCTCCAACATACTGAACTTAAAAGACCAAAGCGACAGACTTAGAGGCATCGCAAGGGAGCTTATCACTCAATTCAGCGACCATTTGTTAAGCACCTACTGTGTGCCAGGCTCTGTATGTGCCACGAGGGGTACGAAGGAAAAAAGCAGCACCGACTGTGGAGGATCTCATGCTCTACTAGGGGATTAGTGATATGCATGAGCAAGGAACTCTGAAGCATATGTGAATACATCTACAAATGCATCTAGATACATCTGAAATGCAGAGTCTGTGTGTGTGAGAGACAGAGACAGAGATAGAGAGAGACAGAGACAGAGAGAGACTAAGAGCTTTTTTGCTATTCTGACTACACAACATAGGATCATTTGTTTATGAATTCACACATGGATTCAAGGAAACCTCAGCCACTCTACCCCTCCTCCCCTCCTCAGAGGACCATGACCCACAGGATGGGCATTGCCAGCATCAGACATAGTGCTTACCAGCAGCCATACTAACTAACACTAACCTGATCAGCTACTGGAAAAATGGAACAATCTGTCAGTCTGCTAGCATTTAACAAGCACCTACTGTGTGCTAAGCACTGGGGATACAAACAAAGCAAACATCTCTGTTCTCAAGGAATTCACAGAAGGGAGATGCTAGCAGCACCATGTGGAGTCCCTTCCTGCCCAGGGACACAGGCTCATCCAAGTGGCAGCAGCATACCACAGAAGCTAGGGAGTAAGAGCTCTGGGAGAGCAAGGCAGGGATACCACAGACAGAGGGGTCCCTGGGAAGCCATATCCTAGCTCTCTGAGAATGGGACCCTTCAGGAATTTTGTACCATGCTATTAAGGATATAACTACTGAAAATCTAGAGAGGAAAAAAAGCAGAGGTGACTGAAAGTCAGTGTGACTTCATCAACAACAGGACCAAATGAAATATTTGTAAACTATCTGGAGCATAGCAGATGCTGTAGAAATGTCAATGATGATGTTGATGCCAGGCTAACTTTTTCTTTTACAAGGTTATTATAATAGAAGAATGCTCTAGGTTTCATATGGATTTTTAGCAAAGCATCTGACAAAGTCTTTAATGATTTTTATTTATTTTTTATTTTTTGCTTTTTTGGAGGGGGAAAGGTAGGGCAATTGGGGTTAAGTGACTTACCCAAGGTCAGACGGCTAGTAAATGGGTCAAGTGTCTGAGGCCACATTTGAACTCGGGTCCTTCTGACTCTAGGGCCAGTGCTCTATTCACTGTGCCACATAGCTGCCCCTCATGATATTCTTATGAGCAAGATCAAGACATAAGGGCTAGATGATGATAGCATTGGGTGCATCTAGAACAAGGTAAAACCTCCAGATTCCCAAAGCAATCACCAATGGTTCAGAGTCAGCTTGGAAGGTCTCTGGTGCAGGGCCTCAGGGATCTGCCTTGGTCAGAGGTCATTTAACATTTTTACCAATGACTTAGAGGCATGGATGGCCCATATTTTAAGTGGCTTTCAAGTTTAGAGTTGACACAAAGCTGGTTTAGCATGAAATTCTAAAAGATTTTCTAAAATCTAAAAGATTCAAAAAGATCTTGAACAGGCTAGAATTCTGGACTGAATCTCATAATTATAAATGTAAGTTTTCACAGTTGAGTTTAAAAAATCAACTTCCCAAGTCAAGACTGGAGAAGATGTGGCCAAGCAGTGGTCAGTGTGGAAAAGATGTGGGATTTGGTGGGCTGCAAGTTCCACTTGAGGTGAGTGGGACGTGGCAGACAAAAAGGCCAATGCAATCTTTGATTGTATTGAGAGAGCAAGACATGGTGTCCAGGAGCGATGAAGGAGATGCTAGTCCCATTGTCCTCTGCCCTGGTCCCACATCCCACATGCCATGCCCAGGAGATCATATTTGTACTGAGACACGTCCTTCCTAAAAAGGACATTGATCAGCTGGATTGCAAGCAGCTGAGGGCAGCCAGGATGGTCACAGGTACATGGCATCAGAAATTTAGAACGGGAAGAGATCTGAGAGATCATAGAGTACAATCCCCTACTTGAGTGAGGGGAAACTGAGGCTCAGAGGGAGCAAATAACCTTTTCAAGGTCCCCAGGCAGTAAACGTCATAACCATCCAGAATTCACAGGCAGAACAGTGTTATATTATACCAGAGTTCTTTCTATTTCACAACATCCAAGGATCAAGTGGTGGAACTGGGGACATTTAATCTGGAAAAGAGAAGCCCTGAGCAGCAGGAGGGGGATATTTGGACTGTCTCAGAAGGCTCTGGAGAGGCTGCCTCTTACTTAGTGAGCTTGGCCTTGGAGAGCACAGCTGAACCACAAGAAAGCAAACATTCATAAAACTTGTAGCCTGATGGTCAAATTTGCGGAAGTTACAAAGATGCAGATTTAGGTATGATATCAGCAGTTGGAGTGGGGAGGGGGGAGATGCATCATAATGGTGAGACCATCTAGTGGGGGAACAGGCTGCCAGGGAGGGTGGCAGACCTCCCCCTCACGGAAGTCTGCAAGCAGAGACTTGATTCAATGATAAAAAGACAGGGTTGGACTACATGATCTCCAAGGTATATTCCAGCTTCCATTCAGTCCATACACCTATGTATAAAACACCTACTATGTGCCAACCATTATTCTAGATCCTGGGGATCTAAAAGACAAAAATGAAATCATTCCGGGCTTCAAGGAGATTCCATTCTACAAGAAGAAGTAAATACAAAGTATAGACAGAAAGTAATTTCAAAAGAGAATGAGCATGAATAAAGGAAGGAGGAGGAGGGAGAGAAGCCAGAGAGTCCTAGTGTAGGAGGGGACCCCTGCATTGTACTTTGAAGGAAACTAGGCATTCGGTTAGTGGGAGGCAAAGCTATGATCCATAATGGAATTCACAGATGAATGAATCTCTCTGATACACTCAAAGACGTTAATTGGAGAAGGACCATACAAATTAGAAACCATCAGGTGCAGAGGACTCAATTACCTCTTTTGAAGAGGCAGATTGCTCCCAAACTGCTGAGCTAAATGGTCTATCAAGCTGCCGGTCTGTATATGAGTAAATATTCTCAGTCGTTCCCCATATCTTGTCAATTCAGAGTTCTTAAAATGAGAAGATTAAAACTATAAATAGTAAAGAGAAGATGCAGAGAAACTGAAAAATCTCTATAATTAAAATGAACACACCTGCAGCGTTGCAGAAATAGATTCCCACCTTAGTGCCCTACACACACACACACACACACACACACACACACACCCATCTCTCTCTCTCTCTCATCTAAATATCGATCATCCATTCACAGTAGATGGGGTGGAGGAAGAGGCAATGCAGCTAGATTGTGATTAAGTTAAAAATAGCTTCAAGCTGGCCCCAAAGAAGAAACAGAGGAAGCCATCTACCCCCACCCCCGTTCTTTCTCTCTCTTGGAGTTGGGGTCCATGGGTCTAGATCACTCAATACAATGTTGGATTTTTTCCCTATATGTTGATGGGTTTTGCTGATCTTTTTTCTCTCCTTCCTTTTTTGTTTTGAAAAAAAAATCCTTGGTTTTAAGGGATGGCTTTCTTGGGGGGGGGGGGGGGAGAGGGGAGACCTAGGGCGAAAATCTAGGTGATAGAAAATGAAATACATAAAATAATCCATTTTTTAAAAGTTTAAAGGTCTCCATGGGGGAGAGGCTGTAGGAGATACCAAACTGACTTGTTTAATAACAGGGCTGCCTGCTGCTGTTGGAGAAAATCAGTAAAACTTACAAGAAGGGAGGTCGGGGCCGGGCCGGTACTGGGGTGGGTCGGCCGGCCAGGCACAACCATGGCATTCTCCGCCTTCCAGAAGGTAGCCATGGTGTCAGGCCTCCTGCTGTGGTCTCCCTGCTGCTGCCTAAGGCCTTCCTGTCCCGAGGGAGGAGGCCAGAGCAGGATGCCCGTGCCCTCGGGACACAGCAGCTGCATGTGCTTAAAGATCCACTGAAGGGCCCTGAGCATGGCCTCTGCCTTACCCCTCCCCCCATCCCTCCCCAGCCCTGCAGATGCCACCTGCTCGCCCGCCTGCTTGCCCGCCTGCTCTCGTGGGGTTTCCTTGGGGTCCAAGCATGTGTGTTCATGCATGTGCACGGAAGATGTCTGTGTGAATATATAAAAATTATTTATATATGGATGCTTTAAAAACCAGTTTGTTCTGCTTTGTGTTGCATGAACACTCCCATCCCCAGTCTGTGTGGCTCTGATTTATACCTGAGCATTTCTAGGGCTTTGATGCTTTGTCTCATGTGCCCCGTGGTCTCTTTATGTGAAATAAAGTTGACTTCAATCAGTAAAAAAAAAAAAAAACTGACAAGAAGGCCAAATGATGAAATAAGAATGTGGGCAGGTGCCACTATGGTAAGCAAACCTGGCTCGTCCATTAAGGGCTCCAGACTCCAGTTTTCACTTAGGGTATGCGGGCTCTGACTGAGGAAAAGAAGGGTCCCTGAGAGCTGAGTAATAAAAAAGGGAGGCAGAGGAAGGGGACTGGGGGCAATGAGGTGAGGCTTGGGTCACCTTCTGGACATCTGGCAGTAACATGAGATTGTAGAGTGCTTGATTTGGGCTCAGGAAGACCTGGGCTCAAATTCTGCCCCTTGACTCACCAAGTGTGTCCCCTCACCAACCACACCACTTTACCTTTCTGAGACTTTGTTTTCCTCATCCACAGAATAGGGACAATAAAACCCACAGTATCCAAGCATTCCAGCAAACAATTTGGAATTGTGTTTTAAAAAGGGACTAAAAGGTCCCAGATCTTTTGATGCAGAGATCCCAAGTGAAAGAGAAAAAGAAAGGTCCCACATAGGCCAAAATATTTGTAGTAGCACTTCCTGTGGTAATGAAGTCAATGGTCATGGACTGGAAATCATGGATGGACGTAATGGAATGCCACTTTGCTATAAGAAATCATAGCAAATCATGGGAAGACTTCTATGGACTGATGCTGAGGGAAGTCAGCAGAGCCAAGAAAACAATATACACAATGATATAACAATGTAAATGAGAAGAAAAAAATACCCAGAACAGAATACTATCTAATTATAATACCCAGACCTGGCTTGAGAAGAGCTGAGAAAGTGAGGCCCCCACCCTGCTTTCCATGGAGGGAGGGGCATGGCACGGAGGACAGACTGTGGGTGTGTAACACTTGATGTGTTCGCAGATGCAGCCCAATTGCTGATTGGTTTTGCTGAACTGTTTTCCCCCAACCATCACAGGATCAGAGCATCGCAGAGGGAGAGTTGTCCAAGTACTCTTGGAGGGTGGTCAGAGAGAAGGCAGCTCTGCCTCCTGGCAAAGATGGGTGGTAGGTATAGTCAAGAAGCAGCGACCAGGCTGCGGCCAGAAATTCTGGCCACAAAGGAACTGAATGCAGGACACGTAATTTTAGAAGGCTTCCTGTGGTGAAAAGTAAAGCACAAGAACATGGCTCTGTGATGGCCCTGATACAAGAGGGCTAGGGGGTCACGGCTGGCTCAGGCTGGCTCAGGCTGGCTCCTGCCTCCTCCGCAAAATCTTTGAGGGGAAATCAGGTTAAAATGCATATGAAGGGAAGCCTGGAGAGGGAAAAGAAGTTTCCCGCGGCTGCCTGCAGACAGAACATTCCTCTTTTTCATCCTCCCATCCCTGATAAATAGACCTTCATTAGAGCTGCCTTTGGTTGCTGCCCTATAGCACACCGAAAGCTTCCCAAACACCAACATGACCAGAATAGTCCTACATTGGGTAACAAACACATCCTGTGTCCCTCTGTGGTATGGTGGAAAGAGACTGGGTTCACTGGGCACACAAGAGGGGTTTAATAGATGCTGATGGATTGATTGCTATCTCGGCTCATGGGGCTCTGGACAACTCACTTTAGCTCTCTGGGCCTCAGTTTCCCCATCTGTCAATGAGGGAGTTGGAGAAAATGCTCTCAAGTTCCCTCAAGGATGCTGGGAAGCAGTGTGGCCCAGTGCTTTTGGAGTCAGGGGAGCTGGATTCCAATTCTGGCTCTGCCACTGAGAGAGGAGAAGCAGGTCACTTTGCTTCCCTTTCCTCATCTGTCCAATGAGGGGACTCCACTTGTGATAAGCAGGACTGTAAAGGTATTGTGACTGAAGGTTATGTAGCATTGAGGAATGCAAAGCTCTTTTCCTGTATTCTCTCACTTCAGCCTCACAGAAACTGGTCCTGGGATAGAGTGGAGATCAGGAAAGCTCTTGACCCCATTTTGCAGATGAGGCAATCACAGATCAGCATGGAGAAGTGACTTGCCAGTGGTCACTGAGTTTAGTAAATGCCAGAGGTAGGATTAGAACCCAGGTCTCTCCACCTGAAAGTCCAGTGTTTTGTCATTCAGAGTCCAAGTGGCTCCACTGCCTTGCTGCCTTTCTCTTTAAATGTGATTTCTCATCATTGTCTACTCAAAGAAGTGGCTTAACATTAATTAACAAGTTTGCCAGAGGAGCAAGCTTCAGAGAGGCTTTGGAGAGCGAGCTCATTGGGCTCAGGGGTCTACAATCACTGCCTTCTTTGCTGGATTTTGCTATCAAAGCAGCCTTGCTTCTAAACTTGGGCTGGAACTCACATGCAGACCAGATGGTCTCTTTATTTTCTGACTAATCTGCAATTTCCTAGGGAGCCTGATCACTATCTTTTATTATGAAATAATAACAGTTTTTTTATTTTAAGAGATTTTCATTTTGGGATTTGTAGGCCTTCGGAAAAAAAACTCAGAAAAGTTTCTCTAGGTCCTGGATCATCTCCTTCTTGTGAGAAAACAGAACCACAGATCATTCTGTCCTGAGGCTGGAGCTTAACCACTGCATTCTCATAGGATCTAAATGAGGGGTTTCTGTTTTTCTCCTTGGGGATCCCAAAAGACTTGGCTCTGGTCTGGAATTTTCTGGAAATGGGTTCTTCTCAAGTCATTCTAGACCATTATTTACTCTGTGACTAGCTTGCCAAGTAGCCATTACTATCTTCAAAGTTATTCAGAGTACCTGCAAGTTAGAAGGAACCAAAGAGGCTGTCTGGTCCCACACCTTTCCAAAAATCCCCTCTATAACCCTCCCCCCGCAAGCAACTGGCATCCAGGAAGTTGAAGACTCCCCCCAAGGCAGCCCATTCCACTTCTGAAACAAACTTATAGGCCTGGTTTTTTTTTCCATCTGGGAACTTAAACATCTCTCTACCTCCACTACAGAATAACTTCTAATTTATCATGATTCCTCAAAGGTAAAAATAACTGATCTTGTAACAGCTTTCCGTACATTTTCTCATTTGTCTTCACAGTTACATCAGTAGGTAAGCACCACAGGCATTATTTTCCCTATTTTACAGGTGAGGAAACAGAACTTAAGTTGCTTGACCACAATCACTCATGATTCCACACAGTGTGGGATCTGAACCCAGATTTTCCTGATCCCATGTCTATCTAAAGTACTATAATTGCAGTGACAGGTTTACTTGGTACCTGGTAATCAAATTCACCATTAGGCTTGTGAGGTGAGCTCCTTGGGTCAGGTCATTCACTGGTGCTGTCAAACCTTCTCCCTATTTACCTGATGGTTTTAGGAGAGGGGACACGAGCTGATCCTGCGTCTGGCATTGGACAGAAGGTCACACATGGCCCAGATCCGCACCAGTTTCTTGCTTTAAGAATCTTCACAGGCTTTGAGGCCAATAGAGCTCATTGACACCAAGTACCCATTCAGAACAGGAAGTGACCATGCAGCCTGCTGCGTGTGTAAGAAAAAGTCACCAAGCCAAGAACTAAAAATACCTGCTCTGGGTCTGAAGTTGACCAGCTCATGTTCTTTCGTCACTTAACTGATGAGATAGCCCTGCCTACTGCTCTCATATGAATGACCTGCATCAGTCAGAGACTCTGGGAAGATGAACCACAAGGGCCATGTCTTACCCTGCTGCTGGACCCTGGGATGGTCTCACAATCAGGAGGCTTCAAAGAACATAAACATGAAATCATTATCCTGTGACATAAGGTAATTATTGATTAAATTATTATTTATTATTAATATTTAATATTGATTAAGTATTCTCGGAAATGTAACTTAAGTCACATAGTGACTAGAGAACCAGCTGTACAGCCAGGAAGCCAAGTCCTGCTTCTGTCTGGGTGACTCTGGCCAAGTCATCAGCCACTCTCTGGGCTTCAGGGATCTCTCAAAGGCTGCATAGGAGAGGTGGCATGCTGCACTGGTAGAGGGAATTTCCCCTCCAGAAGTTTCTCAGCTCAATGAAATCAGGTCCAGCTCCTGTCTCTAGGTATTTGAAAAATGGTCCCTAAGAACAGATAAATAAACTGATCTTCCTCTCACCTCGGCAGATGGGTAAAAGTTTAATTCAGACCTTTTCACTCTGGCTCTTGTCTTTGCTAAATGGTTTTCCTTTGTTATAGGGGAGGTCTCAGTGGGGAGGGGACAGAGGTAGGGATCTTCCTGGACACTGTGATATAGAAATCAAAGGCGTCAACAACACTTGTTTTTAATGTTTTCAGAAGCAAGGTGGAGACCCATAAAAGATGGACAGTTGGGGCAGCTAGGTGGTGCATCGAATAGAGCACCAGCCCTGGAGTCAGGAGGACCTGAGTTCAAATCTGACCTCAGACACTTAATACTTACTAGCTGTATGACCTTGGGCAAGTCACTTAGCCCCAATTGCCATCCAAAAAGAAAAAAAAAAGACAGTTGACCTCAGAATCTGGAAGACCCACCTCTAGCACCACCAAGTTCTGGAACCCTGGACAAGCCTCTAAGCAACCTCGGCAATGCAGACTGGAATTGGCAAACTGACCGATCAGCATTGCTAGAGGGAGTTTCCTCACTGGGAGGTACATACATTCATCAAATCACAGGTCCAGTCCAAAATTTTTGTTTTTCAAGAGGACCATAGGTTGGTTGTGAGTAAACTGGACTGAAGCAGCAGAACACTGCAGTCATCAGCCTCACTCTCTCCTCTAAAGTCATCGGAGACCAGGGGCAGGACAAAAGTTAAGATGACCAGCAATGCAGCGAATGACCTTGGCCTTTCTAGATGAATCCCTCTGGACCTGGCACCTGACCCAGTTAATGCACCAGATTTACACGATTCAGCTCAGATCCAGAAGCATTCTTTGAATCATGGTTTTTGAGCTGGCAGGATCTTTAGCACCCATCTAGTTCAAACTTTATATCTTTACAGGTGAGGAAACTGAGGGCCTAAGGTCACAGGTGGCAACAGCAGGATTTGAACCCTGCTCCACAGGCAATCTTCTTCTCCACACACCTGCTGCCTCTTCAATTTCACAGGAGCCAAGTAGGTGCAGGGACACAGATAAACAAGACAGAGGAAGGGTAATAATCCCTGCAAAGCCCCTGCCCCCATGGAAAATGTTTAAATTAATTTTTATCCAATTAACAAAAAGTTGCCTTCTCTGCTTCTTCTCTCTCACTCTCCTTCATTGAGAAAATAAGACAAACCAACCCCATGTGACCAATGTGGACTAGAGCTGAGCAAGACAGATCCCTGTCCTCGCTGTGTCTACACACGATCCAAGGAACAATGTCCTTTAGCTCCAGCCTTAACCTGGGTACATGGAACAAACGCATGAGCTGGCCACATCACAGGCTTGACCCAAATCAATCAGCCTCCTTCGTTTTTCCAGAGACACAAGGTCAGTCCTGACCCTGGCAGTTTGCCTTACAGAGCTGGTCTCTGAAGAGGGTGTGTGTGTGTGTGTGTGTGTGTGTGTGTGTGTGTGTGTGTGTGTTGAGGCGTGTGTGTCTGTGTCAGTGTCGGTGTCTGTGTCTATGTGTGTATGT
>NW_027185797.1:30360938-30387065 GCF_028583685.1 Petaurus breviceps papuanus | reverse complement strand
CGTGTGTGTCTGTGTCAGTGTCGGTGTCTGTGTCTATGTGTGTATGTGTCGGTGTTGGTGTGTGTCAGTGTCTGTCTGTGTGTTGAGGTGTGTCTTTGTGTCAGTGTCGGTGTCTGTGTCTATATGTGTGTGTCTATGTCGGTGTCAGTGTCAGTGTCGGTGTTGGTGTGTGTCGGTGTGTGTGTTTGTGAAGGGGGAGAGGGACCAGACAAGAAGCTGGAATGAAACAGAACAATGGTAAATTCATAGTCATCCCTGGAAAAGTAGGAAAATGCTGCTTGGGAGGGGCTGTGTCTCAGGGAGTGAATGCTGACCGTCCCTCATGCCCCATGAAACTGGACATCAGCGGGGCAGGCCTGACTAGCTTATTAGGTCCATCTCAGTGTGCTCTTCACACACACAATGGAACATTTAGTTAGTCTAACCACCCCATTTTACATAAGAAAAAATGGGGAAGGGGGCAATATGATGGCCTGGTTTTGTGACTAAATGCAAAGAGCTCAGGTTCTGGAGTCAGGAAACTGGGGTTAAATCTTGCCTCTCACTAGAGCTGTGTGACCCTGAGGCAGTCACTCAATGCCCCTTGGGTGTTGGCCTTTTGGGCTAACCAGGGCCTCCAGGGTTCATTCCAGCTCTGAAGCTCTGCTCCTGTGACTCAGAGTAAGTCCTGTCCAGCCTGACACTGAAGATCTCATGAGTGACCCGCCCACGGTCACCCAGGGCAAGAAGCAGAAACTATAATCTGAATTCAGGTCCTCAGACTCCAAATGCAGCATCACACCATCCAATAACTCAACAGGCATTTATTTATTAAATGACTACTGTGTGGTAGGCACCCATAATACAAAACACAGAAACAAAAACTTCTGCTCCCAAGGGGCAAACACTGAAGGAAAGCACATAACCAGAGAAGTTAACAGAATTCATATTCAAAGTCAGTACACAGTAATTTCAAGAAGGGAGGGTGATAACAAGAGGGGGTGGGGCAGTCAGGAAAGGCCCAGAGTGGGGGGAGGTAGCATTCCACCAGGAAAGCAAAAATCCAGCAGAAGACACTGGGGCAGGAGAGGCTGAGTGACTTACCCCTTGTCACAAAGAGAGCTGCCCAAGGAGGTCTCCAAACCCAGGACTTCTGATGTCTAAGACCTTGCAGGGCTCATCCCCTCAAGTCCATAAATCTCAAATATCTCAGGAATATAGAAGAGTTCCTGCTGTCCTCTGGAGTTTTCTGTTGAGCTTAAGATCCCAAACCTTCTGGATCATCCAGAAGCCCAGTTTCTGGAGGCATTAAAAATGAGGCCAAGTCAGGATGGCCCAGAGAGGCCACAGCTCTGGGGATGCCAGCAGCTGGGTGGTTGGGGCTGCTCTGTCTGGAAACCTGCATGTCTTGAGACAGCCTTTAAATGCATTATTTGGTCTCCCCAAAAGAACCACATCCCTTCTTAACCCACTCATCTTTACCTGAAAAGGAGCCAAATGAGTCATGAGAAGCTAGGTATGTGAGAACTAGGTTTCGTTTGGTAAAACTCACTAAAATGATTTCTCAGGGTTAGTGACACCGCAAATGTCTCCACCTTGGAAACTGAGTATAGGCTTTCAGAGGAAGTTCAAAGGGGACAGAGGATTTCAGAGAGATGACTTAGGTACCCACTTCTCATGCCTAGAAATTTTATCCAATTCAATAAGCCTTTATTAAGTACCTGTTGCTGTGCTCCAAGCTGGAGACATAAAGTTAAAAGGAAAAACCATCTCTGCCCTCAAAGAATTTACATCATACTGAGCTGATCTTTGTCCCAGGAGGACAAAACGTCAAAAGAAGGTACTTCGTATACCAACACATTCATAGGCACTTTTTGGGTGCTGCACAACTGGAAACAAAGGAACTACTTTTCAAGCAGGGAAATGGATGAGAAAGACGAGGTCTGAACAAATCTGATAGAGTATCATGATGGGGACAAAAATGGGCAGCTATGAGGCACTCGGAACCAGAAACATACACACAACAGCGATGTGAATGGAAGAAGGATCCAAGGATACGGAAGATGATGAGTGAGGACAGAAAGCACCAGCGTCCTTGGGTTGGGGAAGTGACGTGCTACAGGGGCAGGATGCTCTTAGATGTGGCCAGAACTTCTTTTCCGCTTTGTTACAAAGGAGGGCTGGCTGGTGTGGAGATGGGGAGGGGGCTATTCAGAAAAGACTAAGATAGAATTCCCCCGCCCCACCCTCCTTGTCTAAATATGTATGTTGACTACCTAGTTCTCCCCCTAAAATGTACACAAATACTTGGCTTTATCTTCTAAAACAATGTGCAATAAAACCTGCTGGGGGTAGAATGAATGAATAAAAGCCTTCAAGAAAGCTTAAAAAAACAGAGCCTGAGGGAAGGCTTCCCAGAGGGGGTGGCCCCTGACAGGAGCCTCGGAGGAAGCTAAGAATTCCAGGAGTGGGGAGGAGCCAACACGCCCTCCCCAGCAGCACCAATCACACGGCAGGGCGAGGGGGCACGAACATTTTAAATGGATCTCAAATAACTTAAGAGAGAGGTCCAGGGAGCCCTACCTCAGCGGCAGGGTGGGTTTCTGGCTACAGGTGGTGCCAGGTTATTTTGTCAGTCTAGGAGGGAAGGAGAGCACTGGGAGTCCCTAACAACAGAATGAATACTGGCTCTGGATTTGGAGGATGTGGGTTCAAATTCTGCTTCTGACACTAGCAAGTCGCTTAAACGTCTTTGAGACTCAGTTTCCTCATTTATAAAATGAGGGGGTCGAGCTCAGTGGCCCCTCAGTTTGCTTCCTGCTCTAGATCTGTGATCCTATATAAGTCTTTGAAGGTTTAGGCTTTGCTTTTTATCCCAGAAAATGGCTGAGGAAAGGGGGCACAGAGGAGGAGAAAGGGCTTGTTGTTCAGTCACATCCAACTCTCCGTGACCCCATTTGGGGTTTTCTTGACAGAGATACTGGAGGGGTTGGCCATTTCCTCCTCCACATCATTTTACAGATGAGGAAACTGAGGCAAACAGGGTGAAGTGATTTGCCCAGAGTCACACAGCTAGGAAGTGTCTGAGGCCACATTTAACTCAGGAACATGAATCTTGTTGACTCTAGGCCCAGCACTCTGTGCATTGGGTATCTACATTGGATTGATTTTCACACACGCGCAAACCTGCTGAGCTTCCTTCTTGCCATTCCCCACTCTTTATCCATCCCTCACAGGGCTCTCATCTCCTCTCCTCACTCAGTTAGGTCAGAGAACAACATGCAGTGATCTTGTCAAACATGTGATGAGGACAGCTGCCATCCACAGCAGGCTCCAGGTCTACCAAGCACCCAGGGGGGCTGATGTCCTGGTGATAGCACCCCCACTCTACAGGCAAGGAAGCTTGAGCAGCTGAGTCACCTGCCCAGGGTCACACAGCTGGCACACTGCCAAAGGCAGGACTGTCACCTTCTCAGTCATTTCTGGACTATTCCGACTACACTCTGGGGTCCTCCTCTTCTTCCTCCTTTTCCTCTTCCTCTTCTTTTCCCTTTTCCTCCTCTTCCTCCTCTTCCTCCTTTTCTTCCTCTTCCTCCTCCTCTCTATCCATGGAACCCTGGGCTCTGATTGTCAAGCCTTTGCCTGTATCCTACCAGGATCCAGACCACCACACTACTTCTCTGCCCAACCAAGTGCTAAGTTCCTAGGATACAAGGAAATTCGATTCATTAAATATCAGTTAAGCACCCCTATGCGCTAGTGAAATGAAAGCAGCAAGCCGATGCCAGAGGGGAGCCTTCCCTTTCCCTGTATGCCGAACTGTCTCTCCTGACCTCACACAGAACCCTGCCTGCCTCCCATCAGCCAGCACAATGCTCGCCCACTCCAGGAAGCCTAGCCCGGAATGGTCATTTTGAAATCTCCAGTCTCCGTGCAATGTGAATGGCCAGACCCAGGCTCTCACCAGCCCCTCTAGGGCCCCTTGTTCCTTAGTAACCCTGCTTCTTCCTCCACTAATTCCAGTTTGCAATTAGTCCCCCAAGGCCACACTCAGCATCTCCCCTGCCTTTCTGAGAAGGACTCCAGGATGTGGCAGCAGCCCAAAGCACCACGCCTTCAGGTTTCCTCTTGGCCCCTTACTGCTTCACTTCTTATTAAGCCTTAGTCAAACAGAGACCTGTCAAAGACTTTAACGTGAAAAAGCCAAGGATGACTCCAGGCCACGTCCTGATCTATATCTGGCCACTGGACCCAGATGGCTCCGGAGGATACAGTGAGGCTGGTGACCTGGCACTGCCCTCACTTAAATCCAATTCACTTTCGTGTCATGGCATCACCCCCCCCCCCCCATGGTCCTCTTCCAGCAGCCCCTGGCCCCTTACTGTTGCTGCTGGCTTCCAAAAGGGCCACTGATTTCTCACTTCATTTTCCTATACTCCTTTCCCTACTAGACCTCAAGTTGTGGCTGAATCATTCACTGAGCCTCTCCCTGGCTGATGTCGCAGCCTCTTGGCAGTAAACACAGAGCAGCAAAGTAGCCCCCACGGGGACTTTCTCCGTCCCCCTTCCAACAAGAGGCTGAAATGGAAATCGTTGACCCTGGGAATCCTGCCAGTGGGGCTGCCCAGTCACAATGGCCCTGGTTATGGGTAGTGACGCCCGGGAATGGATGGAAATGATGAAGTGTCTGACATTTACTGAGCTGGGAAGGTTTACAAAGCACCTTAAAGACCTTATTGCATTTGATCCCCACAATAATAGGGGATAGATAGGGATAAGAGCTAAACCTGGGATTTTATCAGTACAGAAGGCTCCGAGGGGGAACACTCCTCTACCAGCATGCATTGGCACCTCTTCTCTGTCACTTATATTGAGCTGCCTGGAGCCCAGAGAGGTTAAGTGACTTATCCTGGGTCTAACAGTCCATCAGGAAGACTTCTACTATGCACCTGGTACTGAGGACACAAAGAAGGGATAACAAGTGAAAGGGGCTGAGGCAGGATTTGCACCTGGGCTTTCCTGAGAGCCCATGCCCCTGGCTGCCTCTAACACAGCGACCTTGTAGGGTAAGTACTAACATGTATATTGTTATGACTGTAGCAATAAAACCTCTTTCCTCTCCTTTAGAACTTGAGCTCCTCGAGAACAGGGGCTGGTTTTTGTTTTTTTAATATTCTTACTGCCTCTTCACACAGGGCCTGGTACACAGTAGGCACTTAGGAAAGGCCTGTTGCATTGAATGCCCATTTCGCAGCTGAGGAAACTGAAGCCGGATGACATTAAAGTGGTCGCTGAGATAGTACAGACCAGAAACGTGACTGGGAGTTGGGTCACTCCTGGCCGACCCAGGATCCAGAACCATTTCCGTTCAAAGACTCACAGTAGGCTCACTACTAACCCCTTTGTATCACTTCCCTTTCTGAAAATCTTGTTCTTAAAGATAGTTTAAAAAAAAAATAACTTCATTAGCAAAAAGATCCCTCCTCCTCCTCCTCCTCCTCCCCTGCCCAGAGTTATCCTTTGTAAAAGATGTTTTTTAAAAAGGAGAAAAAATGTTGTTCAGGAAAACCAGCCAACACATCCAGTGTGTGGCTAGTGTATGTACTACTCTACATCCAGGGTCCCCCACCTCTGCAAAGAAGGGAGGGAGATATACTTTCTCAACTCTTCCCCAGGGCCTACAGCTACGTTTAAAGTAAGAGACGTTTAAGAATCATCAGAAGACTTAGCTAGAAGATCCCTTCTCCAAGGCTAGTTCTGATGGCGTCTCCATCTTGCTTTGGCAGATAGCCAAAGCATTTGCTTCAACAATAACACAAGAATGCAGTCTTCAGGGTTTGACAAAACAGGATTATCCTGGTAAACAAGGACAAAGGAATCATAAGCACTTGAACTTCCATAAAACTGTAAAAAAAAAAAACCCACAAAAGTCAGCGTCCATTAATTGGGGGACAGCTAAACCAAATGCATTATGTGCATGCAATGGAATGCCACCATCCCACAACAAAGGAGAAACAGGAGGGATTCAGAGAGACAGGGAAAGATCTGCAGAACAGATGCTGAGTAAGCAGCACCAGGAGAATGACTCTAGTAACGTGTATGGGGCAGCGATGGTATAGTATTAGAGGACCTAGCCCAGAGACAAGAAGACCTGAGTTCAAATCTGACCTCAGATACTTATTAGCTATGTGACCCTGGGCAAGTCACGTCACCTTGTTTGCATCAGTTTCCTCATGTGTAAAACAAGCTAGAGAAGGAAATGGCCAACCACTGAAGTATTTCTGCCAAGAAAACCCCAAATAGGGGCACAGAAAATCAGATATGACTGAAACAATTGAACAATAGCAGTAACAGGTATGAAAACCCCCAGAAGATGTCAGACTTCAGATCACGTGGCACGACTCATGTTGGTTCTCCAGAAAGGATAACAAGACTAGACGAGGCACACAGTCCCTCTTTACAGAGAGGTGGTGGACCATGGGTGTGGACTGCTGCATTTATCATATCAATGAGGTTTGCAAGGGAAGCTCTGGGGGATGAACTGGTATCAACAAGTACTATTTCCAAAGAAAAATCACCAAGGAAACACTTTTCTTAGAAACCAGCAGAGGTAGGAGACTTGATCTACTGCTCCCCCCCTGCCCATCACCCTCACACTGGGGACAACGGCAGCTGCGGGGCTGGGGAACCGAGTTTAATGAGCTTTGTAGAGCCACAGGGGAACCTGGTTTGACAGCTCGGACTAAACCATTCTTTGGCCTTTCAAAGCTAAATATTTAAAACCTGGAAGATGTGCCCTCCTAAGCCCCCAGAAAGGTCAGACAAACATAGGCTTCGTTAGCCCGGCTGTCACTAACTCATTAGCCCATGGTTTATTGTGTGTGACTCTACTCAGCAAGACCCAGGGTGCAGACACCTGGGTTCACCCCACGCTCTCAGCAATCTCATCGACCTGTCATAAAGGAAAAGGAAGAAAAAGACCAGAGCTCCTTAAGTCAGCTCAAACAAGCTAGCCTTGGGGGGAGGAAGACCTGGGGACAGGGCTGCCTCTGCCTCTTCCCTGCTGTGGGACCCTGGACAACATCATTTATTATTTCGGTGTCCCCAGGGAACCAGAGGTTAAATCTCAGCTCTGCCACTTAATACCTATGTGGATTCAGGAGACCACAACCTCCCTGGGCCTCAGTTTCTTAGTTGCCATTAAAGAGGCCTGAATTATTGTTATTCATTTTCAGTCCTGTCTGAATCTCCTTGACCCCACTTGGGGTCTTCTTGACAAAGATACTGAAGTGGTTTGCCATTTCTTTCTCCAGTTCATTTTACAGATGAGGAAATTGAGGCAGAGTTAAGTGACTTGTCCGGGGTCACACAGTTAGGAAGTGTCTCTGGCTGGATTTGAACTCAGGAAGATGAGTCTTCCCGACTCCTGGTGCTCTATCTAGGTGACCTCTAAGCTGCTTTCCCACTGGAAAGCGACCATTTCAAATACTAGACAAGCTGCCAGTCTGCATCGACAAAGGAAATTTCCATACTGGGTGCTCCCTATGTGGATGAAATTGTACATCTGGACACCCCCTGCGCCACACACACACACACACACCCCCAGTACTTGACAATCAGCAGTTCAATCACCTTTACATCTAATTGCACACCTGTCTTTAAATGATTTCTGAACAGAGCCACCACTGCAGGGTAGGGGAAGGAGCCCCAGGCTGGGGGTTTGATTTCCAGCTCCAGCCCTTACTACTGGTGTGATCTCCAGCAAAGGAAGAGCCTGAATCCTCATCTGAAAAAGGAGGTGTTAAGCAGACAGCCGTGAAAGTCCCTTCCGGCTCTGAGAGACCCATCCCATGGAGAGCACAAGGCTAGGATGAACCCTGGACTCACAACCTCTTGGCCCTCAGCCCATTTGAAGGCCACTCTTCCCAGTGGGATTCACTCATTGGTGGAATCCACCAGACTTCTCCATCCCATTTCTTTTCTCTGGCTTTTAAAATAAAGGTTCCCAGCCAATCTCAGGCTCCAGAATTAAATGACCAAGCTTGGCCCTGAAGGGGCTAAATGAGAAGACACCTCCCCCAAGCCTTTGCAGAGTGGGGGATCCCAAGTTTGCTACAAGGGTTTGGGTGTGAGGGGAGATGGGTGAGAGAGAAAAGAAATACTTGTTCATTGAAAACATAAAATCAATCCATGGTGGGAGACCATCAGGGTGGAATATTGCATATGACATTGGAGAGTTTTTATTTAAATATATTTTTTTTATTTTTCCAGAACTTTTCTTCCTTTTGCTAATCCTTTATTATAAGTGCTGGTTTGGGGTGGGAGAGAATATAGTTGGAAGCTGGTGTTATAAAAACAAAACATATCAATAAAAATATAGCTTAAATTAAAAAGAAAAGCTGCCCTGCCCCAAAGGCAGGCTTTCATTATAACTAAATGTTTGATTAGAAACAGCCCTGAACAACAGCAGAGCAAACAGCTGAAGTTCCTCAATAAGTCTGTGCAGAGAAGTTGCTTCATTTCAATGAATGAAGCTCGCTCCAAGCTTCCTGGCCCCCTCCTTCTCATCTCCAATTCGCTCTAGGACCTCAGGGAACATTCTCCCCATTTCCAGTTATGCCTCAGTGGATAAAGCTCTTTCCAGATTTCTTTGTCTATCAAATGCATTGTAAGATTCCGGTTACTTTCTATTTTGGTTATGTGTAGCCTAAAGAGGAAACACCTGGATGGGAAGCTTGGAGAGAAAGTGAGCAAGTCTAGACCAGGGGCTGAGTGCCTTGGGATCCTGGCTACAGTCCTGGAAGTCATAAGCACAGCAGGCAAGAAGCCATAGGGAAAGATGGGCCAGACCAAGGTCTTCCTCCCCCACTCCCACGCCACCCCCACTAGAGACAGGCAAGGGGGAGCTGCTGGAAAGAGGCTTTTAAGAAGCAGACTTTGAAATGATGCTGGAAGCCTCCAGCAACACCCCCCAGGAAGTGGAATCCCTGAAAGACTGACACTTTCTAACAAAAAAGCTTCTTCAGATGTACTAGACAGTGACACTGGGTGACTTGGACAAGGACAAGATGCAGGCAAAGAGTTGTGGATGGCAGGCTGAGTCTGAGGCCATGAGCTCTCCCAAAGCTCCAGGATCTGCAGGGTCATTGGTGTGTGTTCCTTCCACTGACAGACCTCAGCACGTGGTCCCCAAGAGAGCCTCCGGGCTAGGAACCACACCAAGTTGGAAAGGACAGCAAGAGCCAGTGCCTCATTAGCACGTCGGGCTGGGCAGAGAGGTCTTTCCGCTGGTTCTTCCCTTTGATATGGAGATGCCTGAACAAAGTGCGGCCAATTAAGCTTTAGGGAATATTCTTTCACCTTAATGAATAATGAACAAAAGGGTGAATTCAGACACAGACCAGGATGAACTGAAATGATGAGCAAGGAGAACACAAGCAAAGAGAAGCATCAGCCTGCAGGACTGTGACAGAAAACCTCAGGCTTGGGGAACACCTGGGGAAGAAACACCCTTCCCCCTCCCTTTGGCAGAAGGCCAAGGGCTCAGGCTGCAGGATGTGATGGCTGTGCTGGTTGGCTTTCAGTAAATGGAACCCCTCTCTGCTACCAGGAGGGGTTCTGTCGGAGTACAGGGAGGATCAGGGGGACATGACTGTGGATAAAAGCAAAGGTGGTAACAAAACTTGCTTTTTGAAAGTGCTGCTGCAGCTGAAAAAAAATCATTGCTTGTGGCTGAGCTGGTCATCGAGGAACCAGTCTCTCAATGCATAGTGAGGGCGGTTCTCAGACAAAAGACCCACATTCAAAGCCACTTGTGAGCCACGTGTAGAAGGCAGTGTATGAGAAGTGCTTTGAGGGAGGTGCTGTAAGAATTCTATGAGGAGACAGACAAGTATCAGGGCTCATCAGAGCTTAGCTCTAAAGCCTGAAGAAGTTCAGATGTCCTCTGGTCCAACACCTGCCTTTTATAAATGAGGAAACTGAGGCTCAGGGAGGTCCTGTGATTTTTCTAGGGAGCTCATTCCAAAGATGGGGGACAACCTGTGTGTGCAGAGACAAAGATGGGACATGGAACGGCATTTCCAGGAAACACAGGAAACAGGCAAATCTGACAGGAATGGAGAGTTCCTAAACTGGAATAATATTTATACTCAGAAAGCGTGGAGTCGGGAGCTGAATTATAAGGGCTTTAAATGTCAGCTTGAGAAGTTTGTATTTGATCCTACAGATAATAATAGAGAGCCAATGAATATCTGTTAAGAAAAGAATGTCTTAGAACTGAGATATTAGACTTTAAATTCAGGTTATGGTTTACCATAAACTCAATTTCCATCTTGGTATGTAGATGACATGTACAAGAGAAGGCATCTTGAAAGCTTGTGGTATTTGGGGGTTTTCTGTGTGGAGGGGGGAGAGTGAAAGGGCAGAACGGGAACAGGAATTAACATCACAGAAAATTATGTGAATCTGGGCAGATGAATAAATGTCAACCCTTTCACACAAAACAAACTTCCCCAAAGGTGCGAAGAATTTTAAAGCTTTGCAGGGTGGGACAAAAGACAATTTTAGGATCTCCCAATAAGGAATGAAATAGGCAGAGGAAGTTTGATAGGAGGAACCTGTTTGAAATAGCCACTTAAGACATTCATAAGATCAATCTGAAAATATCAAAACTAGACTCTGACCCCTCCAGGGGGAAGCAAGACCGCTTACAGGGTACACTTGGAAAATGGATAGTTTGATTGAATACCACAAGGGCCTGTTGGTCTGGTTGCTGTGTTAGGCACCGGGGATCCAAAAATTGAAACTGTGCCAGCCCTCAAGAAGCTTACATTCACAAAATGCAAAAATCATCAAAGGAAGGATGACAAAGGCAGCCAGTCAGGAATCCAGATTGTGGCAAAGTGCTCAGCGTCTGCATGAGTTTCATTAGTCATCTGAGGACACAAATAGTTGATGGAGGAAATCTTCCTCATTCATGAAGGATGGGGAGGATCCAGCCAGAGCTGAATCACGAGGGTGGCACTGACAGGCCTTCTGAGGCCTCCTGCAGACCACTGCTCTCAGATCTGGGGGGCAACACTGGCTTAGGGAGCTGGGAGCTTATCAACAAGCTGTGAGGTGTCTCATTAAGTTTGTTTCAGGATGACTAAGGGGGCTAAAGGCCAAAGCCGGGGTGGGATCTTAAAATAACCGCCGAGCCTGGAAATGAGCCTCCTGCCCATCTTCGTGGCTTGTACTATATTTAGAGGTGCACAGTTAAGAGTGAGTCAGCTGAAGACACCCGGCCATGGGCAGCGAGGCTCACTGTGCTACCTCCACATTCACCTTTGGGGGCCCAGCCAACAGAGAGATCGGACGGTGGATGTTTGGCTGGAGGAAGGACAGAAGTAGAGAAGTATAAGGCAGGGCATAGCTGTCGTGCCCTACCTGAAGGACTCTCCTCTGAAAAAGGAATTGGGGAGAAGCAGCGAAGAGGAGACAGAGAGTTGGGAAAACTGGGGTTCAAGTCCCGGCACTTACTGACCAGCAGAGCCTGCAGCTGCCCATTAACTTGCAGTGCCCCAGGAAGTTCGATGACATTCTAAGTAGCTAGGCATTTCAGGTGTGCGCTGGTAAAGGGAGGGGCCTCACTGGGAGTTCCCTCTAAGAGTGAAACTCAGGTTGGGTACCAAGGAACAAAGAGAGGATTAGCCTTTAAGTACCTACTGGTAACAAAATGTTCACCTGTCATCTCAGATTGGCAAAGTTCAGAAAGGCTTATCTTCCAAAAGGATGGCCACCAGATGAGGAGGGGTCTTGGGGGGTGGGGAGGCATTACAACAATTCATAAGGGACATCATTCTGGCTCTGCCACTCACTACCTGTGTGACCCTGGCCAAGTCACTTCACTTGGGAGCCTCAATCTCTATCTGTAAAAGGAAGGGGCTGGTCTTAACCTCCAAGGTGGGTGGCTATCTAGTGTCAATGTTGGTATATGTCGTGTCAAATCAACAAGCGTCTCCTATGTGCACAGAACTGTGCTAAGCGATGGGAATACAAGTAAGCAGAAAGGACAGTCCCTGCCCTCTAGGAGCTTAAGACAAGACAGCAAAGGCTACTAAGGAGAGGGGATGATACAGGAAAAAGGCGTGGGGAAGGAGAAAATACCAGTGAAGGAGAAGAGAGGAGCTGGTGGGAGGAAGGGAAGTGGGCGTGCCTGGCTTTGATACACAACCTGAGAATGGAGGCTCCCTGAGGGGTCCATACACGGTAATAAGCATTAGGGCTTTTTAAGCCTAGAAGCAGTGTAGTGGTCCCTCAAGCTCTGCTTAGTTCTGACCTCTGCAGATCTAGGCAGCTCATTTTAAATGAATTCCCAAGGTCTCCAAGTTCAACCACAATCACTCCCAGTTGGGAAAGTCCCCTGCAGAGTTTGGCACTCAACTTCCCCTCTTGTTTGAACCTACCTCTAGCTAACCACCGGCATCAGTTTACCAAAAACATCTGGGGTTTGTGGACAGGCACTGAGAGAAGCTGGAGAAGGAGCCCACGTTCTCTCAGCCCTTCCCCAGCTGCTGTCCACTTCTTGGAGATGCTTGTACAGCATCTCAGCCTCGATTCTCCTGGACAGCTCTCAGCACTTGGCACCGGGGCTGGCACAGATTAAGTTCCTACAAAATGCCAGCTGCCTGGCTGATTGTAGGGCTCTGCCATGACTGTGAGAGCTTCTCAAGGCCAGGCTCTCAGAATCTCTTGTTGGGATTCTTCTGAGATACTTCTTCCTTTTATACAAATCATTTAGGGCACAATCATGTCTCTCACACAATGGCTCTGATTCAAGGAGGTGAGCAGGCTCTCTTCACATTTTGTTCTGATAGTCTGAGTCAATTAAAAAGTTCTCTTCCATAAAAAAGGAGTTGACCATTAAGTGGGTGGGGTAATCAATGGAGTCCAGCTCTTAATCAGAAGCAGGACTCAAACCCAGATCTTCTGGACTCTGAGGCTGGCTTTCTATGCACTATGCACTTCCTAAAACAGATGCTTAATGTTTGGTGAATGAATGAATCAAACCCATCAGCTGCTGCATATGAAACTTGAAGCTTTTGGTTCAAGCCTGGGCTCTGAGACTTTCTACCTTAGTGACCTTGGGAAAATACTTTCCTTCCATCTATGGCCTAATTTCTTCTGTAAATGAGGCAATTTGACCATTCTTGCAATAACATTCTAAGACCTAATCTCAGATACAGAGCAAATATATTGCTTGGAGATCAAGGTAGATGCACAAAAGATTTGAAATAAGGTTTGAAAAAGATAATCTTGATACAAATATAACCACACAATGGAACACCTTAGGTATTCTAAGGATACTGACAAGTCAAAAGCAACTGAGCAAAATGTCACATTGCCTTAGAATGGCCAGTGCAGTCTGTTCCAGGGCCATAGACTGTCATCAATCAATCCATAATCAACTGACACATGTTTATAATGTACTGACCCTGTGTCAGGCATAGAAGCTGAGGATACAGAAACAAAAATGTCTGCCCTCAGAAGGTTTCCACTCTGCAGTTGCATTTTAAAAATCAAATCAATGCAGCAGAAAAAGAAAACTTTGTATTTGGAGTCAGAGGACCTGGATTCGAATCCTGTGTCAAGCTACTTACTACTTGTGGGACCATGGGCAAGTCACTCTCTGGGTGGCCTCTGAGTAAGGACCCCATGATCCACCAGTTTGGAACAGACCTGCTCTCCCCTCCCGGCTAATGGAAGAAGAAAAGATTCACATCCCTAAGACCAGCTCAGGGCTGTTTAGAGAAATGCAGATTCCGTTCCCCAGGAGCACAGATAGCACAGTTCTGGGGAACCCCTGATTGGGCACAGTCTGCTCTCCGTGGCATTCCTAGAAGCCTTCTCTTGGAGATGATTGTTATGGAGAGAAGCCGTGTGGAAGAGCCCTGGTTGGCAGTGAGAGGACCTAGCTTTGAAGCCCAGCTTGGCGACACCATCCAGGGGACCTTACACAGGTCACCCCCTTCGGGGTCCCAAGTTCTCCAGATATAAAGTGAGGATGCCGGACTTAATGTGGAACAGTGGAAAGACCACTGGATCTGGAGTCCGAAGAGCTAGACTTAGATCCTCTCTGTTTCCCAGCCATGTGACCTGGCACAGGTAATTCATTCAGTCTGTCTGGAGCCCAATAAAGTGAGGGGGGCGGGTGGCTTGAAAGACTTCCAGTATCTCTTCCATCTAGTTCTATGAGCCTGTTGTTACATGACGCACAGGGGCTGGAGGACCTGGCTTCGGATGCCACTTATTTGTCATGTGACCTCAGATGAGTCACATCTCTCTAAGACTCAGTTTACCCATCTATAAAATGAAGGGATTGACCCAGATGATCTCCAGTAGCCTCTGATTTGGGTCTCTGCTGCCACTGGGTTATGTGTGCTAGCCGTGTTACAGAGATAAGGCAAAGGCACAGGGCCAAACTCAGAGTCTGTTCTGCATTCATTCTTTTGATTTCTTCCCCATATCAAAGTCTCTACAACTACTGGAGTACCAAGCTTGTGTTCCCAGGCAGAGTCGGTGCAGCTTGGAGGTGGTCATTTGGTCTGTAAGGACATTCAGTCCAACCTCCCATTCCTTCTAATGCAAAATTGCCCCTTCTAGAAGGGGATGGTTCCTTATCATCTGATGGAACCTTTCTAGCGACAGGGAGCTCATTCCTTTTCAAAGCAGCCATTTCTTTTTTGGCCTGCTCAGAATGCCAATCACCTGTGCTCAATAAGACACCCAAGGGCCTCTCTGCCTCCCTAGCAGACTGATTCTAGGTGCAAGGCTATTTAACTTGACAAGTCATCTTTCCCCTCAGGGCCTTCACATGTAGAAGGAGAAACCTGCAATAGATGATCTCTCTCAGGTCCCTTCCACAGCTGACATTCTCTGATTAACCTTCAACAATGTCCCTGACATACTCTTGCCGGGCTCAGGGTGACACGGTAAGACAACAGCTTCCACTGGAAATTGGGGTTTCCCTGGGTTCTGATTTTCAGTTGCATTACTGACCTCAGAGGTCAGCCAGGACAATCTGCATCCATCCAGGACTCGATATTCATGCAGCCTAGGCTTGAATACCTCCAGTGAGAAGGAAATTCACTACTTCACTAGGTAACCCATCCCACTTTGGGACCAAGCTCCAAGGGAGCTTCTCTTGGGCTACGGTCTTGTTGACTTTCTTTTTTCCCAAAGGAAGGAATAAGGAAGGCTGAAGAGAAGGTTCAGTTTGATTTTTCACAAATGATTCTTCACCCAAACAGATTTCCTTCATTGGAGTTCCAACAGTACAAAGACTTTTTTTCACTACAGTAAGAAACATGGTGCAATGGAAAAATCACTCAGGCCAGTTGCAAATCTCTTCAGTTCCAGCTCTCCTGCTAACCAGCCAAACAACCTTGGGCAAGAAGTCACTCAACTTTTATGGGCCTCAGTTTACCCTTCTGTCAAATGAAGGAGCTGGGTTTAACATCCTCGAAGGCCCCTTCCAGCTCTAAATCTAGGGTCCAAATATGCAGCCCCTGAAATAGCTCCACTGGAGAGAACTTTTTCAATTAGGGCAGCTGCTTACCTTGAGCTGCTGCAATTAGGAAGCCGGCCCTTTGGGGGGATACTTGAGGGAGCTCTAGGCAAGTAAGTGAACACTATTCCAAAGAGGAAGGGGCCAAAGAAGGAGTTTGGGCCGGCTTCCTCCAACAAATAAATAGTGTTGGTCATTGCTTCCTTTTCATGTAGACTGACAGCTACACAACGGCCTATGATCTCTGGGCAAAACGGTTTATTCTGCTGAATTCAAGAAGCATTCTACCCAACACTTAGAAGGCCCAAGACCCCTGTGCTGGGGCCTGGGGATGGGACGGTAAAATAAACACTTAGAAGGCCCAAGACCCCTGTGCTGGGGACTGGGGATGGAACGGTAAAATGAGCAACAGACCCTGCCCTCAAGAAGCTTCCACTCTGCTGGCAGACAAGTCAGCAGGGGAGGGGGCGAGTCCGAGCAAGTCCGGGCATCAGGAAAGGCTTCTCATGGGACACAGGAGCTGCCCGTGTCTGAGGCGGGATTTGAAACCAGGTCCTGGAGCAGCCCGGGACTCCTTAGAGCGCCATGTGCTGTGACACCACTCCTGGCATCTTCCCAGGCATCACAAGGTGGGGGGAAGGGTCAGTGCTCTTCAGATGGTCGGCTCATTCTAGTCCATTCCCAGCACTCTGAAGCCACTCAGCACATACATTGCTGTGCACGTGTGGCCCTCCTCCCCGCTAGAGGCCAGGGATGGCTTCCCTTTCATCTCTGTGTCCCCAGCATGGGACCTGGCATGGAGTATGCCCCTGAGAAAGCCTTCCTGAATTGAATGAAATGAGTCAGATGTTGGCTCCATGTCACCGTGGGGAGGCAGAAGGGGGCAAAGGGGGATCTGCTTTCCCTGACCTCGGACCCTTCCTTCAAGATCAAAATTGTGAACTAAATGAATGTCATCAGATGCCAAAGAACTGGAGATATATATATAAACACATATGTACATACACACAGATGTGTGTGTTATATAGATGTATATGTTTATATGCATATGATATATGATGTATAATCCAAGGATTACAGATGGAAAGCTGAAAGGGGCCTTAGAAATCAAACCCCACTCCCTTACTTTACAGATGAGTAAACTGACGACCAGAGGCCAGATGCTTTGTCCGAGGTGACCCTCATGCAGGGGAAACCAGCCTTTTTCTGACTCTGTCAGAGGACCCTCGCCCAAACCCCAACTCTATTCTTACTACTTGTGTGGGGCTGAATTTCCTCATCTGTAAAAGATGGGGTCCTTTGTGCAAAATAGAGATGTCTGAGCCTTCTCCCAAAGGGACCCTGAGTAAGGAAGCTCAGGCATTCTTCCTTTAATTAGAGGCACCAGCAGCCTTTGGGTTCCCAGGCATTTCCTGTAGCCCATAATCAGATAGTAAAAGGGAATTTTATCAAGATCTTTGACCCCGGCAAAGGTAGGGTGGCTGCATTCTTACAGCTGGGTCTCATGGGTAATTGTTCAAGGACAGCCTGGTCACACCCACATCTCTGCAGGAGAAGGACTCCAAGAGAAGCAGTGACCGACCAGGGAGCAAAAGGGACGAAATGTCCTCTGGTCATGGGGCTGCTCAGCTTTCCAGAGCTGATTTTTTTCTGAGGCACAGAAGTGAAGGATTTGAAAATCTGTCTCAGTTTGCCAGTTGGGATCAGATGTTTATTTTGAGATCTGCACCAAAAGAACAGGAAATGTCACCTATTTCCTGGGGTCCTTTCATTGAATTGTCAGCAATTTGATGGGGTCACACTGGTGGAACTTGGAAGCCATCCAAAAAACCCAGAAAATATTTGTAAAGTGCTATGTAAACGTTTGCTATTCTTGTTACCATTATTATCCACACAGAGTCAAACCTACGAATTTTTATACCAGGGGCAAGAACTACAAGCTGTACCTGGGACATGTTATGGGCACGGGAGGAAGACAGCAAGGGAGAAATCCCCCAGCTCCAGAGCAGCTGCAAGCTCAGGTGGTTCACAACGTGGGTGCTGGACTGGGAGTCAGGAGGACCCGAGTTCAAATTTGGCCTCAGATAGTAGCTGGGTGGTCTTGGGCAAGTGACTTGACCTCTCCCACCCTCAATTTCCTCATCTGTAAAATGGCAGGGTTTTCATGAGGCTCAGATGAGAGACCACATGTATACGCTTGGGTTTCCATGGTGTGTTATGGCTTTCGGTGCTCCATGAGCCCCCTGACAGCCCCTCCCTGCCTGTGCTCTGCTCATATTCACAAGGCGCTGTGTAACTGACCCCCTCCCCTCCATCTCACACACAGGGACCCAAGTCCCCACACAATGAAGAGTGCACCTGATCTCAGCCTGGCTTCTCTGACTGTTTCTTCAAAGCTGGTCTGGCAGCTTCAGAGACTTAATCCCATTTGATGAAGTCATGGGAGTATTGCTAACCCCCTGACTCTCTTAGTCAAATGAGAATAATCCCCAAATTACACCTCTTGGAATGGCCTCTCCTTCAGGAAACCAGCACCTCCAGCTTTGCTGCCTCCTTCATTTTACCTAATGTTAGTGCATAGAACTAGTCACCTCAGACCAAGAACATCACACTGAGTCTCCCCAGAGAAATCCAAGGAAATGCAAACACCCCCCTCCCAAATGGAGTCCTAAATAATCTAACCATTCACACTGAAAGAACAAAGTGGATGAGAAAGTATATGCATTGAACGGCGATTTTCAATGTTAAGCTTTTAATAAAGCTTTTTTTTTTAATACCGGTGGTCCACACTTTGGCAGCCGCTGATCACAGAATCACAACTTCAGAGCAGGAAGGGGCCTTAGAAGTCATCAGGTCTAACACCTTTACTCTACAAATGGGGAAACTGAGGCCTGGAGAAGGGAAGTGACTTTCCTAGCTCTTAAGTGTCAGAGACAGGATGCGAATCCCAGCCCATGATCCATCTGCAGTAACACCACAGTGAATGATTCCGTCGATATCTATCTGGTGGACATGTTTCAGATGCTAACAAGCCAACTCCAGAACAGAGCAAGGAGAGGCATGGGCTTGATTGCACAAAGAGCAAACTGTTCACCTGTTCAAAGGCTTAGTTCTTTTCAAAGTTTTCCTATTTTCCTAATTTCGTACATCAGTCATTTCCTGATGTTCTACCCCTGCAGAACTCTCCCCTGTAATAAAGCAGAACTGACCACCACAGCAACGACCCACACTGGCCAAGGCGTGTGACATTCTGCACACATAGTCACCCACCTCCCAAACAAAAGGAACAGCAGATGGACTGTGAATCGTGGCTCACAGGATCTCAGAAGAATTCAAATGATGACTAATCTCCAGGGCAACGGAAGAACCAAAAGCAGAGACTTCCATGCCAGAAGCAGCGTATTTTAGAGAACATGTATGACTGGGCCAGATGTGAAGTGAGAAGGTGTAATGGGAATGCAAATTTGGAAGATCTTCCCTGCCCCTAGGCTGGAGTGCACCTGAAGCCTGGGGTGGGAGGCTTGTTTTTCAGTAGATACTTTTTGATTGCCCAGTGGGTCCAAAAGGTTGTTACATTCTCTGAGCCAGGAGAAGGCTATATAAGCCCTGATGTGTATCTTTGTTTTGGGGGGCTCACTTTGAGAAGTGTTTTGTGATTTGATCTGTATTCTGGGAAGCCATTGTCTAGGGCCCCCCCGGCTTTGAAAAACCCAGATGCTGATTTGGTATGGATGTAATGGTTGGACAGTTTGGAAAGCTATCTACTTGATCTGTTTCTGTCTTGATAATTCTGCCTGTATACTTTGAAGTTCGGGGTGCTGACCTTTTTCCCCTGAACAAGGTAAACAATATATGTCTGACTGATTAAAGTAAGCTTGTTAACCCATTTTGAGTTGCTTTCCTTTAACAAAGCAGATCCAAGAACCTGTGCTGGCAGCAAACCCTGAGGACGCTTGGGGTGCTTGCTGCTACAGAAGGACAAATGCCTGATGGACAAGTTGAGAGATTTTCATACTCTCCAGGATACTCAAAAAGAAAAGGATGGCTGGCTTTCCTCTGGAAGCCTTCTGGAAAAACGTAAACAGCAGTTGCACAGAAATGGAAAGGATAGAAAGACGGCAATTTGTTTTGGTGGAGGGAGTACTCACATCCATAAAATCACAGATCCACCCAAGCACGTATTCAGCTAACGTTTATACAGTAACTCAATGACTAGATTTTGAAACATGATCTCCTCATGGTATTCTGATGTTTACATCATTTTTAGACTTCATTACATCTCCAGATTTATGATGCCAACATAATTCTCCGTCCCAATTTCCCACTATACTTTTACGTTCTATCCAAGGTGGACTGGACCCCACTGTTTCAGGCACATATCCTGGCGTTTCCCTCCTTCACATTTTTATGGACCAGGATGCTTGCCCCTCCACCTGGACCACCTTCTTGTACCAATGCTGCCAATCCTATCTCTCCCTCCCACCCCCACTAGATGGGAGCCTTCTCTCCTCCAAGTCCCCAAGTTATTTTCTTTGAACATGTTTCCAGCCCTTACCATGTCACAGTTATTTGGGTCCATGACTCACCTCCCATTATTTACCATGGGTTAAATGATGGAAGGGACTCATCTACGTATCTTCTCAAGTTATGATGTCTAGCACATAATAGACTGGAAGTGGCTGGGACCTGGAAGCAGGAAGCTTAGGTTCAAATCCCATCTCTGACACTTACTGTGTGAACCTAGGCAAACCATTTTGCCTTCTCTGTCCTTCAGTTTTCCCATCTATGAAATGGTGATAATGACCTGTAGCAGCAAGCACCCCAAGCTTGGTATTACATTACATGACCTCCCAAGGTTATCATGCTATGGGAACTGGATTTGTTGTTATTAACAAGTATCTATTTAATTGAATCTTGTTGAGAGAATGAACTAAAAAAAGATATAAAATTATTCATCTATTGGTTGGGGGGAGGAGGAGAGAGAGAAATCACATTTACTCCTCCATGCCTGTCTAAACAAACAAATTAGAAAGGACTTCAGAAGGTACAGACTGCCCTTAACAAAGTTTGTTCCATAAATCTGCCTGAGAGATCTCAAAATATGCCAACAGACAGAGCAAATCTTTTTATGTCTGCCATCCAAAGAGACAGCACTTTCAGTGGGAGGTCTATTTAAATATGAATGGAGAGCTGAGCTGCAGCTGAAAAAAGGCATCCCCTGCAGAAGGGTCTCTTACCTATCCCGAGAAAACGGAAGGCAGCTCACGTGTTTAACCAACCAGAGAGGATTCTGCCTCAGTCATCTAGGCTCAGAGGAACACGAATTCTGAGTGGGATAGAGGGGACCTTGCAGGCCAATTAATCCAACCTACCTGCAAGTCCTCCCATTTTCCAGAGGAGACTGAGACCAGGAGAATGGTATTGACTCAGTCAAAGACTCACAGTTAGGAAGTGTAAGAGCCCTGATTCATAGAATCATAGATTTAGGGTCAGAATGGACCTTAGAGCTCATCTGGTTCAATCCAAGAGGCCCTCCCAGCACTAAGTCCTTGACCCTGTCATCCCTTCATTTTAAAGGTGAGCAAACCATGACCAGATAGGTGAGACCATCTCGACGGAAGCCTCCAGAGTCGGACTGGGATCTACATCCTCTGACCCCCAGTACAAGAAGGGACTTTCTTCCCGAGGCTCATTCAGAAACTCCATGTTACCTCCTTAACACAGAGTTAAAATGGCAGGCCTCCCCCCCCCCCAAAGCCTTCTCGAGCATCTCCCTAGGCTACCCATCCACAGCAGGATATGAAGAGCTGGGCCATGACATGATGGTCTCTCAGTAGAACTGACTGGCTCATTGGTTCTTAGGCTGCTTTTCCCCCCGGCATCCTCTGCAAAGTCAGGACAAGCAGAGCAGAGAGAGGAGTAATTTGAGTGGGTGGTGTTAGTTCCTTCATTTTCCAGAATAGACTGTGCTCTAAAAGGAAGTATTCATTGATGCCAAGTTAGGGGGAGCTGGGGCAGGAGAGGGAGGGGAGACTTTGCAGAGAGAGTGATTCAATCCACTGCAGACTGCAAGGCCTCAGTGCTGAAGTTGTGTCCAAAGGAAATGCCCAGGAACGACCAAGGTAGCCCCTTTGGCTCTCCCCACCACTCCACGGCTCCTGCCAGGGGCAGGGACAACATGGGGTCGTGTCTGTCAGTGGGACAGCACGAGGTGAGGGAGGGAGGGAGGTGTCTCAGGTGAGAAGACCCAGGGTCCTCTGCTTCATTTAAGTTACCAGAGTCCCCAACATCATAGCAGGCACAACTGAGAACTTCCAGGCCCTCCAGAGACAGACAAGACACCCAAGTTGTTTATGCACTAGTATGCATGGGGTGACCAAGCTCCTTGGTCATGGAGTCACTTGTGTCAACAGTTCTTCTCGGACAGAACCCAATCGTTCTGGCCTTATTATTCATCATTCCTTTCCACATGTTCTGTGGTCTGGCCAAAGGGAACCTTACACAAACTCCATCTCCCACCTCCAGGCCTTTGCAATGGCTGTGACCCCCCCGTGCTTGAACTGAACTCTCTCCTCACTTCAGTCTCTTGGAATTCCAAACTTTCTTCAGAGCTCAATTCTGCCATTGCTTCCTACACTAGACGACTTCTAGGCTGCCCCCCAGCAAATACCTTATGTTGACTTTGTACGTGTTTCTCTGCATACACAACATAAGCTCCTGGCGGGCATTTACATCCCTGTGTCCTTAGTTCCCAGCACAATGCCTGGCCCATAGCAGGGACTAAATAAATATCTGGTGACAGATTAATGCAGGGACAGAAAGAGCGGAAGAAAAAGAACACACACATACAAAGCTGAGGGGGGCTGAGGCAAAGGTGGGCAGATGAAGGAAGGGGGGATCAGAAAGAAAAGAAAATGATGCCAGTGGGATACCAGTGCTGCCAAGTCCTGCCAGGCGGGCAAGACTCCAGCTCCGGACTGAAGGGAGGGGACTTGTCTGAGGACCAGCTGAGCTCCCCCCAGGGAGGCTGAGCACCAGGCTGCCTAGAGGCAGAGGGGCACTGGTCACAACCAAAGAACAAAGAAACAGAGGGATCGCAATTGGCTTCAGTGGAGGGGATAGATGGGAAGATCCTCCTACAGCCACCAGACCACAGGTCTCCTTAGACCTTCGCTCCCTGCTAGGAGCCCCTCCCATGGTGACCTCCTGCTTTTGACTTGAGCTCACCTGTAGGGAGATCCAGCCACCCAACCATGCCTGCCACACAGTCCCTGCCTCCTTCTGCCCGGCCCCTTTAATCTGCCACTCTGAATCTCTGTGAGAATGTCAGATCCTGGAGAGCAGAGGTTCTCTCGCCACACAGTAAGCACTCATTAAATGCTTCCTCAGTGCCCCAACTCACTCAACTCCAGCGGCCCCCCATCACCTCCAGGATCCGGCCTGAAATCCCCCATGTGGCCCTTATAGTCCTTCCCACCCTGGCCCCCGCTACCTCTGCAGTCTTCCAGGCTGCTCATCTCCCATTTCTACACACTGTCTCTGGCTGTGCCTCATGCCTGGGATTCTGGGAAGGAGAGCGTCCTCCCTCCTCTCTACCTGCTGGCAATGCCGGGTAAAATCCCACCCTCTTGGGGAAGCCTTGGCACCCCCTGCTGACCCCCGTGTCCACCCTCTGCTGATGATGTCCTGTCCTGTCTGTTGTTTGGTCCATATTCATTTGGATCTCCCCTGTTAGATGGGAGGCTTCTCAAGGGCAGGCTCCATGTTGGCCTTTCCTTGGATCTCTAGCACCCAGCCCAAGGCCTGGCACATAGTAGGTGCTTAATAAGTACCCTTTGGGGCCTCCTCTTATTTGTCTTTTATATGAAATCTTCCAAGGAGTCGGGTACGAAAGAGCTGCTTTTAGTGGGAGGGAAATTGGTCATCTCAAGGACCCAAGACCAAGAGCTGGAAGGGGCTCGGATGCCATCTAGTCCCCCATGAGGAAAATAAGGCACAGTGACTGGTCCAGGGTCACACAGGGAGTATCTGCAGCAGGATTCTAACCTAGGTCTTCCCGATTCCACATCTAATTCTTTAACCACTGAGCCACCGAGCCGCATGTATGTATGTGTGTACATGTGTATACTAGGCACAAACACATGTGCTGTGTGTGTGCATACAAAAGTAAAGCACAGGGGACAGTAAAAACTAAAGAGAGACAATTTTCTCAGAAAAAAAAATGTCACTTACTAAAAAAAAGTCACTTCCTCCTTAAATTTGTCTTGAACCTAATTATTCAAGTCTTCATTATGTCCCAGAGTAGGGGAGAGCATGGGCCTGGTGACCAAGGGGTTGAAGTAGCCAAGGGCTGGCCTGAGCAATGACACTCTTTTTACCATTCCCTTCTCCAGTGGATGGAGGCAGAGGGAAGTGACTTGCCCAGGGTCACACAGCTTGTAAGTGTATGAGGTTGGATTTGAACTCAGGTCTTCCTTACTCCAGGCTCAGTGCTCTATCCACGGAGCTGCCTAGGCATAGTAGGTGCTTAGTTAATGTTAGCTGACAAATTTAACAGGAGTTACACAATTATTCTATTATTTACATTTCCATCTGCATTTTTGTTTTCTTTTATGCATATTTTTAACAATGCTTTTCTGTTTCCCTCATTGCTCACTAATCTGCTGCTCGCTCCCACTTCCTGAGTGGAAGACCTCCCTTTTAACAAAAGCACACAATCCAGAGAAATCAGTCGACACCCCAGCTTGAGAGTGCCCATCTGCAGCCCATCCGTTGCCTTGGGGCAGCCTGTGGGGTCCCAAGGGCTTTAGAAAATGACCCAGGGTCCCAGAGGCGAGGCTGGAAAGGAGCTCTACCTCAGCTCCCTCCAAACTTGGGTGCTCATGCTCTCATGAATAAAAATGAGCATGTCAGCATTCTAGAAAACCAACCAATTTGCTCAACCACCGGTGATAACTCCAGATGGAAAACTGAAAACAAATCAACGAGGAAATGTTTGAACACGAAAACAGCTTTGGTGTCTTCTCTCATCCCATTAAACACAGACACAGCCACCGACGTCCCACCATGCCTCACTGCCTAGTATCCTGGGAACAACCAAAAACTGGCACAAGCAGCGATTTCCAAAATTCTCCCTCTCCCCTTGGGTGCTGAGGGCAACATGCCCGGGCACATCTGAAAGGGGAGGCAGGCCTCTCTGCCCCTGCCTACGCCTGACTTGGTTTGGAGGCCATGCTCACTCATCTGAAGCCGTCTGGTACCTGGCTACCTCGGGGGCTGAAGCGCCTCTCAGAGCTGCCCGGAGCTGTCAGGGCCAAGGAGAGGGTGGGCGCACTCCTGATGCATGGCATCAAAGAGGAGAATGAAGCCTCCCACCCCCCTCATGTCCACGGCCGCTGCTGCCCCCCATCCTTCCACAGCCACATTAACCCAGAGGGCCCTCCTCTGCAAGTTCAAACAAAATGGCCCTCAAATATCTGAATAATCAGAAAATTGGGTCTTTTCTGTCATTGTTTGATCCCCTGATGCAGATGTGCACAGCCCTGCCTCTCTCCTTCCTCAGTTTCAGCCACAGATGCTTCCTGGATCTCAAGTCAAGCCTTCTGCATATTTTCTCTTCTTATTCGATCTGGGGAAATAGCCCTGGGAGTCTTCCATCAGGCTCTTCCATAAGGCACAGTTGCCTCCTAGGTGCGGCAGCGGCTCCCCACTAAGAAAGGAGATTTGTGAGTGTTTGCTGGCTAAGGCCTTCTGACTTTTCATCAGCTTTTGTGCATGAATCAAACTGCTAGATGTCAGTCAGAATCAACGTCATTGCTTTCATCCCTTTCTCACTTTGAGGGAATCCACCATGTGTTTAGATGTTGGGATGGAGCCCAATCAAGTGGTTCCACCTGGTGCCTCTTCCTCATCTTTCTCCTTTCTTCCAGTGTGGCCCTGACCGGACACAGATAGCTGTTCCTAAAAGATTGAGCTTGTGTGATGAAGTGAATGATGTTTGTACATTCCCACCCAGAACAAACTTTACTTTGGCTCTTGCTTCACCCTGCTGGCTTTCTCCTTCCCAAATCAATCGTTTGCCTGGACAGGGTCATGTCACTCCCTTGGACCACAGGGTTAGCACCTAGCATGGGAAGGAACCTCAGAGGCCAGCTACACCAACCTGTTCCATTTGCAGATGAGAAAACTGAAGCCCAGAGAGCGTGACTTGTCCAGAGTCCCATATAATGGACACAGGAAAGCTGGAATTTGAATACAGAGCCCTCTGATACCAAACCCAGCCCATGCAGCTTCTGAAGGCAAAGTTAAACACTATCAAAAAACCTGCAATGATCAGAGATGTAGAGAGAGTATCACTTCTTTCTTCTCTGGGAGTGGATAGTATAACAAGACAGAGGTAAGTAAAAAAGATAAAAATGGATGTAACCTCAGTTGTGAGAATCTCATCTACTCCCAAGATCCCTGGATAGATCCGAGTTTCTGGTTCACTCCAGCTGAACTTACGGGAGGCAAAGTGAAGCAAGACAGAAAAGAAAAGAAAAAAAGGAACAGAACGGAAAGGAAAGGAAAGGAAAGGAAAGGAGAGGAGAGGAGAGGAG
>NW_027185797.1:30329445-30360838 GCF_028583685.1 Petaurus breviceps papuanus | reverse complement strand
AAGGAAAGGAAAGGAAAGGAAAGGAAAGGAAAGGAAAGGAAAGGAAAAGAAAGGCCTGTCTGAATGGAAGAAGGATTAGAAATCTGCAATTCTGACACACTCCCATGCTCAAGCCACTCACTGACCTGCTGGATCCATCCACCGGCAGACACAAAGCCTGAGCCATCCGTTGGGTTTTGCAGCCCTGGGTCTGCACAGAAATCCTGTCTTCCCCCAGAAAGACGCGGCATTACTTTTCCTGCTGTTTCCCCAAGAACAAGCACATGGTAAGGTCAAAGGTAGGCTCTGAACGAGAATCAAGTCTGTTAAAGCAAATGCAGCCCCATCATGACTAAATCACAACTAAAACTGTAGGAGGGAGAAAAATACGAGTTCGTTTCTTCTCTGTGAATCTGTGTTCATCCAGAGATCTGGCTTGAGTCCAGCTCCAAAGAGATGGGATTGACAAATATCAAACCACTCCAATTCATCACTGTCACCCCTACCATGTCCAAGCTATACTATAAAATGGATGCTCCCTGAAGGCAGGAAATATCTGTTTGTCTTTGTACTCCAGTGCCCAGCACTGCCCTACCTGCTTGCTGGATTGGACCGAATCAGATCTTTCAGAATGAATGACAAATGAACAAATCTGTTTTTACATGTCATGTTCCCCTGGTTCACATAAGCCCTTGAAGGCTGAATTTATCTTCTTTTTTGTTTTTGAGTCTTCAGCCTGAAGGTACAGTGCCTGGCACACAGAAAGCAATTTTTTTTAAGTCTGTTGAAATAAATTGAAACTGAGTGTCACAGAAGTCAAGTGACTTGTCCAAGGTAACAAGTAGAAGAGGCAGGATTTAAACCCAGGCCCTCAGAATCCCTAACTAACCCCTCCACCATGCCGCCTCATGTACATTCAGAAGAGTCCATATAAAAAGAAGCAATGTGGTCCATACATGGACAGAACCAGGGATTACACTCGGGCACCTCTGCACAGCCGAAGAGGGCTCTCCCAAACGTCTCAGTCGCAGATGGAAAAGTGGCCTGAGAGGAATGAGAGGCTTATTTGTTTTCTAACAATTGTGTTTTATAGCAATGGCAGTAAGGATGATGGTCTGTGAAAGACTTGGCTACTCTGATCAATGCACTGATCTAAGATCATTCCAAAGGATGTCCTCCACCTCCAGAGAGCTGATGGACTCTGCGTGCAGATCAGAGCACATTTTTTTGACTGTGTTCTTCTCATTTTGTGTGTGTCTTCTTCTGCAACATGGCTGATAGGGAAATACATTTTGCATGATTTCATATGTACAATCCCTATAGTGCTTGCCTTCTCAAAAGGTAGGAGAGCGGTGGTGGGAGGGAGAGAATTTGGAATGCAAAATTTTAAATAAGCAATGTTTTTGTTTTTACATGCAACTTGGAAATATTTAAAGACATAAATAATTTTTTTTAAAGACTGTGTTTTACTTGGCAATTTGAGAACACATAAAGCCAAGTATAGAGAAAGCCAATATTCTTTGCTATTCAAAATTGAATGTTGAAGGTATCAAATATTTTCAGAACCACATGCTATTTTCATTAACTTCAAGGAAAACTCTTATCCCTTTTGTTGACTTTTAATAATAAACCTCATATAGCAATGCTGAGTGAAGTTTTATTAAAAAGTTCTCAACAATAAAAGCTTCAGGGGAAAAAAAAATCATTGTGTCGGGGTTGCTGACAGCTGAGATCACAGAGTAAAACCAGAGAAGTGACTTTTCCCATTGTTTGCCCTCAACAGAGGTAATAATACTTGCACCTCCCTAGCATGTTATGGTTTGGGAAGCACGTTCTATATAATGTCACAGTATAGTCTGCAAATGATCCTGAGGTCTACTGAAGGAAACTGAACAGAAAGAAATGTCAGTCTTCAGGAAGGGAACCTGGGGTGATGGCACTCAACTGGGGAATGACTGGACAAATGATGCCTAAGAGAATAAGGGAATTAGTGCATGGTGAGAAATGAGGAAAGAAGCAGTTTCAAAGAAATCTGGGAAGATTTTATGAATGGACACAGAGTGAAGTGAGCAGAACCAGGAGAAAACACATCAGGTGACAATGTTGTAAAAATGAAAACTGTGAAAAACTTAAAATCTCTGGGTCAGTGCAATCACTATCCACAGTTCTAAGGGACAAATGAAAAAAGATGCCACCTGCCTCCTGACAGAGAGGTGATGGGGCTCAAGAAGGAGGCAGGCATCTTTGGACATGGCCAACGTGGGATTTTATTTTGCTTGACTGCTTTTTTTTTTTGTTACAAGAGTTTTTTTTTTTCTTTTTCCAATGTTGTGGGTTAGGGATAGGATTTCTCCCCTCCCCAAAAAGAAAAGAAAAAAATAACCAGAAGAAAGCCTGAAGGATTCACAAACAAGCAGGAAAGTGTCAAAAGCCACACATTAAACTTATATCCTTCAAAGTAATTGCAAACTCTACATGATGGAGACTTGCAATTTTATGTGTAATCTTCTCCTTTCTTCAATATATATGGACATGCTCATTTTATTTAGTGTTTATTAAGTTCCAAATTTTTTAAAGGATGTGAAAACTAGCTAAGCCTTAAAGTTACTAAGTGAATGAGGCTCTGAATTTGAAGTCAAGTTTAAAACTCAGCTCCCCTCCGACCCCACCTGACTTTGGGCAAGTTCGCTCCTTTCTATGGGCCTCAGTCTCCTCATCTATAAAATAAGCCTGGTGGAGTAGATGCCTTCTAAGGTCTGGTCCAGTTCCTGTTTTATGATCCCTATGCCAACAGACACCACATACACCCAAAACAAAACAAAACAAAAAATGATCTTAAAACCTTAAAGCTACAATGCAGACATGGGCTAAAAGGAGCTAGTCCTGCCCACCTGTCATGAGTCCAGGAACCCCCAGGTATGTCCACTTTCTCTTCCTGAAGTTAAAGGTAGCCTCTGTCTCAGGACCATCATAACTGCGGTGAGCTTGAGCTAAGACTCCAAACCCACTTCTTCCTCTCCAAGGCCATCCACCGGAGAGGAACCAAACCACCAGCCTCAGGAAAGCAAATAAATAAGCCAGGTTCCTGCCAGACTCACTCAGGCACTTGAGTCATGGGCTTTCATCAGCTAAGAGAACACCCAACTGCCTCCCACCACCAGCACTGGGGCAAAGGACTGAGGCGCCACTCCCTCCAGTTGGGAGACCTCACCACCATGTGGGCCTCCCCTTCAGCTTGAGAGCCAAGCCCTGACTTCATTCTTTATTCACAGTGGTTTTTCCCTCTCAGAAGCTTGAAGCCAAGTTAACTAGACTTTGGTCAACACAATAAAAAAGTGATTACTCTGCCTCAGGCCTCCTGATTAATAAAGCCGGACAATCCACCTTGGGAGGACCAAGGTGAGTGTTTTTCCTGCACACTCTCATATTTGGACGTGTTTTCTCTGAAATGTTTCCAATGGTTTCATGTTACCTCTAGTCTCTCCCACAGGGAAAAATTAGCATAATAATGATTCACCCAGGGTACATCTAAGTACTTTCCAAACCAGTTCAATCAAGCAAGCCTTGGTGGTTCAGTCGTGTCCCACTTTTCATGACCCCTTCTGGGGTTTTCTTGGCAGAGATACTGAAGTGGTTTGCCATTTCCTTCTCTAGCTCATTTTACAGAGGAGGAAACTGAGGCAAAAGGTTTAAGTGACTTGCCCAAGGTCACAGAGCTAAGTGTCTGAAGCCAAATTTGAACTAAGGTCATTGATTCCAGGCCTGGCGCTCTACCCACGGAGCCGCCGAGCTGTCAAGCATTTAAGCATCTACTAGTACATTTTCTGTATCAGCTTCTTAGCAGAGCTGATTCCCTTTTTTACAGGTAGGGAAACTGAGGCCTGGAAAAAGTGAAGTAAATTGCCCAAGGTAGAGCTAGGCTTTCAGATGAAACCTTCCACATGTTCTGTCTCCCCCACCCGAGCTCCTAGAGAACAGGGGCCGTCAGACTTCCTGTGCCATTTGACTCCCCAGTGCTGAGCACACAATCAGTGTTCATTAAATGTTTCATTCACTCATTCATTCATTCTGAAACAAAACCCAGTGCTCCTTCCAGTCCAACACAATCCCACAATTGGGGCAAAACCAAAACAATCCTTGTCTTCCATCTGCCCCGAGTTCTATTACACTACAGCTGCCTCAGAAGCCCTTTGAAGGCAACAAAGTGTCTCCCCAATCCTCTTCCTTCACACCCTGCTTAGGCATTCAATACGATCCACTTTGCTTCACTGCAACAAATATTTAGTGCCTACTCACTTCTCAGTCTCAATTTCCCCATCTGTAAAATTGAGACGACACTTCACTACCTACTTCCCAAAGCTACTGTGAGTTTCAAACCAGATAAAGTGCTTGGCAGGCCTTAAACTTTTATAAACACCAGCTGCTGAGATCACTGTTATTCCAGACCTCCCAAAGTACTTTGAATTTTCTTGGTAGATAGTTTGTATTTTCTGATACTTTTGGTTCCCCAACAGGATGTAAGCTACATGAGGGCAGGGGCTGTTTCATTTTTGTCTCTACCTCAGGCCCCTCACATGGTGACTGGTACAGAGCAGGAATTTAATAAATCGGATCAACGAATTATTCTTGCAAAGACCTGCCTTCAGAGAGCTTATGATTTATCAGATGTGTAACTACCAGCTGACGATGGCCGGGGAAGGGTTTGCTGCACCATCTCACACAGCCCAGTTAAGGCTATTTTCATCACCACACCTTTGCTTTAGACCTTGAGGGAACAACTGTAAATGACTAATAGGTGGCCTCCCTAGTGCCAACCTGTGACCAAAGTCCTACCTTATCTTGAAGGCTCGAAGCCATCCCAGCTTGGAATCCCAGCCCAGAAGGTCCCCAGCAGCTGAGGCCTCAGGTAGAGCCTTCTGGTGGGGCAGCAGAGAGCAGCTTCTCCCTCAGAGATTCCTGAAAATAAGAGAGAAGACTCAGCCAGAATCACGGCTCAGATACAGGTGCAGGTATTTCCCCACATTTCTTCATATCATTGGTGTTTAGCTCAATGCCCGGCATGTAGTAGGTGTTTAACAAATCCTGGTTAACTATGATAAACACAGAAGTCTTTTTTTTTTATTTAAAGTCTATTTCTTTCACAGAAAAATCTGCTTTCTCTCCCACCTTCCCCTTCCACATAGAAAAACAAAGCCTCGATAACAAACATACCTAGATATATGTGGGCAACTAGCTGGAATACCAGGCCTGCAGTCAGGAAGACCCGAGTTCAAATGTGACCTCAGACATTTACTAGCTGTGTGATCCTGGGCAAGTCACTTAACCTGTCTTGCCTCAGTTTCCTCATCTGTAAAATGAACTGGAGAAGGAAATGGCAAACCGCTCCAATATCTCTGCCAAGAAAACCCCAAATGGGGTCACTAAGAGTCAGACTCCAGGAGGGGCTAACCAATCAATCAGCAACCTACCATATGCCAAGTACTGTACTAAGTTCTGGGGACACACACAAAAAAGGCAAAGACAGACCCTGCCCTCAAGGAGCTTACACTCTAATGGGGGAGACAACATGAAAACAAATAAATACACAGCTGCTCATAAACAGGATGAATAGGAAATAATGAAGGAAACATCTGGGATCAGTCCGAGGGTGGCCATGGTATTTCCAGCCTGGGCAAGATGAAGAGCTTTGAGTGGGGGGTGGGGGTGGGGTGATATATCACATACACAATTAAGCAAAGGCAAAGTAATTTCAGGAGGGAGAGAACTGGCCCCCTGGGAAACTGAGAAAAGCCGTCTGTAGAAGGAGCTGGGCCACAAGAGGTGAGCCCTGCATATACCAAGGGGCAGAGACCAGGATGGAACAGTCAGCAGAGGGACCTGGGGGCAGGCCAGGCTGGAGGAATGCAGGAAGGGGAGTAATATGGCAGAGGCCTGTAAGGCCAGGGGGGAGCCAGGCTGGGGGGGGGGGGGGGGGGGGGAGGCGGGTAGTTCTATCTTATGGGATTTTCCAGTGTGCTGGTGTTGGTGAATACCACTCACATCTGGGTTTTAGGAATCCTGCTTTGGCAGCTAAGCAGAGCATTAGACTGACCTCACATGCTCCCTCAAGCATTCCCAGCAAAAATTCCTAGGAATCCTGGATTCTACAGGACATCTTTTTTTTTCCCTTAACAAATGCCAGGATTTATCTAATTGTGCTGAGTTCTAAGAGGTGACTGGTCGCGGTGAATTAGAGGTTAGGATTGCCCACAGAAAGAGAACCTGGGGTTCAGGTTCTCCCTCTGACACTTGCTAAGCATGTAATTCTGGGCCAGCCCTAATCTCTCTGCACCTTAGCCCCGTCCCCACCCTTTACTTCCTAAATCCCAGCTGGCTGGTTATCCCAGGTTCCCACACCCAGAGCTCCTCCGGCCACCAGATACAATCAAAGATCCTTTCTGAAGTCATACTAATAAACTCCAGGGCCAGGTATCATACAAGTACTTTAAATGAGATGATATCTATAACAGAAGATAGCTTTGTTCCTTAATCTCAGCACTGTTCTAAATTTAGGTCCAGTTAAATTAATAAACTCTAATAAATTCTTCAATTTTAAAAGCTCTGAGAAAGTCTTTGGATAACTCACTTCCTTTTATATGAGGGGCTCTGGACTGTGTATTGTGGTGTCCCATACTCTAATTAAGTGTGGTTTTGTTTATGGATTTTAATTTTAACACCACATTTATATCCCAATAATCATCACCCACAATACCCATCCTCATTACAGACAATAAAACAGTTAAACTAAACTAACGATACCACTACAACTGAGTATGTCCCGTTCCATGCCAGTGAACCACCACCTCCCTAACAAGGAGATCTATGTTTCAACATCCGAAGTCCAGGACCAACTTTGAACTTTATTTTAAAGCACTCAGCACAGGGCCTAGAATGCAGTAACTACTTTATAAATATTAGCTATTATTGTTGGTGTTGGTATTAATGATGATGATGAAGCAGCCAAAATATACATAGTCCTTTAAAATTTGCAAAGTTTTTTATACAAACTAACTCATCTTACCAGAGGGAAGTGTTGGGAGGGGGGGTATTTTAGTTTGCAAAGGTACAGAGATGACAAGTAGACCCATGGGGAAGTACACTAACACTTCCTTAACAGAAGTAATGAAAGGGTTTTTTTTTAATGTTATTTTTTTTCCCAAAGTAATGAAAGTTTTGATTTGATTGTGGTTCCAGAAATGGAGAGGGGAGGGACAGCTGGGGTCAGCCTTAAATGGAGGGATTTGACAAAGGGGAGAAGGAGGCAGTCTAGGGTGGGATTCTAGAGATGAAAGGGTCAAGTCCTCGGGGCATGAGTCAGAAAACCACTGGGGAGTAAAGGCTAGCCTGGCTAGGATAGGCCCAGTCCACAGAGGCACCAACCACCAGACCACCAAGCCTTGGATACATATTGATCAGAGCCCAGACTTGATGCCCAGTGCTCTTCCCCACCCTCTCCATCCCCATTTGACAGTTTACCCTTCTCACAAACAAAAGGACTCCCCACCATCAGGGAATAGCTTCCTTTCTCTAAAATCCCATGGAAATCATTAACCACTTTCCCAGGCTACCTCGGAGTCATGATTGGAAGAAATGTGTGGGAGGGCAGGGCAGGGAGCCTGCTCTGAAACACCAAGGAAGCCACAGAGCTGAGAGCCGATTCCTGGGTCAGCGAAAAGGTCCAAAAGTGAGATCTGAAGAAGAAATGAGGCGGTGATGAGACACAGATTAGAGACAGGACAAGTGTTTCTTCTTTGTTTCTTTTTTTTTTCACTTTTTCGTAGCTCTGACTGTTAGGACATTTTTACATAAAGTGAGAAGTTCCCTGATTAGGGTTAATGAACGTCATATAGTGTGTGTGTGTGTGTGTGTGTGTTACATACACATAGGATGACGACGCTTCTTTAATGGCACCAAATACTGATGATTGTTTTTAATGAGCTTTCTGCCAAGCAACAAAAAAGAAAACCCTGGCCCCCAATACACACAGATGCTAAGACTCTCATTCCAGCCAAGATTATTATGAAAGGCTGGATGAGAAACAAATGGAAGCTGGAGTGAGGGATAATTAATGAGAAATGCAGGTGTCTGGATGGAGGGGAAATCAAGGAAGGGCAAACACGTGTTTCCAAATAATTAGCAGTTCTTCGAATACACACACACACACACACCAACCCCCTACACCTCCCCCGCAGCTCGGGTAAATGTGTAAATTCTTTGAGGCAAAGGAAAAAAAAGAAGATGGCCGATAACTAAGCCTCCTCCAAATCACTGAAACACTCCCGTGGCTCTGGATAGCAATGCAGAAAACCACCCGCTGACATCTATCTTCGGAGCTAACAGTAAAGGAAGTTCTCTGAATTGTTGATATTTGTCCCTGGAACGTGGAGAGAACGTCGAGTCCTTAGGGGCCACTGTGTCCAACCCCTTCACTTTACAAAGACACTGAAGCCCAGGGCAGTGGGGTGACCCTTGTCCAGGGGTCCAAGGCCGATGCTAACCCAGGTCTTCCCAAATCCGTGCTCTCTCTAGGACACCCTCATGCCTCCCAATGCACATTCCTACATTCGGAGACAGACTCTCCTCTCCTCTTTGGTTCTTGTTAGAATGTCCTCCTTTCCTGGCTCAGGTCCCATGACCTCCAGGCATGAGGACAGTTGCTACAGGTTACTTCCTCACTGGAGAATGTCCAGAGAAGGCTGACCCAGAGTCAGTTAAAAATGTTAATGATGAAAGACAGTATGGTCCAGCACCTTGGACTTGAAGGCAAAGAGTCTTGGATTCAAATTCCACCTTAGACTCAGTATTCATGTGACTCTGGGCAAGTCACTACCTCAGTGCTGCTATTAACCCCATTTTTTGTGGGGGCCTTTTGGAGGGCAATTGGTGTTAAATGACTTGCCCAAGATTACACAGCTAGGTTGTTTTTGTGTGTGTGTGTTAAGTGTCTGAGGCCGGATGCGATCCCAGGTCCTCTTGACTCTGGGACCAAGCGCTTTACTCACTGCAACACCTAGCCACCCCCTATTATCCCCATTTTACAGATGAGAAAACTGAGGCTGAGAAAGAGTAAATGACTTGTCCAGGGTCATATAGACAGTAGCTGAATTGTGGGGGAGGGGTTGCCTTTTTTTGTATCCCTAACACTTAGCAAGGTACTCAGAACATAGTTGGGGTTTAATAAATGTCAGGGGACTGTTAGCTGATTAGGGACATCTGAGGCAAGATTCAAACTCAGGTCCTCCTGATGCCAAATCCAATGAGATCATGAACACAAAGGGCTTTGTAAGTCCCACAAATGGCAGCTACTGGTAGCCAGTTGAGGGAAAGGAAGGTTCTAGACCAGGGATTTTATCAGCGAAAGGAACTCCTGTGGCCAGAACTTCCTCTGAAGATTCAGGACGGCACCTCCTCTGTGACCAATGGTCTTGGAAGGCTGTTCCAAGCACTGAGAAATCAAATGACTTGATCAGAGTCAAGAGTGAAGCATTTATTAAGCACCTACTATGTGCCTTGCCTACAACTAGCATCAATTTCAAGTTTTCCCAACTCGGAAGTTAGCTCCCTATCCACTCTTATTTTTATTAAAAGGGGGATTTCAAAGAGCCATTCAGGGAGTTGTCCCCCTGGTCCTCTCAATGACAATGTATCTTTACAGGGCCTGGGAGGCCCAAGTCGCCTCCTATCCCCCACTCACCGGGTGCATCGATTGAGCATCAAACCCAATTCTCCACTAGCTTCAGGAGCACAAACAAACCTGTCCTTCCATCTAAGGCCCAGGGTGAGGGGCCAAGTTGTGCCTGGCTATGCTTTCTCCCCTACTGCCCAGCTGGTGTGACCTGGAAACCAGGCCCAACAACTGTGCTAGAGAAAAGAGCCCCTGGAATAACAGTGAAGCTGGGCTGCCAAGCTGCCTGGGACACTTTCCCCAAGGTTTCTCACCCATACGAGCCTTGTCTGACTCTTAAGAGACACTCACTCGTCTTCTCAGCCCCATTGTATAGTTTGAGAAAACAGACACAGTGGGGCAGGAGCCCCCAGTTCTCCGAAATTCACTCTTCCAGAGGGCCCATGGATAGATTTCAGGAAGTTTATGAACATGATAGTGGGGGAAAAATCAATATTTTATTAGCCTTCGATTTTCTTTGTGACTCGATGTATTTTATTTTAAACATTTAAAACATTACTCTGAGAAAGACTTCTTGTTGCCGTTCAGTCGTGTCTGGTTCTCGGTGACCCCATTTGGGGTTTTCTTGGCAAAGATCCTGCAGTGGTTTGCCATTTCCTTCTCCAGCTCATTTTACACATGGGGAAACTGAGGCAAACAGGAGGCACAGCTAGGAAGTGTCTGAGGCTGGATTTGAGCTTAAGTCTTCCTGATTCAAAACCTCGTGCTCCATTCACCGAGCCACCCAGCTGCCAGGCTTCAGACTGTCCATCAGACCGTCTACCACACACACACACATACACACACACACACAGAAGAGTTACAACTCCTGGACTAGCCTCGGGTCAAACAAAAAATAGTCAACAGACTTTACAGAGTGCCCCACCCTGGGGAGGAGCTTCGGTTACCCTCATTCTTCTGAGGAGGCGGCTGGAGTCAGGACCTGCCTGAAGTCACACAGCACCAGGGATCCCGGATCCAAGCCCATGACACAGCCCGGTGTAGAAGATCCAGGTTCACATCCTGTCCTCATCTGCAAAAATGAAGGTTTTGGCCCAGGAAGCGTCTGGGGCCTTCTAAGATCTAAATCTTTAATCCTAGAACCCTTGTCTTCCTGACCCCGAGGCCCCCTCTTGGAACCAGGTGGGCCTCTCCAGCTGCCGAGGAATCAGGAAATGTGGGTCTGAATCTCCGCTTAGCAGTCTGGGGGTGTGGGCTAGATGGCCTCAGGTGTTCTTCAGCTCCAACAATCTAAGCTCTACAACAGTATTCCCAAGACTGGGAAGGTTGGGGAAGAAGGCATCTTCATTGTTTCTCCCTCTGCCATTTTTGTATCAAGGAGTCAGAGGACGGATCCTCTACTAATTAACAACAGGGAACGTCAAGGCTGAATAACTGGCACATGGCGGCTTCCCCTCCAGAGTTCACCTTTCTACCTCTGACAGTCTGAAAACCCAGCTCCCTCCAGGATCTCCATCAAAATCACAACTCCCTCATTAAGTGCTTTGCTTCCACAGTGGCATTTGCTTCAAGTCTAATTAAGATTAGAGAGAAAGAAACCATAGGTAGCTTGCTTCTGATTCAAAATAGTTCAGGTCATTTGCTAGTGCGTTTTTTTTTCCTTTGATTTCTATGACATCTTTTTAAATAGGGTGAAGAAAACAGATTTGCTTTATAATAATTATTGTTAACTTTTACTTTCTTGTACATCTAGGTTGATTTGAACTCAGGCAAAAATGCAAATGGGTATCAACTGTCAAACATATTAACATACCAATGGAGAATTTTTTTTAATTGCTTTAAAAACATGGTGAGATTGTTAACTTTGGCGTGCTTGGTCTCCTGCAACTCAGAGCAGTTAAAGATTTCCAAGCCTTCCCAAATCAGGCGGATTGGACTGAGGCCTTCCTGATCTCCAGCCCAGCCAGCCCTCTTTTCTCCGCCACCTCCATGACCCAGGAGATCTTGGCCCAATGACTTTCCCTTTCTGGGTCTTGGCCTCCTGCTTTGTAAGTGATGGGGGCTGACCCAGAAGACCTTTTAAACTCAAGAGCTATAATCCTATGGTCCCATGGGTGACCCTGTTCCCTCCTCTGTAAAATGGATGAAATGACCTGCAAGGTTCCTGCTTGCTCTAAATCTAGGACCTGACAAGCCCAGGTCATGACCCTGTGTCCTCACATCCCTTCTCAAGCTTAGTCTCATTCCCTGGCTACTGCCCCTTCTAGCGTGGGGAACGGGGCAGAGGTGGAGGAGGGAGATGAGCAGCGGGGGAGGCAGAGGAAAGAACGCCAGAAAACTCTCCCGTGACTCCTGTTGGCCTTCTCATGTCGGCCTCCTTCCTTCTCTCATTCTCCCCCAGGCTCCGTTGGTTCCTGACTTCCTTCTCTTCCATTTTCCAGCGGCCTTCTCACCCCAGAAGATGCCTCCACCCGTGCTTCCTTCTCCTGACCGGCCACTTCCTCCATTTTAAGGAAATGCTCAAGCTGGCTAAGTTCTCTCCTTCATTTCCCTACTGGCTTCACTCCTAACTCTCTTCTGAATTAATGCTTCCGGACTTGACTTTCCTTAGTCTTCAGAATGGGGAAGCCAGCACCAGTGACCCTGTCTTGTTGTAAGGATCAAACCAGACAATGCTGGGGAAAGGTCTGCATTCAGAAAGTCTGAGTTCACTCTCCCTTATACCACACTGCCTTTCTCATGGCCTCTCCCTCTAAGCCTCATTGTCTGTACGGAGGAAGAAACTAGACCTAGCCCTGCATTCACAGCCAAAGCCCCTTCCTGCAGTCCATGTCGATAGGATGACGATTACACTTTTATTCTCTTCTGTCTCATATTAAAATTGCTCCTCAAAGTAATTACAGGGGTGAGTTTCTGAGCCTTTTCAGAAACAAAGGAGCTTCTCAGGTCACCCTTCCAGCGCCCAGTCCTTTCTCCCCTACCTGGACTTGGGTTCCATGACCACCATCCATTTATATTTTCCAACAGCAAAGGACAAACTTCCCAGGCTGACACTCCTAGACAATAAAGCCATCCTGGCCTTGGGAAATTTGACAAGGCAGTAATTTGATCCTGGACTCTAAATTTGCATGCAGTTATTATTTAAGATTTCTTTCCTGCCAACTTTCAAGAGGGCCTGAAGAGGCAAGTATAGCATCCTGACACACACACACTCACTCACACACACACACAAACACACTCACACACAAACACACACTCACACGCACACAAACACACACTCACTCACTCACACACACAAATACACATACAAACACACACACAGAGGCAAAGGTTCCAAACCCCATCCAAAGTAAACCAATTTCACTGGTGCCACTGACTGACTTCAGTGAAGTGGCCAAGCTTTTCCGATTTCCCTCCAGGTAATAGATGAGGTCTCCAAAACAGAACAATTCTCTAAACAATTACATTGCATTTCCCCTTCCAATACCTTTCCCTTCCACTCACTTTTATCAAAGAATGCTTTATTTCCATAGAGGAAGAAGCAGCCAAGACCAGCCCTCGGGTTAAGGCTTTTTAAAATAAAAATAGGTTTTGTTTAACCCTAAACAATCCCTTCATTTCTTCTCTTTTTTTTTTTTTTTGGAGTTGGGTTTAAGTAACTTGCCCAAGGTCAGGAGGCTAGGTTTTTTGAATCTCCACATTTCTTAGGATTCCTCTTCACTAATTCTCTTTGCCTGTCAAACTACCTGCTAGCTGTTCTCTCAAATCTACTATTTAATCTTCCCTTTGCCCTTCTCACCTCCACCCTACCTTCCTCCAAAACACAGCTCAGGTGCCCTCGGCTCCAAAGCCTTTTCTTCAGCCCGCCCCCAATGGTAGGGTTCCCCCCTCTAGAAATTACTTTGTCTTTTCTTATCTATAGACATGCCGTATCTCTCCTCCCCTACCCCACCAAGGAACATAAGTGCTTGGAGGTTGGGGCGTCTTCCTCTGGTCTCTGTATCTCCTACTGCAGCTAGCATGGCTTCTTACATGAAACTGAGCTTATCAGCATGAATATCCCTTCCAAAAGAGGAGATCGAAGCCTAGCCACACCTGCCTAACCTGTTCCATTCTTGTCGCTGTCTTCGGCCCAGTGAACCTTGGGAGAGGTAGGAGTCTATCAAACTTATTGGGGGAGGGAGGGTCTTCCTCCATGCTTCATGACATCATGTGGACACAAATGTGGTCCTTTGTTCTTCTTTCTCTCATCACATGACCAGCCCAGACATTTCTTTGATGATATGTTTCCCTCCAAGGATGTGCTGGTGCCTGCCTAGGCTCACCAGGTGCTTTCCCAGGCTCACCAGGTGCCTTCCCATTATCTTCTTAGAACTTGACATTTTCAGTTCTTTGCAGGTCTAGAAGTCACTGCCAGCAGAACCTTGGTACTAGCTTGGCAGGAGGAGCTACCACCACCCAGAGGAGGCACTACCTTCAGGTGTTGGACTGACAGAGTCAGCCGGGAACCACAGGTCTTGGGTTCAAGGTCAGGCTTGGCCACTGACATGGTGCACTACTCTGAAACACTCACTTAGAAAACCTGACTCCCTGAAAGGACACCTCGAAAAAAACCACACACATGCACACCCTTTCCTCCCCAATTCCCTTTAATGGTAGCACTTCCTGTTGATTATTTCCAATTTATCTTGTATATTTCTGTGGATTGTATGTTGTCTCCCTCATTAGACTGGGACCTCCTGGAAGGCAGGGGCTACTTTTACCTTTTCTTGTACGCCCAACACTTAGCACAATGCCTGGGACACCGAAGGTGTTTAATACGGTAAGTGTTTACTGGGGGACTGACACACATAATGTGCCTTAAGGTTTACAAAACCTTCTGTCAAACCAACTCTATGACTTATACAGATTATTCTTATACCCATTTTTGAAACAAGGAAAAAATGAGACTGAGAGAAAAGTTGTGATTTCCTCGTGGTCACACAGTGGGAGAGCTCTGATCCCAAGCCAAGCTCAGGACTCAATCCTATGCTCAGAATGACAATCTGAGGCCACGGAGTCCCACCCAGCTTAGATGCAGAATTCCTACAACATCCCCAACAAGAAGACATCCGCTATTTGCTTGGAAACTCCAAGCAAGGGGGAACTCATGGAAGAAGGCCAATGATACTTTTGGAGGTCTGTTATTATGGTTATTGTAGAATACCATTCTGTTTTTATTTTATTGTTACAAATAAAAGCACTTTAAAATTGGCAAAGTGCTTTAAATATGCTCTCTCATTTGGTCCTCAGAACAATCCTTTAATTTGGATATGATTATCATTCTCATTTTACAGTGAAGGTGACTGAGGCGGAGAGGTAAAGTGACTTGTCCAAAGTCACACTGCCAGTAAGTATCAGGATTTGAATTCAAGTTTCCCCAACTCCAAGTCTCAGCATTCTATCCACTGTGCCACCTAGCTGCCTAATAACCATTTCCTTTATCATGGCTACATCTACATTTTTGCATTATCCCACCCCAGCCCTGACAGCTCCCCTTGCTCCCCATTCTGCCTCCTCTGGGGCCAAGCAGAAAATCTTATTTCTCTTCCCATGATAGCCTTTTAACTACTTGAAGACAATGAGCAAGTTTCCATTCTTGGCTTAACTGTGTATGACTAGGCTTCTGAAGCTAAATCTGGGGTCCCATGGGTCAAGAAAGCTTTGTTCTCCCAGCCTCCACAGCACTGCTAGGCTCCCTTTCTTCCCCTCACCTCTGGGTGTGCTCCAGGAATGAAAGGGAAAGATGAAGAAATTAAGGCTGCTCAAAAAACTCTGGAAAGGAAGAAATCATAAAAAAGGGGAAAGGACCCACATGTATAAAATTATCTATAGCTGCTCTTTCTATGGTGGCAAAGAACTGGAAATTGAGGGGATGTCCATCCATTGGGGAGTGGCTAAACAAGTTGTGGTCTATAAATGTGATGGAATATTACTGTGCTACAAGAAATGGTAAGCAGGCAGACTTCAGAAAAGCCTAGGAAGACTTACATGAGCTGATGCTGAGTGAAGTGAGCAGAACCAGGAGAACTTTGATCAACATGATTTGATGACCAACTTTAAAAAGACTCAGTTCTCAGAAATGCAGTGCAGATTGAAGCACACTGTTTTCCACTTTTTTTTGGTTGTTTTGTTTTTTCTTTCTCCTGGTTTCTTCCTTGTGTTCTAGTTCTTCTTTCACAACATGACTAATGGAAAATATGTTTAACATGATTGTACATGTATGTCCTATGTCAGATTGCATGCTGTCTTCAGGAGGGGGGAGGGAAGGGAGGAAGGGAGAAAATTTTGGAATTCAAAATCTTACAAAAACAAATGTTGAAAATTACCTTTACATGTAATTTAAAAAAATAAAATATTATTTGGTGCAAAAAAAAATTTGAGAGGGGGGGAGCGGGCCAGCACACAGTCATACACCAGTCATATTCTAAAAGTTCCTTGCTAACAGTCATTTGCAACACATAATCCATTTTCCCCAAATTTCCCAATGTTACATGCAATGATGAGGTTTCTAAGTGAGACCAAATAGGTCTACTCAACTAATAGTGAGACTAAAGTGCTAGCTAGGGACAGGCAAAGCAAACGGTAGCACTGCCAAGCTAGTCATTAAAACAGAAAATGGGAAGATCAAGAAATTAAGTTTTAAAAATCATATAAAGTCAATACTGACACTTAAGAAGAAACAGGTGTCATTCATTGAGTTAAATAAATATTGACTTTTTAAGCATCCATCTGCTTGGGAACTTGGAAGCATTCCAAATTTAGATCACACAGACTCAACCATCCTAGGATTTATAGTTCAATATAGATGAAGGCATTGAGATGGGACAGTGGAAATAATGTTGCATCTAGAGTCAGGAAGACATGAGTTCAAATCCTACCTCTGATCCATACTAGCTGTTCGACCTTGGCCAAATCATCTCACCTCGAAGCTTCAATTTTCCCAATTCTAAAATGGGGAAAATACTAACACCCACTTTGGGGTTGTCATGAAGACCCAATGAACTAACTTATTGTAAAACGCTTTGCAAAGCTCTGTAAATACTAGGTAAGAGGACAAAATACAAATACAGAATACTAGAGGCATTAGATGAAGGGTGATGGTAAAGTAAATGGAAACATTTCTGCAGACTCTGAAGAAGACTTCTGAGTACTTGGAAGCATTTCAGATCTTTCTGTAATAACTGAACAAAAAAGGGAAGAGAACAGAGGGCATGTTGAGGAAAGACTGATTGAAGTAAAACTAGCAGGCATAAGCTTGAAAAATTAGAGGGAAAGGATGGGGCATGAAAGCACATCCTCCTGGATGAGGATGAAGAATGTAGGAGGGAAGACATTGACTTTAACAGTGCTGCCAGCCACTAGATGGCGAACTCAACCTAGGGCAGCTTGGTTGCTGGCTAAACAAGGAAATGGTAACTAGGAAGAAGGAGACAGGATAGGTGACCATTTTTAAGTATGACCTCTTTGGAGAACAAGACTTCTGTTCGGTCCTGTAACACACTACAAATGAAGCAGAAATGATTTAGAAATATCATGAGAGGAGTTCTCTACAAGGGTAGTACAAAACTCAAACAAAAGCCATACATGAGGAACCCTGAGGCTGCACACGGACTCAGAAAACCAAGTTTCAACATTATTTATGCTCTGTTGCAGTTTGTATTTATTTTTAAGGTATTGCATTTACTCTGGTTGTACAGCCACACTCAGGAGTGTTGCCTGCCCCTGTGATTGACGGCTCTGAACTACATTGCTGTTCTGCATCAGTACAGATAACAACGTGTTGACTAAACGACCAACTATTGATTATACATCTTGTATGCTGGTACAGGGCCCTTGCTTTGCTGTGAAACTTTGGTTCTGCCTCTAAAGATTAGGGATGGAAGGGGAGGGAAAGGGCCCATACACTGCAAGAAAAAATGTGCTTACAAAGAAGCAAGAGGTCACATTTTACCCAGTCCAGTGTATCGCTGTTCCTCTTCCCTAATTACCATTTGGCATCAGTTCAGGTATACTCTGAAATACCTATGACCTTACTTCTCTACCTCCTTCCAATCACCAATGGCTACATAAGGTTGGCATGAGAGGAAAACTAAATCGATCTATTAAATTTCTATAATTAAGTAAACCATGGAATCTTAGGGGCTGGAAGGGACCTCAGAGGTCATCTTCACTACCTGTGTCTTAGTTTAGTCGAAGGCTTACAGAGAAGGCATCCAAACATGTTAATTATTCATACCACACCTGTCTTTGTTTACTGAAGATAACAGATCTGGCTGTAAATATATCCTGATAAACCAGTCCCCTGTTTAGCAGTCATGAAGGGAGAGGATTTGAGATTCTCCTTCAGGTAGTAAGCTAGGGAAATTTGGACTTTCCCATTCTCCTTACTAAGGGCAATGTGCTGTTCTCCAACAAAGTCCTTCCCTGACACCTTGTGTTTGAGTCTAGATGACCTTGACTAAAGAATGAAATCCTTGAGGGTAAGATCTGGTCTGTCCACATCTCTCCAGAGTCTAACAGAGCCTGGCAGGTAAATGCTTGCTGATTGACTGACTATGAAAAGGAGTTGGAATTCTGGAAGGTCCCACTAAGCTGGCTTCAATTATTGGCTGAAGGCCTATCTTAGAGTACCAGCCTGGCTAAGGGCAGAGAGGCTAAGATCAAGTTTAGACACCAGGGTAGGAATATTTTTTTCACTATAAAAACTCATGAAAATGTCATTCAGGCACATGTCAGATGTAACCCCAAATCAATAACTATAATCACACTTGTAACAAGAAAATTGAGAATCTATGCCTTTTTTAACATTTCAGAAAAGTGTTTCTAGATACATGCTACAAGGAAGCATTATCTGTCTCAACAAAGATTGATAAGGTCCTCAGCAACAGGGCCTATTATAATCGGTTAATGCCAGTCATTAGAGATGCAAAAATAGTACAACCATTATAAAACATCGAAAAACATTATCTTAATTAAGGAGGAATCAGTAGGTACTAAGAGGGTCAAAGACTCTCCCCAGAATGGGAGCTAGGAAAGCCTGGGTTCAAATTTCACCCATAACACTTATCATTATCATCATTATCAACTGGGTTCAGTAAAGCTCTCCAAGTCTGTTTCTTCAGTGGTAAAAGGGGGAGAGTCTCTGTAGAATTTACCACATAAAAGTGTTGGGGACAAAGAAGACAATGTATGCAGCACGCTCTGCAGGTGCTGAATCAAGGCTGGAGAGGCAGCCACATGACCAGGTGGACTTGGAGTCAGAAAGACCAGAGTTCCAATCCTGCCTCAGAGCAGTTTTGTGCAACCCTAAGTAGCTGAAACTCAGTTTGCCCTTCTGTAAAATGGGGAGAATTGTGGCACCTCCTTCACAAGCTGATGTCGATCAAATGAGATAAAATATGTAAAATTCTTTGCAAACCTTGAAGCACTGGACATGTATGTGTGCTCACACTCATGTGACTCATGCTGTCATCAGATAATGCTACCTCATTCTCATCTCTTTTTTTTTTTGACAAAATAAGTCTGAGGACAAGTCACTCAACCTACTATTATTCTTTTATTTTAACACGCTGTGGCCCACTACTCAGATAGCTATCCCAACCACATTTTGTAACTGAACCAGAGAACTGGCGAATGTCAGCTTGACCAGTTTAGAAGCCTTGAAAGCGTCTCCTGAGCAATTCTAGGAGCAGGAAGGACAGACAGCAGGACATGGACCGCTTCACGGTCCCGATTGGTTTTAATGGCTTCTCCTTAGTCTCTATCTTGTGAAAGCCTTTCCTTCCAGACTGTTTGGAGATCATAAATATGTGGTATGGCAATGTCTCTTTAAAACCCCCCACTAATTTTTATGGATTGTTGTTATGTCTGGGCTTTTGCGGGCAAGCACTCTGACTGTGATCATGACCCCAAGTCCATCATAGTCTACTAGTTGAAATCGAGGACTGTATTGTTATTGTTAGTGTAATAATAATACCAAAATATTACTATATTTCATAAGCTATAATAGTGAAAAATTATATTTTATAAACTGTAATATCGGAGAAACTAGAAAGTACATTCTGGCTTCTTGATTGACTTTCTCTCTTCTGAAAACTAAAATACTCTACATGTGGACTCAGGAAAAGTCACAAAGGCTTGACCCAGTGGAAATGGGCCTGTACACATCATAAGAAGTCGACACAGAGCTCAGGCCCCTGAGTCTTCTTCTTTATCTGGGGAGTCTGAGCTGAGCTTTTACTGTTTTGAAGACCAAAGGACTCTTGTCAATACACGTCTTTAACATGGACCCTACAATTAATGCCAAATCAGTGGATCTGAGTGATACCAAGAAAGGCTGGCCCTGGGGAGTCAGGATGATCTGAGTTCAAGTCCTGCTTTCTGACATATGCTGAGTCATGTGACCATAGAGAAGTTAATGTATCAAGGCCCTGGACTTTTTAGGACAATAATGAATAATAACAATTACAAACAAGGCACTGATAACACATTCAGGAAAGGAGTTTCCTATGGCACAAGGTCCAGAGCACAAGCCTAGGCACACTGGGCTGAATGGAAAGTCAAAGGGAATCACCAAATGAATTAGTTATAAAGGGAACAGTGTAACATTCCTTTGGTCCTCATTAAAGGCTGCAATTTCAAGGCCATAGTGGAGATTTAGAGATCATCTCATTCAACCTTTCATCTGACAAATAAGACAAATGAAATGACTTGTCCAAGGTCACCAGGCTAGTCAGAGGCAGAATGAGGAGACACAAAGTCAAAGGACTGAGGGGTGAATGGGAGTTTCTGTCTCCCCTCTAGGATGTATACAGAGGTTTGTATGCACACTGTCTCCCCCATTAGTATGTAAGCACCATGAAGGAAAGGAATGTTCTGGCCTTCCCATATATCCTCAGCAGTGCCTGGCAAAGAATAAGAACTCAGTAACTGCTTAGTGACTAATTGCTCTAGTTCAGCCCCTTCGGTTTTTAAGTGAGAAAACTGTGGCCCAGCAAGGCAGAGAGTACTCCAGTCACCGGGTGGCAGAACCCAACTGGACCTCCCCCGTCCTCAGACTTTAACCCCAGAGTTCTTGCCACATCAGCACACCCAGGGATCCTGATTCCTACATTTTTATTTTTATCTTGAAATCTAGTAACACAATCATACCTTAGGCTGGTACAGGGGCCAACTGTTTACAAAATACTTTCACATATATAGTAGGATCCCAGGCTAGAGTGGCGATTTCTCTGAGTCTTAGAAAGGTGCATGTGGACCCAGCAGGATTGCCCTGTATCATGAGGTCAGAGGTGCTTTCTGTCCATTGAGGCCAGCTCTCTCTATCCCTGAGACATATATAAAGGGCTTCAAGGGGTTAATACCCATTACTCAGAGTTGCAGGAGGACACAGACAAGGGTTGTCCAGGATGGGCAAGCATGAATGGGTTATGAACTCTGTCCCTGCTGGAAATGGTAAAATCTATGAGCTCAGGAACATCCAGGCTCCCATTCATTAGGTCCTCCAAGCAGCCAAGCCTTGGGGAAACCGCAGGGAAGCCAAGTCTCAGGTGAAGAGATGTGGTCTGCCTCCTCCACCACTGCTCTCCCACAGTATGAGGAAGTTACCAGCCCCTGGGATCAGACACCCCATGACTTCTCTGGTCTCCTTGGTTCTAACGTCAGGGTATTGGGTAGGATCATGTGGTGGGTTTGGTTATATTGCCTCAGGCCAGAGGCTGCTCATGGGAAAGGAAGAGGAGGAAAATCAGAGATGGCAAGCTGAAGAAGGGGTAAGACAGAGAATAAAGCCTCACGCAGGCATTTCCAGCCTAAGTACTCACCAAGCAATTTCAACCTCCTTCAAGAGCTCCAGCAAAGTATTAGAACAAAGAGGCAGCAAAGAGTCCACAAGGTAAATGTGGCAAGCTGAGGTCACACAGCCCTTGATGGGAATAAGAACGTGGGTTTGGTCTCTCAAACCCTAAGGAAGTAGGTTGGGTCCAGGGTGAGCTCCAGGGCTGACCAGGTACTTCTCAAGGAGCCCAGAAAGAGGATGGAGAAGACAGAGGGACGTAGAGTTGGGGGGGGGGGGTGAGGGCCTCCAATTAGGCCACGAGGAAGAGGAAGCATCCAATGCACTGAGCTCAGGATTCTCCAAATTCCCGGCTGCATAGGTAGGGAAGTAAGGGGAAACCCCAGAGGGGAACCTATCCCAACCACGCCCCAGAAAGGTCTTATTTCCTGCACTCGGAAGGTCTGAGCCAAGGCTGAGTTTGGGGAAATGGTGGGTAGTGCAGCCAGGACCTAGTACGGGTCATCCCCAGCAGGAGGCACACCTTTTCTCTGGGACAGGGTGGGGCACCTTATGGGCACATGCCAGGCCCGCCAATCCGGCAGATACGGTCAATCCCATAGGCTCGGACCCTAAATTCCCGAGACTGTTGGTGCACGGCGGACCCTCCCCTCTCCACCAGGGCGCGGAGCTGCGATCCCCACCCCATTCCTCCGTGGAGGCAGCGAAAGCTGGGCACCTCGCTCCCAGAGGGGGATCTATAGAGAGGCTGCCAGTGCCTTGGCATCCGGTATGGGGGGGCCCTCCAACCTGGTACGGCCCTACACCTCTGCCCACCTCCTCCCGGTTCATCGTCGCCCAGAGGCGAGCTGCCTGCCAGGCGGCTCCCGTGGCCCCAGGGACAAGGCTCGGGGGCCGCCCCAGACTCGGCTGCCGCTGCTACTCCGGCCCCCACCAGCGGCAGCCCCGGGGAGTCCAGCCAGGGCGAGCGCCCCGGGCTCCCCTGCACAGCCCTGGCCGAGCCTGCGTGCGCCCGGGTCTTGGCCCCGGCGCGGGCCCCGATTCCGGCCCCGGCTCCCCCAGCCCCCACCCCAATCCCGGCACCAGCCCGGGCCGTGGCTTACCTGCCAGTCCGCAGCAGCCTCGGGCGCCCGCCGCCGCCAAGGTTAAGAGCGCCGGGCTGGGAGGCAGCGGAGGAGGCGCGCGCCTCCGGCCATCAACGCTCCTCCGGCCGTGGGGCCGGGCCGGGCGGCCGTGACCACTGCCCCGCAGCCGGGCCGAGCCGCGCACTGCGCCCCTCTCGCGCCCGGGGCCGGCGATGCCAGCGGGGCCAGCAGCGCCAGCGCGGGCGGCCAACTCCCCGGCAGCGCCCCCGGCTTTGGCCACAACTTCTTTGCACGCTCAGCCTGGCCTGGCGGGCTGGGGAGGGAGGAGCCCGACGGGCCCGGGGCGGGGCCCCGCGGGGCCGGGGGCGGGGCCCGAGGACCCCGGGGGGCCGAGGCACGCGCTCTGCCACCAATAAGGGCGCGCCTCTCGGCAAGGAAGGAGGGGCGAGAGGATTCCATGACGTAGGACTGGGAGCTCTGGCCTCTCCCTGGGGCCAGGTAAGGGCCGAGGTGGAGGAGGCGGAGGAGGCGGAGGAGGGGCCCACAGATCCTAGGATCCTAGATCCCGAACGGGTAGGGACCCCCGAGGCCTCACCGTGCGTTCCACTCATTGCACAATTTGGGACATTAAAACCCACAGAGGGGGAGCGACCACCCAGGTAGCGAGCATCAAAGGTGAAATTTGAACCCAAGGCCTCTGACTCTAGGCTCAGCGCTCTTTTCACTGTACCAGGTTGAAAGGGTAGGTTTGAGAGTAGGGTTTTCCTTCTTAGGAAAAGAGGGGCCCACCAGAGAGATAGATGTGGAGCGGGGAGACATGTGAGCCAGAGGAGATGCTGGGGTGAGGAGAACTATAGGAATGTCCCCAGGGCCCGAGGTGGCATCCAGAGGTGACGCGCGGGCAGTCAGGAGGAATTGGGATTGTTGAGACGGGAAAAAATGTGATAAAACTGGAGGTAGGAGGGGGGTTCGGTGTGGGCACTGAGGGGGGCACAGATGTGGTGAAAGAGGTTCAGAACAATGCAGATGTTGGGGCCGCTGGCTCAGATCTGACAGGCGCTGTACCCTGCAAAAAATGTGTTTGCGTGCATATGCGTGGTGTGTGTGTGTGTTTTGTGTGGTGTGTGTATATGTGTGTGTTGGGGGAAGGAAATCAAAAGGGCGGTGTGGTCAGCAGTTCTTAGGCTAGTGGGGGGTAGGGGGGGGCGGGAGGAACAGGAAGGAAAATCCAGATGTGCCCAAGGCACCTAAAACTGAAAGGGCTCTCCCCCATAGGCGGTTGCATTTACAAACCTCAAAAGATTCCCCCACTACCTAAGGGGGGGGGGGGGGGGGGGGGGGGGGGGAGGGCTGGAGAGAGGGGCCATGGAGGGTCCTTCTCACTACTGGAGGCATGGTTCTTCCCTTCCTGGTCTCCCTATCCCATTTCTATTCCCAATTTTTCCAAGATAGTTTAGCTTTGAGCTGTTCGGTGCCTCCTTCACCCCCACCCCCACCATCCCCCATGCGGAAAGGCTCGAGGTAAGGATAGTCCAAGGGGTGCCGAGTAGCCAAAGTGGGCAAGGTCAGCAAGGACCGGCGGCCGATCTCGGATTTCCAAGATTTCAGATCAAAGGATTCTACCTAGGATCGGAAGCCCACCTCCCCACTTTCGGAAAGGGGCGTCCTGTACTTCTTAGAGCAATGTGGGAATCTGCCTCTATCTCTCTGCCCTCTCTCTCAGTCTCTCTCTGTCTCTTTCTGTCTCTCTCTCTTCCCCCCCCCTCCAAAGGTTTAACCCTATTTCCCACACACACATACACACACACTTACACCCGAGTCTCTGCCGGGGTTTAGACTCTACCTTATCTCACCTCCAGTCTTTCAACAATCGCTGTGGGATTCTTTGCATTATATAAGAAAAGAAAACCTTGTATTTCCTTTCTCCTGCCTTCTTCCTTCCCCCAGTCCTCTGTCATCTCCACCCCTTGTCTCTGACTCTATCTAACTCTGTCTAGCTCGGCTCCCCCCACCCCCCTCTTCCTATTGTCACCAAATCTGTCCCTCTCTGTGCCCACTGGGAATCCTGCCACCACAGGCTGTTGGGGAAAGGGATGGCTTATATCCTAAAGGGAAGTATTTACTTGACAGTATTGATGGGAATAGCACAAAATGCCTGGTGCGTCTGTGTGTGTGTGTGTGTGTAACAATTTCCTGGTCTCTTGTCAACATTACACCTTTCCAGGACTGTGCCCTGCCTGCACAAAGTAGACCAAAAAGCACCATATAGTTACAGTATATTTTCTCTTATAAACCAGGTGGCAGTCTCTGGCCCTTTAAAAAAATGGCCAAAAAAAAAAAAAAGATTAGGCCCCACACTCAGCTCATTATTTTTGAACAAGCTTATTAATGCTCTAAAATTAGCATTCTCCACTGAGCTTTATTTTTAAAAGTAACAATCTAAAAGTCTAAAGGGGGTAAATCACTGGTTCCAAGCTCAATCACGGTTCCTGCAATTGCTCTTCTCCAGCTGTTGCGAACAATCTTCCCTTTTCTAGGTTCTCACACTATTGTCCATCTTCAGAGTTAATGGCTTCTTTGCTGAGGAAATAGTATTTGTTGTTTCAGAAATTCTCTCAACTTTCCAATCAGTGACTGTTTCCATTTTAGATAGCTTTAGCACCAGTAGAAACTGTACTTTTCACATGTAAAATATGACAAGAACACTTACTAGCTATGTGACCTTGGGCAAGTCTCTTAACCCCAATTGCCCTTCCTTCCCCCCTCCAAAAAGCAATATATATGACATGAAAAGTATAACTGATACCCAAATGGTCCAAAACTCAAACTGGATTGTGTAATTGGGATCTATTGGAAAGAATTCACTGGAGTAAAAGGAACTAGATTCAGATCCTAGCTATGCCCGTTACCGGCTGTGTGACCTTGGGCAAGTCACTTAATCTGGATTTGGATTCAAATTCAGGTTCAAATCTGGATTCAAATCCAGGTTCATACCCTAGATTCAGATCCAAGACAGAAATGAAGTAGTCTTGTGTTGTTAATTTGTGTCCAGCTCTCTGACCACATTTGGGGTTTTCTTGGCAAAGATACTGGAGCAGTTTGCCATTTACTTCTCAAGCTCATTTTACAGATGAGTAAACTGAGGCAAACAGGGTGAAGTGATTTGCCCAAGGTCACACAGCTAGGAAGTGTCTGAGGCCAGATTTGAACTCTAGAAGATAAGTCTTCTTGACTTGGGTCTGGTCCTCTATGCACTATGGCGCCCCCTAGCTGCCCTATGCACATCTGCAGCTTGCCTGAAATTGAGAGCTTTTGAGTGTTGACAGGAAGAGGTAGGAAATGGAGGGATTCAGTGTTCTGCCAATGGTCATGTTGGCAGTATACATCAGAGTCAGGTCTTGAACTCAGCTCTCCATCCACCGCCCCCTAAGACTTTAGTTGAAGGCCTCTGAAGCACTCTTGGGACTAAAATGTCCCAAGCAGTGGCAAGCTTCATGAGGAGGGTCTCCAAGCTCCGCTTCCCTAGTTGACCTGCAGACTGCCTGCACAGCCTGGGCCCAGAAGGTTTTCCAGGCTGAAAGGAGCAGCCAGAGTTTGTGCCTCCCAGAGCTCAGGAGAGGTCTCCAAGGGAGACTTGAATGGAGAAAGTGCTGGATGAAAAGATGGCGGAGGGAAGGGGATGAGCAGTTGTATGGTCATTCCCTGGGTGATGTAGCTTCACCTCCCTGGGCTCCCCCAGTAGATCAGAGCATATCTCTTCAGTGGGGCTGCTGAGTGTCACAGTGAATAGGGTCAAGAAGACCTGTGTTCAGATCTGACCTTAGATACTGACCAGCAGGCCGCTTAGCCACCGGCTGACTCAGTTTGCTCACCTGTAAAATGGGAGTAATAACAGCGCCTTCCTCTCAGAGTTGTGAGGCTCAAATGAGATATTTGCAAAGCACTTAGCACAATGACTGCCACATAGTAGGTACTATATAAATGTTAGCTATTATGATTATCAATGGCGCTATTGTTTACTAATATTATAAATGGCAGCTAGATGACACCATAGTGCACAGAGCATGCCTGGAGGCAGGAACTCCTCTTTCTGAGTTCAAATTCAGCCTCAGACACTCTCTAGCTGTATGACCCTGGGAAAGTCACATCACCCTGTATGCCTCAGTTTCCTCATCTGTAAAATGAGCTAACGAAGGAAATGGCAAAGCACTCCAGTATCTCTGCCAAGAAAAGACCAAATGGGGTCACAAAGGACCAGACACAACTAAATGAGCAAACAAAAACAATTGCTTACCAAGTAGAGTTTACTTCCTAGTGTAGTGCTCCATACAAAGTAGACATTTAACAAATGTTTGTTGAATTACGCTTTTTGTTATGTCACCTAATTCTTAGGACAACCCTGCCTACAGAACCCCTAGCCTATAGCACCTAGACTTCCCCAAAGGTTTTGTTTGGTTCCTCTTTACCATTACTGTATTTCTCCTATCCCTCAATACTCTAAAATCAGTCCTACTGACCTACATCTAAAAGAGAACTGAGAAACATTTTGTTGCTATCATTAGGGAAGTTAAGCAATTGCTCTATGCAAGAAGGCAGCAGTACCTGCTCCCCTCAGCCTTTGTGAGAGCTCCCATCTCTCTCCCACCCTGAGATTTCTTGTAGCCAGCTTACACATGCAGAGCTAGCCTGGGCTTTGGGACTGGTATTTCTTACATTGGACTCATACCTCCCAGCTGATAAAAGCATGAGCAAAAGAACCAGACGAAGCCTATGAATGGCAGAAAAATGCAACCCTTGAGATGTGGTCATCCAAGGGTCTTTTGGCAGCATTTGTGTTGCCCTGTTGAGGGTGTCCCTGAGGGAGAGTCTTGTATGTGTTGTTGTCTGGTATGTGTCTAAAAGCACAGTATACAACAGAGGGCTTGACTGGTAACGACGCTATAGTTTGTGCTCATTGATAACTATCCCCTTGATAGCACTTCAGTCATAGAATTATAGGATAATAAATCTAGACCTGGAAGGGTCTATTCTCTTACGAAGGCTGTAGGAGAGCCGATCCGACCTTAGAGTCAGAGGTCATGGACCCTGACACTCTGGCTTCGGCATTCTCCATTTTAATCATACTCTCTATCCAGGCTTACCCCCAACTGCAGAAATGAAAAGAGGAGCCCTCTGAGTTGTGTCTAGTTAGCCGATTGCTGAATTGTTTATCTCACCCATGTGTTAATTTCTCTTTTCTCACTGTAGTTGTTAGAACTTGTGTCATGTTGCTATAATCAAAACAGAAGCATCCTGATTACTTCGGTATAATTCCCCATTGATCCAAGGCACCTGCAAATTTCATTTTGAGATTAAATTAGCGCTTCTGGGAGGTAACTGCAACTTATTTACTCTGTCTCTGATGGTCTATTACAGTGTGAGCTCACATTCTGAAATTGAAAATAAGCCTGTCTTCGAGCTAGCTTCTCTAGAGTCAGTGAGTTTCCATTAGGTTAATGTAACTTGCAATGGGAAGGAAATGAAGGGCAGAAGAGAGACTCAACTCAGATTATGGGAAATAGTTTTATGGAGGGAAGAGAGATAGGATGATATATTGGATAGGACATTGGTCCTAGAATCAGAAAAGGGTTTGGCATCTTGGGCATGTCTGAGTCGTATTCTCCTCATATGTAAAATAATAACAACAGCCCCCACACGACAGGGTCGTTGCAAAGATTGCATGAAATAATTTAGGTAGGGGGCTTTGCAGAGCTCAAAGCACTATAGAAATGTCAGTCAATAGTGTTACTATAGTGTGCAGAATAGACTGTAACCTTTAGATATTAAAACCCCCATCGCGGTATCAGAATACAGAGTTGTGATGACAGGTGAATCATTTACTCATTGATGGAGAAGACATTCTTCCCAAACGTAAGTGAATAATTATTACTGTAATAATTAATACAACCACATTTGAATCATAATGTTATAGAATTGGAGCTGAAAGAAATCTCAGAGGCCACCTAGTCTAACCACCACATTTTGGAGAAAAAGAAACTGAGGCCCAAAGAGGTAGCTATTAAGTGGCAGAGGTCCTGTGCCTTCAAATTCAGTACCCCATCTACTGCAACAGGTCACCTTAAGAAGTACTGATCTCCAAAAGATCTCAACTCAACAAATATTTATTAAACGAGAGGGAGTAGGACAGGAAAAAGCTTGCAGGAGGATGACCTTAGGCAGCAGAGAAGAGATCCAACCATAGATTCAAGGGACAATTAGCCCTGGCAGGTGTAATTTGACCCATGGAGAGGAACAGGTCCAGAGAGCAAACCTCCACCCAGCAAAAGTTACTGTGCCCAAGGGGGAACAGAATGAAACTTCACATAATGAGAATAGAAAGGACACCAGGGAGGGGTGAGTTGTATCGGACACATATGTTGTCTACGTCTGTGCCAACTAATACACTCCAAATTTTTGTCCACTCTTCCCACAGATATTGTGTGTTTTTGTGGGAGAGTGTATCTCAATTAAAGGAAAATATTTGTCAACATACTTCTGTGCCTTTTTAGTAAATGCCTTTCCTTTCAACAAAGATATAATTAGCTTAGTCAATAAGCATTTATTAAGCACCTTCTCTATGCCAAGTGTTTACCACAGTGCCTGGCACAGAGTAGATGCTTAATAAATTCTCACTGATTGACTGAGTTAATTTTATCTGCTGAGTGACTATTGAAGCACACTGGTGGGGGCTCATGAGCTATAGTACTGATGCACATAGTACCTTTGAACCTGACATAGCCATCATCTTCTACAGCAGTGTCAGACTCAAATAGAAAGAGATTTCTGTCACTCATATTGTCTTAGCCAAAGCACAAATGAACATTACCTATATTATATTGTATTTTTGTTTATTTTGTTAAACATTTCTTATTAACAGTTTAATCTTGTTCCAGACACATCCAGGAGCTTGTGGCTAAGGATCCAAGCCCCTAGTTCCCTCTGCTCTCTGCCTCCTTCTTGGATATCATCACTGTGCTAAGGAGGGGGAGAAGCACCACCAGGAAGGGGACCAGCTGATTTTACCACCACTACTCATAAACAACAAGAGATAGCATTTATATAGTGCCCACTATGTGTCCGGCACCATGCCTAGCACTTTACAAAAATTACCTCTTTTTATTTCAATCTCACAAACAGCACTGTGAGGTAGGTGCTAATGTTATTCCTGTTGTATAGTTGAGGAAACTGAGGTAGATGAGATAAGTGACTTGTTCAGGGTCACACAACTAGTAAGTATCTTGTTGTTTTCAAGAACAAACTCCAAAATCTGAAACAGATTTAGAAAGAAATTGATGACGTCATTTGGTAGAGGAGACAGAGCTGGAAAGTAGCGGTAACTCCCTCCCGTCCCAGCTCTGAAAGGTTTACATTATGTAGACTTTAGACAAGGGTGCACACACACACAAACCACATGCATATAGGTAAGCAGAGTTGCCAAGAGGGTAACTTGAAAGCAAGATTGAGATCAACCTGAGTAACTGTCAACATCCAATAAAATTTAGGTGAAACCAAAACACGAGCTTGGGGGAACCCCAAACAGGACCCGGGTGTGGGGACCCAGAACAAGTATGCTTTGTGTGGATCCAGTACCTGCAGCCATCTCCAGCCTCCCTAGGGAGTTACTGGGGCCAAGTGACATTCTGGGTGTGGAAACCTTTAATTAAACAGCATTGGATTTAAACAGTAGACTATTTTTTTCTGCACAATGTAATGTCATCCCCCTCACAGTTTGAGGTTAGATTTGAACTCAGATCTTTTGGACCACAGGCCCTGTGCTCTTTCCCCTGGCTCTGAACAAACTAATTACATATTTTTTAGATTGTAATTGGGGTAGGTGGCCCCCAAAGGGATGTCATTTTTACATTTTCAACTCTCATAGCCTGGACTTTGGGGCTAATGGAAACAACATCTCTTGTTTCAGGCTGACTAACTCACCTTCAGATAGAACTTTCTCATAGAACATTTGGGGGCTTGGTGTAGGGCAAAAGAGTTAATTTCAAGTCACAAGACATGGGTTCAAATTCTGGTCACTTACTTTGGACAAGGAACTTGTCTTCTCTCCACCTCAGTAGCCTCATCTATTCAACTGCATGCAGCAGTAAGGGCTCGACTCAAATCAGAAAACAAAATTCATGTAGTAGCAGGCCCCTAAGCTCTATTTTGACTGAATCTCTGATCACTTGCCCTTATTAACTCTAAAACCAGCAAACAAACCTTGGATATCACTAAATGCCAGCTCCTAAGAAACTCGTCCAATGCCATTTCAAATTCTTTCCCCAACTACTCAGTCCTAATGGCAGGTGCCTTTACTAGATTTCCAATTCACATTGAACACTAAACAATTCGTGATATTTTTATGACCCCTTAAAGTTCGCAAAATGCTTTGTCTCATTTGAGCTAAAAACAACCCTGGGAGGCAGAGATTTCAGGGCTTAATATTTATCCCCAGTTTACAGGACAGACAACAAGAGCTCAGAGTTGTCCAGCATCACAAAGCTAGGCAGTGTTGAAGGTGAGATTAGAACTCAAGTCTTCTGACTCCAGATCTGACCCTTTCTCTTCTGGCCCACACTTTTCCCCACTTTTATAACCTGGGACAGAGAGTTGAAGAGCTTTGCCAAAGGTTGCCCACCAAAAGGTAGGCAAAATTTGATCCTCTAACTTGGAAGTGACTGTGATGTTCTCTCTATCTCTCTCTGTCTCTGTCTCTGTCTCTCTCTCTGTCTCTCTGTCTCTCTTTCTGTCTCTGTCTCTGTCTCTCTCTCTCTGTCTCTCTCTCTCTCTCTCTCT
>NW_027185797.1:30312678-30329345 GCF_028583685.1 Petaurus breviceps papuanus | reverse complement strand
TCTCTCTGTCTCTGTCTCTCTGTCTCTGTCTCTCTGTCTCTCAGTGGATATTCACAGAAGACTTTAAGGTTTGCAAAGCATTTGTTTATACCATCTCCTTTTTGAGCCTCACAACAACCTGGGGAGGTAAGTGCTAAAGGTATTATTATTCCCATTTTATAGGTGAAGAAAAGGAGGTTCAGAGTGTCCAACGGTCACACAACTACTGAGGTCAGCAGGTTGAGTTGTACTAGTATTCATGAAATGTGAAGTAGTTGGGCAGGACCCTCATGTGCTATCATGGCACCCTTTTCAGGCTGGGCTAGATGGTCTCTGAAAGCCCTTTCAAATTGCATGTGGTGTATTTCTGTCATCTGTGGAGGTAGATAGCCACAAATCTTACAGGACATGGATGGCAGGATAGATTCTAATCTGTTACCACGGAAGGAAGATCAACATCAGCGAAATAACTGATCATTTGATAATAGGGATGTCTTGCAGTATTTACAGATGAGAAAAAAGGCTCAGAAATGTTAAGTAATTTGCCCATAGTTAACAGAACTGACAAACATCTAAGGAAAAATTAAAACCGAGTTGATGCTGACTCTTAAGATCAGTTGACTCTGGTCACCTCTGTACAACACACATTGATGATGGGACTAGGGACAACTAGGCATAAACATGCTGGAGAATATATAATGTACACGTATATGTATGTATGCATGTATATAATATGTATGAATATATAATGAATAGACCGAGTCACCAAATTGATCCTACTCTTTGACCCAGAGAATATATACCACTAGGACTTTATCCTATAGGTGGTGAGAGAAGGACTGAAGGAATCAGCTTCTAAAAGCATTAATAGTTGCATTGTTTATAATAACAAAACAACAATAACCATCACCAACTACACCCAAGCTGGAAACAATCTGTATGTTCAGTGATTAGAGAAAGGCTGAATAAATTCAGATATTTTTATGTGATGAAATATGATGGCAATGTAAAGATAATATATGCATAATTCAAGGAATACTTGTAAAAGGTGAAGCTGCAGAAGAAGAATTGCCTCCCCACTGATGATAAAAATAAGACGAAGAAAAAGAGGGGAAAAAAGTTCAAGGTAACGGAGTCTCAGAGGGACTCGGAAGGACTCGTAGAGCAACTGTTGCCTTTGTTGTCATTGTTTGCTCTGTTTTCATTCTACTCGGTTAAGATGTTCATTGTAACCAAGACAGGGTGACTGGGACTCTGTCTCAGGGCACTGGTATTTAGAAGGTGCCAACAAAACTTGCCTTCTTTTGGCAGCAAACACCTGTACTTAGCATCTAATTAGTGAGACTAACCACAGTCGCCAAATAAAAACTACCAGTTGCCTCAGTTCCCACACGACACAGGCCTCACCCCTGGTCAGCTTCTTCAATACTCAATCCCACAGGTCTGCTCCGACCCCACCCACAACCTGTCTGGTTGGGGCCTCATGGTGTTCCAAGGTTTCTGTCTCCTCTTGTTACACCTCCCACCCCTTGTATCCCAGAGTCTCTTGCTAATTCCTTAAATTTGCTTAATAAGCTGATTTGAGCTCAGGTTTCAAGTTACTTGTCCCAGATGGATTTGTGAAGCTCATCCTTGGCACCAGAATCCCATGCTTCTATGCGTGGTTTTATTCCTTATTTCGTGTGCATTTGTTTATGTGCTTTTAAAAGTGATGATTAAGTTTGTTTTTTCAAGAGGAAAAGAAAAAGAGAAAAATAAGTGTTGAAAGCTCCAGCAAGTCACGCTTCCTGCCCCAGTCACATTCTCCAGAACTTGCTACCCAGATTTACTCAGCAAATCACTGGAGTCTAGATTCCTTCCTCCTCTGCCTGCCTTGCAGAGTAAAGTCTTGGTGCCAGGCAACAGCAAAAACACAGCGCATTGGCAATAACTGATGGGATCCCTCTTCCATTCTTCTTACTGTCTGGGTTACCATTCACCTTCAGTCTCCAGGTGCTTCCTCTGACACTTGTGACTGAATCTTCTCTCTCCTTTGGCCTCCACATCCAACCATCAACTCAACAGATATTTCTGAAGTCCTTTCTCCTGGTGGGAGCCCCTGAGGTTGCAGATACACACACACACACACACACACACACACACACACACACACACACACACACACAGATGTAGCTCTGCTCTTAAGAAGCTTACAACCTAATGGGATGGGGTAGAGATGGTGGGAGGGGCAGGCCCACCTCCCATCAGGCTTCCACTTCATTTCCACAGCAGCCCCTCCAGTACCCCTCCCATCAAATAGTGTGCTCTGAACGTGGGTTCTCTTCCTTACTGTCTTGGGCCATCTACCAATGAGGGGGGTAGACTCTGTTCTCTGAGCTCCTGGCCAGCTCTAAATCACATGATCCTAGTTGGGTTTTTTGGGGTTTTTTTTTGGGGGGGGTTGATCTCTGCTCAGATCTATACAGCCAGGTGGTACATTAGAAAGAGTGTCGGAACTAAAATCAGGAAGATCTGAGTTCAAATCCAGCCTCAGATGCTCACTAAACTGTGTGATCCTGGACAAGTCTTCTTATCTGTAAACTGGGGCTAATAGAAGCACCTGCTTCCCGGGGTAGTTGTGAGGATAGAATGAGGTAATATTTGCAAAACTCTTCACAAATCTTAAAGCGCTATACGCATGCTAGCTACAAGTATTGTTCTACACATGGGTGACCATAGTAGTTAGCTTTATGTAGCACTTTAAGATTTACAAAGCTCTTTACAAATATTACCTTATTCAATCCTGACAATGACCCTGAGAAATAGGTGCTATGATTAGCCCCATTTGACAGCTCAGTAAGCTGAGGCAGACCCAGGTTAAGTGATTTGCCCAGGGTCACCCAGCTAGAAGGCAGATGGCACCCAGGTCTAGCTCTAGCCCTATCTTAGGGGCGTCACTAAGGACACCAACGTGGTTCTGTGCTGTAATCCTCTGTAACAGCCTCTGCATATGGGGGAGGGCTCAGGGACTGGGGATAGCTTTTGTCCGAAAATGAAAAGGCCTTATTCTGCCCAGGGGCTCAGTGTCCTCATTCCAAAGTTTTCTAGTTCCTTGGCCAGATGGAGCCATCACTTTTTAATGTTCTCACCATCCCTGCCTCCCTTAGCTATTGGTCCTTTCTAAGTTGCCAGCTCCAATTTATGTGGGCTGGGAAACTACCTAGATATTTTGTTAGAATTGTGTCCCCCCCCCAAAAAAAAAAAAAGTCTTAAGTGGAGGCCCAAGAAGCTGTGCTATGAATAAAGTGCCTGAGGTTTTAGGACATGGCCTTTTTTACTTCTGTTTTTAGATTTCCCTGGACATGTGGAGGCAGCGTGTCTGTGAGGGGGAGTGGATATGGAATATGAGCCTCTGGGTTCAAATCCATTTACTCATTAGCTGTGTTTAGTTATTGGTCAGGTTCTCATGTGGAAGGGGGCAGAGCCAATAGTAATAGGTACAAGATGCAGAAAGACAAACTGAGGCTTGAGGTCAGGGCTGGGGTGGGGTGAGGGCTGGAAAGAACCTGTAAAAATGAGTCAGTTGAAAGTGTCATGGGCTCCCACAAAGGTGTTGGGGGTCTCCAAGAAGAGACTGGATGCCCGCCTGTCAGAAGAGTCATGGAGATTCCTTTGTTTAGGGCTCTTCTCAGATTCTGTGACAGATTTGTGACCTTGGACAAGTCACTTTTCTGAGCCTCTTCTATAAAACCAGGGAGTTGGACTCACTGTTCTCTGAAACCCCTTTCAGTTCTTGGATGCTTTTCCATTTGCTTCAGGCACATTCCAGAGAGCCAAGGTTACCAAGTAAAAGACAGCCTGAGTAGGGCACATTTATTTCACACTGGTGTGCACCTTCTTTGCTATTGTTCTGATGTCCCATGCATGGGCTTAGAGTGTCTTCCCAGGTAGAGTGTAAGCTTATCCAGGGCAGTCAGGAATAAGTTTCTTTCTTGCTTTGATCCCAAGAACCCCTATCAGAGTGCTGAACACCCAAAAAACCTTCAGTTAATTCCTACTGACCACTCTGATGTGCTACCTTGGCCAAAGGCCCCAAACATGGTTAGCCTCAGTCTTCACTGAGCCCCAGAAGGATTTTCTCTCAACAATGAGCAGAATCTGCTTTGATGCCTATGCAGCTCTAATTTTAGAATGTATGCTAACTCTTAGAGTTAGGGTTCTAAATGCATCTGAAGTAAACAAAATAAGACCAAGGAGAATGGAGCTGGAAAGGACTTCAGAGAAGACCTAGTTAGCTTCTCAGGTCCCCCAAGTGCAGAGAGGCCCCACAGATGCCAGGGCTTAGGATTCATTCTGTGGGGCAGGTCCAAGGGCTATGGGCTCAGCCAGAGAGAAGAATGAATGAGTGGACATGTTCTGAGGTAATGACATTTTAGGCAAAGTTTAAAACCAGGGTGGGTGCCTCTGGATTGAAAAATACTTTAAAAAATTAAATTAAAATTTTAAAAATCATACTATTTATTTTAAGTGCAGTATGGTCCTCACTTCAGGTTTGGCAACCCAGTCCAATGGAAAACTCACTGGTTTGGAAGTCACATGACGTTGGCACAAATCTACCTTCTGATGTTTGTGACCTGTGTGACTTTGGACAAATCACTTATAACCTCCCTGGGCCTCAGTTTCTTCATCAATAAAATGAAGGGGGCGGGAATAGATGACCTTAGAGGTCCATTCTATTAATTAGGGAATTCATGAAATCAAAACAATTTTTGCAGTAATATTAAGATGTTTCCATTTCTAATACAGTAAGTAGAAAGCATTTATTAAGTACCTGTATTATGTGCCAAGCTCTGTGCTAAGGAGCTGGGGGAACAAAGGGAAAAACGAAGCCATCCCTGACCTCAAATAGCTGACATTCTAACAGGATCGACAATGATAGAAATAATTTTTTTAACAAATAGAAAGTGGTTTGGAGAAAGAAGGCACAAGCCTTCCATCCCTAGGTTTTCTGTGAACTGTGGGAAGATTCATGACTAATGATGAGCATAAAGTCCAGGCTCTTGGATAAGACTGAGCTGTGTGCATTTGACCACCCCCACTGCCCGAGCAATGAGCAGGTCATTCAAACCAACATATTTATCTACCATTTAACATCTAGGTCCTAGATGCTTGGCAGGATTTCTTGGACTCTCAGGGCAACGAAACATAATTTTGCTGAGTAATCTGGAGGCCAAACTGAAGGAATCACTATGGGAAAATTCTTAGAGGTTACTACTACTACTACTACTACTACTACTACTACTACTACTACTACTACTACTACTACTACTACTATTCCTCTACTACTATCTTGAGTCAATTCAACAAGCGTTTCTTTAGCACCTCCTATGTGCAGAGATAGGCGTATGGAGCGTTCAGGGAGGGCTAGCACCTCTGGTGTGAGGACTCTCCAAGTTATTTTCAGGGTTGCTGAACTTTTGGTGGATATTTTGGTATCCACCTTCATTCAGCTCTCACCTGTGGCTCCAAGAAGGTGGAGCTTTACAGCAGCCACAATCCAGTAAGCTGCTTCTGCAGGTGGGCTAAGCTGGGTTGAGGGTAACGGAAAGAACTCACACCTGTCCGTGAGTTAGTGGAGCGTCTACCCCAAGCATGTGATGACTTACCTCCATGGATGGATGAGGACAATTTGTTCCAATGGCCATGAAGGCTGCTGAAGCAGGTGCTGTGGAGGCTTAGAGTTTGGCCAGACATCAAAGATGTCCAGATCATCCCTGGCATCTGGGGCCATTGCTGGTTGGTTTGACTTTTGTCCTGTCATTGGACTTTCATGACTCAGAAAGAAAGAATGAGACAGACAACTTTGTGCAACTCTGCCTCGCTTAAATCCACTTCACCCATGAGTTAAGACATTGTGATGTCTTCTTAGAAAATGAGGGACAAAACAACAACTATGTGTAAGACTCAGGGCTAGGTTCTGGAGATTAAAAAAAAATGACACTTTATGCCCTCAAGGAAATTTACTTTCTACTGTTGAAGAACAGAGTTGGGCAATATATCCATTGATAAATATAATACAAGGTGGAGTGTGATGGAGTAAAAGGATTATCTAGCAAAGTGTCCCAGGAAAGCTTGAGGAAGGAAGAATAATTTCAGCTGAGAAACATGGAAACCTTCCTAAATTCCTGAGCCAGCATCAGAGAACCAGGTCAGAAGAGCCTCATCTGTTCAAATAAGAAGAAATACATGTTTTCTATTGATAAAAACCCAGGAATTCAACATCTCAGTCTCATATAATTTTCACAATCTGCCCCTCATCCTGTCATTTTTCTTCTCCCCCTCATTGGTGCCATTAGTCATCCTGGAATTGAAGCCCTAATGTTCTTGGCTTTTGAGACTTAATCGGATTTAGTCAAGAACAAGAAAATAAACCTCTCATCTCCCCTTCTCTGGCTGAAGTGAAATAATATTTGCAAACAATTTTCATTTTGAAAAAAAAGAAACCTTGGCATTTTCAACAAATTGGTGGCAACATTCTGGTAGAGTGGCTGCAAGACAGTTGTCCTTCATCCAACATAAAAGCCACTGTCTCCTCATGTACTCGGCTATCTTTCCAATGATGGGGATACGTTCCATCCTGGTGAGCTGGTTTTCCTAGGGGTGGTGATGGAATGATGCTGTTCTTTCTCTGTCTCCCCCTGAAGATCCAGGGCACCCAGAGTCACCGCTGAGAAGCCAAGGGCATGACCTTTACATTATACACCTCTTGGCCCTAAGCTCTCACCTATCACTAATGTTTCATGATTTGGTTTCAGTTGTGAACAATATTGCTTCATGTTTCTTCCCTTGAGGCCCATAAGAAGATAGGGGCTTTTAGACTGGATGAAGGATGACAATCCTTCAGCGGCCATCACAGGATGTTGCTATTTTTTTTTTAATACTGAGGCTTTGTTTGCTGTAAACAAATTATCTGCTCAGACAGATTCATACTGACTTTATCCTTGGAAGAGCTAGGTTGTCTGAAAGGGCTTGGAGATTACTGGATAAGTGCTCTGGACCTTCACGTAACCCACTTGCCATTGTTAATTAGTTCTACAAAAATCGGTGCCAGAGAGGGGACAATTAGTGGGGCAACCCCTCAACCAATTAATCACAAAAGGCCCAGACATCCTAATTAAATCATTCAATCAAAAATAAGTTAAGTATCAAGTCAAATAACTAGCATTTACTTAATACCCACTAAGTACCAGGTACCAGAGAATGTTTTTAATTTGAGAGGAATAAAATGCTTTTGCTATTGAGAAAGACAAATGGCACCAAGGAAAAGGAGGGAAGGGGAGTAACCATTTATAAAGCACCTTCTGTGTGTCAGGAACTCTGCAGAGTGCTTTACAAATATCTCATTTCCTCCTCACAACAGCTCTGTGAGGCAGATGCTATTATTATCCCAATTTTACAGTTGAGAAAACTGAGGCAAAGAAAAGTGAAGTAAATTGCCTGAAGTCACATTGCTAGTAACTATCTGAGGCTGGCTTTGAACTCAGGTCCTCCTAACTCCAGAACTCCTTCTATCCACTGTGACACCTAGCTGACTCCCAGGTGAAATCCACACAGGAAATATTTTGTGATTAGGTGAAAGAATCAGATTTAGGCTATGTATGAAAACAACAACCCCATTGAGACATAGTCAGTTGAGTGGGAGATGCGTCTGAGTTTGGGAGCTAAGGATTCTAAGCCTTTCTCTCTCTTCTCCTTCCTCCCCACTGACTATGTTACTGGAGAAATCAGACTTGTAGGAGACAATGCATCTCACTGGGGGTAAAGAGAGACACACTGAGGTAAAGAAGGTCTCCCAAGAAGAAGCAATCTAGTGCCTTGAGAGAGAATTGATGAAGTTACAACCATGTGAACTTCAAAAGGTCAGGAGACTTGGAAGTCCTCCAGCATTGGTAGCAGCATCTCCAGGGCATTGGTGATTGAAAGAAGAGTCTGCATTGAGGACTAAAATAGGTGACAAAGATGAAGAAGTTATACCAAGGGAAGGCAGTTCCAGTACTCAATAAGGGCATTGACCCATTGACCCTCAGAGAACTATACCTAAGGAGAGCTAAAAGAAACAAGAAGCCATAAGTTTGGGCAGGATTGTTTCTGTAACAACTGTCCCCTTCTGCTCTTTCTATTAGTAAATACTCTTAAAAAGTGAATTGCACTTATCTGATTATCAATAGGAACCACACCAGTGGGGGCTTTGAGCAAAATTACTAGAAAATCTCAGTGACCCTTAGAGTTTCTTGTCCAACAAAAAATAATAGAGAATAATAGTCATTGCCCTTTGAGTGCCTGGTCCCCTGTATTGTTTTTATTTCAAAAAACAAGGGAAATTATGCTGGGAATCATGCTGTGACATTAAAAAAAGTGATCCCTGGTTTTTTGGTCCTGGCCTCTGCTGGAGTAGGCTATATCTGCTTTGAATCTATCCCTTCCCCTTGTCTTCTAACCCCTTTTCTTTCCTTTTTTTCCCCAGAAATTGTTGAGAGACTTTCATGCCCCAAACTGGAAACTCCCATCACTCATATGTATCCAAAATGGGGCCTCACTGACCAGTCCCCCATGTCTCGACCCATGACATCAGAGACAAGGCACCAATTGGACTTCCAGCACCTGTCCCCTTTCTAAAAACTTATGACTCTCACTGGTATTATCTAGTGTCATAATTGTATCCCAGTCTTGTCCCTGATGAGAACAGGCCCTGGTTGTAATCTTTCTTTGTTGTCCCTGCCTTGATATTCCCACCCCAGGCATGTCTTCTTAAGAATTCCCTTGTGTAGAATTAGAGAACATTATAAAATGTAAAATGGATAATTTTGACTACATGAAATTGAAAAGTTTCTGTACAAACAAAGCCAATGTAACCAAGATTAAGAGGGAGGTGGGTAATTGGGAAAGAATCTTTACAACCTATGTCTCTGACAAAGGCCTCCTTTCTAAAATATACAGAGAATTGAGTCAAATTTATAAGAATACAAGTCATTCCCCAATTGATAAATGGTCAAAGGATATGAACAGGCAATTTTCAGAGAAAGAAATTAAAGCTATCTATAAGCACATGAAGAAATGCTCTAATTCACTATTGATTAGAGAAATGCAAATCAAAACAACTCTGAGGTACCATATCTCATCAGTCAGATTGGCTAAGATGACAAAACAGGAAATTGACAAATGCTGGAGAGGATGTGGGCAAATTGGAACACGGATGCATTGCTGGTGGAGTTGTGAACTGATCCAGCCTTTCTGGAGAGCAATCTGGAATTATGCCCAAAGGGCTATAAATACTTTCATACCCTTTGATCCAGCAATACCACTAGGGTTATATCCCAAAGAGATCATAGAAATGAGAGAAAGACCCATATGTAAAAAAATGTTTATAGCAGCTCTTTTTGTGGTAGCAAAGAATTGGAAATTAAGGGGGTGCCCATCAATTGGGGAATGGCTGAACAAGTTGTGGTATATGAATGTTATGGAATACTATTGTGCTATAAGAAACAAGGAGCAGATGGTCTTCATATTTACCTGGAGAGGCTTAAAAGAACTGATGCTGAGTGAGAAGAGTAGAACCAGGAGAAATTTGTACACAATTACAGACACAACATATGTGTGATGACCAACTTTGATAGACTGTACTCTTCTCAGCAATGCAGTGATATAAGTCAATCCCAAAAGACTCATGATGGAGAGAAATATGTGCATCCAGAGAAAGAACTAGGAAGAACTAAGTTTATATCCAGGTGGAAGCAAAATACCTGATCTTTTTCCTTCTCTTATTTGGTTTTATGTCCTCTTTACCATTTTTCATTCCAGCTGGTACAATCTGTCCTTAAAACCTGAGTAATGTATAATGTGAAAGTATTTACAGATCCTATACTTGACTATAAGCCTCCATGGGGGGGAAGGGAGGGAGGGGGACAAAATGTGAAACTCAAGGAATTGTGGAATTGAATCCTGTAAACTAAAAGGAAACAAACAAATTAATAAAAAATAAAATTAAATTAAAAAAAAGAATTTCCTTGTGTAAGCTAAAAAAAATCCATAATCGAGGTTTATGGCTTCAAGTATACATTGGCCTGGGTCCTTCGTGAAGCCTCCTTTAAGTCCCCAAATGGTTGAAAAAGACCAGTACTGATACCAATATTGACTACTCTGAAGAAAAAAAAGTTTCTCCTTCTTGAACAGATTTGGTTTCCCCCATATCGGGATTTTGGAAGACATGAGGATTTGAGCTGGAAGTAACAGTAAATTCTGGGATAAACAACCAAAATATTATGTTCTAATAGCAACAGGCATCTTCTAAAAGTCTCTCCAGTCTACGCTGCCTCCAGTCTTTGGGAAATATGGGTCAACCCCATGGACACTTTTCTCCAGGTTCTCTTAGCTCTCCTTGTTTCTTTAATACCGTCACATGGGAAGAGCAAGCAACTGGGATAGCTGTCATGACTGCAAGGTAACTTTTACACCGGCAGCTTCTTGAGAGCAGGAATTGACTTTTGCTTCGTGTCTCCAGATCTTAGCATAGGGCCTAGGACCTGGTAAGTGATGAATAAATGCCAATCAACAAAAGTGACCGAAAGATAGTTCTTTAATTTCATCTTGTGACTCATGGTTAGCACATAATTGTTTGGCATAGGACACAGAAATGAATATAATTTATAATATCACATGGGTCTTTTGTCTACCCATAGCTACATACAGCACACACGCACACACATGCATGTGCACAAACATGTGCATATATTTTTTTATTTCCAAAAAGGTCTGTGAACTTGAGCTAGAATGGTGAGATTTTGGAGCACCTGGGTTACAACCCTACCTTAGCCATTTGCTAGCTATATGCTACACAAGCTTTAGACTTTGAACAACTCACTTAAGGCCTCTGATCTCAGTTTCACTACCTGCAAGATGGAGATAACAATATCTACCCTATCTACCTTGAATTGCTATTATGACAGATGAATGAGAATAAACGTGAAAGCCCTTTGAAAAACCATGAAACTCTACTCCCATCTATAGTATTATGGGTGATCTAATTAAACAAACATTTATTAGGTAGATACTGGATTCAGAGCACTGTGTTAGGCATTGGAGGAGATGCCAAGTTTAGATAAGATTTGGTTCTTGCACAAATGTAACTTGAAGTCTAGATACATTTACAGATAGCAACTGTATCATGGAATACATAACTTTGGAATTCCTCACCAACCCCAGACTCTGTATGGTGTGTTTGGGGGTAATTACAATTATGAAAATGTAGCTCAAGCCCCCACCAGTGTATTCCTTTCAGATAGACCAGAAACTATAAATCAAATTATAAAAAGTTTAATTAAGACAAAATAGAAAAGTAAAAGTAATGATAAAAGAAAAGTTCCCTATCAGTCTTCCATAGATTCCCATACCACCAGTGGTATTGTCTGGACCAGTGCATTGTCTGGACAATACGTGATCCTAGGGTTGCATCCTGATTGCCACATTTCTTATAGATCCATCTCCTAGCAACCTCTTTTGCTTCCCAGTTGCTCAATTTGCTCTCCACAGCTGCTACTCTCTGCCTCTAATGCTGTTGCTTTTTGCTTCTCCACAGAGGTGGTAAGCTTACTCTTCTCTGCCAATCAGCTGTTGTTGATATTCTTGGTTAGGACCAAGAGATCTGAAGGTCAAGACATTTTCTTCCAACCATGGTCACTTTCTATTCCTCACAGCCTCATGGAAGGACTTAGTAATACCAGAGAAGGAGCACAACTATTTCATAGAGCTGCACTCAGTTCATTATCACCCTTACACTGTAAGACAAAAAAGAAAAAATTAACCAACAATCATTTATTAAGTGTTTACTGTTTGCCAAACACATTATAAGTGCTCTAGAGAAACAAAAGTGTTTAATTAAGCACACCAGAGGAAAAGTTGCTACTGACTAGCAAGGTGAAGCAAAGCTCCATGGAGGGTGTGGAATTTGAGTTAAGCTTTAAAGGACATATAGGAATCCAGTAGAGAGGACATTTCAGAAGATGGAGACAAAAATGTGCTTGTGGTCAGTCCTTCCTTCTCTTATTAACATCTTTCTTCTAGTTTGTATCCTGTGGAATTTCCTCCACTTATAAATACAGAATAACAGAATTCAAACACTTAAAGACACCTTGAGGATGCCTGCCCCTGCCTAGAAGATGTTCTGATTTCATCCTGGTGGTCACCTATAGAAGCACCCGCGGATGGGGACCATCTGTTCTCCCCAGATCTGAGAATTTCAAAGCCCCTTTACAAAGCTACTGTATCATTGTTTTGCAAATAAGGAAGCCCAGGCTCAGGGAACTTGGCAATTTGCCCAGAGTTAGATTCAAAATGAAAACTGATGTCTCATCTTATAGACTAATCACTGGAGAAGAGTTCTTAAGGAATGAAACTTCTCATTCTCAAGTTCTATATTCTTAGGCTATTTCTCTCTCCCTCTTTTGTCTCTGTGTCTCTGTTTCTGTCACTCTATTTCTTTTTTCTGCATCTGTCTCTCCCTCTCTTTTCTTTCTCAAAGGGCAATGGTATTTTCAGTGTTAAGAATCCATCTGCGAAAAAATAGCTTCTAGCTAGAGCCAATTAGCCCTGTTTTTGGCAGTAGCCAGGAGAACGGTGTCAGCACTCCCAGAACCGCACTGCCTGCCTTTCTGGAAAGCTCTAGTCAGGTCTTTTGTTCCGGGAAAAATGACGACAGATTGATAACATTCCATTATCATTCAGTGAGTGTGTTACCCACCCTTGGTAATGCTTCCATTGGGAGTACTTTGCTTATCACTCTTAGTCTTCAGCCTCTTCCTTCTTTCATGCCTCAGCTCCAACTCCCAACTGGGAAAGATTGTTTCAATGGACCAAAGATGGTCTGTTATCTTTACCCCTAAAGAGACAATGAAATATAAAGGGCTCACATATTTGTAACCTGTGGCCCAGAAACTCGAGTTTTGACTCTACATGGATTGAGTTCCATCTTAGGAGGTCCTTTAAAAAAAATACACTCTTTAGTTCCTGTCCCCACCCAGGGCAGCCCTAGGAAACCAAATATAGATCACTACAGATAGGTGTAGAAAGGGCTCTCAACTCCTGCATAAGCACTCAGGTTAACCACATTTATATGTGATGTAGGACAGCCTTTCTTTCTTCCCACAGAGAATGCAAGCTACATGAAAGACTTTCAGGAATCCATAAACAGTCAAGCATAGCTTGACTTTCCTTTCCAATGAGTCTCAGGGATAAGTGGCCATGGACAGCCCATCTTGGCTTCAGCAATGGTGGCAACCATAGCTTTTGTGTTGTTGTGTGGTTGTCTTTCTGTCTCAGAGAGGACCATGACATCAGGAAGATGATGCCATGACTTGCAAGTGAATTGGATTACAGTAAGGGAAGGCAGAGCCATGGGATGGCAAGAGTTTGTGGACTGGGAGTGTCATTAAAGACAGGATGGCCATTACCAAGCCACTCCTCTATGGCCTACTGACAAGATGTTTTTGGACCATAGATCTGGAGCTAGACAGGACCTCAGAGTCCAACCTCCCCATTTATATTTGAGGAACTGAGGGCTAGGGAGATTAGGTAGCTTACCCAATGTCATATGGCTAGTAAACCTCAGAGGCAGGATTTGAACTCAGGTCCTCTGGCTCCAGAGCCAGTGAATACTCTTTCTACTATACCACACTGCTTCATGTCCTTAGCTTGTACAGCACAGTCTTCAAGCTATTCCTGGTCACTCCCTCCATATATTCATATAACACTGTATGATTTACAAAGTTCTTTCCTTAGGAAAGCAACCTAGAAAGCAGCCAGGGCAAACATCATTATCATTATCCCCATTTGATCAGTGAAGAAAATAAGACTCAGAGAGGTCGTTCAAAGCAGTCGTCCAGTGTTGTTCAAATTCACTCGCTTCATAAGAATTAGAGGCAGAGCTTGAACGCTGGTCTTCAGGCTACAAGTCTAGAATTATTTACAAGCTGCCATAAACCTCAGAGCTGGAAGGTATAAATCTTTGCCTACAAGCAGCTAAGTGCCCCAGGCAATGGAATAATTTCTTTGTCTGGCTGGGAGGACAAAGACTAACATCTCTCCAGCACTGGCTTCTTCAGAAATCTTACTTTTGTCTCTGCCACTGTCTAGTGAAAACACCTCCTGCTTGTTCCCTTAGGCCTCTGATCATAGTCAAGCAAGACAACTTAATTAGATTAGGGAAAGGCTTGGTAATAACTGGGAGCATTGTGGTAGTTAACATAACCTCTGTCATGAATATTTTCACAATTACTGTAGTCCTGTCTTCCCTATCTCCAGCTTCCCCATGGTGGAGTTATGTCTTTCCCCTCCCTGTTACTTCTGAATTACTAGAGTCAAGCCAGAAATGTAGTAGCTTATTATAAATTGTCTCTACACGATATAAGAGCAGAGATCATCTTAGTCACTCAGGCACTTTCCAGGGAAGCAGGGGACAGCTACTTGGAATACATTTGGATCAACTCCTGGACTAGATGGCCCTTGAAACACTGCACTGAAGCTTGATCATCATCAATGAAATTGTAGGACAGGAACTAGCTTCTTACTGATTGCTCCTAGCTCAAATGAACCCCATCATTTCATGGTGGCTACCAGACGGCAGAAAAAAATAGAAGGAAACCCTTAAAATCATCTGCCAAGACCAGAGGGGAACATAGAACAGCAGGAGCCTTCTTATTCTGCATTCAATCCCCTTTGTCTTGATTTCCCCACTGACCAAGAGAAGCCCTGGTTGTGAGTGTTTGCCTTTTCTCCATCTTCCCAGACTCCAAACAAAGTCCAAAATCAATTGGTAAATGACTCTGTCTCTCACACCCAAACATTAGTAGTATAGGATGAAGCCCATGGCACCGTTTTGCTCATGAAGAAACAAAGCCCCAGTGGGTAGATGACTTGTTCAAGGTTGCACAGGTAATAATTACCAGAGTTCTCTTCGAGAACGAAGGATGAACAACTGCACAGCAAAGTCAGGATTTGAACCCAGACCTTTGGATTGCAGATCCAGCATACTTTCTACTGTATCTGTTGCTTCCCAGATTAACAACTCACTTCTCACATCTCCAAAGCTTTGCAGACAAAAAAAAAAACACACATAACTTTTTAATGAAGTTGATAAAATGGAAAAGAAGATTGAATTCTTTCCTTTTATTTTTGCCAATTCAGTGACTTTGAGTTAATGGAATTTTAATTGATTATTGTACATAAGTCATGTAGTGGATGATTTTGGTTAGTTAAAACCCAAAGCAATTCAGAAATGAAATGAAAAGGTCAATGTTCAGAATATTACAGCAGGGGAGAAAAGTCAGAGGGTAAGCAAATTGCCCAGTAGAGGCGCTTATATGAATATCTTTCCACATCCTCTGTAATGTGGATTCCTTCTCTCTGCGATCTCCAATGAACCCTATCTCTAGCTTGTTTACAGTACATAGTTAAGTTTTGTTTCCTCCATTAGATTGTGAGCTCTTCAAGGGGAGTGACGGGTTTTTTTGCCTTTGTTTCTCCAGCATTTAACAAGTGCCAGGTACACAGTAGGTACTTAATAAATGCTTGTTTACAAGACTTGTTGGGACCCTAGGTGGCAGAAGATCAAAGATTCAGCACAAGAATCCAATATTGGTAGAGGTCAAGCAAGTCTTTGAACAAATGACAGGAGCCAGACACTGAAGCTGGCATTGTATGGGAACATGCCTAGCAGTCAGAAGTTATGGAGGGTCAGGGGTCAGAATCCAGAAGGGCAGTCAGCATAGGAGCTGGAGGTCAGAGCAAAACAATGGGTTGAAACCAGATGGGATATTAACAATGACCAATGGGCAAGGAAGGCTTGAAGGTCCAAGAAGGCAATGATTCAGAGCAGGCAAGTCATCAGGAATTAGGGAATCCTCTGAAACCTTTCAAAGGCAATGGCAGTGAGGCCACAGGGCTACATACCCAGAGGTCACAATTGCAAACAGGCAAATGGACACAACTTACAAGTGGACTTCAAGCTTAAGTTCTAGAATATTCAGGAAGCCCCTTTACTACTTTCTATTTGTATAAAATCCAGTCTTAGCATGAAGGCAGCCCAGACCTCTCAAACAGAAGTTACATGGGTCTACTTGGATGGAAGAGAAAATGAGGAGAGAGGAGGGCAACATGGTCCAGTGGGAAAAGTTTCCAGTTTTGGAGGCTCTGCCGCTTCCCAGCTATGTTCTTGGGAGAATCACTGAACCTCTGGATCTGTGTCCACGTCTTGAAAAGGGGCTTGGACCTCTTAAAGGCCTCAGAATATAAATCTGTGACCCTAAAAGAGATTTTGTAGATTGGAGGAAGAACCCATGGGTTTCAAGAAGGAAGGATTCATGCCTTCCACCAGAGCCACGAGCCTCAGCAGATGCAAGATGTCTCAGGAGCATCTCCGGTGTTCTCCCTCTCTTTCTCTCTCTGTCTGTCCCTGTCAACAGCCAGCTTTACCTCTCTTCTCCTCTGCCAGCTTCCAAGGCAGGACTTTTGAACTACAGGCCCACGGACCTGTTTAATTTTTTAAATATAGTTTGATAACTGTATTTTGCTATAATTGGTTTCCTTTATACACTTCCATATTGTTTTATGCATTTAAGAACATTGTTCTGAACAATTTATATAACAACAATATTGTAAAG
>NW_027185797.1:30275841-30287678 GCF_028583685.1 Petaurus breviceps papuanus | reverse complement strand
AAAGGTCAATGGGATTCCAGTGCCACATGGCAGCCAAACACTGAACCATTTTAGGCTCCATCATGAGAGCCACAATGTTTAGAGATTAGCCTTCTGTAGTGGCTGGATGACATTCAGGATGTTGCACTCGGCTCTAGGTACTGAATCTGTGGAAGGACATTGATAAGCTGGGTAAGTATACAGGAAAGGGCATCATGGATGGTGAGAAATCAGAGGACGACTGGTCACAGGAACTAGACTGGCTTAAACTGAAGAATAGATGATTTAATGGCGACAGAGTAGCTCTTTTCAAGTTTGTGAAAGGCTGTCGGGAGGAAAGAAATGAGGCTTTTCCTGCTTGGCCCAGGGAGCAGAGTAATGGAGGAAGCAAGAGTAATGGAGGTCTATGGTCTAATTTGAATCACTGGAGCCTCCCCGAAGCAGAATGGGCTACCCAAGAAGGCAGGGGGCTTCTCTTCAAGCTGAGGGGAGAGTGCCACTTGCTGGACGTAGCATAGAGAAAAACCTGCTGAGGTGTGGCCTCTGAGGCCCCTTCCAGCTCTGAAACTCCATGAGGTCCATTTCCCTTTCCATTAAACTAGGTGAGAGGAAGAAGAGATCATCTTTAAGCTTCCCTCTGATATCAAACCCTCATGATCCATGTCTACCTGCAAATGCTTTGGAAGCCCTCCTTGATGTGAGTCATCCAAAATTTGCAAATATAGACTGGTTTTACAGATGGAGAACCTAGGAATTTTCCCATTGTCCCATGTTGGTCTCCATCAGGGTAAAAAGGACTGACATCACTAAGCTTTCTAAAGCATCTCACACATATATCCCATTAGAGTGTCACAATTCTTTGAGGTGGGCACTATGGATGGGTTACTGCCATTTTATAGATAAGAAAACTGAGTGTCAGCGTCATGTGTCCAGTAAGGGAGAGAAGCCTCTCATGACTCCCTCTCCCACCACATCACACTGGTTTTGAAATGATACCCCAACCCTATCAGACTCCTCAGTCTAATTCCTACCTGTTACCACCTATGTGACTTTCATTATCTCTGGGCCTTAGTTTCTACCTCTGTAAAAATGAGATCATTGGACTAAGTGGCCTCTGAGGTCCTTTATGGCTCTTAAAGCTATGATTGTATTATTAGTTTATTTCTCTCCATCTCCAACAAGACAGTTCAGGATGGCAGGGGAGCTTTCCAAGCAGTTGAAAGTAGACTCATCCTTATTGCCTTTTCATTCCTCTGCCTCCCCTGCTTTAGCTTCCAAGGTCAGAGCTGGGGAGTGAGTGTGAGGCCCAAACTTGGGAGGGGCTGGCCTTGGGCTCCCATTTCCTGCCATGCTTCTCCAGTGACCTTGGTACGTTGAAGGTTGTTGTAAGCCAGGCTTTTCGTAACTGGTAGTTTTCCTTCTCTCATTATTAAGGGATATTTTGAAACAAGAGAGCTCTGCATATTTACTTATTTAAGTCTAGAGGAGGCCTGGGGGTGGGGAGGATGGGATCCCATTTCAGGACTGTGGATTCTGATGTGGTTCTTTCACCAAACAGCCTTCAATCTCTGGCTCAAATTTTCTAGCTGGTTTCATCGCACAGGTCCCCATGAGTAATGGCCATCTGGAATATTTGATTTAGGTTGCTGAAGGTTATCGAGTGTCTTTTGTTACAGAGCTCAGAGTGAATATTTTAACTTCCCTCTTCCATTTTTATTGGGATATACAGAAATTAAATTGGGGTCTACCTCCCATGTCAAAGGAGACATGATTGTGGACAAATATTTTAGGGAAATGAATGCCTGGGCACTGACACCAAAAGGGGAAACTTGATCATTTTCTGAGTGATTAGATGTTTTACTGTGACTCTGTGCAACCCAGTGAGGTGGGCAGTGTATGGGGCTTGGGACCAGGGAGACCTCTGGGTTCAAATCCCACATCTGGCATTGAGTATTTCTGAGCCTCAGTTTCCTTAATCAATCAATTATCAGTCAATACTTTCTAAAGTACCTACTGGGCGCTGGGTACTATGTTCAGTGCTGGGAGACAAAGACAAAAGGAGAGTTGCTACAATCAAATGGTGAAACATTCCCTGAGCCGGAGGAGGGGGAAGGGGAGGACAACATAGATCCCTATGTCTTTATAGGCGTGTCTGTGTGTGTGTGTGTATAAGTGTGTATATATAGCCATGCATGTGTATCTGTAATGAATAATAGCTGACATTTAGGTGGCTCTTACCAAGTGCTTTAAAATTGTGACCCCACTTGATGTTCACAACAATGCTAGGGAGTAGGTGCTATTATTATCTCCATTTTCAGATGAGGAAACTTGGGCAAACAGAGCTGAAGTGACTTGCCCAGGGTCATACAGCCAGTAAGCATAGAAGGCTGGGTTTGAACCTGGGTCTTCCTGGATCTAGGTCTGGCACTGCATCCACTGCACCCCCCAGGTGCCCCAGTGCTCCTAAGCAATACCCTCATCACAGATCCAGTCCTTATCCCTTTCTAAAGCATGACATGCAGGCAGAAGACAATCTTAAACAGGAAGACAGTAGTCTCACCTGTAAAATGGGCCTCATAATATCTGAAGGGAGAGACAGGAAGGACAGAGAGCTGGCCTAGGAACCAAAGAAAACCTGGGTTCAGTTCTCACTTCTGACACATAGTAGGTATGCGACTTGTCTCATGCTCTCAGTGTCCTTAAGTAATTCCCTAAAGACTAGAGATCGCTCAGGCAGGTTCTGGTCTGCATCGGTGGAGGGATTTTCATTCTCAGGAGTTCCTACCACAAATGCCACCAGAAACAACCCCAGTCCTGTGGGCTCCACTCTCCAGGGCTTTCCTGAGGTTAAAATGAAATGTGGTGGGAAGCACCAGGTCAGTTATTATTACTCTTATCGTCTTCCCAACAAGAGTGGGAAGAATGGCAGGCCAGAGAACCCCCCACCTGCCAGTAGTCCCAGCTCATCTCATGCAGGGGGCTCCTCCAAGGCTTCCCTGTGGCTCCTGAGCTCACACAGACACTTCCTGAAGATGGATTTGGGGGCCCATTACTGAGGTGATGCACAGTCATGAAATGGGGAATGCCTGTCAGGTTCCCCGATCAGGGGCTTGGGAGAGGTTATAACTTAGAAACAAAGCAAATTAAGTGCAGCTCAGTGAGGAAGATGGAACAATTTCTCTCCTCATTAACCATCCCAGTGGTCCTTTCTTCCCTTTTATGGAGACTAATTTAAGCCACAGCTGATGCATTGATGCCAACACACCTGAGGAGGACATTTGGAAAGGGTGTGGGGAGAAGAAGCAGTGGGCTGAAGATCAAGGACCTCCTGCTTTGGGCTTCAGAAGGCTATGGTCAACCATTCCCATCCTAGAGCCCTTGAGGGTCAGAGGAGAAGAGCTGTACAGCCAGAAGAGACCTCAGAGACTGTCTAGTATGGCCCCTTAATTTTACAGATGAGGAAACTGAGGACCAGAGAGGTTAAGTAATTTAGGGTCCTATATCTAGAGCAGAAAGGGACTCCAGGAACCATCTAGTTCAACATTTACAGTGGCAGAAATTGAGGTTTGGGAAAGCTGTGACTTGTGCAAGGTCACATGGGTAACAAGCATCAGAGGCAGAATTTGAACCCAAGTTCTCTGTCCCCAGAACCAGGGATCTTTCTGTCATACCACACTGCTTCCTTTACAAAGTGCCTTTCACACAGCTTAATGTTGTTAAGTATGATCATCCCCACTTTACAGATGAGGTAACCAAGACTCAAGTAGTTTTCTCTGGTCATCTAGCACTCAAAGGCTGGTGCTGGAATTTGAATTCCCAGTCTGGTCAAGGCCTGAAGCCCTGCAGGGATGGGAGAGCTCAAGGCTCCATCCAGTCCCCAATGAACACCTTCCATCTTTGGACAGCTCCCATTGCTGGGAAGATTTTCCTGAACTTGAGACTGAAATCTCTACAGCTTCTCCCTATTTTTCTGAGCTCTGACACTGAGACAGGGCAGAACAAATGTCATCCAGCTTCCAGGTGACAACAGCAGCTCTCAGGTCCCCCCTAAGTCACCTGTTTTCCAGGCTCAATGGGGAACCAGAGGTCATAGCATCCTAGGCTTGAAGGGATTTTTAGGGGTCATATAGTCCAACTCCATCCAATTACAGATGAAGAAAATGAGGATGGCATGGACTGCCGAAGGTCGAACAGGGAGGAAGTGATGGAGACAGGATTTGAATTCAGATCTTTGACTCTGAACATAGCTTTGTTTCCACTGTACCTCGGTTCCTGCCACAGAGTTTCCTTGGAGGGAGGGAATTTTAGAGCAAGAGCAGTGGAGGAGATGGGAAACGTGGCCTCCCTGGGCAGCTCTCTCCTCTATTAGATCATTATACCATGTCTTCCTTGTTTTGTTCCTAGTCCATGGTTGTCTAATTGAATTATGAGGTCAATAAGAGTGAAGGTGCCTGGTGCATGGAGCAGAAACACACCCACAATGGTTTTCTGTGCCCCATACCTCCCTGAGGTCATGCTGATAGTATCCACCCCAAGCCTTGGTCATGGAGAGGTAGCCAGCATGCCCAGGCCTGTACTAGGAGAAGGAAGCACTCCTTCCGCTGGTCCTTTACAAGGAGTCATCCTGGCTCCGCCATCTGGCACAGATTCAAGTTCATGCCTTCATTCTTGACTTTTCGAGAAAAAAACAGTCTTCTTTTTTTCTGTCCAAATGTTGGACATTTGACCCCTATAGGTTCGTTTGACCCCTTGAGAACCCAAGTTTCATCTCTGTTCCCCCTCGCTCCTCCCAAGAGGCTCCTCAACCCCGGGGGTGGCATTACAAATCAGACTGCTGGAGAGCCCTGAAGGATCCTTGATTTAGCTTTGGGATCAGCTGGTCCAGCCCCTCAAGTGATATTGGGTGTTTATAGGATCAATTATGAGTTCTCTGGGTTTTGTTTCAGGCTAAATAAAATGTCCAATAGTATCTTATTTACCAGAGTGCTTGCATGGGACTTGTGGGACTTTTAGGAAATTATGTGGATCACATTTTCATGTTCCATTTTCAATAGAAGCCCAAGACAATTAGAAGTCAGGAGCCAGGGTCCAGTGGGCACATGGGGTACATATATCTATGGAATGTATTTTAAAATAGAGAAATACACAAACGACAACTTAGATGCCCACTAGCTGTGTGATGTGGGGCAAGTCACTTAGACACTGCCAGCCTCAGTCTACCCATCTCTTAAATGGGGAGAATTACAGCACCTACATCTAAAGTTGTTGTGAGAATCAAATGAGATATCTGTAAAGCACTTAGCATGGTGACTGGTATACAGTAGGTGCTCAATAAATGTTTGTTTCCTTACTGTTTCTCCTTCCCGAACATATATGTTTGTATGTTTTCATGTGTGTATACATGTAAGTGCATGTGCGTGTGTGTGTGTGTGTGTGTGTGTGTAAAATTACCTTCCCTCATTCTGGCCACAACACACTTTTAAAAAGCAAGTCAATAAAATGGATTTTTGTAAAGTTGGCCATGTTTTCCTATGAGAACTGGCTTATGAATTGGGGCTGTACCATCATCAGATAAATCACAATCGCTTCCAACAACAGGTTGTGAAAACAGATGCAGCAGCTACAATCTCAACAATCCTTCCAAACAGGTTTATTGAAATGAACCAAGCTATAGGCATTAGAGCTAAGAGGGACCTTCAGGGTCTTATTCAGTCCTTTCATTCTAAGGAGGGGAGACTGAAGCCCAGGGAGGGGGTCACTTCCCCCAGGGGTTATCTGGGGACAGAGCTGGGATCAGAATTGGCCACTTAACCAAAAAGCTCTTATTAAGCACCTACTACGCGTCAGCCATGATACTAAGCATTGGGGATACAGAGGAAGGCAAAAGCTCAGCCCTCCAGGGGCTTCCAGTCTAATGGGGGGGGGGGGGACAACCTGCAAACCACTTGGTACAAAGAAGCTCTAGACAGGACAAAGCAGAGAGACTCCACAGAGGGAAGGCACCAGCACTAAGGGAGATGAGGAAAGGCTTCTGACAGAAGCTGGGTTCTTAGCTGGGGCTGGCAGGAGCCAGAGCTAACAAGGTCGGAATCGTACTTTAGAAACCCAAGAGCCACATGGTAGAGAGAACTGCTTCTAAACACAGTCCTCTTGTCCTGTTCCTTATGTGGGGAAATGTTCAAGTTCACTGATGTCTGCCAACTTCATAATAATGTAAAAGGACAATTTAATTTAGGAAAAGAAGGTCCCAAGAAGAGTTGGACCAGATCCATTCCCCTTCTAACATTTCCTCCTTCAAGCAGCAGGGTCGTGCTTAGCCACAATAGCCTTATTGGGAACCTCGGTGCAGGGAGAGTTAGAAGAACCGGAGTCTCCACTTGCAGTCCCCCGGCTCACTCCAGGTCTTGCTTTGGGCTTTCTTCTCATCTCCACTGACAACATCAAAGACAGCCATGAAGGGAAGGGAGGTCTCAGAGGAGCTGTGGAGAGATGCCTCCAGAAGGGAAGAAGCTGGCCCATCACCCTCCCTCCTTTCTTTTTTTTCCAATCACCAGCTAGCAGGTACCTTCTTCCTCCTCCTCCCACATTGGTCCTCCTGCCTGAGTCACTGCTCCGATGGGGGTCTGGCAACTGAACGATATTTCTGAGAAGTGAAAAACAGACAAGAGTTGATTGCACTGAGCTGAAGGGATAGAACAGTGAATGGAGAAATACAGGGACATAGAACTTGCAGGTACTTATGTAGGAGAAAGGGATCCAGATAGTGGAGACAGATCAAACACTGAATGAGTGATTAGCATATAACCAGCACAGGGCTGGCTGCTGAAGATGGAAATACAAGCTGGCAAGAGAGTCCCCCCAGTGCCCTGAATGAGATCGCCCGAGCAGACCATCGTCAGAGGGCTGCACAGCCCAGGGCTGGGCTGGCTGGCCCTTTGCCAGGAGGGAGTGGGGAGTTCCTCTCATTGGCCGCTGGGGACTGAGGCTGCTTTGACTGGGGGCTGAGACAGGGCTGAAGACAGACCCTTCTGTGGCCAATGAGTGAGCCAGACTCTCACTCCATTTCTTTGGGGCTCTTCTCCCCACCCCTCCCCCAGCCCACACTTCCTTTCTGTTTGGTCTTCTACCAGTGGAAGAAGGCCTACCACAGTGACTCACAGCAGAAGCACATGGCAGTGAGGGACATGTGCTTGCCCGCTGGAGTCCCCAAACTTCCTAACTCTTAATTGTCTTCTTTCTGTTTCCTACACCGCCACATTGACCTTCAGACCCAAGTATTTATTCAACACTTATGCTTAGTCTAATCTAGTCTTTTTCTCAGTCACTTATAAAAAAGATGAAGGAGTTGGGACCCAGAGAGAGGTTCCAGATCCCTGAACCCAGGTTATTCTCATCTACCCTGGATACATCTTTTATCACCCAGTTTTGTACATGGTTTCTCCCCACCCCTTCCAACTTGAATGTAAGCTGATTGAGAGCAGGGGCAAGTTTTTGCTCACTTTGTATCCCCTAGACAGTGCCTGACACACAGTAGCTACTTAACAAAGCTTGTTGATTGACTCACAAATCCAATGCTCTCTCTGTTTTATCATACTCTAGCTTAATTCTGCCCCCTAGAGTGAAGAACAAGTCTAAATCCTTTTGAGTATGTAGGATCATCTATCTGGAACTGGAAAAGATACCTGAGAGATGGGGAAACTGAGGCCCAAGGACATTAAGCAACTTGGTCAAGGTTATACAGATTTAAGCAGCCCCAGCAGGATTTGTACGCAGGTCCTCTGACTATACATCCAATGCTCTCATATCCTACAAAGTTTCCTGGTGTCCAGATTAAATGTGGCCCATTCTTCCAAATGATTTTCATATGATATGATCCTGAGGCTCTCTACCCTCCCAACTACCCTTCAAATACTCTCCAGTTCATAATCGTTCATGCATCTCTCTCTCTTCCCTAATGTTCCAATTATTCTGTCAAGTGGTGACAAAAATAATAACCACAATGCCCCACTTTTAGCAGGTCTGATTTTCAAAGCCTTCCATACCCATGAAGTCATCTGGGGTCATTGATACTAACATGACTTCCCTCCATTGGGGAATGGAAGAATAACCAATGAAAAGATCATAAAGCATTTGGTAGCCTATTAAAGGTTTATTAGCAACAGCAAGCAACAATAATCCATCGTGGAGATGACCCTCCAGCCAAATAGACCTGGGCAATTTTAGAAGGTTCCACCTGAAATAAACTGGAATGACAATTTTTTAACATCCCCTCCCCCCTCCCTCTCTCCAATTATTTTTGGATTTTTCAAAGACCCTTCCTCTGTAATGGACCCAGGAAGGTGAGAGATTCCAGAGCCTGCACAGGGCGGCCACTGTCTCCCCAGCCTGCTTATGCAGGAGACACCAGAGTTTATTAAAATTTCATTGCCTCAAGTCTCCCGCAGGAAACAGTGACATTCGGCATGTTGTTAACTGCTTCTTGACCTTGCAGGGCATTTCCTGAAACGATTCTCTTGAAGAGACTCCACCTCTCTTACTGTGGCAGGGAAATAGTCCCTCCCTAAGCAGGCTCCCATCCACTTAACAGCCCTGAGTGGAAACCACAAGGTAAGAGTTCGAAAACCCCAGAACAAAGCAACTAGCTCTCTGTGGGGGTGCCCCTGTTCTGAATGAGATGGCCACACTCTTCATACTTCTAAGAACCACCAAACTCTCCTTTCTGGTGACCTGACTTACCAGTCAGTCAATCAATAAACTTCTCTTGAGTGCTGCTATGAGCCAGGCATTGTGCTAAGGGCTGGATTTGCTGCTTGTCACCTACTCTGAGACTGTTTGCTTCCTGACCTAATGAGGTTCACCAGGATTTAGATCAGGTTGTTTGTTTAGTCATTTTTCAGTGTGTTCTACTCTTCCTGATTCCATTTGAGGTTTTCTTGTCAAAGACACTGGAGCGGTTTGCCATTTCCTTCTCCAGCTCATTTCACAGATGAGGAAACTGAGGCAAACAGGGTTAAGCGACTTGTTCAGGGTCACATGGCTAGTAAGGGTCTGGGGCCAGTTTTGAACTGAAGAAGAGTCTCCTTGACTCCAGGCCCAGGGCTCTATCCATTGCATCACCTACTTACCGTTGGTTCAAGTGGCTCCCTAAAATCACCCCTGCCTGCGATGATCCGTCCTTCAAATAGCTGTCAGATTGATATTCCCAAAGCACCGGTCTGGCCACCTTAGTCCCCTGCTAGGATCCAATGTGGCCTCTTGGTTGGTTTGGAAAGCCCTCCCCAATCTGGCTTCCACACCCTCCTGTGCTCCAGCCAAGCTGGCCCGATGTGTATGTGATATTCCATCTCTCATCTTGTACTTTTGCCCAGATTGCCCTCCCAGTCTCCTCCCCAACTTGCTGCAGTCTCCTGTTCTTTGCCTCAGTCTCTTGGAGCCTCCAGCTTCTTTCTAGACTCAGCTGAAAGGCCATCAGATATCTGAGGCCTAGCTTGACCCCTCCCCAGGTGCCAGGGCCAGTCCCCTCTACCAGCTTACACACACACACACACACACACACACACACACACCTGTGTACATGTTATTCTTATCAGTAGAACATAAGCTTCTTGAGGACAGGGTTTTTTTTGTTTGGGTTGAAAGGGTGAAAAAAACCAAACAAATAAACAAAAAAAGGAAACCCCCTAGTTGGAGAATATTGTGGAAAACCATTGCCATGTAGAATTACTGCATTTGACTTAAAATAAAATGTTCTTCTCAGCATGAAAACTAAAAATGTAGCTCATTCTGAGTATGTACATCAAAGCATCTCCCCATCAGATACTTTTCTTGCCCTCAGAGATATTGCAGAATATAGGTCACCCTTTCAGTGTGAGGGCAAGGAGGGGACTGGTTCTTGAATTCCCCAGCAATGCAGAATTCTGTGAGTGATGAGGTCAAAGCTCCACATATACTTGGGAGGAAAAAAAGAAGCGTGATGATCTGAGGCAGCTTGGCAGGGTAGGTTCAAATCCTCAGACACTAGCCATATGGCCCCAGGCAAATCACTTAACCTCCCTGGGCCTCAGTTTCCACATCTGCAAAATGAGGGGGCTAGACTAGATGACCTCCAGCTCTACTCTGTGATCCTACGATGCCTTGAAGGCCTCAGAAATTTGCTTCTTCCACTGACCTGGTCATGGCCTATAGTAGGATTCCTTTGGGGTAAATCTTTCACAGAATATGAGAGACAGGAAGGACCTTGAATACCAGTCACCCCAGAATGTCCTCTATCCTAAAGGAAACAAATGCTCATGCCCATTCCCAGGAAGACCGTTAAGGAGGAGGGAGTGAGGAGCCCCTGGGACAATATGTTGCTTCTTATCCTTGAAGAAAAAAAAATCATTTTTTAATTAATTAATTACTTTTCTGAGACTGGTTTTCCTAACTGAGCCAGACTGGGAGATCAGGGGCCATTCACAATTCAGGGGCCTTTTAATATGTGCTGTGGTCCATTTGTGGGAGCCTCTGCCTTTCAGAACCATAGATGTAAAACTGAAAGGGATGTCAGAGGTTATCAAGTCTATACCCTTCATTTTAGGCTTTTACAGAAGGAGAAACTGAGGTCCAGGTAGGGGCTAAGTGACTCACCCAGGGTAACACATATAAAGGAATCATATGGTCCTAGACTTTGGAACCACAAGGGACTTTAGAGGCCATGGAATCCAACCTCCTCATTTTACAGATGAGGTAGACAGAGGTAAAGTGATTTGCCCAGAATTATTACGCAGTTAGTAAATATCTTAGGCAGGATTGGAACCGAGGTCCTTTGGTTACATAGCCAGTGCTTGTCCCATAGTACTAATAGGAAACTAGATAAATGTGGTTGTTCAGTGATCTTGGTTGCGCACAACTCTTCACAACCCCATTTGGGGTTTTCTTGGCAAAGATACTAGAGCATTAGCCATTTCCTTCTCCAGCTTATTTTATAGATGAGGAAACTGAGGCAAATGGGTTAAGTGACTTGCCCAGCTAGGAAGTATCTGAGGCCAGATTTGAACTCATATCTTTCTGACTCCAGGCCTGGTGCTCTATCCACTGAGTCACTAAATAAGTCCTTCCTAAATTTAAAGAAGAGAAGAGGGATGAAGTAGTGAGTAGACACCTGAGCTCTGTGTCACATATTGGCTGTGTGATCCTGGGAAATTTCAAGCTCTCAGTGCTTCAGACAAGTTTCTAAAGCCTATGAGTTTCAAAGGAGGCACCTACCTGCATTGGTAAAAGGAATTTTCTCACTGGAATTTCCTTATGCCAAATGAGATCACAGGTCCAATAAAAAAAAAAAGTCAAAATTGAAAATAAAATTGTTTAGAGATGCACTTAGAGTCATTAAAAATTAATATGGATGTCAACATAGTATGAGAGAGAAAGTACTGGAAGTATCCCAAGTTCTTAGCTTAATCTCCCACTTGAGTTATGCAGAATAAACAGAAGACTAAGCCTTGAGGAAGATGCAGGGGAAACATGAGAACTTGGAGGAATTTGTTTTGTTGATGCCAAGACCAACCTCTTTCTCCAAACAGAAAACAAGATGGAGGGACTTCGTCTGACTGTGCAGTGGAATGCTTTTGTTTTTTCTTCCCATTTGAATTGAGTCAGAGATAAAAGTTCTAGTGCTTTTAAGAAGGTTCTAGAGGTCTCCTGAATTTTAGTACCTGGCAATACTTGATGCTTGTTGAGTGAGTGGATGAATGGATGGATGGATAGATGGGTGCATGAATGGGTGACTGGATGAATGGATGGATGGATGGATAGAGGGATGGATGGATGGATGGGTGGATGGATGGATGGATGGATGGATGGATGGATGGATGGATGGATGG
>NW_027185797.1:30234533-30275831 GCF_028583685.1 Petaurus breviceps papuanus | reverse complement strand
TGGATGGATGGATGGATGGATGGATGGATGGATGGATGGATGGATGGATGGTGGTTAACTTCCTGCTAGACTAATGGGGATAGACAAGTAAGGAAGCTTCAAGGGTTCTCCCAAAGCTCATGTGAGAGATCTTCATAGGTATGGGCCTACTGATGAACTGGCACTGATTTGACCCAAAGCCACAAATGACTTGTCCCTTGTGTCTTTGAATTTACTTGATTAATAAGTATTTATGAAGTCCTTATTTTGTGTTAAGCCTTCTGCTTGACATGAGGGATACAGACAAAAGAGAAGCTTACATTCTAATGATAGAGAGAACATACATGTATAAGTAGGTACATACCAGTTACATGCAAGACAGGCTTTGGGGGGGAGGCATCAGAGGCTGAGGACATAAAGGCCTCTTGCAGAAGGCATGAGTTAAGTCAAATCTTGAAGGAAATCAGGGGTTTTTAGGGGCAGAGGAGAGGAAGGAAGGCTAACCTGTACAAAGGCATAGAGATGACAGGTGAACCCTCACATTCAGGCTCTGAACACAACACAACAATGATTAGTCTTCCCAGTGAAGTCTGGTGACATCCATCATATCATAATGTAGCTTATTGTCCTGGGTCTGCTTATTCAACTCTTCCTAGTTTCTCTGAAGCCTCGTTCACTGGTTCTTAGAGTACAGTGAGAGCACATAATGTCTGTGACTTGTGCTGGTATTCCCTGGATCTACAAATCTTTGTCCCCGATGTTCTCCTCACCCTTAGCAGCTGTCACCCCTTCCCTTTCCTCAGGGACCAGCTCTCTGGTAACTGGCTTATGGGGGAAAACTAGGAAGCCTCCCTCCTCTGAATAGCTAGCATTTTTATGCACTTCAAAGTCTACAAACTACTTTGTATGTTGTCTTATTCAATCCTCACAACAATCCTGAGTAGTAGGTGGTAGTATTGTCTCCATTTTACAGACTAGAAAGATGAGGCTGAGAGGGGGTAAATGTCTCACCTAAGGTCAAACATCAAGTTAAGTGTCTGAGGCAGGATTCAAACTCAGACTCTTTTCACCCCAAATCCAGCATTCCATCCAATGTGACACCTAGATCCCCTAAAGACTTCTTTGGTATGCCAGTTCCCCAGCTCCAGTTTCTTCATTTTTTTCTGTTTATTTCTGTGTCTTCTGCATCTCTGTCTTTCTCTGTCTCTCTCTATCTATCTGTTTCTCTCTTTGTCTCTGTCTCTGTCACACACACACACACACACACACACACACACACACACACTTTCCCCCAAGGGAGCAGGGGAGAATTAGCTTCACTTTCACCTTACAAGCACTTTTCTCTCTCTTCATTCCACCCAGGCTGGCAGCAAATTATGATCCTTTACATCTGAGTTCCTCTGCAGAAGATCCAGTGCGTCTTTTGCTGGTGTCAGCACTTCCTGCTGGGTTTAGGGGCTCTAGGGGTTAAACACTCCCCTCTCTCTAATAGCCCCTCCATCCCCTCCACCCTTCCTGCTGAGTAGCTGGGTAGAATGAATGCAATTACAAAGGCTTACATCACCTAGAAAAAAGAAGGGAGAAAAAGCTTGTCTTCTTGGTGATGCTGATGGCTTCTTTGAGAAAGGTACAATTCCCACTGCAGTTTCTAGAGCACTGAATAGAAAACAAATTATTTTCAGTTTATTAGATTAAAGGGCTCAAGATCAGGGAGAAATGTACACTTATTTTAGAATATTCTTACTGCTAGGCAAAATCCTTCCTTTGACATTTTCTCAATCCTTACCATTATTAATGAAGGGAAATCTCACTTTCCAGGAGCCAGTCAAAGGAACAGATTCATAAAATGTTGAGACTGGAGGAAGCCTTAAAAACTGCTATTCCCACCCTGTACACCTCTTTCTCTTTCTCTTTCATTTTCTTTATTTTCACAAACCTGAAGCCTAAAAGGGTTTACTGATCAGTCTAACGGAACAGTGAGACTTAGAGGTTGAAAGGCAGCGGTTAGGACAACGGGCTTCGCGTCAGAAAGACCTGGCTCCGGTCCTGCCTCAGATACCTGCTTGCTCTGTGCTGGTCCCTTAGCCTCAGTTATGGAATGAGGGAGTTGCATTCTATGGCCTCTAAGATCCCTGCCAGTTCTAAATCTCTGATCCTAGGACTGCAGTGAGCCAACAGTCACAGCCCCAAATGTAACTGGGATCTGTAATACAGAAAGCATTCCAGGCGCTGGAGTCTTCTGCAAGAGTAGAGTATTTGGAGGCTGAAGCAGCTTTCTTGGAGAAGACAATTGATCCTACGTTGGTTTAGTGAACTCAGTAATAGATACTAGTGACTTATTAACTGATCCTGCAGAGAAGGGAAAGTAAGACATCAAATGGGTCTTGAGAGGAAGGAATCTGAGAATTGACGAATCAATTGATAAGCATTTATTAAGTGCCTACTAAATGCCCACGTGTAGAGTCTGGTTTATGTTATTCAGTCTTTTGACCCCACTTGGGGTTTTCTTAGCAAGGATACTGGGGGTGGTTTGCCATTTCCTTCTCCAGCTCATTTTACAGATGAGGAAACTGAGGCAAACAGGGTAAAGTGACTTGTCAAGGGCCACACAGCTAGGAAGTGTCTGCAACCTGATTTAACTCAGACAGATGAGTCTCCCCAACTCTGGGCTAGTGTTCCTCTGTGTCACCTTGCTGCCATTGCTTAATAAATGGTGATTGACTGATTAGGGATACAAAGGCAGAAGGGAGAGAGTCCTTGTTCTGGAAGAGTTTACATTCTATCAGGAAATGCAATATCTGTATAATGGAGGGACTGACCAGAGAGACCCCGTCTTCACAACATGCTCAGATTTCCTCTTCTTGCTGGTGCACCAGAGCAGACACAGTCTCCTTGGGGGGCTGCCAGCCCAGCATGTTGAATGTCAGAAGCTGCTTCTGGTCATGATGACTCTAGGGGATGATGAATGGCCCTCTAGCTGGCTTCAGAGCCACAAGGTCTGGTGACTCAGGAGGCACAGAGCCAGAACCGAGTTTGCTTAAAAAAAAATTGATACCCCCTGCCTCAGTACCTTGAGTGCTGTTCTTTCCTGGCAGAGAGCAAGGCAGGGTCTGCTGGGAGCTTCCACACTTGGGAAGGCGGCAGCAGCTTCATCTCCCACCTCACCACCACCTGTCTGGTGACATATGTTTATCCCTTCTTGATCTTAGGCAAAGAAATATCCTGAGGGATGAGTGAGTGGTCAGGGGACGAGTGGGACCAGAAGACCCCAGAAGTCATCCTAGGTCCGATCTCAGCTGGGGCAGCAGAGGCAGCCAATGAAGCAGCCAAGTGACCCATGTGACCCAGCCCAGTAGTGGACTGACTCATCCACTAAGATACTGAACCGTCCAAGAGCCAGCCCAGATGAGCAAGGATGCAATTCATCCATGGCCATCCCCCTCCCCAAAGTAAACTTTAATAATAATAGGAATAATTTAAAAAATAGCTTGGATGTATATGGTGCTTCAAGGTTTACAAAATGCTTAACAAATATTATCTCATATTATTCTCACAACAGCCCTGGGAGGTGAGTGTTATAATTGTCCCCATCTTACTGATGGGGGGAGAGGTAAAGAAGGGACTAAGTGACTCACCCAGAGTCCCATAGCTAGTAGGTGTCTGAGGGTTTCCTGACTCCAGGCTCAGTGCTCCAGCTGCCTCCAGCTTTGTCAGTTTAGGACTCAGTGATGGGGGAAAAGGACTCCCAGAGCCATGAGTATTGAGATACCTTTGAGAGTCCCGTATTCTCTATGTGTGTGTCTGCCAATCTTTGTACTTTAAGTTTGAACTCACTCTCTCCAGCGATTGTGTGTGTGTGTGTGTGTGTTTATGTGTGTGTGTGGGTGTGTGTGTATGTAAGGGGAAAGGGTAGCCCCTGCTTGGGCAGAATGCTTTTGTTCTTGCTCTCCTTTCTTAGTAGCTGCCTTTTCCTAAAAGCTACTTGATGTCAACCGGCTAATCAATGTCAAGGAACACACTGGATAGGGGCTTGTGAACACACAACTATTGATCTCAGTCCCTCGGGGTCGGGGTTATCCCCCTCATTCTTTAAGGGGAGAAGTAGTCAGCTGTCCCTGGAAGTGAGCTGGGAGAGCCTGCTCAGAGGGACGTTATGTATACATACACAAATACATGTGGAATATATGTAAAGTGCGGGTGGGAGGAGATGTGTGTCTCAGTGAGGTCAGCAGTAGCTGAACATGTGCAGAGGCAGAGATGCTAAAAGGTAAAGGGCTGTGCCTGAAAATGCAAAATGCCATTTACTCCCCTAGAAAGACTGGAGGCTAATATCCTTTAGTTGCATATGAGGAGACCAGAAAGTCCTCGTTTGTCTTCCAGCGCACACAGACTGAGTTCTCACTTTTCATGCCTTGTCATTCATCCACAGAAGATCCCTAAAGGGGAACTGCAACGAATCCCCCTAAGGCAGCATGGAGTGATTTACAGAGGGAAGAAGGCTTTGAGCTCAGAAAACTTTGTCCTTTCATCTTCTGCCTGGAGGAGACAAATGGCTCTGAGGGATCAAACAAGAAAAGCTAAGCTGAGAAGGTTCAGTGTTAGCCAGCCAAAGACAGAGCAGTAACGCATCCCAGCCAATGACAGAGGCTGGGAAGGAGATGGCAGCTGTCCCTCGGAGCCAGCCGAGGCTCAGCCCTCCGGCAGATAGAGATAGCCCCAGTCCCTCGGCATCCAGGATTTGGAGTGCCACTTGGGAGATGGAGGAACAGAGGGAAAGAAGGCTTGACCAACATGGCAGGATCGCCCAGTGATGGGCAGATGATGTCTTCATTAGAGGTTGCATTATAAAAATATGGTTTTATTTTATTTAAAAACCATTCTGAGCTCATGGGCTTACAAGCCCTCTGTAATTTGCCAACCCCCGACTTAAATCCAATGCCCTCATTTTACAAAAGAGGAAACAGAAGCTCTGAGTCTTCTGGGAATTAGAAGGAGAAAGGAGGGAAGGAAGGGTTTAGGTGGAGTCGGGCACAGCACTAAACCTAATAGAAGTATTATCTCTTTTAATCCTCACGACAACCCTGGGAGGTAGATGGGATCATCATACCCATTATATAGGTGAGAAAACCTAAGCAGACTTGCCCCAAGTCACACTAGTAAACCCAGAGTCTCTAATAAGTAAATGAGGCTTAGAATCTGCACTCAGGCCTTCCTGACTACAGGCCCGGGCTCTGTCCACTGCACCACCAAGCCTACAGCACTATCTATAAGTTCCTAGGGATCACACTCCCCAAAGAGACAAAGAAAACTAGAAAACAAGAGTGGTACAGACAACAAGAGCACCATCTTCCTGCCTTGATCCGAGCCTCACATGGCTATCAATCAATCAATCAATTCATATCTACTAAGCACCTACTGTGTGCCAGATACTGTGCCAATCAACAGGGATACAAAAAAAAAAAAGACAGAAGACCTCGCTCACCACTGTCTCTGGGATTTATCTAGACTCTTGACATGGGAGGCCCCACCTTGGACATCTCCCCATTTCCATGACTCCTCCTCCAAGCTGCCTCTCTCCTCCACCTGCTGCCACCTTCTCACTGTCCCCGCCACTGGCCAAGATGGCTCCAGTCTCTGGGCTTTTCCTTGTACTACTATTGCCCATTATGAGCACTCTCTTTTGTTTTAAGACTCTTGTTTTTTTGAGATTTTACAGGCCCGAGTCATCCCCTGGAACCAGCTTGTGAGGGTAGAGTTTGCCTGGCCACAGGCAGAGGACATGGTGCATGCACTGGACCATCAGGAAGGGCAAATTCAAGCACGCTGCATGTCCACTTTCCATATGTAATTCATCTAACCATGTATATATAATTATAAATTAACTTTTTAAATATATAATTTTTTTTGATCATCACAATGATTTTGATCATCACAATGATGGGGTACCTGGGGTCTAGGTCAACTGGTGAAACTAGTCTGTGTATTGTAAAATTGTTATCTGTAAAATTCCTTTCCCAACCTCCGGCTCTGCCCCTTCCCCCATCCGCACCAGGCCTAGGCAACCCCTTGGGACTCCTTTGGTCTTACTTAATCCCTCCTGTCTCCTCCGACCTGGCCCAAATCTTATCTAAACTACCTATTCACATGCTCCCCTGGGTCAGCTCTGACCTTGGTCTATGCACTGAGGCCCCTCCCATCAGGCCAGCCCTGACAATGGCAGCCCTACCCTTTAAAGGTAAAAGCATGGACCCCTCTCACTCGCATGTCCCCTAAAGGACTCTTGCCCCTTCTCATGGAAGCGTAACAATAAACTTCTACAACTCTCACTCCAATTAAGCCTGAGACCTTGAATTCTTTCCAGACGATATTGCAGGTTTTCTGGTCTTGAATAAGATCAGAGTTCCTGCTGAACCTATCGGGATCCCGTCCCCCCATCAACATGACTAGAAGGTTTTCCTGATATAACATGTTCTGTATAGCAAAGAGAGCCAAGCTTGGCATCCAGGGCATTCTTCTGCTACTCTTTTTTTTTTTTGCCTTTTGGAGGGCAATTGGGGTTAAGTAACTTGCCAAAACAGATAGTTTTTTTTGTGTGGGTGTTAAGTGTCTGAGGCCAGAACTGAACTCAGGTCCTCCTGACTCTGGGGCCGGCACTTTACTCACTGCACCACCTGGCAGCCCCTCTTCTGCTACTCTTTAGCTCCTGACAGGGGGTATGGTACGGGATTTTGTGGCTGGGGGCCCTGGTCAAAGGCGATACACATTTCTCTCTTTGTGTGATCTTGACCAAGACATCCTTCAGGGTCAAACAAGGGAAGGGAGGCAGCCACATTAGATTGTCTCATGGCCCCTTCTTGTTCTAAATCTCCTACTGAAGTTCATCTGACTACAACTAATCTGTTAACTAATTGTGACTCTAAGTCTCTTAACACTGAATTTTAATTTCCTACTCTGTAAAAATAAGGAGGAGGAGGGTCTTCTGGCTCTAAGATCCTAAGAGATTCTTATTTAGTTCTGCCCCTAATCAGTTGTGATTTAAATGTGACTTTAAATAAGTCACCCCAGAGCCTCAATTTCCTGCTTTGTAAAATAAGAGATCATTTTTAAGTGACTAAGTCACAACCCCTGAGCCTCAGTTTTCTGTTCTGGAAAATGGCCATAAAGATATTTTCCATTTCTGTGGAGCAAGATTTTAGGGAGGAGAGAAGGAAAGCATAGACATGAGATGGAAATGTTGTACAAAAGGCACAGAGCCTTAATGTGGTACATGAAATCACCAGCCTCCTACCTGAATGAGTTACTGCACAGCAGCCCCAAGAGTCCCAGGGAAAACCTAGAGCAAAGCAGGGCTCTGTTCAAAGCTCTGAGCCTTCCCCTCTCTAAATACATGGAATATGAGTGTCTTTCAGCAGTTCACTTCAGCCAAGTATTAAAATCACATTTGTTGTGTGTTTGCCTTGGGTTTTCAAGATGCCATCTCCCCCCCTCAGTGCCTTTGCATGGGCTGTCCCCTCATGCCAGGGATGCCCTCTTTCCTCACCTCTGCCACTTAGAATCTCTTCCTTCAAGTCTCCCCTTAGTCTTTCCCCATAGTGTGGTCTGCTCATTTATAGCAAACACTCTTTAGGAAAAACCAGTTTCTTTCCCCCATCAGCTTATCCTTCTCTGGAGACAAAATCAATGACGAAAATATGGAGAGTAAAGAAGCAAGAATCTCGCATCTCCTTGGCCCTTTCTCTGCTGATCACACTCCTTCGAGGTCACTCTCCCCTCTGCCCTCTCTGTGTGAGCATGTCTCAGCCTCCGTCAGTGTTTCTCCATTCGGATCATGCCCACTGCCCAGGGGAGCCTCTGAGGCTCTTTCCTGGGGCCTCTTTCTTCTCTCTCTCTTTAGCTGATCTCAGCTCCTGTGGTTCATTATCGTTTCTATGTAAAACTATCTCAGACTGGACAAGTCCAAACCACATCTCATTTATCTTTCCCTCCAAAAACATGCCCATTCTCTGAACTTCCTCATTACTACCAGGGACCCCCCCCCTTCTTGCAGTCACCCCAGCTGGCAATGTCACTGTGCGCCTGGCCTTCTTACTCCCACTCAGTCACATAGGCAAACAATTGTCCAACATCCTTTCTGCCTCTTGTGTGTAAATCTCCTCCTCCCCACTCCCACAGACACCACCTTATGCAGCCCTCGTTACCTCTCACTTAGACTATTGCAATAGCCTTCTAATTAATCTCCCTGATTTAGGACTCGCCCCAGTTCAATCCATTGTCCACTCAGCTGCCAAGGTGATTTTTCTGAAGGATTGGTCTGACCATGACCCCACCCCGCTTCCCTCCACTTGAGCTCCAGGAGCTCCTGTTGCTTCCAGAATCAAATATAAAATCATCTATTTGGATTTTTTTAAGCCCTATTAACCTGCCCTACTCCTACCTTTCCAGGCCTCTTAAACTTGACTTCTACTTTGCTCCATACACTCTCTGATCCAGTGGCAATGACCTGTCTGAAGTTTCTCAAGCACAACACTACATCCCCCATCTCCAAGCCTCTGCTCCCATGCCTAGAAGGCTTTGACTTGTCATCTCTGCCTCTGATTTTCCCTGGCTTCCTTCAAGCTTCAGCTCAGACCCCTCAGCTACTAATGGCTTCCTTTCCCCAATGACCTTCCATCTAATCTGGATGTAGCTTTGACATTTCTGTTTATTTACAGACTGTCTCTCACAGTTGGCTGTGACCTCCTTCAGGGCAGAAACTGTTTTGACCTTCTTCTGCCTCCCTAGTAATTTCTGGCATTTAGTAATCCCCTGTTGACTAAAGAGACCTAGAAACTGCCAAAGAGGGGAAGAAGGTGGAGAGGGGATAATTTCACCAGGTCTCATTACAGCAGCAATTTCTGTTCAGGGAGACCATTCCTCAAGTGGCTCAGGGAGCTATACAAGGTTCTAGCTGCTCATGGTTATCTTCACTTTAGGGTGGCAGGGGACAGCACTTTCCCCTTTCAGTTGATCAGCTGATGACCCAGAATATGGTCATGCTTCTGGACTCTGGAGTTTCAAGGCTTATCCCCCCCTATCCCTTGTAGCTTCCACCCCCCACTGTCCTTTAGTCCCTTCTTCTGCCTGGGAAAACTACATTTCCCATCACCTCCCCTCCTGCTGCTGAAAAGGTGTTACGAAGTCCACCAAATTGGACCAGAGTACTGGCCTTGAGATTATGAAGACTGACTGAGATTTAAATCCTGCCCCAGATGCTTACTAGCTGTGTTGTTAGGCAGGCACTGGATTTGTGATTTTGATGGTAAAGGAAATTCCTGTATCAGATGAAGAAACTCTACCAGGTCAAGCACCTTGTCTGCAGCACACAGGTTTAGAGAGTTGTCTGGGGGCACTTAGAAGTTAAGTGATTGCCCAAGGTGACACAGTCAGGATGTGCAGATGGAAGACTTGAATCCAGAGCCGGATTCAGCACCAGCTCTCTGGCTGTCACACTGTCAGTAAATCACTTAAATTTCCCTGGGCTTCAGTTTCCTCATCTGTAAAATGAGGGGATTGAATTCAGTGACTTCCAAGTCCCCTTCTAGCTCAAAATTGCCAATCCTATAATCTCAACAAACTGTGTCGATTTTCCTCAAAGCATCCACCAGGTTTAAGATCAAAGCAGAACCAAGGAAATTAAGTTCAACAGTAAAAACATCAAGTTAGCAAAGCAGGCAGCTCAATTTCCTTCCCAAACTTTTAGGCACCCTGGTTATCAGAAGTCTATTTATCTTTCTAAAGATTCATCTAGAATAGCATTTGATACTTCAACTGCAAAAAATATTTTCCACCAAATGATTGATGATTGAGAAATAGATGGATCAAAACAGTCTTTCTCCATTAATCATCTGGAGATGGGTCTTTTGATATGTGGGTTGGTCCTTGGATGAAAAGTCTAAGATCTGTCCCCAGGTATGGGCTTGAAGCTGAGCCTGCATATCGTTCCACACCCCAGGGACACTCCTACCCCACAGCAAGGCCTCAGACTGCAAGGTTATAGAAGGGACTTCTAAGTGGGAGGACAGGATGTGAAAGACATCTTGATGTGAGTAAGCAGATCTTGTGGTATCGAATCCTGGAAATCAGGTGACCCCATATTCTGTCCCCAACCCCATCGCTGACTCACTGCTTGACTTGGGGTCAGTTGCCTACCTCTTTATCTTCTCTTTAAATAGAGATAAAAATATGATATACAAGACCCTATTCACTTCTAAAATCTAGGATTCTATGGCCCCTTCGATTCTTGATGAACTGCAAAATGGCTTCAGAGCCTTTTGGCCAACTCGTCTCTTCTAATGAAGTCTCCTTACATAAACTTATGGGTGAGGGCTTGGGGTGGGGTGGGAAACCAGGACCAGAGCTGAGCTACTGTGAGCTAAGTTCTGGTGCTTACTTAGATATCTCATAGGGAAAGATAAGCTCTTATGTAGAAAGCTCTCAGAAGTCTTGGGGGGGGGGGGAAGAGACACAATTTCAAAAGATTATAATTACAGAATAATACATTCTAAAAATTTCAGGTGGTGGAAGCAGGGATGAAGCTAAGGGAATCGGCAAACATCTCAGAATTAGAAGAACATAAATTTAGCCCAAAGTCTTCATATGACGGTTGAGGAAACTGAGGCAAGTGATTTGTCCAGATTACATAAGACCTACGAGGCAGGGTCTCTGGCACCCAGTCCAGCACTCTCTCCTCCATTGCCTCTATGGAATACAATGAACAGTAAAGGTCAAACACAATCCTTACTCTCTCAGAGCTCAAAATCTGGGAGAAACATAATGTTACCAAATAGCCACACACCTAGCTGGAACAATTAAGTTCCCCAAGGTCTTGGGGAGGGAGAAATGGGGATGAGGGGCGAGGGGCGGGGCAGGAGAGATCTCTCAAGGCTCAAGAAAGGATGTGAGGCTTCAGTAGAACCTTAATGGAAGAGGGCGGGGACAGATGGCACCAAGTAGCCTCTCAGAACCCCTGGGGCCTGTTTTCACAAAAGCAAAAGAAGAATAGAGCATCCTGGGAGGGGCCAATCCCAGAACACCAGCCCAGCCAGATTTCAAATCTCTTCTGAACCTGCATTATCTCATTTGAGGGCTTTTTTTCCCCCTTCCCTGCTTATTTAGTCTACTATTAAGCTTTTTTATTTTAAATTGGGACAATGAACTCTTCTGTCTCATGTAATTTTATTTGTGATTTCTTGAAATATGGCTCTGAAAAATCAGACTTTGATTAAGCCCATGGGGTTTCAAATGGAGCTACTTGACTATGCCTTCCAACTCAGGTCACTCTGGCTCTCACTGATCGGCCAGTAATAGGCCCCAGCCCAAGCCTCTCTCTCTCTCTTATATACACCCAGTGACTGAAATGTTTTTTTCTCAATAGAATGTAAGCTCTCTGAGGGCAGGCAGCCCCAGCACGTGGCATAGTACTTCATCCACTGCGCCATCTAGCTACCCATATGAATAAGTATCCAATTTCTTTCCCTCCCATCTCTTCCAGAATCAGTAAATGCTTGTTGAGTGATGGACTGGTCCTTTTCTGCCATCCTTAGCTCTTATAAAGAGCTCTCCCCCATCTGAAGCCAGAAATGCAGTTCCTGGGGAACCATCCAGCTTCCTGTCTCTCTAGTTGACCAATAGTTAAGGATTTCTGCCTCTGGCGATTGCAGAAGAAAGTATTGAGGTAGCTTAAAAGGCAAAAGAAAGAGAAGACCGGGAACTCTTTCATCCCTCCAGGCTATTTATAATACCTGTGAGAGAGGCCAGGTGCTTTCGGGCTTCGAGATCAGAATGAAAGCCACAAACACAAAGAAGCAGCCTCTCAGCTGTGCAGAGAGAAGGTTAGAGGAAATTGAAATATGCCATGGTTTTAGTCACAAAGTCAGATAGTGGAAATATATGAGCCTATTTAGAAACCTCAAGAGGCAGGTGGATTTTGTGGGCTCTGTATGTCATTTTTTAAATACTTTTTTTCCTGTCTTTTGGGTCATTGTAGTTTTGTAATTACCAGGAACCACAGAATGTCATTGACTTCGATCCATTATTCAGGATTTGGTCCCTAAGAAACATCTCACCTGGATTATGAGCTGGAGGGCAGATCAGGGAGCTGCTGGGTATAGTGAGAGTCAAGGGCCCTGGCCTTGAGTTCCTGCTTTGCCATTTAGTGGTTGTATGACCTTGGACAAGTCCTTTACCTTCCCTGAGGATTTTACCTTCAGCTTCCTCATCTGACAAATAAAAGGGCTGGACCCTTTTGTCCGAGGTGACTTCCAGCTCCAAATTCTCTGAGAGCAGAGGAGGCAGCTGTCCTTTCAATAGGATGCCTCCTGGGAATTGTAAGCTGTCAGAGTTGGGAAGGACCTTAGTGATAAGCCATGGGAACTATTGGAGCTGAGGGGAAGGATGATGGAGTCACTGGATGGGAGAAGGAATAAGTGAGTGAAGGGCCTCCCCCCTTCCCCTTCCTGCCCTCCTCCCCACCGATGCCCAGAGAATTCCGGGAGGGAGCATGCAATGCAAGGAAGGCTGGAGGGCAGGGTCAAGGGGAACACAAGGAGAGACGAGGGAGATGGCACTCAGTAACAGAGTGGGCAGCCTTGTGCACAGGGGCTAGGCTCACCACCTACTGGCCAAGGCTCACATGATTAAACCATAGAGGTAAATAGGAAGGGCAGAATCCTAATGGCTCACACTTGTATGGACTTTTAGCGTTTACGAAGCCCCAGGCTGAGGTTCCTGGCTCTGATAGGTGAGTCTTTGTAACATCTCATGGGGCTTCCACCTTTAATGTCTCCGTCCTCCATGTCCCATGATAGGTCCACGTGCCCATCCCTCTCTCCCCCACTTCTGGCACCCCTCTGTGTGCTGCTTCCCCTTATCATATGTAAGCTGTCTGAGGGTAGGGACTGTCTGCTTTGCATATAATTGTATCCTTAGTGCTCAGCACCACCACATAGTAAATACTCTATCTATCTACCTGTCTGTCTATCGATCCATCCATCCATCCATCCATCCATCCATCTACCTGTGTCTTATCTGTCTGTCTCTGTCTAATCTATCTGTCTGCATCTAAAGCGTTTTATGTAATTATCTTGTTTAATCATCACAACACTTCTGTGAGGCAGGTGCTATTATTACTAGATTTTACAGATGGGGAAACTGAGACACATCACAGATAAGTGATTTTTCCAGTCACATAGCTAGTAAGCACTTGCCGTGGATTACAGTCTAGACCTTCCTGACTCCAGCTCTAGAGGTCTGTGTGCTCTGGGTGGGAGCACGGAGAGTGGGCTGCACCTGGATTCCAGACTCAGGTTTGAATCTTGCCTCAGACACCTGCTGGGCCAGTCACTTCACCTACCTTTGCCCCAGTCTTCTCATCCATGAAATGGGGATGAAAGTATCACCTGCCTCACAGAGTTGTCACAAGGATCAAGGGAAATGACAAGCACCAGCTGCTGTTATCATGTCAGAGGCACTGTCTCAGTCGTTTGCTTGCGTCCAGTCAGTGTTCGTTTGGAAGCGTGTGAATAGGGCGGTTGTAAAAGTGGGAGACACGGGAGCTCGGGGCTCATAGTAAACCATCGCTATAATCTGAAGCAGGGCAGAGTAGAGGATGGGGCTGGCTTCGGAGTTGGAGCGCCCAGGGGTCAAGGCTGTCTCCCCCCCCCTCCCCCCCCTCCCCCCCCCCTTGCTGGCTGTGCTGCCCTGGGGCAGGTCTACTCTCCAGGCTGCTCTCTGAGGGGCAGAGTAGGTGCACACCAGCCCTAAGATGTTCGTCTAGTAAAGCTAATGGGATCCTGGGCAGCATTACTGGAGGCCAGGCTTCCAGGAATAGGGGGGGAGATTGCCTTGTTCTCCTCCACCCTGATCGCACACATCTGGAGTCCAGTGGTGGGTGCCATGGTTTAGCAAGGACCCTGATACTCTGGAGGATGGCAATCAAGACAGCAAAGGGCCTCGAGGTGGTCCCAGGAGGAGTGATGGAAGGACCTGGGAATGTTTAAACTGGAGAAGACTCAGGGGCCAAGAGGGCTAAAGGGCCGCCATGCAGAAAAGGGATGGACCTTGTACTGTTGGGGCCCAGAAGGCCACAGAGGAAGCTGCACAGAGGCCAACTGAGGCTGGGTTTGGACTGAATATCCTCCTTCCCTCCTTGGGAATCCTTAAGCAGAGAACTAGCAGCCCCTTGTCAGGTATGTTCTTATTGGGATGCCTTTGGGAAATGGGTGGGGCGAGAGGGTCCTAGAGCCCCCTGACTCCAACACCAGGACCTCTGTGGTCTTTACTGGCAGAGGGGGAAGCCTCATCACTGGTTCCCTACGCTCATGAAAGTGTACATCCAGCTTGGGGCGTTGGCTAGAGGGCTGGCCTCAGTGCTGGGACGAGCAGATCTGCCCCTGGGTGTGAGTGAGCGTGTAGGCACCGTGTGCGTGTGCAGGCACATGCATGTATGGTTATGAGCACACACACAAACACACACACATCATGGTGCATCTATGTATCTGCATGGCATGTCTGTGTGCACGTGTCTGTGTGCATTCGTGGTGGCTTGCACACGCAAACATATATGTACACACGTACACTCTTTTTTGTTCTTCAGTCGTCTCCAACGCCATTACTCTGTGGACTATAGCATGCCACTACTCTTCATGGGGTCTTCTTGATGCTGGAGTGGTCTTCCATTTTCTTGTCCAGCTCATTTTACTAATGAGGAAACTGAGGCAAACAGGGTTAAGTGACTTGCCCAGGGTCACACAGCTAAGAAGTGTCAGAGGCTAGATCTGAACTCAGGAAGCTGAGTGTTCCTGACTCCAAGCCTATTCACTGAGCCATTCAGCCACCTCCTATACCTACACAGACACAGACACACACATACACACACACACAACCATTACTTGTTCCAGGGAAATCCCCAGGTAGCTCTAGTGACTCTTGCTAGAAGGAAAGCAGCTAGCTCTGGCTGTAGCAGAAGGGGGTAAATCAGGCCTGTGCTCTTTCTGAAGCATCACATGCCCCCCTGGAGGAAGCCTTTGATCTCTCCATGAGAGGAAGCTGGATGGCACAGTGGATTGAGAACTGAACCTGGGATCGGGAAGACCTGAGATAAAAATCTAGCTGTGTGACCCTGGGCAAGTCACTTAACCACTGCCTGCCTCAGTTTCCACATCTGTACAATGGGAATCATAATAACTTTCTGGGAATGTTGTAAGGACCAAATGAGATGATATTTGGAAAGTTCTTTCTTTTTTTTTTTTTTTTTTTGCTCTTTGGAAGGCAATTGGGGTTAAGTGACTTGCCCAAGGTCACACGGCTAGTTTTTAAGTGTCTGAGGCCAGATTTGAACTCAGGTTCTCCTGACTCCAGGGCTGATGCTCTATTCACTGCACCACCTAGCCCCAGGAAAGCTCTTTACAAAACTTTAAGTGCCATGTAAATGATACCTATTTATTATTACTGTTACTTCTATTATTATTATTAAAAGGTTAGAAAGGTGGGAAAGAGCTTTACAACTCTGGTGAATTGGCTTCCTTCCCCCCCCCCCCCCACCTCCTGTCTGAATCTTTGTGTATTCTTCTTGTGAGATCGTTGTTACCTCCAGGTCACCTTTGAGTTCTCTCTCCTTTTGGCCCCCACATCGAATTAGCCCCAAATATCATGGATTCGTCCTTGGAAGTGCCTTCCACATCTCTTCCTTCCTTCCTTCCTATTCTCACAGCCCACACCTGAGTCCAGGACCTTATTTTTAGCTGCTAATTTTGTTTTGAAGTGCTTGCTTTTCTGCTTGCATTTCTCCCTTCAGTTCCTCTTGTATTCCCCTTGCCCTAAAGCTTTGTTTGGATGGTTTTATGCCCCTGATCAAAATGCTTCAATGACTTCTCTTTCCCTACTGAGGAAACAATCAGCTCCTCTGCTTGCTGTTCAAGGCCCTCTGCAACCTGACCAATCCAGCCTTGTCTCTTGCTGCTTCCCAATAGGCATCCTTATATTCTAGCTAGCACTCTTTACACAGTAGGAGCTTAATAAAGGCTTGTTGACTGACTAGACTACCTAGAAGCTGAGTCACCTCATACCCATCAGATCAGCAGAGAACAGGACAGAAGACAATGACAAATGCTGGGGGGTCTGTGGGAAAGCAGGCACATTGCTGTTGGTGGAGCTGGGAGTGGGTCCAGCCATTCTAGGAAGCGATTAGGAATGATGCCCTTTGACCCAGCTATACCAGCACTAGGCTTCTACCCTCAGAAGGTCACAGAAAGAGGAGAAAGGTCAGCTCTTTTTGTGGCATCAAAACACTAGAAACTAAGGAGATGCCCATCAACTGAGGAATGATCAAATCAGTTGTGATAAATGTGATAGAGACTAGCGTGCTGTAAGAAAGGAAGAAATGGATAATTTCAGAGAGACATGGAAAAGCTTGTATGAACTGATGCAGAGAGAAAGAGAATTGAAAAAACATGTATCCCCTAACATCCATATTATAAAAATGAATAATTCTGTAAGGTGTGAGAACTCATGGTCAACTATGATCCAAACTGGGAAAGAAGAATGTTGCCCATCTCATGACAGAGAAGATGGATTAATATGCAGAAAAGAGCATTTTGGGGTTGGATTAACGTGGGAAAATGTTGTACTTGGCCATGTTTATGTGATGCAGAGGTCCTTCCTTTCTCATTCCTTCCCTCTTACCCTACTCCTGCTCTCCTTCATTCCTTTCCTTCTCTTCTTTTCTCTCTCTTTCCTTCCTTCCTTCTTTCCTTTCCTTTTTTTTTTCTTTTTTGGAGGGGGGAAGGTAGGGCAATTGGGGTCAAGTGACTTGCTCAAGGTAACATGGCTAGTTTTTTGTTTTAAGTGTCTGAGGTCAGATTTGAACTCAGGTCCTTCTGACTCCAAGGTTGGTGCTCTATTCACTGAGCCACCTAGCCACCTCGCTTCTTTCCTTTCTTCTTCCCTTCCTTTTTTTCCCTCTTTCCCTCCCCTCCTTCTCTCTTTTCCCCTTCCTTCCTTCTTTCCTTTCTTCCTTTCCCCCTCCCTCTCTTCCTTCCATCCTTCTTTCCTTCCTTTTCAGGGGTTAAGAGATAGGAAGAAAAAAAATGTTCAAAACAGATTGCCTTTCCCACTTCCATCTATCAAAATCCCAGCCAGCCTTTAAACACCAATTGAAATGCCTTTCCCTCCATAAAGTCTTCCCTTACTGCCCCAGCTACAAGTGATCTCAGTTTCTTCTGAATGTCTATGGAATGCACTTTAGAGTTCTGGGACATACCCCAGATTTTGAGCTCCCTATTAGAAGCCCCCACTTGTATCCCCACCCAAATCTTAAATCCAGGCGGTTTCTTCTTGTCCTCTAGCCATGAATGCCTCAACTCTTGACTGTGCGGTAGAGGGAGCTGGGCTTGGAGCCAGAGAGACCTTGGTTCAAGTCCTCTCCTGCTTTGTGATTATGATCGATTCCTTCCTCAGTGCCAAGGGCAACTATAAACTACTGATACATTATTGATCTTCATTGGTGGATGTAATTTACACACTGGAAGTTCCCCACATGGATGCAATACAGATCTGATAAAAATTAATTCAGAAGGGTTTCTTGTCCATGCATAGAGTGGTAGTCCTCTGGGACCCATCATCTTGTAATGCCAGCGATGGCCACAAGGGAGAGGGCCCTGCTCTACAATGATTCCATCATTCCTGGACTCTACGTGGCTGTGCCTTAGTTCAATGGCCATCCCTCTTTCTCAGAAAAGGCAGATGGCCTCACTCTTCTCTATATTGGAGTTAGAGGAGCTGAGTTCGAGGCCTGACTCTGACACTTACCTTCTGCCTGACCTTGGGCTAGGCCTCAGTTTCCTCAACCGTCAGATGGAAGGGCTGGACAACACGACTCCAAGGTGTCTTCCAGCTCTGAGTATGACTGATTCTCTGACTCTGTCTTCTTCCTGGCACAGTGGATGCCTAGAGCCTGCCCTGGCCACCTGGGCACATTTACAGCATGATGAGAAATGCTCCCGATTGGGCTTTCAGTGGCTTCATTAAGCACTTTCAAAAATTGCCTCTTTCCACGAGTTCCAGTAAAACGTTATTCATCATGTCCATCAGAAACCAGGGCCTGCTTTGGCTTCTCGCCACTTCTTGCTTTAAGAGCAATAATGCAATTAGTGCTACTGGAAAAGGTGTGACAACTGGCTGCCCTATGGCCCCTCTCACCATCCTACTAATCCCAGCCCCAGAGCCCTTCCCTGGCTACCACTCCACTGTCTCTCCCTCTTAGAAGGCAGGGCAGCAGCTAGGTGGAACAGTGCATAGAGTTCTGGGCCTGAAAGGGCCTGAAATCAGGAAGGCTCCTCTTCATGAGTTCAAATCTGGCCTCAGATACTTACTAGCTGTGTGACCCTGGGCAGGTCACTAAACCCTGTTTGCCTCAGTTTGCTCATCTATTAAAAAAAAAGCTGGAGAAGGAAATGGCAAAACTACTTCAGGATCTTTGCCAAGAAAAGCTCAAATGGGACCATGAACAGTAACGACATTAGACAGTAACAAAGTTAGAATGGAAGCTCCTTGAGGGCAGGGACAGGCTTTCTTTTGGCTTGTTTGTGTATCCTCTGCTTAGCACAGTGCCTGGCACAGAGATGGCCCTTAATAAATACCTGCTGACTTCACTTGACCATGCTAGAAAACAGGTCTCACATAAAGGTGCGTGTAAGTACAGTCAGTAACTTACCGAGGTTGACACATCCTTTGAATAATATGACATTGCCTGAAATGTCTAAACCTGTTTTGGTTAAATGTCTAAAAACCTAGTTGGGCTCCAGTCACTTCCAGCCTGGTTGAAGGACACTATTGTACAGCAAAAAGGAAAGGAGACTGGCCTGGCCTCCGCCTGTACCATCTTGGGCTAGCCACTCGATCTCTCTTGGTCTTAGTTTACTGCCTGCACAATGAAGGGTCTGGACTGGATGAGCAGCTCCCAGCCCAGAAGCCCTGGATCCCAAGGAGGCGGGTTCATGTAAGGGCTCCACATATCCAGCTGGGTACCAGCGTCATCAGTAAGAGCTTTCTTTAGCTCTCACAAAATCTGCAGGGTGCTCAGCATTATTCATTCTGTACAATGTGCATTTCACACACAAACACACACACACACTGCTGTTTTCTGAATGTATGTGATGATGAATTACATATAAATTCATTCTAAAGCATCACCAAATTCATCCTGGCTTTGGTCATTGTCATTGCTCTCAATCACATGATCATAGGCTTTGAGTTAGAAGTGAATGGAATAAAAGTGAAAACTTCTCAGGTAACATTCCAGAAATCTGGATAGAATTGTAATGAAGCACCAGAGACTCAGCAACCTGGGCTGGGAGCCTGGGACCCTTGCCTTACTCCCCTGGTCATAAGTTGAAGTTTTTGCTAAGCTTAGTTAAGCGTAGGAGGGGAAAGCATAGACCCTGCACATTTAACCTCAGGCCCGAATGTCCCAGACTTGTTTCCGCTGACCACCATCTGACCTGTACAAATATAAAATTGGAAATCCTGTTACGGAACTCTGGGCAGGTCACCATGTCCTAAAATCCCCATGATTCATAAAATATTGTCTGCTTTCATATCTATATTGATATTGTTAGAATGTTTACCTTCTGCTTTCATATCGAAGCTGATACTGATGACATATTTTGTCTGTTTTCATGTCCACTAGACACGAACCTTCTGCTTTTTCATATTACTGACATTTCACCTGAAAACGTCAGCAGATTTTTGTGGTTAAGATTGTGCTCCTCAGTTCCTAATTAACGGGAACAGGACAGAACAAGGGAGGGGAGGAGGGTGGTCTTTTGCGTATGTAACCAAGCTGTGCATGTTGCCTCTAAGTAGTGAGATTGCCCTTCTTGCAAGAAGAAATAATTAAATAAATCCTTCCTGTCTCTACTTGGAGATATCTCTGCTTATTTTTATTTAGGCAAGGGCCATCTTGTCCACACAGAAGGGCCCTCAGAGACCATCTAAGCCAACCCCCTTATTTTGTTTTATTCTGAGGTAACATTTATAAGAGTTTTGAACAAGGAAAAGATCATAGTGTGTAAATTACAGTTTGAGGATAAACATTCTGGAATTTTGTTGTTCAGTTGCATTTGACTCTCCATGTCACCATTTGGGGTTTTCTTGCCAGGGCCGATGGAGTGGTTGACCATTTCTTTCTCCAGCTTATTTTATAGAAGATGAAACTGAGGCAAACAGGGTTAAATGACTTGCCCAGGGTCACACAGCTAGTAAGTGTCTGAGGCCAGATTTGAACTCCAGAAGATGAATGCTCTATCCACTGTGCCATCTAGCTGCCCCAGCATTCCAGAATAGTTAGATAAGACAATCATCATCCCATTCACTCTATTACTGATGCAGGAATAAACAAATGAACTTGATTACTTTGGTAGCAATCAAGATCCTTTCTCTGTGGGGGAAGACTGGGGGTCACTCATTTCAGGTGACGGGGGAGGCATTGATAGAAACAAAGTGAGAGCTACTCTTTGTTAAGGGGCTGAACACCATCTTCAGTCCCAGCTTTCTATTTCCCACTTTCCTTTTTGTTTCCTTCCTTCCTTTTCTCTCTCTCTCTTGGTCTATCTCTCTCTGTGTCTCTCTCTTCCTCCTTTCTCTCTGTTTCTCTGTCTCTCTCCCTTCTTTCTCTCTGTCTCTCCTCTCTCTCTCTGTCTCTGTCTCTCTCTCTGTCTCTCTCTTTCTCCCCTCTCTTCCTCTCCCCCTCTCTGTCTCTCCCTCTCTCTCTTCCTCTCTCTATCTCTATCTCTCCCCCCTCTCTTTTTCTCCCCCCTTTCTCCTCCTCTCTCTGTCTCTGTCTCTCTCTCCCTCCTTTCTCTCTCTGTCTCTCTCTCTTTCTCTATCTCTGTCTCTCCCTCCTTCCTTTCTCTCACTGTCTCTCCTCTATCTCTGTCTGTCTCTGTCTCTCTCTCCTCTCTCTCTTTCTCTCCCTCCTTCCTCCCCCTCTCTCTCTGTCTCTCTCATAGCTGTCATTTCTTTTCTATTTTTTTAGACATTCTTATTCCATTTATAAAAACATTTTAACTCCCCCCTCTCTCGACTCATCTTTCCCAAGAATTCTATTAGAGTTTGTCCCTCTACTGTATTTTCCCCTGAGACATTGCTTATGGGTCTTTTGGAGTCATTCTTTTTATTCTGGGTTTGTGTTGGGAGCATCCTGGTCACCACAGTAGGTCACTTTTTTTTAAAGGTCACCACATTAGCTCACTTAGCTTTTTTTTTTTGTCCATTTCCCATCCTACTTCCTGACTTTGGGTGTGATACTATTTTTATTCTTCAGTCATTTTAGCTCATTCAGTTGTATCTGACTCTTTGTGACTCCATGGACCACAGTCGCACACGAGGCCTTTATTTACCAAATGCTGTCCGAGCTTACTTCGTTGTTTCCATGACATTCTCTCTCCATTTCATCCTCTTCCATCCCCTTCCTCCATCCTTCCCAACATCAGGGTCTTTTCCAATGATTCCTGTCTTCTCATTATGTGTCCAAAGTATTTAAGCTTCAGCTTCAGTATTTGTCCTTCCAATTGAGTAATCTGAATTAATTTCTCTAGAAATTTAGTGATTTGATCTCCTTGCTGTCCAGAGTACTCTCAAAAGTCTTCTCTAGTACCACAATTCTAAATCATCAATTCTGCAGCACTCAGCTTTCTTTATAGTGCAACTCCCACAGCTGTACATTGCTACTGTAAAAATCATAGTTTGGACTATACAGACCTTTGTCAGCAAGGTGATGGATGTCTCTGCTTTTTAGTCTGCCGTCCACATTTGCCACAGCTTTCCTTCTAGGGAGCAGGCAGGCATCTTTTCATTCCATAGTTACAATTGCCATCTGCAGTGATCTTTGAGCCCAAGATAATGCTTCCATTTCTTCTCCTTCTATTTGCCAAGAATGACTGGACCAGTTGGCAAGATCTTAGTTTTTGTTTTTCGATGTTAAGCCTCAAACAGGCTTTTACACTCTCTTCTTTCATCCTCATCGAGAGGCTTCTTAATTCTTCTTTTTCATTTTTTGCCATCAGAGTGATATCATCTGTGCATGTGAGATTGTTAATATTTCTCCTGACAACCTTCTTTCTGGCCTTCGATTCATCCAGCCTGCTATTTCACGTGATGTGCTCTTTTTATACGTTAAATCAATAAAGTAACAACATACAGTTCTTGTCATTCTCCTTTTCCAATTGTCAACTAATCAGTTGTTCCACGTTCAGTTCTTCTTGACCCACATCTGCGTTCCTCGGGAGACCAGTAAGATGATCTGGTACTCCCATCTCTTTGAGGACTTGCCATATTTGTTGTGATCCACACAGTCAAAGGCTATAGGATAGCCAATAAAATAATAGTAGACGGTTATTTTTTTTTCTGGAAACCCCTTACTTTCTCCATGATCCAGCAAACAGTGGCAATTTGGTCTCTAATTCCTCTGACTCTTTGAAAACCAGCCTGTTCTTTTGGTAATTTCCAAATCACAAATTGCTGAAGCCTAGTTTGCAGAATTTAAGCAAAACCTTGTTGGCATGTGAAATGAATACAATTGTTTGGTAATTTGAACATTTCTTATCATTGCCCTTCTTTAGGATGGGAATGTAAACTGATCTTTTCCAATCCAGTAGCCATTGTTGAGTTTTCTAAATTTGCTGGCATATTGAGATCAGCATTTGAATAGCATTATATTTTAGTGTCTTAAATAGCTCACCTGGAATTCCATCCCCTTCTCCAGCCTTATTGTTAGCAGTAATTCCCAAGTCCCACTTGACTTCATTCTACAGGATGTTTGGCTCTAGGTCAATAACTACATTAGCATGGTGATCAGTGATGTCAACATCTTTCTCATATAGCTCTTTTGTGTATTCTTACTGTCTCTTCTTTATTCCTTCTCCTTCTCTTAAGTCCCTAACATTTTTGTCTTTCAACATGCCCATTTTTGCACAAAATTTTCCCTTGATAGCTCTAATGTTCTTGAAGAGATCTCTTGTCTTTCCCATTTTATTGTTTTCTTCAATTTCTTTGCATTGCTCAGCTAAGAAAACCTTCTGGGGCAGCTAGGTGGCCAGTGAATAGAGCACCGGCCCTGAAGTCAGGAGGATCTGAGTTCAAGTCCAGCCTCAGACACTTAACACTTACTAGCCATGTGACCTTGGGTAAGTCACTTAACCCCAATTACCCTGCTTTCCCCCTCCTAAAAGAAAAACAAACAAAAAAACTCCTTATCTATCCTCTTTATTCTCTGGAATTCTATATTCAGTTGGATATATTGTTCGTTTTCTCCTTTACCTTTCACTTTCCTACTTTCCTCATCTATTTGTAAAGCCTCATCAGATAACCATTTGCTTCTCGCTCTTCTCTTTCTTTGGAATTCCTTTTGTTGCTGTCTCTTGCACAATGTTGTGAATCTCTGCTCCTAGTTTTTCAGAACTATGTCTGCCAGATTTAATCCCTTAAATCTATTTATCACTTCCACTATATCTTCATAAGAGTTGCCATTCAGGTCATAAGAGAAAGTCTGATGACTTTCCCTACTTTCTCCAATTTAAGTCTAAATTTTGCAATAAAACGTCAGTGATCTGAGCCACAGTCAGCTTCCATAACTTACTGTACAAAGTTTCTCCACCTTTGGCTGCCATGTATTAATCGATCTGATTTCCACATTGACTGTATAGTGCTGTTCCTGCATAGAGTCACCTTTGGGTTGTTAAACAAAGAGCATTTGCTATGACCAGTGAGTTATCCTCACAGAACTCTCTTAGTCTCTGCTCTGCTTCATTTTGTACTTCCAGACCAAGTTTGTCTGTTACTCCAATTTCCTTGTTTTCCAACTTTAGCCTTCCAGTCCCCTAGGATGAATGTGATGGCCTTTTTTTTTTTTGGTGCTATTTCTAGAAGTTGGAGGTCTGTATAAAACTCATCAACTTTGTCCACTCTGGGGTGGCTAGGTGGCATAGTGAATAGAGCAGGGGCCCTGGAGTCTGGAGGACCTGAGTTCAAATGTGACCTCAAACACTTAACCCTTCCTAGCCATGTGACCTTGGGCAAGTTGCTTAACCCCAATTGCCCTCCAAAAAGGAAAAAAAAAAACTTTGTCTTCTCTGGTATCAGTGGCTGGAGCATAGACTGGTATTACTGTGATGTTGAACGGTTTGCCTTGGATTTTACAGAGTTCTTTCTGCCATTTTTGAGATGCTTTTCTCACCCTTTTATTGACTATGAAGGCAATTCTTGCCCATGGTGGTATCTGCAGTGATCATTGAGTTAAATTCACCCATTCCCGTCCAATTAAGTTAAGTGACACCTAGGAAGTGGATGTTTAAACTCTCCATGATCTGTCTGGCCACATCCAGTGTCCCTTGATTCACAAACGTTACTTTCCAGGTTCCTGTGCCACACTGATCTTCATAGCGTCGGACTTGCTTTTTGTCTTCCTTTCGGCTTTGGTCCATTCGCTCCATGCCTTCTGAAGCCACTCTTCCCCAGTGATGTGCTGGGCACCTCCTGACCTGAAGGACTCAAGTTCTGGTGTCCTATCTTTTACCATGTGATGTTAGGGCTGGGCTATGTCTCACTTCTGGAGGGAAGGTCTTGCTGCTTCCTTGGAGTATGGAGTGTCCTGCTATTCCAGGGTCTCAGGGACAGGCTGGAGATTGCAGGTTCCAGGGTAAAGTCTCTTTGCTGCCCTTCTGGTCTGAGCTCTGCAAATTCCTGCTCTGGTTTTGTATCTGAGTAAGAGTAGATGGCTGTTGGACTCCACCCCTATCAGCCAGCCAGAAAACTGTTGGTTCATAGAGACATAATTGTAGGTTACCTTTTGATCTGGGATTCCTGCCCTGGTTATTCTCCTATAGCTGAGCTAGATTCTAGAAGTGAGACCCCGCTCCTTGGGCTCTGAGTCATACCACTAACCCTAACGGCTTCTGAACTCCCTACTTACCCATACACAGCTCCTGCCCAGGAATGCTACTCCCCTAAGCAAGTCCTGTCTCAGTCCAGTCTGGATCTGTGACCCAGAACCGGGTGGCAAAACTGCTAGCTAGCACCTGATCCATCACAGTACTTGGTATGAGTCTGATGGAGCCCCAGGACGCATCTGGGACCTCCTTCACCCTGGTGCCCATGTGCTCCTGGTCTGACCCTGCTTCCAGTGTCCATCCCCAGTGTCTGCAGAGCTCTCTGGCTATCTGAAAGAGACCAGAGAAGTACACACTGCAACTTGTACTGGATTTCCCTGATAGGGTTTGGTCTGGGGCACTTTCTAGATCTGTTTGGAGAAGTTCGTCGAAGGGATTTCACTGCATTGCTTCCTGATACTCTGCTGTCTTGTCTTGTCTGCCTCTCCCTTCATCTTCTTTCCTGTCCATCCCCCTTATTTTCCAAAGGAGGGCACCGAGTTCCAGAGAAGAGACTTGCCCAAGGCTATACAGGGAGAAACCCCACTCTTGCTGACTCCAAGTCCAGCGGTCTAGCCCCTAAATTGTGCCACCTTTTGGAAGTACGGGCACTAGTAATAATCACAGCTACCATTCTGTCGGAGGATTGCGAAATAGTTGGGTGTTGAAAGGGCGGGACCTCGTTACTCAGAGATCATTCACCGAGTCATAGCATGAGGAGCTGGGAGGAGCTTCAAAGACCATTTGGACCAACCCCTCATTCTGCAGACGAGCAGACTGAGTCCCAGAGAGATTAAGCAGCTGTCCAGGGTCACACAGCATCGCTTCAGATGTGGTGTTTGCATCCAGGACTCTGGACCGCTGGCACATGCTTGTCATGTGCAAGTATAGGCCGGGGACCCCGGAGGAGGCATGAGCTGAGGGCCCTCCCGACTCTAAGCCCTACGAAGCTGCAAGGCAGAAAGAGCGTCACTGGCAGGTTGCAGCAGGTGGCAATGGGGAACGCGGCGGTGACTGCGCGCCCTCTGCTGGTCCCTTGGCGCTAGGACGGGCAGTAGGGTGCTTACCCAGCTCAGAGTGAATGACTGAAAACCTATGTTGGGGTCTATGGTTAGGAGACCTTTTTGTATCTGCTCTTAAAGGAGCCACGACCCAAGGGCGGATGCCCAGAAAGAAGACAACGTTAGCTTTCAGAGAGCTCCACTCTCCCTTTCTCTGTCCCTATTATCCCCTGCAGTCATCGCCCCTTCTCTCTCCCCATTCCATCAGGCAGTCAGTCAACAAGCATTTTGTAAGCACCTATGTGCCAGGCACTGTGCTAAGGTTGGGGAATATAAAAGGGCAAAAACAGCCCCTGGCCTCAGGGAGCGCATGGTCTAAAGGGGGAGACAATGTGCAAACAACGCTGTAGTAACAGGATTAGACACAGGGAAGTGGAGGAACCCCTCCTCTTCCCAAAAGCTTGCTGATTCTTTGATTGATTTCAAATCTGGATTTGGAAAAAAAAAAAGTTCTTTTTTTAAAAAAAATTATTTTCCCCCAATTACATTTTAAAATAATTCTTTTAACCATTAAAAAAATTTTTTTTGAGTCCCAGATTCTACCTGTCCCTATATTCCTCCCTTCTGCCCTCCCTGAGATGGTAAGCAATCAGATATAGGCTATCCATGTGCAGTCATGTGAAAAAGGGAAATAATTTCTCCAGTCATTTTTCAGTCACGTCCGACTCTTCGTGATTCCATTTTTTTTTTTTTAATTTTTGGCAAAGATCCTGGAGTGGTTTGCCATTTCCTTCTCCCACTCATTTTACGGATGAGGAAACTGAGGAAAAAGGGTTAAGTGACTTGCCTAGGGTCACATAGCAAGTCAATAAACTTCTATATTTTGTATTTATAAATTTTATATAAAAATAATTTTCATATTTATAAATGTTACATGAATATACAATTTGTATTTATAAATTTTATAAAAATTTTACATAAATGTTTTATGCTTATATTTTCATATAAAATATACATTTTATATTAAGTTGATTTAAATAATAATTAACATAGTGTTTGATGATTTGTGAAGGACTTCCCAATCGTTATCTCACTGAGGCTATAATCCCACAAGGATTCAGACCAGGCTCTTCTGAAAGCATTGCATCATAACATCCCGTCCTCTTCAGGCAATAAACAACTGGATAGGTACTAAAGATGTTAATCTCCCCATTTTACAGGTGCCAAAGATGAGGCTCACACGGGATGAGGCCCATGGCCCCAGAGTACTACGTCTAACAGGGTGGACTGACCCCAGATTCTCTTGACAGAAAAAGCATTAAGTGCTTGAGGTGGAGGGGACAAGAGGTAGGCTCCCGAATCCAAGTCCAGGATTCTACCCACCCTGCCACACTGTCTTTCTTCTCTAATTCTGAGTTTGTTTAATGTGCTAGCTCTCCTAGAGGATCTGCCTTTTAAAAGATCTTTTTAAAAAGATCCTTTTAGAGGATCTGGTCTTTTAAAAGACCTCAGAGGAGGCACTGAAGGGATGACTCTGATGGTGGAACTTCAGCAACTGTGGTACCTGGGTGGAGGCATTACTGGACTTCCTCGTGTCCCACATTTCATACCCGTTAGGAGAGACAGCATGACAGAGCGCAGAGAGCTCAGGTCTCCACAACGGAGTCATAGGATTCTGCCCCAGAGCTGGGAGGGACACCAGAAGCCATCTCATCTTCCCCCACCCCATTTTACAAAGTAGGAAACTGAGGCCCAAGGAGCTGGACAAATGACTTCACCCTCTTAGGGCTCCCTCTGCTCTGGACCCACAGACCCAGAGGATGTCCCAAGCCAGAGGAGGAGGAAGGGCCTGCCTTAGGAAATGAGCCCTGAGGTGGGCCTTGAAGGAAGCAAGGGAGTTCCATGAAGTGTCCTAAACCAGGAGCTTCTCAGACAGCTGGAGACACCAGCAACAGCAGGAAGACTGGAGAGTAGTTCAGGAATAGGTAGGAAGCTGATTTGTCCAGGAGGTAGAGTTTGCAAAAGTAAGAGAAATGAAACAAATCTGGAAAGGTAGACAGAGGCCAGATTGTGGAGGGCTCCAGGAGGGGGTCTGAGGAACCCATGTTTTATCCTAGGGACAACAGGAAGCAGGGGGAGACAGTTGATCAGGAGAATGATGTAGTCTTACAGGGTGGTCGGCCTAGTGAAGGATGGATTAGAGGGGGGAGAAACTGGGGTAAGTGAAGAAGCTGACCACCTAGGCTTGGGGATTAGGTCACAGGCTGGTAACCAAAGAGCACAAAGAAAGGCACAGAGAAGGAGAATCACAAGACTTGACAACTCATTATGTGGAGGGAGCAGGGTGCAGTGAGAATGAATCCAAGGCCATGGACCACCAATTTGAGGACTCTGGGGCGGCTTCCTCCCTCCCTCCCTCCTTTCCTTCCTTCTCTCTCTGTCTCCGTCTGTCTGTCTCTCTCTGGTTTATTGATGTTCTTTTAAAAAAATTGCTATTATTTTCCAGTGCCTCACAGGGTTGTGAAAATGAAGCAAAATAACATATGTGAAGCCACTTCTTGTGCAGTGAGGGGCTTTCCGGAGAAGTCTGAAGGGACTAGACTTCGTTTCCCGATTGACCTTTTTTCTCTTGCAGGGTCTCCTCTTTGGAAGCTTTGAATGGCACACAAATCAGCTTATTCTTATCTGTAGAAAGAAGTCCTCATAAAAACGCAGGCAGCCACATGAAGAGGCTTGCAGCTGAGGGTAGCGATGCCAGCTGGCTGGGCAATGACATGATGGGGAGAGGCTGGAGAGGAGATGATTTCACCACATCCCACAGCAAAAAGGGCAGGTCTGTCTGAGCAGATAGCAGATCCTGTCCAGGGCCTGTAGGTGGGTCAGTGTCCCAGACAAGGTGCCAACTGCCAGGAGTCATGTTCCTCTCTGGGGAGCAGGGCCCTTCCTTGTCATTGGCTCCCCCCTGGCCGGCCCCACCTCCCCAGACTTCCCTTGTGCCCCGAAGCTTTTACCCCTCTCTTATCTTCCAAGGTTTCCTCCTGGCTCAGAAAGACTCTATGCCCATCAATCCCCGAGGCCACACGCAAAGTGCTTTGTAAAGTGTATCAGAGGTTCGATGCTAATAACAGCGGTTTGGACCCGAGTCAGAACCCGCATTTAACATGTCTGAAGAGCAAGGATTCCTGACTTTTTTTGTGTCACTGACCCTTCAGGAGGCGTCAAACCTACACCTTCCTCAAATTACTTGTAAATTTCCATAATGGAAGAAATGTAAAATTTCAGTTAGTGAAAATATTTTTTTTTCCCCATCCAAGTTCATGGATCCCTCCAATCTGTCTAGAAGCTTCCTAAGAACCCTGATGTAGAAGGGACAGAGAACTTCGATCTGGTGTATGTGCAGGAATGGAGGGAGGGCTAAGTAGACTGCCATCCTAAATTGCTTTAGCTGTCACAAACATGCCAAATAACTAAGTCCTGGGAAGGCATTTCTTTGTTCTTGAATATGCTAGAACATCAGTGAAGATCTAATACAATGGTTACCACCGAAGTAATCTAATCAACTCCAGCAAAAAGATTTGTGTGCAGCGGTGTGCTGGCTGCTGGACATCCAAAGGTGAGAAGGCCTGCCTTGAGGGCCCCACAGGACTGGGCTAATCTGGTGGTGACCATTGTAAAAGATGTCATCCCAGCTGCTGCCCTCAGGTCATTATGCCCCATTTATCTTTTATATAACCTGCCTTGTGTCCATGGGTTTGCATCTTGTATCCCCATTAGACTGTATGCTCCTTGAGGGCAGGACTGTGTTCTACCTTTTTCTATTGCTAGGCACATAGTAACTGGTGCTTAATAAATGTTTACTGGTTATTGTCACAAGGGTAAAAATTCGCTCCAAAGAAGGAAAATGCCCTACTTTGATTTTTTTTTTAATGTAAGCTTTCTTTTATTTCCTTTTTGTTTTTGTTTCTGCTTTTTGAAGGGGGGAATGCAGTGCAGTTAGGGTTAAGTGACTTGCCCAAGGTCACAACTAGTAAGTGTTAAGTGTCTGAGGTCACATTCGAACTCAGGTCCTCCTGACTCCAGGGCCGGTGCTCTGTTCAGTGTACCACCTAGCCCCCCCTGAATGTAGCAATGGACTTCACCACCTAAATTTAGCCTTCCAAGTGAGCCCAGTAGTGACCCCCAAAAGAGGATTCATCCCTACCTCAGTTCCTTGCCTCTTTCCTGGTGTTTTCTTCTTTTTCTGCTCATTCACTTGGTGACCTCATCAGCGCCCACAGGGCTAATGACTGTAAGTAACTGTGCAGATGACCCTGAATATCACCAGCCCTAATTTTTCTCTTGAAATCCAGCCCTGCATCCTCATCCTACCCTGGATGTTCCGTTGGCATCTCAAACTCAGCATGTCCAAAGCAGGACACATCTTTACTCCTAAACCTGCCCCTCTCCCAGACATCCTCAGCTCTGCTGAAGGTACCAATGTCCTTCCAGTCCCTCAGCATCCTCCCTCCCCCCCCCCCCCCCCCCCCCCCGCCCCCAAACCCCCCCCCTCCCCCCCCCCGCCCCCAACAACCCCACCCCCCCACCCCACCCCCCCTTTCCCCCCCACCCCCCCCCCCCCCCCCACCCCCCCCCTCAGCTCTGCTGAAGGTACCCATGTCCTTCCAGTCCCTCAGCACCCCCCCCCCCCCCCCCAAGCCCCTCAGGGCTCAAAGCCCCCTCTTTCCACTCACATGGCCAATACCCTCTTCAGGCCCCCACAGTCCTCAGTTGGTCTCCCTGCTTCCCATTCCTCTCCTCTCTAGCCTCCAGGTCCCAGCAAAATCCAAAAGCACGGGTTACTCGTTACTGCCTTGGCATCCAAAACCCTGCTCAGATTCCACATTAGCTTTCCAGATTTCCATTCCCATCGGCCTCCTTGGTGTTCTTTGGGCTCAGGCTGGGGCATTTTCTCCTCCAGCCTCCTAGAATCCATGGCCAGGTCACTCCTTCCAAGGGAAACCCTGCTCATTTCAATTGTGTTCTCTCCCTCTTAAAATTACATATATATATATATATATATATTTACGTGCTTGTGTATGTGCTGTGGAATCCAAGCTGCTTTAGGGCCGCAAGACCGTCTTCTGGTTCTGTACAATATTCCTAGTGCTGGTGTTTAATCAGTGTTGGCTTGAGCTCAGGTACCTTTGTAGATGTTACTAGGAAATAGTCAAATGAACAGCTAACTTGGGTAAATTAAGTAGGTCTGGGGCGGGATATGAATGAGAAATGAAGGTCAGAGCAAGTCTAGCAAAGGGAGGGACAATGTCAGTCTTTCTCCAGTCCAGTCTAGAAGAGGTCGCTGAGTTCCAGACAAGTGACCTGTTCTATAAAAAGCAATGGCCCAGAGTAAAGTTAGGCAATTCATCAGGCCACCATCACTTGATACTCTCCTTAAAAATATCCAATTCCCTGTTTCAGTCTTAGGTTCAATAAGCAACCTGTGAATATTATGATTTGATTTCAAGGGACCTATTCAAGGATGAAGAGGAAAAAGGCTTGGTGCTAGGAGCTCTTTCCCCACCTGATTCTATGACCCCAGGCTGATCAACTAATCTCCCTGCCTCAGCTTCCCTCTCTGTAAAATGGGGGATGGGCTACCCTTCAGGATTGGGACTTTGTGTGACTCACAACTGGCACATGGCCATATCTTTATTATCCATACTGCCACATAACTGACAGAAGACAAGACCTGTTTATTAAACAAGGTTCCTGTGGTTTAAAGTGCTATACAAAGGGGAGGCCCAATCTCCACTCGATTGGTGAACTGTGTGCCCTCCCATACCATTTCACTCCATGAGGGTGTGGTTGGTTAGTGACGAAATTCCTCAGCTGGGTCCCTAAGACCAGCCTCTAGCAGGTCTCCTGGACTCAAGCCCTGCCCACTCCACAAGGTGATTTTGTTCTAAAGCTTAGCTCGGACCTCACTCAACGAGCCTGACTGGCTCCCTACCACCACCAGGGTCAAAACAAGGGTCTTGGCATGGAAAGGTCTTCCTATCTTTCCTGAGCTGACTTTCTGAACTGGAATACTCAGTGCCTCATTCATCTTTCATGCCCAGTCCAAGCCCCTTGTACAGATGAGTAACTGAGGCCCAAGGTCACATGCATCTAGTGGAGGCAAGATTCCAGACCCTCGGTGCAGCAGCCGCTGAGCCAGAGGAGATAATCAGGACCTCCAAACCCACGTGTTGTACCTGAGATTTCAAGGAAAGACCTGACCATACTTATTCACCAGCTGCCTTTACACACTGGTCCAAAGCCACATCATGAGCTGGGCTGTCTCTATGTTCCCCGTCCTAGTCTTTCTACCCTCCACATACTTGGTGCCCAGCTCCTGTGTCATCCTGTCTGCCAAGGCATCGACAAGTGCCCAAGATCACACATGCCTCCTGCTCCATTTTCTTAGTGTGAGATTAAACTCTCTTTAAGTCTTGCTGCTCTCTTCCAAAGCACCCTAAGGCCTAAGTCAAGCCTTTACTTTAACCCCATCTGATCACCCCAGAACAGCAGCTCCAAGTCAAGGGTGGAAATTTTACTTGTTTCCTCTTTCTAGAAGAGGGAATCAACTTTTGGGCTAGTGATGCTAAGAAGTCAAGCCTCAATAGAGGAAGCAAAGATTAGTGACTGGGAATGAAGATGCCTGGAGTGGATTTTCCTGAGAATTTCCTGTTTGTTGCTCAGATCAGTGCCACTGGAAACCAAAACTGTTTCCTGCTGCCCAGAGATCAATTTGGCCAAGTGCAATTGGACGACTTAACAAGGTCACTTCTGAATTTATGACTAAAAATTAAGAGAATGAACAATAGAGAGCATCCAGGGGGAGTGTTATCCACAAGAGTTTAATTGCTGAAGTCTTATGTTCACATTATCTTTTACAGCTGAACCCTCCAAGTGAGCATTAACACGACTATTCACGTACTATCGAACACATCTGCTAACTTAAAACTCAACGGTTGTCTTAAAAGTGAATCCTAAGGTACAACTGCACTTAAAACAGGTACTTAACTCCCAGAAGGTCCTATCTGGCTGAATGCTGTGCCTCTCCATGGATCCAATTCAAAGATCACTCACAGGCTGTGATGGGATGTTCTTTACTCAGGATGGTTAGGCAAGAAAATACACTGAAAGGCAGCATTTAATCAAGTCATTGTAATTAAGCTGTTTATGCATGGAAAATTAGGGAATTAACTCGGAAATGCACGGAGGTGGGGGTGCTTTGATTCAGTTGCCCTTGCCTTTGGACAGGCTGGGGAACAATTTTTTCCAAAAGATAATACCCCCCCACCCACATCCCAGAACATACCACAGGTAAAAGTCTCATAAAAGTTTCACTTATGTTTTGCCCCTGTTTAGTAAAAGAAGCCAGATTCAACCCAGACTTTCCAAGCCAGGCCGAGCACATTGCCTTTGATAAAAAAGTCCCCAATCCAACCTTGTAAAAGAAACAGAAAACTGTGACAGTTGGGCTGTGGCTGTGAGGAGGACCATTCCTTTATTGGGACTGCTGGACAACATCTGAACAGCCATTCATGATCAGAATTCTCTGTTGGATGAAAATACTTTAAATAGGGTAGTTATGATACACGTAAAAAAGGGAGCCTCCGAGACCTCCGTTCCCCAAGAATAAGGCGGCGGGTCACTCGTTGGTGGCCTTCTTGAGGTAGGCTATCAAGTCCGCCCGCTCCGCCTTCTTCTTGATGCCCGCGAAGATCATCTTGGTGCCGGGGATGTATTTCTTGGGGTTCTCCAGGTACTCCATGAGCGTGTCCTCGCCCCAGGTGATGCCTGTGGGGGCGGGCGTTACTGTCGGCTGTGCGGGCCCCCCGCCCCCCCCCCCCCCCCCCCGCGGCCCCCCCCCCCCCCCCAGGGGGCCTCCCTGCCCATCCCCGCCCCCCAGGCCCCCCGGAGGGGCTCCCCCGCACACCTTTGTTCTTGTTGGCGTCCGTGTAGGAGAAGCCGGGGGACTGGCCGGTCTTGCGGCCGAAGAGCCCGTGCAGGTTGGGGCCGGTCTTGTGCTTGCCCCCCTTCTCCACCGTGTGGCACTGGGCGCACTTCTGCACGAAGATCTTCTTGCCCTTCTCCACGTCGCCCATGGTCAGTCCTGCCAAGGGTAGCGCTGAGCCGCCGGCCCCCATCCGGCGGCCCTGGGGTCACCGCCGGCCGCTGCCCGTGACCCGGGCCGAACCCCGCGCGCGCTCGCGGCCGCGGGGGGGGGGATCGTCACCCCTGCCCCCCTCCCCCAGCCCCGCCCGGGCACCCATCCTGGGGGGAGTAAACTGAGGCCCAAGGTCGCCCTCCCTCCGCGCCAAGGTCACGCGCCCCCGGCCCCGCGCGGCCTCGGGCCCGCTCCCCGCCGCCCCGCTCACCGGCTCAGTGGGCAGCCCCGCGCTCGATGGCCCGCTCTCCGCACTCGCTCAGGCTCGCGCTGCCTCTGCCCAAGGACACGCCGTACTCGCTACTATGTGACCGGCATCGGTGCAACCGAACCTGCGACCCCGCCGTGACGTCACGGAGCGCCGGCCAATCCCCGAGCCCGACGGCCCCGGCGCGTGACCCGGCTGACGGCCGGCGGCCCCGCCAGCAGGGTAGGCTGCGCGGCTGGGATGCCCTCTCCCTCCATCCGGCGGCTTTCCGTAACCGGTAGTGACGACATGACGTGAGACCAGACATCTTGAGAAAGCCTTGAGCCCACTGCGGGAGGGCCTCGCGCACGCGCACTCCTCCACCCTCACCGGCCGGGGTTGTGGCCCTGCTTCTGCGCTTCCCAGCTCGGCTGGATGGTCCGCTTCGCCGGCTGCGCATGCGCCTTCACTAACGGGCGAGGCACCCTGGGGATAGACTGAGTCTTCAGGTGGTGGCGGGTCAGCATTAGAACCCAGGTCCTCTGACTCCAAACCTGGGACCGTTGGACGGGCCAGTCAGGACGCTCTGCCCCGCGTTACCCTTTGCCGGCCACTTACTCCCCTCCCCGGGCCTTAGTTTCCCCATCTGCAAAGTGGGCGTAAACTCGATGGCTCCGAGGCCCCTCCCGGGGCGCCCCACGGGTGATAATTAGTGTAATGTTAATGTAATGAACAATAAATCATAACTGATGACGTCACCCAGGGCTGCCCCTCCCCCCGCGCTCCCCCTCCGAAGAATGGCCCTTTTCTCCCCCTGCAGCTTCCCCGTGCACAGTAGGAGCGCACACGTGCTTCGAGCCTCACTGCAAGATGAGGAAACTGAGGCAGAAGGTCACAGCCAGTGAAGGCCTGAGACAGGAGCGGACCTCAGGCCCTCCTGCCTCTCTATGCCTGGCAATAATGATCGATAACTTGTGTAATGCCTACTCTGCGCTAAGCAAGGTGGGTGCTGTTGTGGTCAGGGTCACACCACTAGTAAGTGTCTGAGGCTGGAATTGAACTCAGGGCTTCTACACCCCAGACCTGGAATTTATCCACTGTGCCCGGCACAGAGTAGGTGCTAAATAAATGTTTACTGAATTGTGTTATATTGTATCACATTCTGCTGTGTCCCATATCACATTGCATCCTATGTCTTACAATGTAACACCACATAGATTCCCTGTGATAGGATAAAATCTCATCCCGTGCTGAGGATCTTGCCTCTGACAGCCTTCAAGATGGAGGCATCTGAGTAGGACTTGGGTCTGGTATTTGGACTGGTTTTGCTCTCATTCCAGGGAAATGTGGAAGAACCACCACCGTGGTCAGTCCTGGTTTCCCTCTTTCCTGTTTCCCACCTTGTCTCCTAATCTTCTGTCTATATTATTTTTATTCACAAACCTGAAGCAAGTTGGTTGTTGAACCTCTCTGAACTTGAGGTATTTGTATATCTCTCCTACTTCTGCTGCTAGACTGTAAAGTCTCCTCCTTTTAGGGACTGGGGTCCCTTAGGACTGAACCAGATAGAGAGCATGAGCCCAGAACTAGGAGTTTGTGGTGGATAAAGGAGGCTGTTTGATGGGACAAGACAAGCTCCCCGGGTCAACAATGGCTCTGTATTATTACACATTATTTCATTAAAAAGTTTCCAGATTTCTCTATATTCCGTATGCTTATTCTTAATTGAATTATGGCATTATTCTATTGTGTTAACTTATCTTGATTTGTTTAATGATTCCCTGTTGCTGGGAGTTTAGATTGCTTTTGGTTGGTTTCATTTGCTGATGTAAACATCTTTAGATTTCCCCTTTCATCTTTAATCTCTCCCCAACCACTTGGTGCCTTCCCACTGGCTACAAATATGATCAGAATCAGCCCATTCTGAAAAATCCTTCTCTTGACCCTGCCATCCCCTCTTTAATTTTTTTAAATTAATTAATTACTTTTAGTCTTCACCATTTACTTTTACAAGATTTTGAGTTCTAAATGTTTCCTCCTCCCCCCTCTCCCCCATCTCCAAGACAGCATGCAATCTGATCTAAGCTGTACCTGCACAATCTTAGTAAACATTTTTCCACATTAGTCATGTTGTGAAAGAAGAATCAGAACAAAAGGGAAAAACCATAAAAAAGAAAAAAAACAACAGAGAGAAAACAGTCTGCTTCGCTCTGCATTCAGACTCCAAAGTTCTTTCTCTGCATGTCGATAGCATTATCCGTCATAAGTCTTTGGGAATTGTCTTAGATCATTGCATTGTCTGCATAATTCTATCAGTCAGTCATCACACAATGCTGCTGTTGCTGTGTATAATGTTCTCCTGGTTCTGCTCCCCTCACTCAGCTTCAGTTCATGTAAGTCTTACCAGGTTTTTCTGAAACCATCCTGCTGATCATTTCTTATGGAACAATAGTATTCCATTACATGCATATACCACAACTTGTTCAGCCATTCTCCAATTGATGGGCATCCCCTCAATTTCTAATTCTTTGACACCACAAAAAGTTGCTATAAATATTTTTGTACATGTGGGTCCTTTCCCCTTTTTTATGATCACTTTGAGATACAGCCTGAGAAGTGGTATTGCTGGGTCAAAGGGTATATGCAGTTTTATCGCCCTTTGGGCATAATTCCAATTGCTCTCCAAAAAGGTTGGATCAGTTCACAATTCTATTAACAATGCATTTGTGTTCCAATTGTCCCACATCTTCTCCAATATTTATCATTTTCCTATTTTGTCACGTTAGCCAATCTGATAGGCATGATGTGACACCTCAGAGCTGTTTTGATTTGCATCTCTTGAATCGATAGTGATTTAGAGCATTTTTTCATATGACTTTAAATAATTTTAATTTCTTCCTTTGAAAACTGTCTGTTCATATTCTTTGACCATTTATCAATTGGGGAGTGACTTGTATTCTTATAAATTTACTCAGTTCTCTATATATTTTAGAAATCAGGCCTTTATCAGAAAAACTGCCTATGAACATTATTTCCCAGCTTTTGCTTTCCTTCTAATCTTGGTTGCATTGGCTTTGTTTGTGCAAAACCTTTTCAATTTAATGTAATCAAAATTATTCCTTTTGCATTTCATAGTGCTATCTCTTGTTTGGTCATAAATTCTTTCATTCTCCATAGATCTGACAGGTAAACTATTTCTTGCTCTCCTAACTTGCCGCTAGTATCAGCCTTTCCATTCCCTCTTTTTTTTCCATTCCCTCTTGATGTTATCCTCCACCTCTCCTCCCTTTTGCTGCCAAGCCCCTAACTAGAATTCTTAATACCCCAGCTTCTCACTCACTTCTCAATCCCTTCCAGCATGCTTCCCACTCTCTAGAGTGGGAACAACTAGAGAAATTGTTCTGTCTGAGGTTCTCAGCATCCTCGGAGATGTCCAAGTTGATGGCCCTTCCTCCATGCTCTTCCTTCTTGACATTTAGGCAGCTTTGGACCACCCATACTTTCTGGCCACTTTTTTTTTCCTTGGTGGCTCTCTGATGCTCCTCTCTCCTGGTTCTCTGCTTATCTACCTGACTTCTCCTCCTCAGTCTTCTTTGCAGGATTGTCATACCTCTCTCCTTAGAGCCGTCAACCTCCAGGGCTCTGTCCTGAGCCTTCTTCAGCTTTCATTCTATTTGGTGTTTTCATTTATCCTTGTGAGTTCAAATAGACTCCTAGAGCTATATACCTAAATCTCTCCAGTGCAACGGATAGGGTGCCAGGTCTGGAGTCAGGAAGACTCCTCTTCATGAGTTCAAATATGGTCTCAGACATTTACTAACTGTGTGACTTTGGGCAAATCACCTAACCCTGTTTGCCTCAGTTTTCTTATGTGTAAAATAAGCTGGAGAAGGAAATGGCAAATCATTCTAGTATCTTTGTCAAGAAAACCCCAAATGGGATCATGAAGAGTTGGATATGTCTACACCACAAACCTCTCCTCAGAACACCACTCCTACATCTTCACCTGCCTGTTGGACATCTCCAGCATATTCCATAGACATCTCAAATTCAACTTGTCCAAAACAGAACCCATTACCCTCTCTCCCTCCCACAAACTTGTTCTCTTCTCCCAAATTTCCTTATTTCTAATTGCCTCTTCTAATCGCTTACTAAGTCTTGTCGGTTCTTACATCTCAAGTACATCTGTCCCTACCCCTCCATCCTTACACCCCCCACTCCGGTTCATGGCTTTACCACCTCTTGCCTCTACTGAGAGAAAGTAGTGACCTTATTCACTTGGATATTCTCCCCCCACACTGCAAATGCAACCCGTTTGTGACTTAGTCTCTGAAGCTTCCAGCCAAGGTCTTCCTGACTCTAAACCCAGCTTTCTCTTGGCTGTAACAATGCTTTTCCTTTGCACATGGCAAAAGGTTGGACATAGCCTGCATTTTATCCATTTTACTGATGTTCATAGTGTTTGAAGCTTAAGGTGACCTCAGATGTCAAACCCAATCCTTTCATTTTAGAGATGAGGAAAGAGGCCAGAGCAATGAAGGAATTTACCCAAGAGCCTACACAGCAAATAAATGTCCCACACCAGGATTTGAACCCATTTTCTCTGCTTCTCATTCCAGTCATTGTGCTCCAAGGCCAGAATCCACCATAGTTACTACTGGTCTCTTTGCTTCATGATTTAAAGATGGTACCAACATGCCCAGATGGAAAGGAGAGCATTTCACTAAGCCAGTTACAGGACTTAAATTTCCATCTCATGCTTTGCTTCTTGATTTTTGTAACAATTTTAGTGTTGTTAATCAGACAGCAATGACTACGCATGCCAGTTTTGTCATAGGAGAATACCATTTAATTGTTAGATGATACTACAGCGTGCTTTAAGCAAGACATCTTGAGTGTTTCTTGGGTACTTTGTTGATTCACATGCTCATGAACATCCGTATTTGGGGCTGAGACGCATTTATTGAATCAATAAAAGAATTTTCCCTTCAAGGCAAAATGTTCTGGGAAGAGAAGTTGTATGGCTATTTTTTTCTTAATCTAATTAACATTGCCTACACATTAAGTAAAAGGTAGGAAAAATGACAGTACTGCACGGCAAGACTTTTTATGTTGGGTTTTGTTTTAATTTTGTTTTTGTTCTTTCCAAGAGATCCAACCTTTTTTACTCTGGAGAAGATAGATTTGCCTTGGAAACCTCTAATCTTCAACACCAGAGACAGCATGAAAATGTTAAATGTCAGATGTGAGCCAGACTCATCAAAAACCATGAAGAAGCCATACCTCGGTCTATGTGGCAAGTACATGTGTCTTTTATACAGTGGTTCCTTTCAGTAAACATACAATAGGTTTCAGCTGTGAGTGAGGTGCTGCCCCTTGCTGGGCCCTGGAGTGACAAAGAGGGCCAAGGCACAGGGTCGGTTTGCAAGGGGCTTCCCATCGAGCAGGACTCGGGGAGACAGAGATGGAAATCCCCGATATGAGGCAGATTGAGTTATGCGTAAGGAGCAGATCTTGGAAAGAGCTGTGAAAACTCTGAGGCTGGAGGGATCCCTTTTACCTGAGGGGAATCAGGGAAGAAGGGGAAATATATGGGCCTTGAAGAAGGGTGGAGCACCAAGAGAGGAGCATGGGAGGAAGAGGACGGCATAGGGGTAACAACTGGCATTTCTATGGCACCTACTATGTGCCAGGCACCATGCTAAGAACTTTACAATGATGATCTCATTTGGGAGGGAGGTGCCATTATTATCCCCATTTTACAGATGAGGAAACTGAGGCAAAAACTCAGTTAAGTGACTTGTCAGGGTCACACAGCTGGTAAGAGGCATGGAAATAGAGAGGATAGATGGGGTGAGAATAGGGGAGGGAGAAAGGTTTGGATTGTACGAAATGCAGACTGTGTGAAGGGGAGTCATAGGAAAGTAGGCTTTACCCATTTCATCACTAGGGGCCAGTGAAGGGTGGAGACAGAAGATGGTTCAATTTACTACTGCAAAGACATCGGTCTGGAAGGGGAAGACCCTCAGCATTTCTGGCCTGGACAGAAACCAATCGATATTTATACTCATTCCAAGCCACCAAAATCTAAACAATGAGCCACTGAGGCTTGGGTGGAGGCTATTACTGGCCAATCCAAGAAAGGCAGAAGGATTTGGCTTTAAAGATGAGAGGAAGGGCGTGGCTAGGTGGTGCAGTGAATAGAGCACCAGCCCTGGAATCAGGAGGACCTAAGTTCAAATCCAGCCTCAGACACAACAAACGCACAAAAACCTCTCCATTTGATCTTGGGCAAGTCACTTAACCCCAATTGCCCTCCAAAAAGCAAAATAAATAAATAATAAAATAAAGATGAGAGGAAGAAGAGTCAGTCAAGTCAACGAGTATTTTTTAAGCACCTACTAAATGTGTTTGGGACTATGCTAAGTGTTGGGGATACAAAGAAAGGTGAAAATGGTATCTGCCCTCCAGGAACTCGCCATTAAATGATGGAGACAACATGCAAATAACTACATACACACATTTTTTTTTAATATATAGAATAAATGGAAAGTTAAGTCATCTCAGAAGGCTACACCGGCATTAAGGTCGACATGGAAAGACCTCTTACAGAAGGTGAAATTGGAGATGAATTTTGAACCAGGGAAGCCAGGAGGTGGAAGAGAGGCTGGAGAGCCTTCCAGACCAGGGTGGGGGCAGCCAGTGAAAATGCCCAGAGTCAGGAGGTGAATGAAGTGTCTTGTGTGAGGAATAGAGGAAGGCCAGAGTCACTGGACTGTAGAGTATATCAGGGGAATGAGGTGCAAAAAGAATGGAAAGGGACCAGGTTAGGGAGTACTTTGAAAGCCAAACATCTGATTTTATATTTGATCCTGGACGTGATGGGGAGTCACTGGGGTTTGTGAGTGGTGTGTGTTTGTGTGTGTGTGAAAGAGAGAGAGAGAGAGACAGAGAGACAGAGAGAGAGAGAGAGAGAGA
>NW_027185797.1:30218120-30224533 GCF_028583685.1 Petaurus breviceps papuanus | reverse complement strand
ATAACTTTAGAAAGGCCTTAGTAGGAGTGGGAGGTAAAGGTCAGACTTAATAGATGTGACACAGTGGAAATTATAGGATTTGGAAGCTGATTGAATGAAGAGGGGGTGAGGAGAAGCAGAGGCATATGAACAATCTTTAAAGCACTTTGCAAATCTTAAAGTACAATAGGAATATTATCATCAGCAGCAGCAGCAGCAGCAGCAGTTGACAAATGGTAGGATCATAGGATAATGAATCTCAAGCTGGAACGACTCCCTAGTAATTTTACACACAAGGAAACTGGTGTCCTGAAAATTGAAATGTTTGACTCAAAGTCATACAGACCACAAGAGCCGGGGCTAAGATTTGATCCTAAGTCTTCTGAGGCTGAATCTACTCCTTTTACTCTTACATTATTTTGCCTTCCTGACATTTTCTACTTTTCAACCAATTCCAAATAGATTTGATGATTGCATTGTTTTATACTAGAGTTTAAGGTGAAGTGCTTTTCCCTTTTTTCTCATTATTTTGTTTTTCATGATTCCCCCTTGAGATTCTGGTAGAACTTCAGTTCCTTCAAATTAATTTTGTTCATATAAGCTCTATAAAGCATCCTCTTGCTAGTTTCATGGTATAATATTAAAGTTGGAAACCAATTTAGGTGACATCAATTTTATTATATTGGAGTGTGAAGGTAATTGATTTTTGATGGAAGAACAAAGCATTATGAAGTTAAGTCTATATGCGCCCCTTCCTGCCGGTACTGCTTTATAGAGTGAGAGGGTTAATGTGAGGAATGACTGCTAAAGGCATTTGTTGTACAGGATTGATTTAATACAGAATCTGTTGTAGTTAGATCAACAAAGGACTCTTCCCTTGACCATCTCATATTATGTTGAAATAGTATTTTTCTATGGGATCATTCTTTGTATAAGGGTGGGGATAATGGTGGATTGTCCCATAATAGTTTAAGTAAGTGATAAAATGTTAAGCTCTGATACACTAATGAGATGATAATCTATCTCAATTAGTCATCAACTTTAGAGTGAGAATGAAAAAGTCCTTGATAGCTGTCTGATGTAGAGGAAAGTGTTCAGGTTGTCTAAGGTGTGACCTATAGGTCTTTTATAAAATACAACAGCTTAGAACCAGAAAAATTTGAATGAGGAATAAGGAGAGAGAGTGTTCTAGATAGCCTCCTAAGAAGGCGTTGCTTTTTTGCTTGGAGCAGAATCCTGGGCCTTGGGTTTAGTTTTATTTTGAATCTTCTCCCTCTTGAACAGAAAAGTACCTCACGAATTATAGAAGCCTGGAGGACTTCCCAACTTCCCTTAGCTGTCCCTGGATCAGCTGAAGGCAGAGCTATATCAGGAGCCAAGGAGGGGCTAGATGAAGATTCAGAGCTTTCCAAAGAGCTCAACAGAAAAGTTATACCATATTTAAAGAGAACATCTTGAGGTGTCCAACAAAATGGCTCCCAGTGACTGTGAATTACCCACTTTGTCAGGCATGAACTCTGTATATGCAAATATATATGTAAATGTATACACATACATACACACACAAATATATATATGTGTGTGTGTGTGTGTGTGTGTGTGTGTGTATGTGTGTAAACTTGGGGGAGATGTTTTGTACTATTTTTCTTTTTTTATGCCTCCTTATTAAATACCTCTTCCTAAAAGCTCTTCCAGGCTGGCTAACAATTATTAAGAAGGACACTGGTGGGGGCTCATGAGGTCTACTACCAGAGAGACAACCACCAGTCCCTCAAGGATAACTCTAGAGGGGCCTGACTTACCAGTGGTAGTCTGGTATGGGATGATCCAGGCTGTGCTACACAAAGGGCCTTCTTTGAGGCCTTTGCATTTTGGGGAACCCGCTGGAAAAATTCTCCAAAAGGAATCTTTATTATTGGTTACTGTAATTTTTAGGCTGTTTTCTTTTGTTTTCAACTGTAATTGAAGTTTGTTTCTCAATGTAATTCCTTAAATGTACCCCTGCTCTCTTCACAATAACTTTTGCCCTTTGAATGATTAAGTACTAATAACTATTGTTACTAAATCTTCTCTTTAAAGTATTGATATCGATGCTGATATGAGAAGTACAGATTTTGTATTCCTAAAATACTGCTAGCTTTTTTATTTTATTGTTAGGCAGTCCTAGACTAATCATTCTATTGTGACTCCTACAGACAAGTTGTCTGCAAACTGCAGGGCCATAGGAAAAGGCTTACCTGTTGGCCTGAAATCCCTGAGTAATAAGCCTTAAGTGTTTAATCCCTTTTGGGAGCTCCCTTGTATCTTTGACAGCTTTCCTGAGGACTCTATTTAAGTTAACCTGCTTGTTCTAATGAGGGGCAAGTTAGAAACTCCATTTCAATGGCCCTTGAAGTGGCAAGGGATCCATTGAGGGGCATTTTGGCTGCCTTTTGGTAAAGGGCCCCAAAAGAAATGTGCCTGCATCTCTGAGAGGGTGGCTTTGGATACTGGGATCCATTTTATTGTGCTCTGTATAGAGAGGGACACTTCAACATATTGTTCAGAAGTGACTGGATGGCATTGTAGGAATATTGAATAATAACGTGTGCCAGGCACTATGTTAAGAGCCGTACAAATATGACCTCATTTGAGCCTCACCACAACCCTGGGAGTTCGTGCTATGATTACCCCAATTTTACAGATAAGGAAACTGAGGAGTCATGGACGTTTTCACACAAGACAGTTTTATTTCTCACTTGAAAGGTAAGGAAGGAGATCTAGCTGACCCCAGATCCCTAATCATTAGGGAGCTCTACATGTTCTGGTATCTCTGTTAAGGACTAAGCTTTCCCTCTGCGCTGGGAACCTACACTTCCTTTTACTTTTAAAGTAGGTCACTCTTTAAGAGGCAGTGAGGGGGTGCTGGCCTGAAATCAGAGAGACCTGAGTTCAAATCTAGCCTTTGATACTTGAAGTGTGAACCTAGGCAACTTAACCTCTGTTTGCCTCAGTTTCCTCAACTATAAAATGGGGGAGATAATAATAATAGCATCTACCTCCCATAGTTGTAGGGATCAAATGAGACAATAATTGTAAAGCACTTAGCACAATGAGATAATATTTGTAGATTTTTCATTATTCAATGATAAACTTGGTGTGTGCGTGTGTGTGCGTGTGTGTGTATGTGTGTGTATGTGTGTGTGTGTGTTCTTGGTAGAGGGTCTTTTAATGGGAAAGGGAGAGGGTGAGTCCTTAGTACTTTCTGGAGCAAGTACCACTTGGATTGTAGTGACTGAACCTAGAATAAAGGGGCCCCTCCATGAGAGTGGGAAAGAGTGAGGACCCCACCCCTGCCTCCTTAGAGCAAGCTAACTGAAGCCTTTTAAAAGCACCAAGCCACATGAAGCGAGAGGTGGTGACTTCTAGTCAATATCAGGGCCCCAAGTCCTATGGGCAGAGCCCCAATATTAGGAGCCAATCTTTCCCTCTGAGAAAGAGCCTTGATTGTCTTTTCCTTTTAAAAATTGTTCCGAGGGCTGGGAAGACATTTTTTTTTGCCAGCAAAAAAAGGCACTAACCTATCAGAAATTTGCAAAATCATACTTGTTTGTTAAATGATATTATGATGTATTTGGAAGTGTGTAAGAATGTTAATTAATGAGAGCTGATTAGACACTGTATGACACGCTTTTCCCAACACTCATTAATAAGAGTCCCTTCTGCTGGAGAAGCTTGAGCTGGTGGGTTTCTCTATCTTGGGAGTGCTAAGCTGCAATTAGACTAAAGCTGAGTGGGTGGTGGTACCAAACTCACTACCAATATGGAGAGCCCCTGTATGCAGGGGGCCACAAGACTACCTATGAAGCCCAGCTCAGAGCAGGTCAAAGGTTTTCCATGACAATGAGCAATGAGGTTAGGCTGTTCTACTTCTAGCTGGTTGAGACAGGGAGATTCATGAAGAGAGACAGAGACAGAGAGAGAGAAAGGTGGGGGGGGAAGGAAGGAAGTAAAGGAAGGAAAGAAACTAAGGAAGGAAGAAAGAAAGAGAGAGAAAGAAAAAAAGATGAAGAAGGAAAGCTTATTGAGAACAAGGCAATGTAACCTCTTTGAGGTCAGGGACTGTCTTGTTTTTCTTTATCTAATGCTTAAGCATAGCACTTGGTCCCCAGTAAGCAACAAATGAATGAAAAAGCATTTTTTAAGCCCTTACTATGTGCAAAGTGAAATGCTAGCCGCTGGAAATAGAAATAGAAAAGCTTAATAATAAAGTGCCTTTCATTCAATCCATTCGCCTCTGAGCCTCAGTTTCCCATTTATAAAATGAGGTTAATAATAACTGATATATACTTTCTTCCCAGGACTGTCAGAAGGTCCAGATGAGCTAATGCATCCCAAGCCCATCTGCAAACCTTTCAGTATAACAAAGATTCAGCTTATTGCTATCAACACAGATATTGAGACATCACATAGAAGGCAAAGTGAAGCCACAAGGACAGGATTGTTAGATATATTTTCTAATGTTCTTGCCAGATGCTAGGTTTCCATGAGATGAAGAAATATATCAGTTAAAGAAATAATAGGCATTATAGTTATAGAAATTGTGTCGCATTCGTAAGCGTTCATTGTCCCGGAGATCTTTATGTTCTTGTACGACTGATTCCTGAAACCGTCTTTGCGCACCTGTCTTGGAGAAGGAGTCCTGGAGTTCCAGGAGGCAGGTCTGTGGCCGAGCCACCCCAGCATTGGGAATCCACTTCAGGAGGGGATCTTTTTCTTCCTGGCTCCCTGTGTCAGGACTCTGTGGATGTTCCTGCGACTCACTGATGACACGGTGACAGGGAGAAAAAGGAGGTTTTTGGTCTGCCAGCTCTGGTAGAATGCTGGGCTTGCTGAGGCTAACTGGGTTACGCCACACTATGTACTGGTCAAGCTGGCTGGGTTTCATATAGTCGTAGTAGAGAAAGTCCTCAGGCTCGACACACATTTGGGAGGTAGGCTTGATCAATAGCTGCCTCCAGTACAAAACATCATTCTTGTAAGTATCTGTGATTTTGGGGTATGGGTTTGGTTCATAAATGTTAGAGAAATTGTATGCATCATCTTTTGTCTTGCAGTGAGGTGGGGAGGCATCTGGAGATGGTGGCATTACTCTGTCCCTGATGATATCTTCAATTTCAGAAATTTGGTTCTTGCGGGCCACTGGTCCTGCTGGGGTGCTTCCCTTGACGAGCATCATCTCAGCATGGCTGGGCACCACAGAATGGACCTTGCACAGGATGCTAGGGGTGCATTCGGGACACGAAGGTAACCTCTGTTCGATACTTGCGGCATCCCGGGGCCTGCGGCCCTGCAAAATACGTGCAATACGGCCTTCCAAAGGTCTGGTAGGAAGAAATTCTGGGTGGGAACGTTCTTGCTGTGGGTAAGGAGAAGACAAAGAAGGGAAGAGATTGGCATCACGAGTCATTGCCACTGCACTGCTGTTACCCAGTTTTTATAAACTATTTGGGGCCTCTAATTTCAAGAGCTTTATTGAACTTCTCAAATTGTACCCCTTAAAATAACATATCCAAGGACATTTAAATACCTGAATGAGCCCCCTTCACAGTTACAGGATTTTGATGGTCTCTTCAACTATAAGGGATTATTTTTATCAATCACCAAGTATTTCTTTAGAGCCTACAATGTTCTAGGCCTTGTGCTAGGCAGTGGGTATGGATGCCCAGACCAAAGGAACCATTCCATGCTCTCAAGGAGCTCTCCTTCTTTTCAGAAGAGAAGGCCAATGAACCAATAAATTGAGAAGGATCTCTGGAGGATTTACCCTTTCACCAGGTACCATGTGTTAGGTTTCTGGGGATACAAAAGCAAAAATGGGAAGAATCCTGCCCCCAAATATTGACATTCTTAGAATTTGCTGAATGTCAATTTCCCCACCTTGGTCCCAACTTATCCTTTCCAGCTTCATTACATTGTTCCACTTCTTGTACTCTGTGGTGCTACCATATTGTCCCTCTGTTCCTCACTTAGGACACCGTATCTCCCACCTCCAGGCCTTTGCATTGACTGTCCCCCTGTGCCTGTCAAAGGTCTCTTCTTGCCTGTTTCTCATATTCTACATGAGAATCAGGTTTTTCCTGATTCCCTGCATTGCTAGCCTCTTCCCTCTCTGATGGCCTTATGTTTCTTCTGGTCATATTTACTCTTTACATAATTATACCTCTATCTCTTGTCTTCACTGATTGAATATAAGTTATTCAATAGTAGGGCTTATTTCATATACCCACTATCATGGCACATAGTAAGGTGCTTACTACATACTTAGTGAGTAGAATAGTTCTTGTTTAAATTATTAATTCGGTCTGAGTAGATAACATGGAGAGAGAGAGAGAGAGAGAGAGAGAGAGAGAGAGAGAGAGAGAGAGAGAGAGAGAGAGAGAGAGAGAGAGAGA
>NW_027185797.1:30186648-30218110 GCF_028583685.1 Petaurus breviceps papuanus | reverse complement strand
AGAGAGAGAGAGAGAGAGAGAGAGAGAGAGAGAGAGAGAGAGAGAGAAGGAAAGGAGAGAAATCCAGATATATGAATTATTTAGCTCAATGAGTCCAATTTTACTTCCAAACACAAAGAAAGCACTGGACTTAAGAGCTAGGGGACCTGGGCTTAAAACCCCTCACTGCCTCTTTGGGCACTTTGCCTTTCCTGTGAGATTCAGTTTCCTCTTTTAGAGTCTTTTGTAAGTCACACTTACAGGGTGGTTGTGAGAATTGTTACATATCTATGAATGATCATTATTACCGGTGAATTTTAAGACTGAAGGGAACACTAGAGACGGTGGTCCAAACCCTTACTCCTTTGAGAGCCCAAGAGGTCAAGTAGCTGACTTGGGGTCACACAGGTCACAAGGGACAGAAGCCAGTATTCAAACCCAGGTCTTCTGACTATAAACTTAGCATCCATCCCACACATAACAGCAGCTCTTGTCTCAACAATGTCCCTTTAAATTAAGAGGAATTCTTTTGGCTTGCTTTTGTTTTTCTAACCCTTGGTATTCAAATACATCTCTAAAAATAATGTAAGTAGAGCAAGCCTGTCACAAGACCTAGGTGTTCCATAGGAAAACCTGGCAGTCCCCAAACTCACCAGGCTCACCCCAAACTCACTACCTCCCACCTCCCCCAATGTAATGCCGATTATGAGAAACAATAGAGATTTCTCTAGAGATGTTGCCCTTTCAGCAATAAATACTTATTTAATGTTAACTCATCTCTGTATTTTATACATGTTCTTCAAGTAAAATTTGTATAATTGCACATTTCTTTCTTGAATAAAATAAGACTGCTTCCTGGATGGTCACAGCACCCTATACAGGGGGTGGGATGAGGTTGGGACAATGTAGGGAGAAGCTGTGGTCCAAGTACTTAATGTCAGTGTGAGATACAGGAAAGTGAAATAATTAATCTGGCCTTCAGATTTCACTGGATGAAATCTTCTGAGTTGCTCAAGCTTGGTTTAGAAAGATCAATCAGTCAATCGACATTTATAAAATGGTTACTATTTGCTCTCCGGTCACTGGGCTGGTGCTACCAGTCAAGAACTATATGCTTCTACATTACACTTGGGGAAGGCTAGGGTGGGAATAAAGTCAACGTAAGCTCAGATTTAATGAATTGTCAAAGTCTCTGTTAATTTCCCCAGTCTTAGCATTGTAATGTATGAAAATTCAGACCAGTCTTGCTTTCATTTTCCTGAGGATTCATAGTATAGATACTGGGGTCTCACTGTAGTGAAAACTACATGAAAACATTCACTTTATTTAGACTCTTCTGAAGGTATACAGGTATACAGGGATCCGTTTTGGGATTCCCACTTTTTATTAAAATCCTTGGTGAAAACATAAGCTATGGGTGGCTATGTTGTTTCCTCTGCTTCACTAAGAATTCAGTTAGACAACATATAACTGATATCTTTGAAATCTTTCATGATTTCTCTTAGTATTTTTCATGTTGTCAGCAAACAGTAAATATTTATTGGAGTCTGCTACATGCCGTAATACAGTCAACTCTCAATTATTAAAGCTAATGGGAGGAAACCATGGTCTATTTTATCCAAGAGTAAGATAATGTAACAAGATATGCAAATATGCACCAATTCAAAGTATTTGTGAACATTTTCATTCAAGTTAAATGCCATATGCCCCATATAAGCCAATTTCTGTTAATAGTTTCAATAGAGCTCTGCTGAGTAGGACTAGTCTGCAATAACAACGAGAAAAAGAACTGGGTTTCCCCCCATGTTGTCAACAGAGCCTAAGAATGTGGTAATGGGGTCAAGGTAAAACAGGAGAGTCAACATCTGTCGATCACTAACAACAGTGGATGGGCTAGAGGAAGGCAAAAGCCTAAGGAAGAAGCCAAGTGCCCAAAGAATCCCCCAACTGGATCATCCCCTCCCCCAGAATAATTGAGAGTTGACTGTAATTACTTACAGGTGGTGGGTCAAATCCTATCTGTCCAGTTAAAGTGGCTATCTCCTTTTCATGAAAATCATCCAGTTCAAGGGGGTTCATGGGACCTGAACCTTAATGGAAATGTTATGGATCTTATTACTTGCCTAGAAAATATGGTGATTAGCATCACATTACTTATTGGGGGTAAATGTCTCAAGGGGAATGGGACTGGACCTGCTATTTTTATTGGTTCATAGGGAACTCTCAGTGAAGAAATTCCTTCTTCCCAATGTAGATCAATAACTGATCTAAAATATACAGTCTTGGAAGGTTCACCTAGGGCAGTGAGGGGTCAAATGACTAGCCTCGGGACACAAAGTATGCATCAAAGGTGGGACTTGAACCTAGAGTTTTCTGGGTCTGATAAGACCACTGTAGGCAAGGCAACATGGAAATTCTAACCCCTGCCCCCTGGGAAAAAATGTACCTCTAAAACATTACCAAAGTAAAAACCCATCCTTTACCTCCTCCCAACCCACCTAAAACTATTACTCAGTCTTCAATATGCACTCAGTGCTCCGATGCAGAAACGGGGCTGAGGGCTGTGCACGAGCAGGGCCTTGCTGCCGGACGCATGACTTCTCCTCACTGTCTACACTAAAGATAATCCATACCTGTGAAATCATGTGTGTAGCTTGTTATCCAATGGGACCGCTCCAGATTTCTGTGCATGTTGGATTCTTTTAAAGAGAATGAAGGATCCAGGGTAGTTAAGGTGGTGTTTGGTGCTAAGAGTTTTGGAGGTTTTGGGTAGAATATCTGCGTATTCTTGCGAATATGCTTAGGAATCTAGGATAGAAACACAATGATTATAATTATTGGTAACTTCCAATAGCGTGAGGATCCCCCCCCACCCAATCATCCCCCCCTGTTGTCAGTTCTCTTTCAGTTACCCTGTGACCAGGTAGGATTCGTACCTGCACAAAACCCTCCTCACATGTGCCTCTGTGATAGGGAGGGGACCACAGGGCCTCTTCTCAAAGGTCAGTGCTGGAAGTAGATGACCTCTGGTAGGTTCGTCCGTGCCAGGAAAGCCATCACGTAGGGCGTTGGCAAGAGACTGAGTCTCTGTTGTGAGACTATGGCTAGGACCCACCTAGCTCAGGGTAGACAGACTCACTCACCAGCAGGCTGACCACTAGGGGATGAATTCTCTCATCTTGCTGACCAATGAAACAATGAGGTATATTAAATGGCCCTTAATCCTAGGGGGCTCCTCCTGCTGTGGCAGTGATTATGACAGAGGTAGGGAAAGGGACCGAGGGGACAAAGAAGCACAGATTTTAGGTTTTCTACCCAGATTAATCTGACCATTGATAATCTGTTACCTCCTGACTTAGAGAACAATGAATGACATGCTATGGAATTATATCTGTGACACTGATGGTCCAAAGCCCCAGGGTCTGGCTTTACATAGACTGCCGTACTGTTTATTAACCCATAACATGTTTATGAAGTTGCTCTTTTGAATACAAGTATAAAGGATAAATAAAATCATAGGATTAGTTAATGTAGGCAGCTATGAACCACGATGGATAGAGCACTGGCCCTAGAATCGGGAGGACCTGCATTCAAATCCTGCCTCAGACACTAGCTGTGTGACTCCAGGCAAGTCACATACCCAATTGTCTCAAAGTAAAAAAATCATCTAGTCTAAGCCCCTCATTTTACAGGTAAACAAACCAAGAAAAATCAAGTAACTTCTCCAAGATCACACAAACTAATCAGTAGAGACAGGGTTTGAATTCAGGTTCTGTGACTCCAGGGTAAATATATTTTTCACTGAACAATGATCTTGGGTCCAAAAAGTTGACTTAATAGGTAGATGATGAGGGAAACACTGCTCTCCAGTCTGGGTGATCTGGCCATTCCTGCCATCTAATACAGGTGGTGATGTCTGGAGTAGTGTCTTGCTCACTCTTCAAAGCCTCTTCCCATTCAGGCAGAGGTCAGCCCTTGAGGGGGACATGTGGACTTTCCCACTCACTCTCTGGGCTTCATGATAAAGCAAAAAAAAAAAAAAAAAACCCAGTAGTATTGCCGGTACTTATATATTGAAACAAATCGTTTGTCCTTGTTCTTGAAGAGGACCAATGACATCACGGGTGATGTCTTGATTTTGCTCATGAATTAATTTCAGTCAAGCCAAGCTCCACAAAGTTGTCGGCTTTACTCTTTCCTCCAGTCATCTAAGTCCAGTGATAAGACAAAAGTCAAGATGAGAGGTGACGGCCCACGATGCATTGAGCGAGGGACCTTGGCCTTTCAAAATTAAGGTCTTTCCAAGGTTTCGGTTCATATGAGGTAATACCCATTCAGTCACTGAGGGGTAGGTAAGAACTGAAACAAAAGATGGCCCAATTTAATTGCAAAACTATCCATTTGGGAGGGGAAGACTCTTAGAGTTTCTGACCGGAACAGAAAGTAGTCACCATTTACACTCATTCCAAGCCATCAAAATCTAAATAACGAGCCACAAAAATTTGTGTGTGGGGTAATTGTTGGTCATTCAATGAGAGCCAACTAGAGTGATTTGGGTTTAATGGACTTTTTTAAAGCCTGTTTTTTTCATAGCTACATTTCAAGAAACCATAAATGAAAACTGAGCAGGACAAAAAGGAAATGATCCCAAGTTTTTGAAAAAGAAAAAAAAAATTAAAAAAGAGACAAAAATTTTTTTAAAATAAAAAATGTAGATCCCAAGCCCCCAAATATCCTACAAATACATACATTACAAAATATAATAGAGTCTACACAATAAGCCTGGGTCATACTCTCCTACCATTGTACTCAGTATCAATTAGGGGAGAGTAAACACACAATGGTAGGAAATTGGAAGGGAGGCTCATGAGAAAGAAAACCAATGTGTTCAGGGCAACTCACAACTCTCAGAGTTGTAGACTATAGGTTTTGATGTTATCAGTCTATTCAGGAACATCCCTACCACTCAAAGCTGTTTCTTTGTGAAATACGCCTCTATTGGCACTCATCCTATTCTCCAGGTGGATAAAACCTCTATTCTTCTGTACTATGCCTGAGAGCCAGAGGCTGACATCATTATCTCTCAAGAGGACCATGGGATATGTTTCCGTTATTGGAAGCACAATCATGTTTAAATTGGAAAATGTTTTAAATAATTTATACAAATATTTTACAGCTAAGTGGTCAGAGGTGCGTGGGAGGTGGAGGTAAATATAATGTTCGAGGGAGCGAGCCCACACTCCATGTGTATCTCTGACCATCATAGTCTGAAAGACCCCCAAGGTGAAGCCTGGCGTTTTGTATTAAGAGTCTCCAACACAGGAGACAAATGCAAGTCCAGCCTGTCTGTATCTGATATAATACTTGGCTGTGAAACAATGCAATCTGACTTAAGCAGTAGGAATATCACCTTCTTGTTTTTCCTGGAAGAATGGTAATGTTCCTTATATTTGCATTTGGGTAAAGAAAAGCTAAGTTCTTAAACAAATGAACAGAAAAGATAGCTTTGAAAGAGCTTGAAAATATTGGTCTAGTCAGTCACTTTCCCATTCTGTACCCTCCCCACCCCCTGGCAGGGGAGGGGATGACAGTCACACAGACATGCCCCTCAAAAAGTGCCAGGCACGGTTTGTGCTCTGGAGCTTTAACACGAAGGGCAAATGTGCAGAAAGCAGGAAACTCATCACTTAAAAAGAAAATAAAACCCTCTGCTCTGTGGACCTGATGAACATTTCCTAGGACTCTCTTTTTCCCTACCCTTCAGTGAATAAATTAAACTGGAAAATTAACATTTTGAAGCAACTCTTAGGACTCAAACTCAGGAAATAAGAGTGAAACCTATTTGATGTCTATCAGAAGAGACCAGAGGAATTCTCTTGGGTTTTGAAATCATGTTCAGTCTTGCCCACAAGTAACAGTTGGTTTATTTTCATCATGGGGCTGGAAATGCCAGGGCCCCAGAGAATTGTCTGATTTTCTCCTGAGACATGTTCCCAATAACCACGATTGTGTGAAAAGCTTCTCTGAAGGTTGCCAAATCAGCCAGTCCCTAGTCTCTGGGCTTTTGTAGAGCTGTGTAGCTTTAAGTTAGAAAGTCAAAAAGCCTAACTTCTCTCTCTCTCATTACAGAGACTAGTGAGAACTTTTCAAGGTCATTGTATGAGGGTCATTAAAGTTTGAGTTTGCGATATTCTCAATGTTTGTCTAGTGAGTCTGTAGTGGAGGTGCCCCAGACATTCAAATATTCAAATTCAACTCAGGCACATTCCCTTCACCCTCCACTGGTCTACCCTGACTGGCACAGCCCTATCAATCAATCATTCAGTCAAGAAGCACCTACTGTGTGCCAGGAGTGGAGCTAGGTATTGGGCATACCTCCTCCACAAACACTTTCTGGTCTGCCTTCTTACTGCCCACACTAGAGACTCGGTCCTGGCAGAACTTCTGGTGAGTGGTGACCTAGAACACTATGTCAGGAGACTCCCCCATCACCTCTCATTTTATCTTTCACTCCTCTCCTCTTCTGGCTACCTCCTCCACAGCCTCCTTTCCTCCTCCCTTCCATTGCTCACAGAATGATTAACCGCGACCGAGTCATGATCACCATTGTTCCTGCACAGGGCGTGCCACTCTCCCTGGACTGTGGTCCTTCCTACTCACCATGCCTGTCACTTTCTGACTGAAGTCCCCATCTCTGGCTGCTATGCCTCTATGTGTGTTGTTTCTTCTATTTGAAAGTAAGTCTCTTGAGGGTAGGGACTGTTTTGGCTTTTGTATCTGTATCCCTAGTTCTTTGCACAGTCCTTGGCTCATAGTAAGTCCTCAATAAATGCTCTTTCGTACATTCATTCTCTCAAGGAGATTACATCCTCTAGGGTTGCACAACAATTACAATCCGTGTACCTGTGCTTCACTCAGTTGGTGAACCCCTGGGGGGCATGCCATGGCCTCCAGGACCCCTCTGAAGACTCAGCTGCACCATGATCCATCCTGCTTTCAGTAACCTGTGGGATGCCTGTCCTTGAATCCCAACCAGTGCAAAACCTCCTGGCAGACCAGAAGCAGGTGAGCTGGTGTTTGGGATGAATTGTCCAATTGAGAATAATCAGAGAGGCCTTCAAGCCAGGTTCAAGAAAAATAAGAAGTCATGTGATAGCAGGGAGTGATTTTCATCTTTGCTCTTGCCTCTCTGTATCTGCCTATCCATCTATATAGATAGCTAGCTGTCTAGAAAAGTGCTACTCTCTCTGTCTATCAGTCCCTCTCTGCATCCATCCATCCACTCCTCTATTATCTATCTGAAAGATACAGAGAAAATATAAATTTGTCTAAAAGATAAATATAAAATCTATTTATCTACCTGAAATACATCTATAAAAACTATCTACATGAAAGATAAATACAAAATATAAAATACTAATGTAACTTATTTATAATAAATAGATTAATAAAAACAGAAATGCTATGCATGCATGCAGAATATTAAAGTCCCCTCCTCTTCTGTCTCTTGGTGGCAGAGAGGTGAGTCTGGGTTCTCAGGCCCTCTGCCCACAGAGCTGGCACAGGCAGGGCTTGGGGGACAGCCCTGGTGAGAAACTGCAGGTGTTGTCAGAGATTCAGTCAAGTTAGCCGAGGCCTAGACCAATGGGTTGCCTGCAGGATTATTACTTGTTCACTCCTTAGCCTTAGCCATCAATTCATTTTTCTATCTTAAGCTTCTCAAGATTATGAGTTATACCCATATTGTGACTCTCAGCACACCTAATTAAGATCAGGAAGAACTACTATGAAGCCAGCCAAAGGCTGGTTTCCAGGGGTGGTTACCTGTGAGCAGTCCAACATCTATCCCTGGGAAACCTTGTGAGCCGCTGGCAAACCCTACCTTCCTCACCCTTGTTCCACCCTCACTTTCTGACTGAAGTCCCCATCTCTGCTGCCCAGGGCACAAGGAGGTGCCTATGCAGCCTTGTCCCTGAGTGTGAGGGGTTGGCCTCTTTTCCTACTAAGCCACAAATACCCCCAGGAAAGGGAGCCCCTGAATCCTTGTCGTCTTGGACACCTCAGGATGAATCAGCTATCAGACTTTCCCTAGGACAGCTGACTGACAGCAACATCCTGATAAAGAAAGGGATGCTGGGGAAGCTTTAGAAAGGAGACGGGGAAGAGTCAGAGCATCGTGGGCAAATGCCTCATGCTGGCTTGGGGAAGCTGCCTTGTAAACAGTGGATGTTTAATGAATGTTCGATTTTGTAGCATTAGAATTGGGATGGAGAGATAAAGCATCTATTAAGTATTTGCTGTGTGCCAGGCAGTGGAATACATATCTGAGCAAGACAGTCTCTGCCCTCAAGAAACTTATATTTGAGTGGGAGAAGACAATGCTGGAAAGGGGCCTGCAGACCCAGTGAGAAGACACGGGGGCAGATGGGAAGTGTCCGGGCCATGGAAGCCTGGATCCAGAAAAGATGTGGGAGGCTGAAGCGGAAGATGAAAGGCTATGGAAGTTAAGCTTTGCCTATCAATTTCCCCAGGACTGCTCTGATGACCCAGGTGCTGGACCACCAAAATCTCTCTATTGGATTTATGAAGGTCACCAAGATGGGGTTGGGAGGGCAGCTCACACCTTGGAGTCAAAGGTCCAAGAAGGCCAAGGGCCCTCGACCAAGAAATAATCCAGAGCAAATAAACAAAGTCCACTGATGAGAAATGCAGGTAATATTCACAAGGGGAGGAAAATCAAAGTGCAGGCAGTGGGAGATGCCTTGTTCTGTGTAAAGCTGGGTCCAGTTAAGGTTGACAGTGCATGATGGCTCAGCCATGAGTCAGCAGGGCTGGGATTCTAGTGGAAACCGAAAGGAAACAATGACAAGGAATGAGAACCACACTATATCCCACATTATTTCTAACATATCACATCCAATGGAGGTGTGCAGTGAAGGCCTCACAGTGTACCCAGTATTGCAGTGGAGAGAGCCCTGGGCCTGGAGTCAGGATGACCTGGACTAAAATCTGACCTCAGGCACTTTCTAGTCATGTGACCCTGGACAAGTCACCTAACCTCCATTTGCCTCAGTTTCCTCATCTGTAAAATGGAAATGATAATGTTGCCTATCACCCAAAAGAGATCATATTTGTAAAGGGCTTAGTGGAGTGCCTGGCACATAGTAGGGGCTACATAAATGTTAGTTGTTATATTATCATTAATAATAGCAGCAATTATTATTAATATTAGATTTGGCCAGGAGGATATGCTGAGCATGGGAACAGCATAACCCAAGTCATAAAGGTTGAACAGGACAAGGTATGTTAGGTAAACCATGAGCAGATCTGGTTGGTAAGAGAAGAAGCCTAAATGGGGAACAGAGAGAGGTCTGGGCTTCAGAGGATCCCAGAGTTGGCACTAGAATGGACTAGAATGGAGAAGCCCACCCTCCCAAACTGAGGCCTACAGCGGTTAAATGACTTGCTCAGGGTCCCATAGCCAGGTCTTTATGACTCCAAGTCAAGCACTTATCCACTCTCTGCTACTGCCTCTTTGGGCTTCTGGAGGCTTGGTCCTTTCAGGACTAGGGAGCTATTGAAAATTTCAGAGCAGGCATGTGGGCATGATTGATTGATTGAGATGAAAAAAGCAGCATTGTAATCAGTGCCTAGGAGACTATAGAGGATTTCCATAGAGAGTCTGTGCCATATTCTTTGCCCCAAGCCCCCTTTCCAACTCTATGTCTTGTCTTCCCCATTAGAACATAAGCTCACTGAGGGCAGGAATTGTGTGGCTTTCTTGTATTTACATCTTAACACCCAGCGCTGGGCACACAGTACATGCCTAATAATTCAGGCCTGTTCATTTATTCTTCCACTCACTCATTCATTCACTCCTGTGGACAAGACTGGAACTAGAGAAATGCCACTGTAACTTTAGGTGATTTGGGTTAGACAGGAGCAGAATAGCTCCCAGGACTTGTTAATAGCATGAATTCCCATTGCTTCTAGAATGACTGAGGCATGCTCCTGCTTGGAGATACGGAAGCCTAGATGGTCATGGTTTTTGGCTCTGTGTCCCCAGCCCTCATCCTGGCGCTTGGCTCATGGCAATTACTCAATGACTGTTCTTTCATTTACTCACGATAATATGTCAGTTACAGGATATTAATATTTATATAATCTAATGACATTAATAATCAAGATGATAAAATAAACAATGCTTGATCACAATATATCCCTGGCCATATTTACACGGTACTTGTAGGTCCCTAGGGTACTCACTCTCTTCCTCCATCCCATAAATCCAAACTGTCCTGTCTTCTTCCCTAGCTGTTCCCTTTTCTTCTGTCTTGATTCACCTCTATAAGCAGATGTTCCCCCTAATCAAAGGCCATTCTACTGCCTTTCCAGATTATCTGGCAGCTCTCCTCTCCCAGTCATCTCCAGTGGGATGGAAAGAAAATGGGACCTCCAATCCTGCTTGTTGGGAGTACGTGACCTCTGACAGGATCATACTCCAACTCTGAGCTTTTTATCCCTTAAGCCACAACAGTAACTATTTTCCTTTCCCATTTAGCTGAACATTTTCCCATTACTTCTGGTTTCATTTGCACCTTGTGGATGACAAAGTTGAATTGGAGGTAGTTTTATGCTGTTCCCTGCTGGCTGTTGGTGCCTCGGGTGCCCCCAAATTGCTAATTATAACTTATCCTCTTCAACGACGAAGGTTCTCATTGTTGAGTATGAGAAATCAGGAAATGGTAGCTGGCTATGTTTAACTGTGGCTTAGCCAGCGGAGTCATGGGGGACAAAGGTCAGAAGGCAGGTCTCTGGTTTCTGTGTCTGATTGATTGCCACGGGACAACCACTTACAAGGGGAGCATTTTAGAGAGGAAAATTGTAGGAGAAAAATGTAAAATAAATGTAAAGTTAAAAGTGTCCATGTGAGGAAGCAGCCTTTAAAAACCTCCATGGAGAAGTAGAAAACTAGGAAAGAATTTTTACAACTAGTGTCTCTGCTAAAGGCCTCATTTCTAAAATATTTAAACACCTGAGTCAAATCGACAAGAATACAAGGCATTCCCCAACTGATAAATGGTCAAAGGATATGAACAGGCAGTTTTCAGAGGAAGAAATTAAAGCTATTTGTAGTCATATGAAAAAAATGCTCTAAATCACTATTGATTTGAGAGATGCAAATCAAAGCAATCCTGAGGTACCATATCACAACTATCAGATTGACTAACATGACAAAATAGGAAAATAATAGATGTTGGAGAAGATGTGGGACAATTGGAACATGAATGCATTGTTGGTGGAGCTGTGAGCTGATCAAACCATTCTGCAGAGCAATTTGGAACTATGCCCAATGGGCTATAAAATGTGCATACCCTTTTGACCCAGCAATACCACTTCTAGGGCTATATCCCAAAGAGATCATAAAAATGAGAAAAGGACCTGTATAAAAATATGGATAACAGCTCTTTTGGTAGGCAGTAACTGGAAATTGGGGGGATGCCCATCAATTGAACAATTTGTGATATATGAATGTAATGGAATACTATTGTGCTATAAGAAATGATGAAGAGGCAGACTTCAGAAAAACCTAGAAAGACTTCTATGAACTGATGCTGAGTGAAGTGAGCAGAACCAGGAGAATATTGTAGACAGTAATAGTCACATTGTACGATGACTGACCTTGACAGACTTAACCCTGGTCTCAGCAATGCAAGGACCTAAAACAATTTAAAAAGACTCATGATGGAAAATGTTGTTGACATCCGGAGAAAGAACTATAGAGTTGGAATGCGGAGCGAAGCAACAATTTTCTTTTCTTTTGTGTTGTGTTTTGTTTTCTTTTTTATGGTTTCTCCCATTATAATTCTTCTATGCAACATAACTAATGTAAAAATGCATTTAATAGGAATGTATGTGTAAAGTCTCTATCAGATTGCAAGTCATCTTGGGGAGGGAGAGGAGAGGGGGGAATTTCAAACTTATGGAAGTGCATGTTGAAAATTAAAAATAAATAATTTAACTAATAAAAAATGAGGAAGATGGAAAAAAGTCCTCCCTGAAAATTGGGTTTTCAAGGCTATGCCCAGGTTCACAGGAATAACATCAGTCTTCTTTCCAGTTAGTTGAATAACCAAAACTCCTCCCCAGTGGAAAAGATCATGGTCCTGTGGAAAATGGGTTTGATCTCAAAATCAGAGGAAATGGGTTAAAATCCTGACTTTGCTACTCAATAGTCATATAACCTTGAGCAACTCACTGAACCTTCTGGGCCTCTGTTTCTTTATTTATGAAATGAGAGGGTTGGATCAGATGGTCTCCGAGGTGCCTTGCAGTTCTGAATCTGCCGTGTTGTGTTCTTTGGCTCACATCTAGTGGTGTGACTCGGGAAGTTTTCATTCTTACCAAGATGAAGAAAAGTAGGATGGGATTGTGGTTAGAGAGCCAGCCTGGACATTTACTAGCTGTGTGACCCCAGGCAAGTTACTTAACCCTGTTTACCTTAGTTTCTTCATTAATAATATGACCCGGCGATGGAAATGGCAAGCCACTCCAGCATCTCTGCCAAGAAAACCCCACATGGTGTCGTGAAGAGGAGGACACGACTGAAAAAGACTGAACAACAAGCCAGTCTGTACATCAGAAAGACCCTGAGTTTAAGGCCACCTTTTGATATATCCTGGTGATGTTTTCACTGGTTGTGGACTGTGGGTAGGTCACTTAACCTCTCAGCATCCCCAGGCGACTCTCTAGGAAGGGAAGAGCATAGCTTTATAGCTAAAAGGGCATTCAAAGACCATTTAGTCCAACCCCTCATTTTACAAGTGAGGAAACTAAGGCTCATAAAGGTGAAATGACTTATCCAAGGTCACACTGGATAAGTTGTAAAGCAGTTGCCTATGTGCATTGTTGGAGAGAGTCATAGTGATGAAATCCTATGTCCATATACAAGATAAAAATATGAAGAATGTTAGTACAGTGTAGAGAAGACAATATAGGCCTCTGCGTCAATGAGCCCTGAGGAGACAGCAGCTCTGCGACTTTGAGAAGGGCATTGAAGGTGAAGTCCCAAGACCTTGGTTCGAATCCTGACTTTATCATGTACAAGCTTGGTTTGGGTGAACTAATCATCTTCCTGTGCCTGTTTCCTCCCTTGTAAAATGAAGGAGTTGGACTAGGCAGCCTCTAAGATTCTTTCCAGCCCAGAAGTCTACTCTAGGAATAATAAATTTGTTCTCCACATGGCAAGCAGCTTTGGTCTGAGGAGCTCAAGGCATGCTGGGTAATACACTCTCACATGGAATAATGTATTTACTCATCACAGGAGGACTTTCTGAGATGACACAGAGCAGCACGATGAATTCCTGAGAATATTAAACCCCAAAGGAAAGAGAGCCCTGGGGGGGCGAAAACCATTCTGTCTCCAGCACACTCATGGACACACTGAGAGCCGCTCTTTGCTCCCACCTTGGAGCCCATTGCCAGAAGGCTGCCTCTATTGTCTGGTCTTCTTTCAAGTCTGGGTCTCACATGCTTTCACTCTTTCTTTCTTTGCTAATAGTCTGAGTCTCCTCCTCCTGCATCCTTCCAGAAGCACTCTAGAAATGTGAGCCATACAAGACAGTGGCTGCCTACAGGGAGGATATGGTGGCTTTATATCATGAGAGGTGAATGACTTGCCCAGGGTCACACAGAACTTCCCCCTAGCCCTCAGTACCCTCAGTCCTCACCCTCTCTCCTTTGCTTCTGTATTATTGGAGTCAGCCTAGCCTTCTGGGACTGAACTCAGACCTCCACACCAAGCTCTTTCCACCTCTGAATCAGCAAACACTATTTTACTAAAGGAGACCCCAGAAGTCATCTAGTCCAACTTTCACATTTTATAGATAAAGGGACTGAAGCCCAGAGAATTGAATTGACTTGAAATGACATGACTCACCCAAGGTCATAAAGGCATGAAGTATCAGAGGGGGATTTGAACCCAGGTCCTCTGGCCCCAGAACCATGGCCCTTTCCACTTTACCCAGATATGCTTGGCTTTATTTCAGAAGAAGTTTAAGAACCACTTACGTCATAATACATGCGCTGACCAGGCCATTGCAAGGCTTTCTTTCGGGAGTCAGAGGGAAAGTCCAGGTTTTCATGTCGATATGGATTACCTGAAAATCCCAGGGGAAAAAGAAACACAACCCAAAACTCAGGTGCCAGTGTGGATAGAGGCTATTGTATTTTTAAGTTAGAAACAATCAGGTAGAATGGGGGAAATGATACCTCTTTGTAAAGTGTTTTACAGACATGATCACATTTGGTCCTCACAACTACCCTCTGAGGTAAGTGCTATTATTATCCCCATTTTACACATGAGGAAACTGAGGCTGTTGGTAAAGGGCTTCACAAACCTTAAAGAATTATGGAAATGTCAGCTATGTAGTATGGTGACTGTCCGAGAGAGAGACAGAGACAGAGAGAGACAGAGAGAGACACACACACACACAGAGAGAGAGAGCGAGAGAGAGCACAGTGACAACAGGAATGATAACAATTGAATTTTATCTCATGAGAGGTGTGGTCAATTCTTTGATAAATCATGCATCCAAAAGAAATGACATTGAGACATCCTGCTCACCTCCTGACACAGAGGTGATGAAAATTGAAATGCTGAAAGAAATGAACATTTTTAGAGAAGGCTAATGGGACAGTTTGGTTTGGCAGATCATGTGGTTATATATTGAAGACCTTATTAGGGTTTTTTATTTGCTTAGTGGGAGGATGGATATCGGGGGACAGGTTAATAAAATGCTTGTTAATTATAAATATAATAATGATAAACTTTTTAAAACAAAAATATAGTTTTTGGCCTCATTGAATTTTATAGTTACTTTTTCCCCCTGAGAAACTTTTATCCATTCTTCTTAAAAGATAAAAATAAATACCAAGCATTCACTCTATTGATCACTCAAAGAGAATGGGGGTGGGGGGGATCTGTTTAGACACTCTTTCTTACATTCAAGTTTTCTTTCCAGAAGGAATCAATTTTTCTCTTTCTTCATGCATCACTCTTATAAGCTTTTATTAGAATGAATCAGGTCCTTGACCTTCCCCACATTTTCATTACTTCTAGAGACAAAACCAACTGCTTTGTCCTCCCGTAATGGAAATCTTTCCTAGCTTCTTCAAAGTCTTTTGTGCCCATCACATCACATCATGTCTCTTGACATGATTTCTTCTCCAAAAGTTTCTTGAAATATGTCAAATGTCTCAATTGCAGATGTTAAAGCTTCAAAAGAAAACTCCATTGGTTATTAGTTCTTTGTCCTAAATAAAGGCTATTCATGTGTCATCAGGCACAAACACCACACTTGTACTGAATACAGTGGTGATAGCATTTTTGGAGACCAACTCTAAGAGAGTGGCTGCTGATATCCCATTTCCTTTTCTGTTTATTCAAGTCACAGAGAAGAATTAGGCTCGTTATTTTGAAGTTAATTCTCCTACCTCTTGAGCCCAACAGTAGTGGGTAGATAGCAAACACTCAATAAACATTTGTTGGTAGATGGGCTGATGAGAGAAATACTTCCCAGAACTCAGAAGAGAGGCCAGGGCTGGTCATGTCAATTTGAGATAGGCTTCTGAAAGTGGTCTACATGGAGATGGCAACTAAGGCAATGAGAATGTGAAAAATGCAGGGCTAAGTCTTGGGGAATAACCAATATTCAGGGGCAGATAGAAGACAAAGGAGGCTGATTTACAGAGAAAGAGGACACTATGATCATAAGACCCAATGTTTATAGCCAGCCTCAGAGGGCCTCTAGTCCAAACCCTGAATACAGATGTCAAGAGAAGTTGGGTGATTTACTGAAGATGTCGCAGGTTATAAGTGACCAAGGCAAGTTATTTGAGACCAGACAATTTGACTCCAACTCCAGGGCTTTTTTTTTCTCTATGGCAGGAGAGGTTTAGAGGGGAAATGATGAACAGAGAAGTCAAGGAGAATGAAGACTGAGAAAAGGCAGTGTTGCTTCTAATTTGGTATTTAAGAGGTCAATGGTGACTTCTTGAGAGGGTATATCTGAGGAGCAGGCAGAATAGGTAGATGTAGGGAGACAGTTCAGGCAGCACCATGGACAGTGCCAAAAGGGTGACTGCAGGGAACCCCTAAGTTAAGGAGAATCTGAAAGCACCCCTGGAGCATTGAGAGGAGCCAGATAGGAGGCAAGAGAGGCAGCTTGTGTGAAGGGGATAAAGAACTGGTCTTGGAGCCAAGATGACCCAGATTCAAGTTAAGTGATGCCTCTGACACATATTGGCTTGAGTGACCCTGGACGTTTCTTAAGCTCCTCTCCGTGCTCTATCTAGACAACAGGGCAGGTGCTAATCTGCATTGGTAGAGGGAATGTCCACCTTGAGAGCCCCCTATGCCAATGCAATCACAATATAGTTCCTGTCTATAGATAGTGGGGAGAGGTCTGGAGTATGTTGAGATCAGGCTGGTCCATAGATGGTGGCAAGAACATGTGGAAAGAATGAGGAAAACTTCACCTGCAAGGTGGGCTACATTTCCTTTATTAAGCATGCCCCCCTCTTGGAGCCTCTTGTCAACACCAGGGAGACGACATGTAAAAGATGTACAAAAGATATTTTTAAAAATCCATGTTGTAGAAGGGATTCTGGGTCAGACCCACTGAATGGTTGGAGCAGATCCCTTCTGACTCCAAGATGCTAGGATTGTGTGACACTCTTGGCTCTCACACTAAGTTGCTGTGTGATCTTCAGCAAATCACTTTTCTTCTCTGAACCTTCACTTCCTTAGCTGCAAAACATAGTTTTGGACTCAATGATTTCTAGGATCCTTTCCACACATATCTGATTCCATGAGTCTATTTATTGGACAATCAAGTCTATCCCTATCCTCAGCACCACAAGGAACAGCTGATGTGGTCTCTGCCCTCAAGGATGAGTAGAGTGGGGTGGGGTGGGAGGAACATGTATAGAAAAATGAGAGAATGAGGTTGATCCTAAATTCGATATATGGCATTGGATAGAAATGCAAATGAGACAGCAAAGAACACTTTCCCCAAGTGTCAGCTGAGAAATCTTTAAAGAGAAGGTGGGCTAAGTCCCAGGCTTTCATACCTTGGAGTGGTTTAGGTATTTGGAAGGAGTTGAGGCTGGCCATTGAACTCAAGATGTATGACCCATGGAAAGGGTCCCTCCCACTCTGACAACACACCCCAGTCAAGTTTTTAAGGGATATAAACCAACTCCTAGGACAATAGAGTCTGTGGAATACTATTTTATAATGGGCATCTTGTTGAATATTTCAAGGATCAGCAATTTTTTCTGTACCTTCCCAGTTCCAACCCAGATGCTGACTCCTCCTTGTTCTAGGCCAAACAACCCATTACTTTTTGCCAAAGCTGGTGATGAGGCTCCCTGGGTTTCTCAGGACAAGATTCTGAGATGAAATCTGGTGTAGTGGATGGGGGCAGGATCTGGAGTCATAAAGACCTGGGTTCAGATCTTGCCTTAGATATTTACTACTATGCGACCTGGTGCAAATCATTTCTCTGGTCTTAATTTTACTCATCTTTTCGATGAAGGGTTTGAACCAGATAATGTCCGAGGCTCCTTCTAGCTTTGAATGTGTGATGCTAAGTGTGACCTCAAACATGTCAATTCCCTCCTCAATGTTATAATAAAAATAATAATAGCATTTATATTATACTTTAAAGTTTGCAAATAACTTTACAAATAATATCTCATTTTTATCCTCACAACCCTTGAAGGGAGGTGCCATTATTATCCCCATTTTTCAGACGAGTGAACGGAGGCAGACAGAAATTAAATGCTTAGGGTCACACAACTAGTTAGTGTCTGAGGCTGGATTTGAACTCAGGTGTTGCAGATTCCACATCCAGCACTTTACTGCACAACCTAGCTGCCTCATTATTATGATGGAATCATTTAACATCTCAGAGCCTCAGTTTACTCAGATATAAAATAAAGGATTTAGACCAGATGGCTTCTGAGGGTCCAGTTTTAGACCTGGGATCCTTTGAAAATGAACCACAGTCTCTCAAAGCTGGTCCCACACCTGATGCCTTTCTAGTCTACTGTAGGACCTATCAGAAGCTGCATCCTGCTGGCGTGACCCCTGGCAGCCAGGTCCAAGACCACACCATGAAGAACCATGAGAGTGTAGGAATGGGCTTCTGATCTGGATGGGTAGGACTGGGTCCAGTTCAACCCATGTCTATCCATACATGCTCCTGAGCTTCCTTTTTTCGATGTTGAGTCAAAAATAGCAAAAACAAGCCCCAGACTGAAGCAATAAGACCATGATCAACTTTCTTTTACCTTTTGCTTTCCTTAGAACAGTTGTTTCATACGGGTTCGTAGGCATGGTAGCAGGAAAAGGCTGTTGGAGACTCGAAACAAGACCAGTGTTCATGTCCTTTGGGGAGGTGAAGCTTGGGAACATGGCAAACCGAGAGATGTGGGTCTGATAGGGGTGTCCAACTGGAAACCCCATGCACAGTGGACTTAGGGTTAGTTTCAGCAAAAAGAGGAAGGGGGGAGAATCAAAACAGAATGGAAATGAATACATTAATAGCATTAAGTCTTCTGTCGTCCTTGAAAGGTCATGTGTTCAGATAACTTCAGAATTAATTAAAGAAAAATCATTTATCCTTGAACTGGGCTGCGTTTACTAGTAGACCCCATTCTATTTAACACAATTCAACAAACATTGTTGAAACCATTGTTGGATGCAAGGGTCTGCAGCCAGGTAATGAGGACAAAGACAAAAACTGTAGCAGGGGCAATGCCTGTCCTTCAGGAGTTTACATTTGCCCGTGTGTGAGATTTACAACATAAGTAAATTTACAGGTAAATAAATCCAGTATCTATACAGTAATTCAAAGTTACCTCAAGGGATAAAGCATTAAGAACTGTGGAGAGATCAAGATGAATCTCAAGGCAAAAACCACCTGGTTTTATTTAACAAGAATACTGTAGATTTTTGGCTGCTACAGCACAGGCAATGGTACATGGGAAGAAAATGAAATGGTAGCCCCAGGGGAGGTGGCCACACTTTTTTTTCTTTTGAAAAATGACAATCATTAGTGGAAATAGAAACAAGTAAAAGTGAGAAAGGCCTTTGTTCCAACAGCCTCAACATTCTTCCCAGCTCTGCTCTAGCTCTGGGCAAGGTTGGCTACAGAATAAAATGGAGCCCATTTGCTGTGAACTTCCTCAGATGCCTTCTGCCCCTCTCCTTCAGCTCTGTCTCCCATGATGAGGTGGCCTTGCCCCTGACAAAAGTCAACCCCTCCACCTGCTCAAGCCACCCCATTCCTCCTATCTCCCCTAGCAGATCAATCCCTCTGTCATCCTCCAATTCTCACTCATTTTCCATCTCTCCCTCTGTTCTTCCTGTCTGCAAAGATGCCCATGCCTCTTCTCTCTTAAAAAAACCCTCCTTTGATCCTTCCATCCTCATTAATCATGTGTGTGTATATATGTATGCATAAGTATATATATATATATATATGCATAAGTATATATATCTTCTGCCCTTTGTAGCTAAATCCTTGAAAGGGCACCTACCATTGCTGCCTCCACTTCCTCCCTTCTCACTCTTTGGCTTTTGAACTCATCCTTCCACTGAAATTGCCCTCTCCAAAGTTACTGATAATCTCATAATTGTCAAATCCAATGGCTTTTCTCAATGTTCATTCTCCTTGACCTCTCTGCACCCTTGGGGTGATGATCCCCCATCCTCTTTAAAAAATCTCTTCTCTCTAGGTCTTCAGGACACCCCTCTCCCCATGCTGGTTCTCCTCCTCCCTCTCTGATGGCTCCTTCTCTGTCTCCTTTTCTGGATCCTCCTCCAGATCACACCCTCTAATCATAGGTGTCCCTCAGGGTTCTGTCCTGGGCCCTTTTCTCTTCTCTCTCCTTATTACTTCACTTGGTGATCTCATCAGCTCCCATGGAAATTACCATCTGATGACTCAAATCTTTCTTGTCCGAATCTTTCTGCTAAGCTCCCATCTCACATCAACTACTTTTCAGACATTTTGAGCTGGATGTCCAGTAGAATATTCAACCCAGCATGTCTAAAACAGAACTCATTATCTTTCCCCTAAACACTCCCTGCCTCTTGCCTCCTGCCAGTGTGGAAGGCAGCAATATCCTCCCAGTCTCTAATGCTCACCACCTGGACTCCTCACTCTGTCTCACACCCATGTCTGAGCTATTGCCAAGGTCCGTTATTTCTACCTGGGCGCCATCTCTCAAATATGCTTCCTTCTGTCATCTTGACATAGCCTCCCTTCTGGTTCAGGCCCTCATCACCTCCCACCTGGACCACTGCAATGGCCAGCTGGGGCAGGGTCTGCCCATCTCGAGTCTCTCCCTACTTCAGACCATCCTCCGTTCCTCTACCCAAGTGATTGTTTTAAAGCGCTAGTCTTGTCAACACTGCCCTACTCAGTGAACTATCACCTTGAGGATCAAGTGCTCTGTTTGGCATTCAAAGTCTTCCCAACCTGACTCCCTCCTCTCTTTCCAGTCTTTGACAAACTTACTCCCTGATTCATACTCTCTGATCCAGTGACACTGGTTTCCTGGCTGTTCCATGGACAAGACACTAAGGCACTCCACCTTATGAAAATACTCAGAGAACTTTCTCTGACTGTTCCCCAGGCCTGCAACACTCTCTCCCTTTTGTGCTCTACTGGTCTCTCTGACTTCCTTTAAGTCCCAACTAAAATCTCACCTTCTTCAGGAAGACTTCCCCAGCCCATCTTAATTCTAGGTCCCTCCCTCTGCTAATTATTTCCATTTTGTCCTGTATATAATTTTCTCTCTGCATGTTGTGTCCCTCATTAGATTGTAAAGTAAGTTCCTTGAGGGCAGGGACTGTTTTTTGCCCCCTTTTACATCCCCAGTAGCATAGTGCCCAGCACATAGACACCCAATACAAGTTGCTTGAGGACTGTGAATGAAGGGAAGCCCTCTACCTCCCAAGGACCCCGCTGGCTAGCCCCTAGCCTTAGCCTGCCCTGTGAACTACTTCAAGATATTGCCATTTTATTAAAGAGAAATTGGAAAAGCTCCTGGTAGGGAAATGTCTGTGGAACTTGTCAGCACTATGTGCAGAATGCTAAAAAGAAGGGTCGTCTGCCTGAGAAAAACAGTTCAATTTTTCCATGTTGATTCTCTTCACTCTGTTAATTGCAGATAAGAAGAAGCTTGAAAATATTATGATTGGCTGCTTGGAATGATTTTTTTTTTTAACCCTGCAGACCTTAATTTTAAGGCTCTTTAAAATAGGCACTGACTGTGTCAAAAAACACTTTACCAAAAAGGGAAAATTCAATTTTCATTTGGTTGGGCACTTCATGGGAGGAAAATCACTTAGAGTGTTAAATAAAGGCTTTCTTAAAAAAGAGCTTCCCCTCCCCCTGTCTATGCACATAACTGTCCCCCCCCCCTGCCAGCCCCCCCTCCACCCCCCTGTAGGGCAGGGGCTGCCTGGTAAGTCATCCCCTTCTGGATTCGGGGTGGGCAGGAGAATACTCACTCTGCTGCGGTATGCAGTGACTTAGGAAGCCTGGGAGAGAAAAAAGGAAAACAGAACAAAATGACATTAAAGAAAATGGCTTAGAGAGCAGCACTTTAAGGCTATTTAAGAAACAAATGGATCTTTAAAAAGCAAGGAACAAAAACCAGACAAAGACCGACAGCACCAAACAATCGGCGACTCCAGAGTCTATTTGGGGGCGGCTTGGAGGCTAAGCTTTGTCTGTCCTTTCTTCTTCCCTGGCTTTCTTTCTAACTGGTCAGCGTCTCTAAGAACCATCTACCACCCGCTCTGAACGGAGAGTTTGGCAGCTGCCTTCAGTCCCTGAGATTAATCACACTCTGGCTTCTGGCCACCTCTGGTCTTGCTATCAGCTAGGACTCATACTGTGCTGGGACTTGGAAATCCTGTGATAGTGTGGGCCTGGCCCAGCTTCATGACCTCAAAGGAACCTGTGTGAGCCTTTGCTCCACGAGACAGGAGCCGTGAAGGCACCTACGTCATCACGTGCTCTCCCTCTTCTCTGGATGGTGCAATGGCTATCAGTAGTACATGCCGATCTGGGAGGCTCTGTACCCAATCCTTCACTCCCCCTCCCCAGGCCCAACCAGCTCAGCCCAAAGTTGGCCCAGCCAAAGGTTCTGGAGCTGTGTTTATATTCTAGGAAATCTGGCGCGGTTGGAGACCTGACTGATAGAGCTCTCATTTAGGAAAGGCTTTCTTTAAGGTTTGTAGATCTGATTGGCAAGACAACCTGGGAGGCAGGTGCTCTCATTACTTTCATTTTACAGATGAGGAAATTCATCTGAGGTCTGGAGGAAGAAAATGACTTGCCCAGGTTCACCCAATTAGTTAAACCAAGGGGTCCTTTCCTGACTGCAAGCCTCAGACAGCCCACTATAGCTGCAGTCTCCCTCATTTGGACTTTAGCTCAATTAACAAGGATGAGTCTGTGTAAATAAGCTATAGGATTGGAGGCCATGGAAACAAGGGTTAAGGTTTATTTATCTTTTTCCAGATTTTAAAATTATTTGAGTTCTTTTCTCTTAAACACACACACACAGACACATAATTTCTTTAAAACAAACAAAAATAACCCAAGATAAAACCTTCCCCCTAAATTTGACTTTAAAGGTTGTAGCATGGAAAGTATTCATTGAATTTGTAGTCAGAAGACTTGGATTCGAATTGCCCCCTTAATGCTTTCATGCACTTGGACCAGTCACATGTCCAGTGAAGCCACCCTTTTGCTGTCCTTCCATTTCCTAACTCTCTGGGCTGAATGGCCCTCGTGCTTGGAACTCTCTCTCTCTTCTTCTTCTTCACCTTATGGCTCTTTTCAAGTCTTAGCTAAACTCCTACCTTCCACAAAAAAAACAAAACATTTTTCAGCCCTCCTTTACCTTGCTGCCTTCCCTCAGAGACTCCTCTTAATCTATCCTATTTATATCTTGTTCAATATAGTTTTTTGCAGATTGACTTCCCCACTCAGGGGGGTGCTGGTATAAATATTTAACAACCAGTTCTCGGGGTGGGTTATGTATGACATACCGTTAAGTTGAATTTTTACCACTTTCTTAAGACTAGAGAATCAATACATGAAGCCCTGATTTGTAGCATTTGTCAATTTCTGAGACATAAATGATCACACAGAAAATTCCACAATTGGCTCCCTAGCTCCAGATGGCCCCCATTAGACTGTGAGCTCCCTGAGGGCAGAGATTCCCCCCCCCCCTTTCTTTGTATCCCTAGTGCTCAGTACAATGTCTGGCACATAGCTCAATAAATGCTACCTGACTGCATCTTTCATATTTTCTCTTTGGGCCTCAGTTTCCTCAGTTGTAAAAAGAGTGCAATCAGACTCAATGACCTTCAAAGTCCCCTCTGTCTCTATATCCAATGATCTTATGGCAGTCATTGCAGTGGCTTATTAAGATTAAATATGGTCCGTACTTGTGGTTTTGTGGTGACAAGAAGCTACTGATGAGGAAAATCCTTCTTCAGAGTATAATAAAAAGCTGTTTTACACCTTATTTTAGAGTAGCCTGGAGTAGTAAGAGGTTAAGTGACTTGCCCAGGGTGACAATCAGGATGCATTAATGGTAGGACTTGAACCTGGGTCTTTCTGACCTCACTGGGGCTAGTTCACTATCCAGTGTACCACACTGCCTCTCAAGGTTCAATACATGTTCTCTAAAAGCAGAAGAAATGCACCAGAATTTAGATGTAAATAATACTGACATTCACATAGCAATTTCACAGGCTTTAAATACATGTTCCCACTGAACTTCTTCCCAGGTCATTACCACAGGGCTTGTTTTTCTTGTTTTTCAGATCAGGAAACTGAGGACCAGAGACTTGTCCATGGTCACAGAGGTACTAAGTGTCAAAGATGGGGATTGAATTCAGGTCTAGCTCTCTCACTAAACCACAGAGCTTCTCTGTAAAGAATCCTGCCATTTATAAATGTACTATAGTCCCATCCTGTTAGGCATTCAAACAATAAGTTTAGTTTGGTGCTGGGTCAGTTTTCTATTCTATCTGTGACTTGGATGTAGGGAGCTCCTGGTAAGGAAACTCCCTCTAGCTATGTTACTATCCAAGAAAATCTCTTTAAAATACTTGGGCCAGGCTGGCAAATCAAATTGAAAATAAATTGAATGCCATCAGTTGGCTAAATACCCAAAGCACACAGTAAACTCCTTGAATGATGGACTGTAGCCCCCAGAGGCTCAGACAGCCCATTTCCTGAACCTAAACCAGCTCATCAATTTTGCTGTCCTGCTGTGAGATTATACATCTGCTTTTCAAGGACCAGACTCAGGTATCCCAGTATCTGGAAAAAGGTAGCAAGATCAATTGTCTATTACACGTGCTTCTGGTGCCCTCCAGTGGCCTATCTTGATATTGACATTTCAATTTCTCAAAATAGTGAAAGATGTTTCAAATAAAAAAAATAAATGGACACTTTACTCTAGAACTTTAGAATATTCAAGGTAAAAGGGCCTCTGGACAACTCTGAGAAAGTCTAGATTCAAAAGATGTGCAAATGCTAACACTACACATTCATTTCGGAAGAAGGTAGAAGGCAAGGTATCTATCTATAAGTAGGTATGTATTTAAGCTATGAAAGCTTAAACCTGCACTCAGATTTTTGGGACACCCGGCATATGAAAAATAAACAATAAAAAATGATAATATTATTTATTTACTAGTGTGGAGCAGCAACCTAGGGAATTTGGTAAAACTATGAAATCACAATTTAGCTAAACTTTCTCCTCAAAAAGGAACCTGGTAATCATTTAATTTCTATTTCTGTGTTTAATCAAGTCTTTCTCTAAGTATGGTGAGCTTTTCTCCCTAATTAACAATACAACAGTTTGCTTTTATTTGGAATATGCAAAGGGAATGCCACACACACCCTAAATGGTTGTGCATAAATGATGTCTACAGGAGAAGGCTCAAAGAAGCCAGAATATTTGGGTTGGATGAGGAGAGGTTGAAACACCTGTTTCTCAGAGGAGGGCAATGACTGCTGCTGGGGGCTTTCAGTACAAAACGAAGCAGTTAATCAACAAGCATTACTATGTGCCTTCGAAGATAATCACTCTTCGGCTTTTAACCATCTCCGGCTTGTTGATATTGGCCAGGGCTCATACTGTGCTGGGGCCTTGGAAATCCTGTGACATCTTGGGCCTGACCCAACCTCATGACCTTAAAGGACCCTCTCTGAGCAGATGCTTCTCTATTGTGACACATGCTAGAGTTACAAAGAAAGGAGAAAACATTACCCTCAGGGAACTTATAGTCGAATTGGAGACAACTCATACTTAACTGGGCTCATACAAGATACACATAGGCTATATTGGAGGCTCTTAGGTCGGACACAGCAAAGGACTTTCTACCAGGAGGACTCGTGATATACTGCAATTATAGCTTGTTTGTTCCACAGTCAATCTTCTGTCTTAGATTCAGTGTGAGTCTACTGAAGGTATGAAGCAGGTGGAGAATCAGAGCAGGCTAGAATGGCAAGGCAATGAAGTTATCGCCTGCTCCCCCAGGTCTCCCAAAGAGAGACGATGGAATCCAGGTCCCCCAGCCCCCGGTTTGTTCACTTGTTCCTGTACTCAAAATGACGCCCTCTGCCCAGTAACTGGAGCTCCTCACATGCCACTCCCAAGCTGTTTTCTGATGACTGTAAATGATTCTGCCATTATTAACTTTCTGCTTATCAACTCTTTTACAAATTCCCTTTTTTAGTCATCACTTTTTGACATCCTAGAATGTGAAACATTCGTGTCACACAGTGATCCCCCCACTTCCCCCCCAAGAGTGTCATGGAATCTCAGGATCTCCTAGTCGACAAACTTACAAGGAGTCATTTTCATAAAGATCGCTCTTTTTGTTCTGCGTCAGGTGATAGAACTGTTGGATGGGAACACCTCTGAAAAGAAAGGAAAAGATTTGTTTAATTTTAGAGTCCAACCCACAAAGGGCCCTTTTCTTCGACCTTGAAAAAGAAGAAAGTTATCTGAACCTCACCCAGATTCAAGAAAATGTTCAATTCAACCAATGTTAAGCTTCTAGTAAGTGCCAGGCTCTGTGCTAGGGCCTTAAGATCTAGGGACAAAAGAGTTCCTGCCCTCAAGCAGGTTACATTCTGCTGGGGGCGGGGGGGAGGGGGGGGGGGGAGGGGATGCCATGAAGACAAAGGTTTCTGGAAATTTGAGCAGGGGAGGGTCTCTGCAAAGTATGTTCCTCTATCACTTTGTCTGTTATGGGTTTTACATTTTCTCTGGGATTCTCTATTTGCAGGATAAAAGCTACTGGGCAAATGATTTTCGATTGTGCTTGCATCCCCTTCATTTCCAAATGTGCAAGTGAATTGTTTTAAAGCAATGATTTTTTTTTTTAATCATTTTCCCTCTAGTTTGCCAACTTGACACCTAACCTCACAAAATCGTAGGGTCACAGGTCTAAAGATGGAAGGGGTCTTGGAGGTCTTACCTTGTCTAAACCTTAATTTTGACAGGTGAAGAGACTGAGGCCCAGAGAAGGTTCAGTGACTTGCCCAAGGTCACTTGCCCCAGGAAATTAGTAGTAGAGCTACCCTTTGAACCAAGGTCCTTTGCCTCCAAATCCAAAGCTATTTCTGTGTGCCCCATACCACTAACACATACTACACACCACATGCTGTGTACCACGCTGACTTCATTGCATTGTCCTTCTTTTCAAAGATTTTTGCTCATTAGGAATCAAATATGGCAGGACTCACCAGGAGCAAGTTTCCTTAAGGGGGCTGTTTGACATCCAGCAGGGCTGGATAATGAGATTTTCATTAGCCGGCAATCCCCTCAGTGTGCTTAAGCTCCCTCAGAGATACTGCCCACACTCTATCATGGTTTCCCCAGCCTGACTATAAAGATGGAAGGACTTTGGTTCTCTGAAGTCTTGGGGGTAAAAGGGGACATTCCCCATGACTTCACTGAATAAAAGGACACTTGGCTCCTGCATCCCACCCTCCCTCTGTGCCTCATCCCACCTGCCCTCTGTGCTTCATCCCACCTGCCCTCTGTGCCTCATCCCACAAGGATGAAAACTTCCTCAGAGAAGAGACGACTTCGTTCTTGGGATCTTCAGTGCCCTGCCCAGGGCTGGGCTCACCGTAGGCATCTAACAAATTCTTGTCACCAGATCCATCCCCTGAGCAATGAAGTCCATGCTGTGCATGCCCAGTGGGTGAAATGTGGATTCAAGCCTTTGCTCCAAAGGTAAGAATGAAATAAGTCCTTTCCTTTGGAGGATGGAGACCAGGAAGAGTGGCAATCATGATTCACTTCCTTTCTTTGAGAAGCAGCTGGGCCCTGATTATAGCCAGTTATCCCCAGGCTTACCGTGTTGCCATTATTTGTGGGTGATGGAAGAAAGAGCCATATTTTCCATCCCCCTTTACGATGCGTCCCAGTTCATCCCCTCACATTGGAAGGACAGTTCAATGGGCATTTTTATTCTTTGAATACAATGATCAGTGAATTGCCAATGCCCCAGGGAGTTAGTGGGGTTTCTGTACTGGGTCAGTGCATTGAGCTCAGTGATTAAAAAGCAACAAAACAAAAAACCCCAAACTCCAAGATCCTGCCTCTTCTGTTGGTGCTGTACTGCCTGAGAGCTCCAGTGGGCACAGGTTGGAGCAGGCAGCCCATGCTGGAATCTGGGCCCCTCCAGTTCCCAAGAGGGGGGCAGGCCAGTCCTGGGCATACTCCCTCTAAGGGATGGCCATTGGTTTATACACACACACAGAGACATCATATACACATATATACATACATGAGTATATATCTATAACTATCTTTATCTCTCTATCTATCTGTCACTGTCTCCCATTTTCCAGATGGGGAAACTGAGACTCAACACTAGATGAGGTATAAGTTGTACAAACCGTGATAGAGTCAGCTCATGCTGGCTCTGGGGTGCTGATTGTTAAATGTTTATTGTGAACATTTACATCGGAAATTGGCCAATGCTAGAAATCAGGGCTTGATTTCTTGTTTAGTTGATTGTCTAGACTTAAGAAGGTGATAGAGAAAAATAATGCAGGTTAGACTTCTTGGTATGTCCTTTTGGAGAGGTGGTTGGTGAGCCTTTGCCAGCACAGCCCTGGCTGTAGAGCTAGTAGGTACCAGGCCTTCTGCTTCTTACTATGAGCAGGGATGACTTCTTCTAAAAATATTATGCTTTTAGACATTCTTTTAAAATTCTTTTTGAGTTCCAAATTCTCTCCTTCCCTCCACCCAGTGAGAAGGCAAGAAACAGGATATCAATTATGCATGTGAAATCATGCAAAACATATTAGGGAAGATGTTTTTAATAAGCTAATTAAGATGCAGAGAATATGATTTCTTTTTTTTTTTTTTTAAAGTTGCCATCATTTCCATCCTCTAGAACATGAAGGTCTTGGAAAGGAGGAAGGTTGAGTGTAGGGTTAATGGCAAGGGGAATAGAGAGGCAGGGCTTCTGTTTTGCTGGAATCCCATGAGCAGGTAAGACCTCTCCGGTGCTGGAAGGATCCTCTGAGGAGGCTTGGAGGGGAGATATGGAAGGGATGGATGAGCTGCACTGTGTACCCCTAGAGGGAGGGTGCACCTCAGGGAGCTCCTTGGGAGTATTGATGTATAACTCATCAACACTGTTCTCCACCACCCATTGAAAAAAATTGCTGGTGGCTGTTTTGAATGGGTGGTACTTTAGGGAAGCCGGCATAGGTGTGCATCTCGGTCTAGGGTTACTGGACCTTCAGACTTGGAGTATGTTCCCCTCAGGGGCAGACCATGGCTTTAGGTCACATGAGGACAGATGAAGCCACCTCAGCCCGAAGTTTTATCATTGATAAAGCATTTATTCTATTCAGCACCAAAAACAGTCTAACAAAGAGGGGTGGAAGCATCCAGATCAGTGAACTCTGTTTTTGGTTTTCCATATCCACCCCACAAAGACATGAATCTTCTTCAGAGAAGATTTAATTTTCTGGTGCCCAGAATTGGGCACTTTTCTCAGTAACTGGGACACCCATTTCAGACAATATGAGAGGGTTTTATTGAGGGCCATGCCTAATTATGGGTGCCAGCTCTCCACTAGTTGCATAACTTTTTCCAGTCTGTAGGAACTGAAATATTAAACTCTCATTGCAGAAATGAGACATTTAACAGTTGCCAACCACAAAGAATGAATGTGTCTGTCTCCTTAAAAATGAGAACGTAACAGTAAGTCATTCTGGAGAAAAGTATTGAGGTCAACCCTGGCTTTTAGAGATGTTAGACCTGCCTTCAAGGCACCAGGAGTGATAGGAGGGGGCATCACCTGACATGCAGCTTGGGTGGGGTAGGAGTGGGGATGAGAGGGGGCCGGGGACACCCAAAGGGCATCTATCCTGATGCAAGGACAATTGGGGGGAGGGGAATGGGACTTCCTGGGGAGGGGCTGGACAGAGTAGGAAAGAGGCAAGGCTGATGGTCATTCAGCGGCTCACAGTAGGAATGCCTTGTACTTATCTAGAGGACACATGAACTCTCTGGGGACTCCATCCCCCATCAGCCTATGTAGACTATATTGGATTATGCCTTGTGCCACAGAAGTACTTGTTTAGTTGTTTGAGTCATATCTTACTCTCCATGACCCCATTGGGGGTTTTCTTGGCAGAGATCCTGGAGTGGTTGGCCATTTCCTTCTCCAGCTCATTTTACAGGTGAGGAAACTGAGGCAAACAATGACTTGTCCAGGGTCACATAGCTAGAAAGAGTCTGAGGCAAGATTTGAACTCGGGAAGATGAGTCATCCTGACTTCAGGCCCATCGCTCTGTGCCCTATGGCACCACTTAGCTGCCCCATGCTAAGGTAAGTACCACCTGGGCTTCACACAGGTTTGTGCGGGATGGAATTCTTAGGAGACCAGATTCTGTCTATATCATTACTTATATATCAAACACATCATAGCAAAATTACACCAAGCGTAGTCCTTTCCCCTCTTTGTTCCAATCCTTTCTTGTATTCTATATGATTTCATTTAATGAGATGGGTTTTGGGGAGAGGGCAGAGAAGGGAAGATATAACTAGGATCAAAGGAAAAACAAACCCCATAAAAACCCCATTTACCGTGGCCAGGGGTCTCCGCCAAAGCCGAAATGCTTGTGCCCTTTGCCGAAGAAGCGAGGAGGCTCTGATTTTGGTCTGTGTTCTTCTGGCAGTGAAATTGGTACCATGGCTCCATATTCCCGTTCAGTTCCCCACGGGAGTCTCTGTACTGGATTTGATTGCCTGAATTCCTGATATCTGTATATAAAGAAAGCATTTGAAAAAAGGAGTATGAAAATGAAATCGATTCCACCAATGTTACTATTATTTAAACTTCTCAATGTCTAGAAGTCGGTGTCACTGTTGGGGGTGACGCAGGTGTCCTGGTTGTCATGGACAGAGGCTGTAGAAGGGAGGGGGTGACTGCAATGCCAGGAGGGTATCTAGAGATGCCAGGAACTAGGCAGATTGCTGGAGTGCATGGCAAAGGTGGATAGCAGGCACTTTGGGGAGACAAGTAGTAGAAAGTAATAGGGGGTTGAATAGAGAGGGCAGGTTGAATATTTTTGGTGAGAATGGTGGATGAATGAAGATGTGGGTGAGTAGAGAGTGGGGGGTGATGCATTCCCATTGGTTCTCCTTCCTCTGTATGGCTCAGTTCTCCTGGGTTCCCCATTCCCCACAGCACAACAAGGAACTTGAATAGAATTTCCAGAGTAGCAGAGAATAAAGTACCATTTTTACCTTCATTGTTGGCCCTGTGGGAAGGGGAACAAACTCCCAATAACCTACAAGAGTCTCTTATTCTCTAGGACAGAACAATGATCACCTGCCATGGAGATCTGCCTCTGATTCGCCCCCTCCATGTCTTGTGGAACATTCCTGCCTCCTGAGGTGCCCCCTCCCCAGCAAGCCCCAGCCTCACCATGGATCACTCAATGGACACTTGGAAAAAACTACCTTTGCCAGTGTAGTGTTGGAAAATCCAGCACCTTTCAGAGATGATTAAGTCATTGGATAGTCAAGGGTCTAATCCAGAGTCATACAGCTAGTGTGCCTCAGAGGCAGGGCTTGAGTCCAGCCAGTCTTGACACAAAGACAAACCTTTAAGTGAATAATTTCTTTTTTTCACCCCTCTTTTCTCTCATTTCTCCTCCTCCTCCTCCTCTTCCTCCTCCTTCTCCTTCTTCTTCTTCTTCTTCTTCTTCTTCTTCTTCTTCTTCTTCTTCTTCTTCTTCTTCTTCTTCTTCTTCTTCTTCTTCTTCTTCTTCTTCTTCTTCTCCTTCTTCTTCTTCTTCTCCTTCTCCTTCTCCTTCTCCTTCTTCT
>NW_027185797.1:30184208-30186548 GCF_028583685.1 Petaurus breviceps papuanus | reverse complement strand
CTTCTCTCTCTCTCTCTCTCTCTCTCCCCCTTTTGCATAAATGCAATACAAATAATAGGGAGGGGTGAAGGGTACCTCATAGGTTGCTTAATCTAATCATCATTTTACAGACTGAGGATCAGAGAAATCAAGGTTAAATGACTTGCCCAGGGTCATACCAGTCTCAAGTGACAAAAGCTGGATCTGATATTTAGGTGCAGTGGATAGAAGCACCAGGTCTGGAGTCAGGAAGACTCATCTTTCTGAGTTCAAACCCGGCCTCAAACACTTCCTGGCTGTGACCCACCCTGTTTGCCTCAGTTTCCTCATATGTAAAATGCTGGCAAAGGAAATAGCAAACCACTCCAATACCTTGCAAAGAAAACCCCAAATGGGGTTCCAAGAGAGTCGGAGACGATTGAAAAGCGACTGAGCGACAGAAACTTCTGACTTGAAACTCCGGTGTTCTTTCTATCGGACCCAATGTAGGGGATTTCGTGAAAAAAAAGAAGTAAGGTTGATGAACACAGGATTGAAATCAAAGGACTCGGATTCGACAACCAGCTCCACTATTTACTGCTGTAATCTGATCCAGTGAGCAATTATTAAGTGTCTACTACACGCAAGGCATGAGATTCATATACAAACTGAAAAATCGCCCCTGTGCTCAATGAGCTTCCCGCCTTGGCCCCTGTGCGACTTTGGGCCAGCAGCTCTCCCTCTCTGGGCTTTGGTTTCCGCGTGGGTGAAATGAAAAGGGGTTTGAACCAGAGCCCCCAGGGGTTAGTAGCGGAATCAACCGCTTTTCCACGGATCCCTCCCTCCAGCCATCTAGTGAAGTTTTGTATTTTTAAATTTGTTTAAAAAAATTTAAATAACTGCTAATATTTTTTTAAATGGAAGGAAACGCTGTATTTCAGTTGGGAACGAGGACAATAAAGAGGGAACGAGTTCCCCGCCAAGCCCACGGACGCCCCCTCCCCAGACCCTCCAGGATCGTGGGCCCCTGTTAAGAATATCCCGGCTCCTCCTCTGGCGCCTGACTCGACCCCACGCTGCTTTCTGGCTGCAAACAGCCTCTTCTCTAATTGCTTAGATGGAATTTGATTTCTCTTAATTTCGTCAAATTGCACAAAAACAACATTTTTCTAAAAGGGACCCAGATCTCTCAGACGACTCCCCATCCGACGAGCAACAGTGTCACCTAGTGGCCGATGAGCCAATTACAAGCGGGAGCCGGGGAGCTCTTAACGGAACCTGGCGGGGCGATTCGGGCCCGGGATATGGGTTCCACGAGAGACACTGAGAGGTGTTGGATGCCTATGGGGTCATCTAGCCCTCCAGCCCACCCTTATGCCAAGCCAGGAGGCCCAGCAGGGACCAGCAGGGAGACGGGAGGTGACTTCGGGTGTTCTTCCTTGTCACCTGCTGTCCAAGAAGAGGGTCTGCCTGGGCTAAAAAGGGGAAAGGCTCTTTGCCCGGCTGGCATGGAGGTGATCAGCGCTCAGCGAAGTTTGGCATATTGAAAGTTTCCCAGAAATAGGCTCTATTCTATGAGCAACACTGCCAGTATGCTAATAAGAACAGGTGACTTTCCTAGACGGCTGTGTGGACAGAGTCCAAAAGATCTGCCTTCAAATCCCACCTCCAACAGACTCATGTTGTGACCCTGAACAAGAGGTTGAGCCCTTAGAGCCTCGGGGTACTCTTTAAGCCTGAAAAATGTCAGTTACAGATCTACATTGGTGGGGAAAGTTCTCTCATCCTGAGTTCCCCGGCCATAATGATTAGTCCTGAGATACCCGTCTGTCTGTCTCTCTATCCATTTATCTACCTGCCTGCCTGCCTGCCTCGACCCCACTATCCGTCCATCTGTCATCTGTCTAGCCATTTGTCTATCTGTTTGCCTGTCTTTACAGTAATAATAATAAACATTACTAGGTGCCAGGCACCAGGCTAAGCCCTTCACAATGACCTCATCTGATCCTCACAATAACTTCGGCATGTAGGTACCATTATTATCCCCATTTAACAGATGGGGAAACTAAGTTAAACAGAGTTCAGTGCTTTCTCCAGGGTCACACAGCTGGTAAGCCTCTGAGATTTGATTGGAACTCAGTCTTCCTGACCCCAGGCCCAGCAATTTATCCATAGCACCATCTAGCTGCGCTCTCTCAATCTCTCTGTCTCTGTCTCTCATCTATATATCTACAAGCTATCTATCATTTACATCTATATACCAATCTATCTTCTGATCTATCATCTTTCTGCCTATCTATCCATCCATCCACCCATCCACCCATCCATCCATCCATCCATCCATCCATCCATCCATCCATCCATCCATCCATCCATCCACCC
>NW_027185797.1:30114967-30179208 GCF_028583685.1 Petaurus breviceps papuanus | reverse complement strand
CTTCCTCTCCCCCTCCACACATGTATATATACATACAAACAAATATACACATGTACACGTATAATAGAGACCTTTAGATATTCAAATCACTTTTTAAACAAAATTGTTTTGTGATGTTGGCATAGGGAATTCTTAGTGAGAAATTTTCTTACCAGTGCCTCAGTTTCCCCATCTGTAAGATGGGTGGGAGTTGGAGTAGATGGTCTCCCAGGTCCCTTCCCACTATATCTACATGGGTCTGTCATTTGCTAGTCATGTGACCCTGACCAAATCCCTTCTCTCAGAGGCCTTTGTTTCCTCATCTGTAAAATCAGAGGTTGAGCCAGCCATCATTGGGAGTCCCTTCCAAAACTAGTTATAGGGTCCTATTTACAGATTTTATTTGACAACCCAAAACTTAGAAGTGAATCATAACTGACGCAAAGTGATATTGAGGATGAAAGAGAAATGTTAATAAGAAGGAGTGATCCTGTACAGCCATGAGTTGTAGAGTTTACTGTCTGGCATTGTGGTAATAGAGACCTCAGCTATTAACAACAGTCTCAGAATTCTTTAGCAGAATGTTCCTTTTGGTGAAATATTAGACTTGTTTTGCGCATCTATAAAGTAACCCTCCCTTTTCTTCTCTTCCTGCACAAAAGTTGCTTAACAGATGAATTTATATTGGCTAGAATCCATCAAAGGATATATTTTCTGGCACCTGCACCAGGTTTTCATGATAACCCAATGAAGTGCTGTATTCTCATAGCATTTTTTAAGATGAGAGATATAGGATTTCTTCAACCTTTTCACGGGACATGATTTTTTTTCTCATTGATTCTTTCTCCCATGACAGGTGCATAGTGTTTCCCCTTTTTTATTTTAAGGCACACCTTTCTAAAAGTTCCTAATGGCTGCAGATGCTACAAGATTCATTTTTAGTGCTTACTCAATTGCAGAATGAAAACAAATCCTTTTCTTATTCTTATTTTTGTTATTAAACTTGAGGTCTCAGCTAGAATAATGCCATGGCTTTGACTGTGATGCATACAGCTGGAGGGGACTGATTTGACACCCCACCCCACTTTTACAGAGGAGGAAACTGAGGCTCAGGGAGGGGGAAAAATTGTCCAGGGTCACAAAGGAAATCACAGGAAAATCAGGATTTGGACTCAGGTTCCCAATGTACCTTGTATTTATTACTCCACTTATTGTTGTCTTTCTCTCTAAATTACCTTGAATTTGTTTTAGATATATTATTTCTCGTATATTAGAGTACTACATTGTCTTCATCTAGAGAATACATGTTCGTTGAGGGCAGGGTTTGTTCATTAACGGTACCTCCCCGCCTCCCGATACTTGTGCCCCCTTCCCCAGCTCCTAGCACAATGCCTGCCACATAGTAAGTGTTTCATAAATTTGTGTATTGGCTAGTTGACCCATGCTGATCTCTTGCTTGCATCCTTGCTGAGTTCATTAATTTTCCTCTCATTTTTAGTTAAAGTTTTAATTTCTTAGCCAAGCTTTTGCACGGACATAGCAGAACCAGACTGGAACCCAGATCTTAGCCAGTCATTATCTCCAGACTTCTTTCACTGAGATGGGCATGTACCTTTGACTCTTCCCAAAGGGACAGAGACTTTCTTTTTGCCTTACCTGTCCTGTGATGCAGTTATCCGTGGTGGGATTTGCAGTGGTGTGTGGATTTCATTGGAAGCTACAGTGTTGGACAGAATGTCGGTGCCTTCCAGTTGTCTGTAATAGTGGGGCAAGCCGTGACACACCTCCATGGCTCCTCAGTTAAAAATGTCTAAACGGGAAGGGAAGACCAAGTTGACATGTGCTTTATGGCCACGAAGTGCAGTTACTCCAATGGAACCATCACCACACACCTTCCACTAATCCTCATGCTCAGCAGGTCAGACTATATGCATGACAGTTTCATGTCAAATTCTGAGGACATCACATGTTTACACAGTCTTTTCTAAAGGAATGGAGGGTAGGGGGTATAAAGGATGCAGCCCGACACTTGGAGGAAGATCAGACTTTGGAATCCCCAATTCCCAGGCTTACTAGCTGTTCCAGCCTGGGCAAATCATTCACCTCTATGGGCTGTTTTCCTGATGTGTAAAATGAGAGGATTGAATTCAATACAATGGCCTCTAAGGTCTCTCCCATCTCTAAACCTGTGATGGTCTATGGGGGTGATTTTTAACAGGAAACAATCCCCAAAGTGGAACACATTCTTAAGTGAAGTAATAATCACCACACTTCAAAAACAAAGAAAGGGGAGGGAGGAGAGGGGAGGGAAAGGGGAGAGGAGTGGAGGGGAAGGGAGGGAAGGGAAGGGAAGAGCTTCTGGAAGTCAATGAAAAGAAGCTTCAGATTTGAAAAGACCTCAGTTCAAAACCTGCCTCCTCTGACATACCTTCTATTTGACCTTAGTCACCAGTCACATCCTCCTTGGACCTCAGTTTCCTCCCCTGTAACATGAGAAGATTGCACTAATAGCCTCTGAGGTTCCTTCTAGCTTTGGATGTGTGGTCCTAGGATTTCCCGCAGAAAATACTCAAGTCCTGATCTCAACCATTTTGCCAAAGGATTCTTTGAACTTTCATGTTATGGCCAAATAAAAGGGTTGGGTTGGAGGCTTTTCCACTGCCCCCGTTCTCCTTTGGGCCTCACAATAACTATTGTAGCTTCTACAGGTCCTGTGATATTCTTTTTACAGGCGAAGAATCCACTGGGGTCACATAACTGGTCAGTCATAAAATGTGAACAAACCTGTTCCTTAGAGATGAGCTCTTTGTATTTGGGATCTGGGAAATGAGAAGCCCAGCTCTTTAATCTAGGCTCCTGTGACTCTCTTTAGTTCAGAGGATGTGTATGTGTGTGTGTGTGTGTGTGTGTGTGTTTAGTTGTTTCTGTGTATATGTATACATATATGTATATTTTGATGTTCAGCCATTTCAGTTGTGTTCGACTCTCTGTGACCCCATTCCGGGTTTTCTTGGCAGGATCTGTCATTTACTTCTCCAGCTCATTTTACAGATGAGGAAACTTAGGCAAATAGGGTGAAGTGACTTGTCCAGGGTCACACAGTTGATAAGCATCTGAGATAGATCTCTGAGGGCAAGGGCTTTCTGTCCCTCCATCATTCCCTGCATGTAGACAAATAACTATAATGTAACACATTATCCATCCAGTAGGATAGATCTAGAAAGGACCTCAGACCAATTAGTCCAACCCCTTCATTTTAGAGAAGAGAAAACTACAAAGAAAGTGAAGTGCCCAAGGTCACATAGCCCTCCCAGGACTTTGGGAAGGGGCAGGCTTCCCTGGGGCTGTGAGTGAGCTTCGCCCTCACGGTGACCGCACACCTAGACTCTTATCTCCTCCCTCTGCTGTGGGGCGAGTGCAGGGAGCCTCAGAAGAGGGCGATGACCATCACTGGCCCCTCCACCCCCACCCAGGAGTTTGGCAGACAAGCTGCCCACGCACCTCACACATCAGGACGGCACGAAGAGACTTTCCTTTCCCCTCCCCCCGCCCCGCAGAGGAGCCCCACGCGCGAACGCGCGCAGGATTCGGTCCCGGAGCTGCTGCAGTCTGTGACTCTGGAGACCTTGCAAGCAGCGTGCGTGGAGGTGGGTGTGTGTGCATGCGTGTGAGGAGGACACAGGGCCCGCCTGTGACTGTGACTGTGACCGTAACTGTGACAACTGTTTGATGAGCTCAGTGGAGAGGGCAAGGGAGGCTCAATGAACTTCTTATGGGGGGGGGGGCTAAACTGGGGTCCTGCCCAGACAGGGAGGGCAGCTTGCCACCGAGCGAGGCGAAGGGACTGGGCGATGGGAAGCCCTGCCTCTGGCTCAGCTCCAAAATACTCCTGGGCAAGGGGCAAAGCGGCAGGCAAAGTAGGCAGGAGACAGTGGGTATGGCTGGCTGGGGGGGGGGGGGGGGAGGGGATGCTCAGAGTCTAACCCCCCGGCAAAGCACTTGAGACACCTCAGCTACCTAGGCGGGGCGGACAGCCCCGTAAGTTACCCTCTTTCCAGGGAGAAGGGAACGTGTGGAGGCGGTGGGGTGGGGAGTAGCTGGGTCCGAGGGAAAGGTGTAGACGAGGCGGGCAACACACTTAAGTTACCCGCTTTACAAGGAGAAAGCAGTGTGCTTAAGGGGGCAGCGCTGGGAATGAGGGGAAGGTGTAGACGGGTCGGGCTGCTCTTAAAGGAGATTCAGTTGCAGAGCACTCAAGGTGACTCAGAGGAGAATAGATCGGGCGGGGGGGGGGGGGCGCTCTTTACGCCTCATTGGTGCTGAGCTCAGTGGATGTGTACTCAAAGACACTAGGGGAAGTTCTGCTGTTCCCAAATGGAACCGGGCCTGCGACTGGGGCAAATCGGGTGGGGGAAGAATGACCTTAGGCAAAGGCTCAGCCCTGAGATGGCCCAAGAGCCCCTGAAGAGAAGGGCGGCACTAAGGGGGATTGTGCCAGCTTGGCCCTGGTGAAAGAGCTTGCGTTACACCGCCAGCATGACTAAGGCGAAGCAGCCGGACCGAGAACGCCCCCAGGTAGGCCGGCGACTGCTGTCCGCTCAACATCGGCCTGCGCTTCTTGGAGAGGCTCAGTACATCTTCGTTTCTGGGTTACTGTTAGCGCTCACCGGCTGTTGACGGTGCTGGAGAGTTCTCAAACGTAAAGCAAAGTCTCGGGAGTTTTCATTGCTGCCCCATATTTATTTATTACCTCGCCTGGTGCGTAGCAGGCACCTAATCCATGGCTCCTTGGGTTAGTGAAAGAAAGCAGGAACAGCGTATTCATGTCAAAAGCTCCGTGCGGCTTCGGCTTCGCATTGTTAAATTAAAGCCGGCCCGGCGGCCCCTCATCAGTATTGATTGACACACTTAAAACATTTCTAAGATGAAAAGAATCCAAGAAATGAAGATGTCGTAGGGCCAGAGAGCAGGCGGACGGGCTGCCCAGCAGGAGGACAATTAAAAAAGCAGTATGTCTGCTGGCTTGGCCAATTGCAGAATTAAACCTTTCAACAAAACGCGAAAATCTTTGCGCGTTGTGATGGGGCTGGCTTCCTGCTGGGAGGGGCTTGGCAGTGAGCGTGGTGGTGACAGCTGTCTCGAGCCATCACCAGCGACTGGGGGTTCTTCACCTGGGGTCCGGGACCCCTCCCAACGATAGACTTCCGGGAGTCCATGAATGGGGGGAAAATTCATTCTAGAACCTTTGGCATTTAGAGTTTCCTTCAACTAGGGAGAAATATTATTCAGAGAAGGAGTCCGTAAGCTTCCCTACCCCACCAAAAGGTCCAGGACATAGCAGAGATGGAGAGCCCCTGACTTAGTCAGACTGGCTTTGATATACTTTGATTATATATATAAATTGGTTTATGAGAAAGGAATGGACAGTAAGAACTCAAACCCGAGTTTCAGTTCTTCCTAGCAATTACTTTCTCATAACCTCATTTCTTTGTGGTGGTTGTTTAGTTGTGTCTGACTCTCCACACCCCATTTGGGGTTTCCTTGGTAGAGATACTGGGGTGCTTTGCCATTTTCGTCTCTGGCTCATTTTATAGATGAGGAAATTGAGGCAAACAGGGCCAAGTGACTCGCCCAGGGTCACACAATTAGTAAGTGTGTTTTGAGGCTGGATTTGAACCCAGAGAGAGGAGTCTTCTGCCTCCAGGTCAGGCACTGTATCCTCTGTGCCCTTTAGCTGCCCCTAATTTCTTTAGGTGTTACCTAATTTTTTTTTCTTTTGACCGTGGCATCTCTAGGTCTTCCCTCTCTGGACTTAGACTTTCTCTTGTCTGAGATGAGGGGGTCCAGCTAAATGTTCCCTAAGTTCCATCTGGACCCTGAGAAACTTTGGTTCCCTGAATCTGCAGAGTCTGGTCACTGCAGTGCTCATTGGTAGGAAGTGCACTGGAGGAAGCTGGGACTCAGCTTAGACTACAAGATCTCAATGCTAGCTGGCAGCCTGACTTCAAACACAGCTGAGACTCAGGAAGTAACAAGCCAGGCTCTCTAACTGGCCAAAGTGGCTCTAGTCCCTGCACTAGAAAGTTAATGCTCTTCACTCATGGGAGAATCCTTCAGAGCCTATTGACTCATAGTTTAGGTACAATTCTAACAAGCTTGGTTTCCCATCCTACTACAGATTAGAAGCAATAAATTACAAGGGTATTACCACCCTAGACACTTATACTAAAGTCACGGTGGTGATTCAGGGTCACATAGGACTTCTCTGGAATGGAACAAATATCCTTTTCTTGGTGCCTGACTCATCTGAGTTAGCCTTTACCCAGAACAATGAAAGGAACTGTCTAGGTATAGAATTAATTCTATTCTCCAAAAGGAAACTCCTCTTTCTGAGAAATGACCTTCTTGGTTAGTCTCTAAGCATCTCTTTGGGGGAGAAAGCTCATAACTGACCCATCTCTTGAAGAATGGCTATCAGGCGTCAGTTTTAGAAAAAGGTAATAATGACTTACCTCAGTGTTGTGGAGCCAGCCCAAAGGATAAAGAACTATTTCAAGGATAAGTGCAAAGTCATTCCTCACTGATCTAGCCATCTACACTCATCAGGACTTATAGGCAGGGGAAAAAAAAGCTGTCTTTTGGGATGGAGGCAAGGTGTTTTGTTTTTTTTTTTTTTATTCCACCAACCCCCTCCCCCCCCCCCATTACAAGCCAACAAGAAACTGGGCTGGGGGCTGTCCTGGGGAATTCCATGTGCCTATTGATGCTAAGCAATGGCAAAGCCCTGAAGTAATGAATTTGACCTCCAGGCTAGGAGAGCATGAGAGCAATGGCTTGCCCTGGACCCATGTAGATGTGACCAATGCTGTCATTCACTGGCCAGAGAAAACTGGAATAAATGAGCCCTACAGACCCATGGTGACCTTTGATTCATCTTGGTAACTTTCAAGATCAGAGGAGAAGGAAAGCTCAGCTCTGCTGCCCACTCCCCATCCTGCCCCACCCTGTCTGGGGAAGAGCCCATTGCCTGGCTGTTAGCTAGTGGACCTCCCCAGGATGGTATATGTGAATGGGATGCAGGACATCTGAAGGACCACGGGGGGCCAGGAACGTAGAGGTCAGTGAGTTCAACTTGCAGATGATTAAATTAAAGCCCAAAAAGGAATCATGGAATTAGAGTTGAAAGGGATGAAAAAATTATCTAATGCACCAGCTGGGAGAGAGGGTTGGACCCAGTCAGAAAGACGTGAGTTCAAATCCTACCTCAGATTTTTACTGACTAGGTAATCCCGGGCAAGTTCCTTAGCCTTTTGCAGTCTCAGTTTCCTCATTTATAAAATAAAGATAACAGATTAGTATATTGTGAAAATATTAGTATATGTATATTAGCATTAATTAATATGATACATTAATTAATATAATTTACTAGTATATTAGTCTATTATAACTAGTGTATATTATGATTATATAGTTGGATGTATTATAGTATAATATATTCATATAATATAATATAATAAATAGCACCTACCTCCTAGGGGGTTGTGAGCATCATAATTGTAAAGTGCTTAACCTTAAAATAGTATACAGATATTGTTGTTATTATTTTACAGATTAAGAAATTGAGACCTAGAGAAGAAACACACAATCTTAGATTGAGAATAGAATCCTTTGTCAATCTTAAAGCCCTATATAAATGCTAGCTACTATTAGAATAGTTCATGTAATAATGGCAGCTAGGTGGCTCAGTGGATAGAACCCAGGACCTGAGTTCAAATCCAGCATCAGACATTTACTAGCTGTGTGACCCTGGGAAAGTCAATAGCACCTACCTCTCAGGGTAGTTGTGAATATCAAATGAGTTAGGAATTATTAAGTGCTTAGCACAAGATCTGGTATATAGTAAGTGCTATATGAATGACAGCGGTTATTATTGTTGTTGTTGCTATTACAAAAGGTTCTAGGGATTGCCTAGGATACCCCAACTTCCATTTCATAGATAAGAAAACAGGTGTTGAGAAGGAAATACCGGATCCTAGATTTAGACGTTAGGGGTCTTTTAGGCTACTCCATCCCCATTTCACATATGAGGAAGTTGAGACCCAGAAAAGATGATTTGCTTAAGGTCACAAAGTAGAAAACACAGAACTCACGCCCAACTCCTTTAACTCCAAACCCAGTGCTTTTTATAGCTCCTCTTGCTGCTTTGTCCAAGGTAATCCAGGTAGCGTTTAAGGGATCATGAAGAGTTGGACATGATTGAAAATGACTGAACAATAAAAGGGGTTATAGGAGACAGAAGGGAAGATGGAGAGCATTTCCTTGTGTGTTTGCAAAGAAGGAGTGACTGGGGTGGGGCAGAGTATAGTTGTAGAGTGATAGACCTGAGTTCAAATCTCACCTCAGATCCCTGTTTCCCTAATCAAGCCATTTCTCTAACCAAGCCACTTAAACTCAGTCTGCCTCAGTTCCCTCATTTGTAAAATGAGGACAGTAATAGCACCTACTTCATAGGATTGTTTGGAGGACCAAATGAAATCTATAACTAGGGTGCTTTGCAAACCTTGAACACATTAGCATTATCATAACGTTGATCTACAAAGAACCTCAGATTATGTCCTCTCATACAGTGCAAAAATTCTTTCTACTGTACTTCCAACAATTAGTCTTTTAAGTTTTGTAAGGATGCCTCAAATCAAATTTATTTTGTTCCAAAAACATCAATTAAATGCTTGCCATGCACATCACATGTCCTGAAAGATTCAGAGAACACACAAGAGGGAACTTTTTTTGGACTATTAAAACAAGCATTTTGGTTCAGTTGAACAAAATGACTCTTAAAAACCCTTCTTCCAGGTACATATGCTTTTGCTTAAATTACAAAATATTCCTTGAAATATTGTTGTTCCGTCATGTCTGACTCTTCATGACCCCATTTGGAGTTTTCTTGGCAAAGATACTGGAGTGGTTTGCCATTTCCTTCTCCAGCTCATTTTACAGATGAGGAAACCAAGGTGAAGTGACTTGTCCAGGGTCACACAACTAGTAAGTGTCTGAGGTTGGATTTAAACTCAGAAAGAGGAGTCTTCCTGACTCCAGGCATGGCACTCTATCCACTGTGCCACAAGTAATATATGTATGTGTGTGGAGATAGTTCTAATACATACCACTTGCTCTGACTCTCCTATTGACTGTGTGACCTCAGGTAAGTCTCTTGAAAAAGACTTCCATCATAGTATTTCAAGATAATCATGTTGGAGAGGTACAAAACTAAGCTCTGGTAGAATGATCCAGTGGAAAGAATTTTGGATGTGACTCCAGAACACTTGGGTTTGAAAGCTCTCTTTGCTATGGACTCCCCATTGTTTAAGGGAAAATCTTTTCGCCCTTCCGGGACTCAGTTTCCCAAAATGTTCTAAGTCATCAGACTCTATGGATAGTGTCCTCACAGCACGATAACTTCAGTGTCTGGATTTGCTTTGCTAGGAACCAGACTTCAGGAGTGATTTACTGTCCTGGGTGGGGTCATCCATAATCTACCAAGGGAAAAGCCCCATCGGCTTTGATTGGCAAGGGAAAGAGTCATCCATCTCCCAGAAGTCTCCTCCTTGATGATAAATAACTCCTGGCATCGTGCCTGCCATATACCAGAGCAAGTCAAAGCCATTTTCCAATCCCTCCTGGGTGTATGATGTAGGAAACAGCCCTGATTGACAAAGGAAGGAGGGTGAAGAGGCAGTCGTTAAAATGTCACCTGCCCAGGCTGAAATTCAAGCACTTTAATTTAAAATTATGTGCTTCAATCAAAGAAAATGAAAATAGGAAGAGATGAAGGTTTTTCATCAAATTAAATTCCTGGGATGAAAATGCTGTAATTGGGCATGGGGAGAGGACAAGAATGAATTAGATCCTGAAGTTAAGTCAGAAGAAAATTAGAACCAGATGTGTTTGCCACAATGTAATCTCCAATCTGGGGGAACATTCAAAGAAGGACACAGAGATTTGAAGATTTCAGGCACTTGACCAATTAACTAACCAATAAACATTTATTAAGTGCCTACTATGTGCCAGGTCCATAGATTTCAAGGCTAAAGCTTTTGTCTGAGGCTTGGTGACTTTGCGAGTCTTTTCTATTCCCCCTCCCCATTTCTTCTAAAAATAATTTAAAATAAAAATAACCATGCTGATGCCTGCTTTAGAGTCTATATGATCCCTATAGAGTCTATCTTGAGGTCAGAAAAACCTGGGTTTGAATCCTTCCTTTGATATTTACTAGTTTTGTGATTGAGCCAGAATAGTGAGGTAAGACCCCCCCCCCACCCATTCCCTGGGGTAGGGGGTTCTGTTGTGGGCTTCATGATTTAAGGACATTCCTCAGCTGGAGAGGGTCTGGAGGTGCACAACTGGGATGGCAAACAGCCTTGAGGGTGTGTGATGAGACATGAGAGCTGTGTTCAAGTATCTATCTGGAAATCTGTCTCCAGAGCAGCAGCAGAAGCAATTGGCAGAAGTTGCAAAGAGGGTGGCAGGAAGAATTCCTTCCCCCATCCAGCTGCCCAAACATGAGGGAGCTGCCTCGGGAGGTGGGGAGCTTTCCTCCTTCGAGGTCCCGGAGCAAAGGCTGTGTGGTCCCTGGTCTAGAACGAAGATTAGTGAATGTCGATGAGGTGGCCAGATTGGGTCTCCTCCATGACCCTGTGAGACCAGATAATTTCTGTTCAGCCTCTGCTTCCTCTGGGTCTCTGCCAGGTCACTGTCCCTCTAGGATGCTGCTGGCCACCCTTCCCCAGAGCTAGCTCACTCCCACATCCTTTCCATCGTTAAATCCATCGTTTACCATAGTTGAAAACCCACAAATGCTAAGCAGGCCCGGCTTATACTGGGAATGTAAGACGCTTAATGTAACCCAGTATTTATTTATTTATCCTCAAAATGCTAAAAGCTACAATGCCTTGATTTCTTAGGCTGCTTGTGATGCAGAGAGCCTTCCTCTGCCCTCTAGTGGTGAAGAGTAGATTTGCAAACCTCCTCATTGGTATTGGCCACACTATTAAGTTAATACATTCAATTGTTTAGTCAATTAGTATTTATAAAGCTCTTACTATGAGTTAGACACTGTAAAAGGAACAATGAAAAAAATGTAAGATTTATAAAGTTCTAATTTTTAAAGATTTACAAAGTGATGTTAAGTACTTTTGGGGTCCTGGTAGCTCGAGACTACCAATCTGATTGCTAACATGTTAAAAAGCAACAGAATTGAGCTTTACAAGGCACAGAAACCAGGAAATCAGGTCAAATAAAACTGGATTTGGATTCAGAGGAAGAGATCTTTCTATCTCTAAGCTCTAACCATTAGACCACCCTTCTTTCGTTAGGTACTCAGCTTCCCCAGGCTGACCCTGGAGCCACCCAGCCAGGGATAGCTATCTTTGGGTGTTCTTGGGTCTCTGTCTCCCACTCCCACTTCAACTGAGGTGCAGAAATCCCTAGTGATGGCTCTGATGTTCATAAGATTACCCCAAGGATTTAGAGTGGTTAGCATGTTTAGAGCTGGAAAGAAAGATGAGAAATTCTTGAAAAAAGAAAAAAGTCCACAATAGTCACAAATGGCCTCTAGAAAATCCCAGGGAGCCCTTCTCCCCCACCTCTGGGATCTCCCTGGTAAAGTAGTGCTAGATGTGGAGATGTCAGGGTTAAGCTTGGGGTGAACAATGGAAAGGCCAAGAAGGGCCTGGGTAGCAAGAAAGCCTTCTGTGAGGTGGTTTGGGCCTCTGTTTCTGTTCTTTTTCTTTGGGTTCCTGACACCAGGCTTTTTGCATATGGAACCCAACATAATACCCCTGCTCTGCATTGAAAAACCTCCAGACCTGGTCATTTAATAGATGTTAAATGTTTACTATAACGAGGAGAGGCAGGTACCCATTCACCCGGTGGCATTTCTCATCCTTGGGAAGGTTCCAGGGAGCTCCAACAATCCTCCCCTCTTCCTTGCCTCTGTGTGTGTGTGTGTGTGTGTGCTTAATAACACTTGTTATTAGTGGGACATGGAGAGGGAAATTCTGGGACGGTGCTAGCTAGGATCCAGGCTTGTGGACTTTCATTTCTCATTTGCTTCACCTTTTTTCTGTTTTCGTCTCAATTCATGAATAATGTCTGTTTACAGTCTATGAATAAACCAGTGAGTCGCAGGGCCTGATCTGGGACTAACGTTCCCTGCCCTCCACCAAGTCATAATTGTATTTTTGTGACTCTCTTGGTTCTTTCTGTTTCCACTTTCTGAGAAGAAATTTTTCCAGCAACAGATAGTTCTTCAAGTTTGCTTTTTTTTGGTGAAAACTCTTCATCTTCCAGGGAAATAAAGGAGTAATCATAAATTACAATTTTCTTGCAAGGTTTTTGAGCCCATAATAGGCGCAGGTCCTGAGCCCATGTGGTCTGGTTTTCCTTCTGTGGCTTTTTCATACATGTATGTTGGTCATGAGAGGTAGGGTGGTCACCGGCTAACTCTCACTCTCCCGTTTGATTGAGAAATATGTCTGAATCTGAAAGCTGCTTGCTGCTACGGAAGGATCCCTGATGATTTCCTTTAACATCTTCCATGGGTCTATTGTTTTTAGCAAATACAATTTAAAAAAATGGAGATTTATCCTTGAAAGGACAAAAAAAAGTAATAAGGAGTATAGCACCCTCTCTGCTCCATTCCTTTAACTGGCCTCGGCTGGGTCCCCATAAGGTAGCTGATAACTGCTCTCCTCAAGCTTTTTGGGGTAACTCTGAGGGTTAGATGGTGAGTCTAGTGCCATAGCTACTGAGCCCCCACTGGGATACTCCCCATCATCAATCTATCGGTTGAGTTCTATTAGGTTTTACAAAGGGAATTTACTGAGAAGTGATAGCAAAAACAGTAGTTACAAAAACAATCCCACCCACTTGGGAGCACACTCTCTCCTTGCAAATACAAGGTCTCCAGGCAAGGAGACTCAACCTTGCAGAACAATGGTAGTAAGACACATGTGCAGGGTCACTTTTTCTCCCTGTGCGGAGTCCTAATGTTCCACATTAAGGGCAGCTCTCTGTTGTGTCCTGAGGAGCTGCAGCTTCCTGAGGTACAGAGCTGCCACGCTTCCGTGGCATGTGGGGAAATTATTGCTGAAGCCTCCATAGACGACACTCTCCACTTGGTTTTGGTCCCTCCTGCTCCATCGAATTCTACCACCCATTCTGGCTTCTGATGGGACCTCTGGCCTCCCAGCTGAACCCCTCAAATCCAGGAGAGTTTCTGGACATGCCACTGTTAGACTGTTCATTCACCTAAGATCAGGAAAGAATGACCATAAAGGAAACAGAGGTGCCATATCTCACAAACACACAATGGCCAGGTAGGAGATGGGTCAGCAGACTTCCTCCCACCCCAAAGCCCATAGGAGTTCTTATCTGTCTGGTTAATGGGAACTAAATGAGACTGGCAGATTGGAAGGGTGTCCCTTTTGTATCAGAACTCAATTCCAGGTCAGCATATCCTAGGTCATTGGTTCTTCTGACTGGGCAACCAATTAGAAGACTTTATTATCACATGGTGTTCTTGCTCAGTCATTTTTCAGTCATGTCTGACTCTGTGTCCCCATTTGGTGTTTTCTTGGTGGAGATACTGGAGTGGTTTGCTATTTCCTTCTCCAGCTAATTTTACAGATGAGAAAACTGAGGCAAACAGGGTTAAGTGACTTGCTCAGGGTCACACAGCTAGTAAGTGTCTGAGGCTGGATTTGAAATCAGGTCTTCCTGACTCTAGCTTGGTGTTCTATTTACTGTGCCACCTAGCTGCCCCTAGCCCATAGAAGATGCTTAATAAATAAATATTGAATGAAGAGACATTGAGGTCCTTTCAATCTAGTGGTGTATGCTGTGATTCTGTGAAGACATGAATTATGTTTCAATTTAGTTTAATTCATTTTGTTTTAGAATAATTCTAGAATAAGCAATCTTATCTAATATAAAAATCTCCTATGTGCAGAGCAGCATCATACAATAGAAAGAATTCTGCATTTGGAGTCAGGGGGCCTGGGTTCAAATCCCACTTAATTACTGTATAATTCTGGTAAAGTTCCTTGACCTCACTGGACCTTAGTTTCCTCATCTGTAAAATGAGGGAATTGGACTAGATGAACTTGAAGGTCCATTGCAGCCCTAGATTCATGACCCTTGTTGTGCTAGGTTCCCATATAATGTGAAAGGAATGTTAATTGGACAAGGCTTCTTTGGGGTGAGGAAGACCCAAACAGAACTGAAGGTCATTTATGTAGCCTAGACTTTATGGTAGTGTGGAGATGTTTTATTGATGGAGCTATGATTTTATCAGGGTGAGTTAACTCCTGGTATGGAAAGTACCACCATCTGCTCAGGCAGAAGATCCCTCTTCTTTTTATGGCCCTAAAAATTGTTCCAGTCACCAAGAGGTTAAATGATTTGCCCAGGATGCATCAGAGGTAAGGGCTTGAAACCTAATTATCCCAACTCCAAGCCCAGCTTGCTATCTGCTGTCCCATGCTGCCTCTCTCTATGTACACATGTTACAGCATATTTATCAGATGCCATATTAAGAATGACATGCAGTCACTTTGGTAAGAATTAAAAACTGGTAATAAAAAATGGGGACAGAATTAATGAAATTAGTAGAGATGTAATTATCCCAACAGGAGGCCAATTTGTCAGTGGTACAGGATGGGTGTGGGAAGAGAGAGCTAGAAGGCTGGGTTTTGAATCCTGACTCTTAGTCAAATCATTTCATTTCTTTGTGGTTCCTGTTTCCTCATTTATAACACTAAAGGACTGGAGTCGAGTACCTTCCAATTGTAATTCCTGGGATCAGGGAACCGGGGTCCAAATCCTGGCTCTGCTGCTTGTTAGCTGTGGGTCCTAAGTCAAGCCCCTGCCCCCCTCTGGGCTTAAGTAAAGTGAAGGGGTTGGACAGCTGACCCTAAGACCCCTCCCAGCTAGAAATCTGTTCTTGTGAAGACAAAGAAAAATGCCCCAGTTTACCTGCCTCTAGAAACCTGAGGGGTTAGGGCTTGTTTTTCTTTTTGTTTTTCCTTTTCCTCTCCTCCTCCCTATCTAGGGGTCTTTGGGATACTGAACAATGAACACAGAACTTCACTGAAGTTTCTTTATCCCTAAAACAGAGCTAGCAATAGCTACCCCTCCAAAGAGTTGAAGAGCTGCTTAGATGAACCTACATGTGTGTAAAGTGCTTTGCCAGCCTCAAAGTAATAATTACCATTTGAATGATTGTTATAAATTGTCGGATTTTTTTTTAAGAGAGGCAGAGAAAACCATCTTTTGGAATGCTTTATTATCCGTTACATGCACTGAGGTCTGTGACAAAGCTGGCTTGAACTGCTGAGTCAGGTCCTTCTGAGAGAGTCACTTATTTTCACCAACACATGGACCAGGTCACTAGTCAAATCTTTACCAATTTTTTTTTTCCTGGAAAGTGGCAAACATTTTGGTTGTTTTCACTGGAAGAAGCAAAACTATATCCCATTTTTTTTTGGGGGGGGGGGAGGATATCAGGGGCCTATCTTGCAGCCCTGGCAATGCCATTTCTACTTAGATGAAGAGTATTTCAGGAGATATTGCAATTGCTCTTGGAAAGTGTGGTCTGGAACTGGCAGAAGTCAGTGTCAATGATGTCTTCATCAGTGGCCAAGCAAACAATATGACAGTCACTGATTCCATCTTATCCTCGGCTGGCTGCTCATGGCCAAAACTCACTCTATCACATGACCTTGGGGTCAGAGCCTTCTCTCCAGACCTCCCACTCCTCTGGACTCACTTCATTATCATCAGCTTTCTTAGTGAAGTAATTGTTGAAGTCCAGGGTCCTGAAATGGAAACAACAGGAAATAATGAAATTTACCAGAAGCAGGGACTTCCCAAGACGGGCTCAGAGATGGCTGTCGTAATTCTTTCTAGCTGAATTTCTTCAGAAATACAGAGGAGAAGTTAGAGCAGAGAGCAGAGATCTAGGGTTGGAAGGGTCCTTAGAGACCATATACTCCAAGGATTCTTACCTTGGAGTCTGTGAACTTGTTATTTTTGGTTTTAAAGAAGTATCTTGATAACTGTATTTCAGTATAATTGGTTTCCTTTGCAATTGTCTGCATTTTATTTCATGTATTTAAAACACTTGCTTCTGAGGATGGTGGATGGTGCAGTAAATAGAGGAGCCAGGAATCAGAAGGACCTGAGTTCAAATCTAGCCTTCAGCACTTACTAGCTGTGTGATCCTGGGCAAGTCACTGAACTTTTGTCTTGGTCAGTTTTCTCAGCTGTAAAATTGGGATAATAACAGTGCCTACCTCTCAGAGCTGTTGTGAGGATCCAATGAGATAATCTGTAAAGCACTTTGTAAAACTAAAAGGCTATATACATATGCTATCACTACTATTATTGATTATAGCCAAGTAATTTCATCTTTCTGTTTTCTCCTCTGTGAAACAAGGATAATGATGATAATAATTGTTGACCCCAGCATAGGTTTAGTGATTGTTGTTATTATTATGAGGAGGGACCTCAGGGCTTTAACACCCTCATTTTAAAGATGGTCGTTCTGAGGTGCGGAGAGGTTGTCATATATTCCACTGAATCCTTCCACTTACCTCCCCTTCATTAGCAGCCTGGAGGTCCCAAGGTTGGCTGGTCACTGGGTAACTTGGCTGCTCTGCAGATAGCAGCCCCAGGAACCTTTGTGGCAAATGGAGGATGGATCCCTTGAAACTCTTGATAGCGGCTCTTCCAAATCTTTGTGGCAAGTTTGGGATGCGCCTTGAGATGCCACCATCAAAATTCCTTCCAAACCGAAGGGGCAAATTGGCTACAGACTCAGCACCCCTTTCCTCCTCAGAGGACCTTCCGAATCTCAAGGGGAGGTGGGGCATCGACTGGGGGATCTTGTATGTTATCGGGGCTTGCCCTTTGTGGTTGGTGTTCGAGCCCCATTGCCAGAGCTCTGCAGGGTTGAGGCTCCTTTGCTTCTTCTCTTTGGAGAGTCCTATGAGCTGTGATTAAAAATGAGATAAATCATTTCTCTTCCTCTTAAATGGAACATCTGAGTCACCAAATAAATTTGAATTCTAATTTTAACCTCAAGAAATCTCAGACATATAAATAATTCAATTCTGCAAACATTAAGCACCTATTATGTGCCCGTCAAGACTGGAGTTTACAAAGACTGGAATCACAAAGTCCCTCCCCTTGAGGAAGTTTTCTCTTTAGGAATACATAATAGATCCAAAGAGAAATAAATAGAAAATATATACAAAGTAATTTTAAATAAGATTTATTGGTGCCTTTTGTTTTGACATCCCTGTCATTTCTAGATACGTCACTTCCTCCCTCCCTCCCCCTTCTCTTACCCCACTCCTCTGAATTGACTCTTTTTCCTACAGAGCATTTTTGAGAGGAAGAGGTGCCAGACGACTCAGTGGACAGAGCTCTGGGATTGGAGTCAGTAAGACCGGAGTTCAAATCCAACCTCAGACATTAGCAGTGTGACTTTGGGCAAATCACCTGACCTCTAGAGGTTTGCCTCAGTTTCCTCAACTCTAAAATGGGGATAATAATAGTACCAATCTTCCAGGGTTGCTGTGGTGATCAAATGAGACAATAATTATAAAACACTTAGTATAGTGTCTGACACATAGTAGGTATTATATAAATGCTACTTATTGTCATCATCATCATCTGACAACTGCAAGAAAAACTGGTACGAGTCTCATGTAGAAGGTGTCCCCCAAGATGGGCTTTGAAGGCAGCTAGGGGCTATTAGGAGTGAGGGGTGGGAGATGAACTGCTGGCCTACTGTGTGGTATGGTGGAAAGAGCCCTGAATTTGGAATCAGAAATCTTGAGTTCATATCCTGGTTCTGTCACTTATTACCTGTGTGGTCTTAGGCAAACAATTGCCCTTCTCCATGCCTCAGTTTACTCATCTGTAAAATGTTGGAGGTCAGATTTGATAGCTTCTGAGGTCCCTTCAGCTCTAGTGTTCTGATTCTAGTAATGCAGAAGTTAAAGTGAGAAGAGATTAGAAGTCATTGAATCCAAGCTCCTTATCTTACACATGAGGAAATGGAGACCCCAGGAGGTGAAGTGAGTTTGTCCAAGCTCACATAGGCACTAAGTGATGCTGATAGGAATGGGGTTATCCCACTTTTGTTATTATTGTCCATGGTATCCATCATATGTGGAATTATAGAATTTGGAGAAAGAGCCAACTTTGTATTTCCTCTTTTTTTTCTTCTTTCCTTATATTTCATCTCCTCTATCCTCCATCTCTTTACCGCCACCAATTGTGAGACATCAAAATGGTGAGTGAATGGCACAAATGTGTGGGAGATGATGGTTTAGCCTTAGGGCAAATTTAGGAGGGGAAGCGCTCCTGAAATCATTCCCTGTCCCCGAGTCCATTACAAGCTCAGTTATATTTAATTAATCCAAATAGCAAATGTTTAATTACATTTTTGTCTTACCCTAAAAATTTTGCCCATCCACCGACGTTTGTTGAGTTATTAAATTTCTGTGCATATTTACCAACTGGTTCCTACTAAGCAGAAAACCATAACCGCCTCATTACATTTGCATTCATCGTTAAGAATACTTAAATCACTCCTCTTTAAAATGCATCCAGCCTTTTTGGAGGCTCTGGCAGTTTATTACAAACATGTTTTCCTACGTTAATTGCAGCTCAGTAATGTGCCTTCTGCTTGCTAAGTATCCCATTACATGCTATCTATTTAATCTGCGATTACGGATGCCAGGCTGGCTACCACTGTGCCAGCGGGAGCCGCCAACCCACGGATGTCACCGCGGACCTGACGGGGAAAGCAAAGTATATTATTAAGTCGTACCTTTCCGGGAACAACTTTTTAGTAAAGTTGTTCCTGTTATTAGTCAATTACCAGAACTCCTTGGTTTCAACATTCTAGTTAATGCCAGACACGTCCGTGTAAATTTAAAGAGTTACCTTTAAATATTCATCATAATGTTCCCAGTCGTGAAGATTGGACATCATGGATTCATCGGCACAGACAGACTTCGAAGCTAACAGGATTGAAGTGGCCAGAGTCAATATGACAAATGGCTTTAATGAGATGATTTCCATTGTCCATAAAAACTCAAATGAAGTTTCGATGTGCTGCTCAGGCTGACACAAGGGACGGTGGAGGCCTTTTTATACTGACAAACAACAAAGAAAGATAACTTGAACTGGGGTCTCCATTCCACATGGCCGAATTTCTAATATTAATTATGACCAGCTACTGGAATATGCATTTGAAGAATGTCGGTAATTTGTTCTGCGAAGGCGGCAGCAGGTTCCACTCTCAAATTAATTAACTTTGAAAACAATTCCCCTTATTATGAAAACATTTCTAATTAGCTAACATTGAGGGTCCAGGTAATTAGAATTTTAAAAGAACCATATTCTGTAGCTCCCCACTCTAGCAAATGGAATTCTGTTTGGGGATCTTTGTGTCAATCTATATACCATTTCTTAGAAAAGGAAACAAGAATTCAAAAAAGTCTTTTGATTTTGATCAACAAGGGAGAGTTAGGCATTGTGTTTTCAAAATGTCAGGTGAAATTCTAAATGTGAACCACACACAACAAAGGCCAACATGTCATTAATTAGTTTTCTGTTGTATACAGTTTGTTTATTACAAAATTTCCAGAGTTAGTGTCAGCTTAGTCATAATAATATTTTAATGTGTGCATTAGCAATGTTCACAAGAGAGTTAAAGAAGCATCTTGGAAAGAGCAGCCATCTCAGAGTGGGCTTGAATCCTTTCAGGATCTTGGTGTGTTTGCCCAATGGACCTTGCTTGGCAGAACTGTGGAAATCAACAAAATTTTAAGTGAATGAAGCTGCTCCTCCCACGCCCTGGAAGATCATAGCAGAGCTTTGGGAAGTACATATGTGTGCTGCTTTTGTTACTCCCTTGGCTGCTATTATTCCAGTAATTGTACATGATCGTAAACCTACTGGAAGTACCCAAGAATTGAATTTGCTCCAAACAAATATTTAATTTTCATTGAGAGTCGCAGTTCACAGAATCTCAGGACCTTTAGAAGCATCTAGTTCAACCAACACCACCTACACAAGAATCTCCACATTGACACACCTGGCATGTGTTCACCCACAATCCTTTGAAGATCTCTAGTCAGCGGAAAGAGATCTGGGCTTGGACTCAGGAAGACTCATCTTCCTGGGTTCAAATCCAGCTTCAAACACTTGCAAGCTGGGTGACCCTGGGCAAGTCACGTCACCCTGTTTGCTTCTGTTCCCTCATCTATAAAATGAGCTGGAGAAGGAAATGGCAAACTACTCCAGTATCTCTGCCAAGAAAATCCTAAATGGGGTCACAAAGAGTTGACAGGACAGGAAACGACTGAACTGGGTCAGGGAGGAGGCACTCACCACTTCTTTAAGTGGCCCACATAATTTCGGATTTAAGACATTTTCCCTTTCATCAAGTTGCAATTGGTCCCTCTGCAACTTCCAGTCCCATACTCCTAGTTCTTTGCTCTGTTGCTAAGCTCCTCAAATTCCTGAGGTAGCTGTTTTTTCCTCCCCCTGCTTTCTCTTCTCCAAGCTAAGCAGCCTCAGTTCTACGTTCTTCTTCTCATCCTGCTTGTATTCCTATGGATGTTCTCCAGTTATCACCATCCCTCTGAAAATGTGCTGCCCAGAATATCCTATGTGGGATCTGACCAAGGCAGAGGATAAAGGGACCCATTCTCTCAGCCCCATTATGTTGCTTTTCACTACAGCAGTCTTTATTTTCTTTTGGCTGCCATGTCTGACTTTGGACTTTCATTAAGCTTGTTGTATACCAGAAGCCTCAGAATTCTTCCCACATGAATGGGTCTTTCCTTATTTTCTATGTGAACCTAAAACTAGGACTTTAGGTTTATTCCTATTAAATTTGGAATGAAATTCACAATTGAAAGCAGCTGATTATGATTCTAATTTATCAATGAGATGCCCAAGCACATTAGCTCATTAGAACCTCATAAGTAACACAATGAGAAGTTCATTGGCCTTATTTGTGACAAGTATTCTCTTTCTATTGAGTTTATTTTTAATTCTGAACTTAGCAAACACCAAATAAAACAAACAGTTATACAGAGAGAGTAGAAAAGAAGAAGATTGTACATGAAACTGGGAATATCTGTTAAGCACAACTTGCTTTGCTTTTCTTTTAAATTACTTTTAATAGCTAGTATTTAAATAAACACTTGGAGTTTTGTGAAATCCTTTCTATATGTATCTCATTTTATCCTCACAACAAGCCTTCGAGATGGGTGCTACTATTAAACATAATTGAAATATAATTGTATAGAAATAATAAAATAAATATGTAAGATATGATGTTGTGTGATGATACATGGGATATGTTAATATATCACAAATTCCCCATGTGCTTTTCAGAGTTGTCTTGTTTGTCTGATTCTTCCTGGCTTGTTTTCTCTTCTGTGCATTTTAGAAAAATGCTTCAATGACTCAAACCCTTTTTTTTTTGTTTTCAACTATTTTGTTGTTGCTTTTGGTTAGTCTATTCCCAGTCTTTTACCCCACTAATTAAAAAAAAAAAGAAAAGGGGCAGCTGGGTGGCACAGTGAATAGAGCAATGGCCTTGGAGTCAGGAGGACCTGAGTTCAAATCCAGCCTCAGACAATTAACACTTACTAGCTCTGTGACCTTGGGCAAGTCACTTAACCCCAATTGCCCTGCCTTCCCCCTCTAAAAAAATGAAAAGAAAAACTATCTTTTTGTAACACAGAGATGGTGACTCAAGGTAAACAAATTCAGATATTGGCATTTTATGAAATTGCATGTCTTACTGTATAGCATCTTATATTGACTGTATTTTGATCTGTGGCAGACTCAGGCCCCTGTTAGGAGGGTGTGGCTCTTAGGGATGGACTAAATGGACCAGACCAGTTTGTTCTAGTGGTGTGGGAGATTAGCAGTTTTTTTTTTAAAGACTCAAACTGATCAGTAATGCTAAAAATAAGAGGTTCTTATTAGGCACATTTAACTCACTTAATTCACAGTAGTGAGATCTCAAGATGGTTATTGTTTATTGGTTACTTAAAAAAAAAACACATTTATTTTTCAAGAGCAAATCACCACTTCCAAGGCTCTTTTTCAATAAGGAGGCTTTCAATCCTTACTTTTCTACATCCAGACAAGTTTTTTTTATTTCATTTTTTGTCTTACCTCAGAAATCTTGCCCATATACAGAAAAGTCATTAAGTTTGTCACCTTTTAACCAACTTGTTTCCACTAAGCAGAAAAATTTTACTGCCTTCTAACCTTTGCATTCTTCATGATCAACAGTTAAATCACTTGGGGGCCATCTGGTTCAAACCTCTAATTTTACAGATGGGGAAACCACCATTCGTGAATGGTGAAGTGACTGACAAGACCTCACAAAAATTGCATCAAGCACTTGGTGGTGAGCTGGGCTTGATTGACTTTCAAGACTCCTGTGAATTGAATACATTCGACTTCCAAATCATTTCTTGGTAAGCTGCTAAGAGAGCTTCCTCTTAGGTGGCCAGTGGAGCCAAACTCCTCTGAGATGCGTGAAGTGAGGGCAGTGTCATGTGCGCTGGGCTCAACACCTTTGGGATGGGGAAGGGAAGGGAGGGGGGTGACAGGGGTTAGATGCTGTCTGTCATTCCGCACAAAGTTGGACACTGCTGGCTTTCCCTACTTTCAGCACTGCTGAAGGTCTTGTTTCCTGTTCTCAGACTGACTCTTAGCATGCACAAGAACCATCCCGATTCGGAGTTCCCCTGTCTTTATCAGTCTTGCACTTCCAAGTTGCCATGACGGAGTGGAGGGGGCGCCATGCTCTGTTCTTGGTCCTGAAGCTCCCTTAGAATTGACCCACATTTCTATTGTGGCTTCTAGATGCAGAGGTGCTTCCTCAGCATACCTTTAGGAGGCAGTAGAGCACAGGATGTAGGGCCCCTAAGTGGTGCCATAGTGCAAAGATCACTGGGCCTGGAGCCAGGGAGTCTTGTCTTTCTGAGTTCAAATCCCACCTCAGACACTTCCTAGCTGTGTGACTCTGGGCAAGTAATTTCACCCTGTTTGCCTCAGTTTCCTTATCTGTAAAATATCTTTGCCAATAAATATCCAAATATCCAATATCTTTGCCAAAAAAAAAAAAAAAACCAAAATGGGGTTATGAAGAGTCAGACATAACTGAAAAATAACTAAATAGCAGCACATTGCTATCCTCACTTTATAGATAAGGCACCTGAGGGCAAGTGATTTATCATGATCCCATGGCTGGTCAGTGACAGAGCCAGAACCTATGTTTGGTGTGCTTTCCACAAAACCATGCCACTTCTGTCTTTGTCTAATTTTAAGATTTCATGGATTTTTTAAATGACTGAATGAATCAATTAATCAACAAGCACTTATTAAATGCCCGCACCAGGCAGTAAGTTAGGAACTGGGGTTATAAAGACAAAAATGAAATATCCTCTGGCCCAGATGGTGAGGTGTGGCCATGCCATATGAGGATAAACCGAAAGAACTGGAGAAAACTAGAGCAAGTATGGCGGCAGCCCTTGGGATTTGAAAGGCTATCACATGGACTAGAATTTAGCTTTCTTCTGTTTGTTCTTCCAGGGCAGAACCAGAAGCAATGGCAGATTGTGATTCAACTGGAGAGGAAACTTCTAATAGTTAGAGTTGCTTGTAAATGAACTGCGTGGACTGCCTTAGCAGGAGTGAGTTCCCCGTTACTATGGTAGATGCTTAAGTGAAGCTGCAGGGCCACTTGTTGGCATTCCAGATTTGGGTGGCCATTTGAATCAATGAGCGTGGAGGCGCATTCCAACATCGCAGTTTATAATTCCACAAAAGATGCCCGAGAAGAGGACAAGAAAAGTTCTGGAGTTATTAAGAAAAAAGTATTAAAATTTGTGGGCTCAGTATAACATTATGGGAGATGATGGTCCATGGCAACTGTGCCTGGAGACTTTATCACCAGGAAATTGTGAAAGAGGATGAAAACCAAGAGCCCCAAACCGGAACTTCACTTTCCTTTGGAATTGGCTGGTCAATTGTCAACTGACATCATTAGAACATGTGAATCAAGAACCAATCAGTCGGTCAGTCATTGAGCCAGTCTTTACTGGGCACCTCCTCTGTTCTCAAAACTGGACAAGGCACAGTGCTGTGCATCAGTCCTCAAAACCAGCCTCTGTCAAAGTTCAGGGAAAGGACACATTCATCACAAGAGTTGGATCATTTAATGGAGATGGAAAAAAAGATATTCAACACATTGAATTTAGAGACCTACACCAGTATATCACTCAAACTGTCCATCTGTCACACCTTGTTCTTGCTATATGACTGGTCCACCTGCTTTGGACATCACAAATACCTTCTCTAATGGACTCTCCAGACTAACTCTTGCATGCACATTTGTCACTAACATTTCAGACAACTTGGCCCCATCTTTCCACTGCCATTCAGGACTCTAGTTTGTAATTTTAATTCTTTTGAGACAGTGGTATTGCAGGATTCACAAACTCTTGGAATCACCAGGAAACATAAGATGTTGAAGAGATAGGCTTTTGTAGCAGTGAGCAATTTGGAAAATATTCCAACCTTTGCTAAGCTTCTAAAATGTGATCCAACCCCACATTATCTATTTCTTCTGTGCAATTTGGACTCCAACCAATTGACCATTTGTGGCTCTTATCCAAGAAACATATCTTGATAAACCCATGTGAAGAGCATATCATACTACGGTCAAAGATGTGCTTTTTATCCACTTTGTTTTTGTATGTGGATGGATGGATGAAATGATAGTGAGATGAGCCATTTTGTGAAGAGCTGCAAATACAAAAAAGAGGAGTTTATATGATTATCTTAGAGGTTCCACTTGAGATTCTTGAGCAGGGGAGTGACATGATCAGTCTTGTACTTTAGGAATATTTTTGTTGGTTGTATGGAGGATGGATTGAAGAGGAGAGAGACTGGAGGCAGGGGGTTCAACTAGGAGGACAATCCTACAACTATAGATGAGAAGTGTTGGGCTCTGAAAGCAGGTGGTGGCTTCACGAGTCAAGAGAAAGGATGGAAAAAAGTTCCATTGTTAATTTGAGCTGTCTATGGGGCATCTAGTGAGAAATGTCAAATAGACAGGTGGTGATGCAGACCTAGAGCTCAGGATAGAGGCCAGAGCTGGTTACAAAGATCTTTGAGGAGTCTTGTGACTTAGAGAAAGAGAGGGAGAGAGTCAGAGAGAGAGAGACAGACAGAGAGAGAGAGACAGAGACAGAGAAAGAGAGAGACAGAGACAGAGAAAGAGAGAGACAGAGACAGAGAGAAACAGAGAGAGACAGAGAGAGGGAGAGAGAGGGATAGAGGAAGAGACAAAGAGGAGAAGAGAAAGAGATGGGAGAGAGACAGAGAGACACACAGAGACAGTGATAGAGAGTGAGAGACAGAAAGGGGCAGAGGAAGAGAGAGAAGAGAGAGGAGAGTGGGGGAGAAAGAGAGATAGAGGGAGAGACAGAGAGGGGAGAAAAAGAGAGAGAAGAGAGAGAAGGAGAGAGAGAAGGAGAGGGGGGAGAAAGAGAGAGAGACAGAGAGAGTGGGAGAGAGAGACACAGAGAGAGAGAGAGAGACAGAGAGAGAGACACAGAGAGAGAGACAGAGAGAAGGAGAGAGCACTCAGAAAAGAGTCTGGGGGGACATGCATGGTTAAGGAATGGGTCATGGAGGATGGTCCAGCAAAAATGACAGAATGGTTAGACAGGTAGGAAGAGAATCAAGAAAGGAAACATCAGGAAAACTTAGGGAGGAGAGAGTATGGAGGAGAAAGGAGAAAGGTCAGTGGTGTCAAATTCTTCAGAAAGGACACAAAACACGTAGACTGGGAAAAGGCAAAAAATGAGAAGAGGATTGGTGACTTTGGGTAAAACATTGATATTTGCTAGAGTGGTGAGGTTGGAGGTTGAATTGCAAGGTTTCTAAAACTGAGTGAGAAGAAGTGAGTTCAAGTTTAACCAGCACAGACTCATTCATTGATTGATTCATAATTTTATTAATGTCTTTTGCTTTTCTATTAGTCATTTTTGGATATATCCCCACTCCTTTGCCCCTGCCTCCATTTGTAACAAAGAAAAGATCTCATTTAAACAAAACCAACAGACAGATTTATGGAGGAAGTTAGTTTTGTTTTGTGCCACCCCACCCCTACCCCACCCCCACCCCCACCCCCTACATTTGCCCTGGAATTTTGTAGAAAAAGGGCAAGATATAGGTTAATAACTTGGGAAGATAGGGTCAAATGAAGGCTTTTGAAGGAGGAGGGAGATGCGAACATGTGTCTCTCTGTGCATCTCTCTGAGGACTGATTTGCTCTGGATAAGAATTATCATTGCATGTCTGGAGCTCTTTTTACATATAAAGTGTTTTGAAGTCATTTACTTGCTAATTTCAGAGTAATCCTCTGAGACAGGTGAGTGGTGAAAATTACTATTAATTTATATCAGCACAATGTACCATGAAGAAAAAGTAATAACTTCCTTTTGCTAAGCAAAATGAAAAATAAAACACAATCTTATGCAAATTGGTCCAAATCAATATTTTTAGGGGCATGGTGCCTTCATCTTCAGAATTAGGAATGATTTGCTATAATTAGTTTGTCCCATTTTGATAATTGTCCTGTATTTACTTCTCTGCTCTTTACCAAGGTAGGTGATGATGCAGTGCATTGGAAGGGTGCCCACATGGCTCATGGGAAGGAGTTAATACTGCTGGGTAGTAAAAGCTGCTGAAATTGAATACACTTTGAAGTAACTTTAGAAATCAATTTCTATAACACCAGGAAAAGGATTAAATATTTATAAATATCAAACTTATTTCCCAGGATTTTTTTTTCTAGGTTTGATTAAGTGGTAAGTGCCTTATACTTAAGGAAGTGTATTTCAAGGCTCTGTCTCTAATAAACCTTCAATTCTAAGTTTTTCAGGACAATATATTAGTTAAAAAAAGAAATTGAACAAGGCAGGTTAGGAAGCCGCCATCCTAAAGGACCACTCTTTGGTTCAAGGTTTTTCTTTTTTTATATATTCCATTTTTATTGACTTTTTTCTACATGTGGGAAGAATGTGTGAGTTTTATGAGCCTGGCAGAGGGTCATGGTGTGTCTTGCCAAAGTGTTGAGAAAATTCAGAATTTTGTACATGAGGGACAAATACCAGATGTTTCATTCAAACAATGCATAGATTTTGCACAAATATGGGTAATGGAAACCAAGTCTTGGGTTGGGATTTCTTGGCCAGCCTTGCTTTTTATGTTTTCATAATAAGCAAGCAAGCAGCCAGCGTGTTATTCCAACTGGGATGGAATGATTTCATCTTTTTTGAAATTCTGGGCTGTTTGTGTGTCTTGGTTTTTGTTTTGAGGGTCTTGGCTCCTAGGTGATGGGTGCTGTGGGGACTAATCTTTATATGATTTTTTTTAAGAATTGGAAAGTTCAAGACCTCTCCTAACTCAGAAATGCTAGATCCCCTCCCTTCTGTCTTCAATGAGGAAGAATTCTATTTCTGTCAAACTACTCGAGCAGGTCATTGACTGGTTGGTAAGGAGAATGCCTTACCTACGACTCCAAATGTGAGAGTTGAGGCTGTGTTCCTGCATGTTGCCCCCAGGGAAGTCCAGGGCAGAGCCAGAAGAGGCAGATCTGCTGTTTGAGCCCAGAGTGCCATTGTGAACACTCAGGGTAAACAAAACAGTTACTGGGGTCCAGGAAAACATCCTTAGAGGTGAGCCATTTTAGAGTGGAAGAGAGAATTGAAAGAAACACAGGTCTAGTGGGAGAAGGGGCCTCAGAGGCCATTAGATCCAACATTAGATTCACTTTCCCCATGAGGAAACTGAGTTTCTGAGAGGTTAAGAGATTTATCAACGGTCCTGCCAATAATTAGTGTCTGAGGTGGGATCTGAACCCAACTATTGAGCCCAGATCCAGTCCTCTGGGCACAGAGTTTGTAATTCCCTGGATCTCAAGGTTGAACTTCAATATTGGGTTTGAAAGTTTCAGGACTAGTTCCTAGTACAATCAGACAGTTGGGCAAATTAGCTAAGTAATTCATCTAACGCTCCGGAGTATGCTTGCTATGTGTCCCTTTTTCTGCTACAGCTAAATGAATGCTATTTTGTTCACCGGGAAGTGGTCAATGAGTTTCTCATTTTGTTTTAATCTTGAACCTGAATTATCAGATCAGACCTAGTCAGGTCTGGCTCACTATGGCACATATGACTTGATCCTTGAGGTTCCTGCCATCTTGAAAATTTGTGATTCTGGACGATTTGAAACTGAAAGAGACCATAGAGTCTATCTAATCTAACCCTTTAATTTTAGAGAGGAGGAAAGGGAAAAACCCTTCCTTTCCCAACGCTCTTGAGAGATGTTACAGGACTTTCTCACGTTATATGGATAGCAAGCAGAGCTGAGTCCTTTGCCACCCCTGGCAGGTTTCCTTCCCTTCGTATCACACTGCCTTTTGAATTAACAGTGGGTGTTCTCTTCTAGGTCTCCCTTCCCCCCTGGACATCCCAAAACATGTTCAGGGGAAGGTTTTCTGCCACCAAAGCAAACTATGACTCTGTCATTGGGAACTGAATAGACCTGGGTGCAGGGGAGGAGCCAGGAGAACCCGCTGCTATCCCTTCCCCTGCCCCAAACCCCCAGGTATCCAGCCGTCAGTCGCTGATTTTCTAAAGTGAAGAGAAAGACCCTGCTCCATTGTTGGCCAAAAAAATTAAGCCTGGTATCAGGGGAGACATTTATCAAGACGATCACATCGCTGCATCAATTTCATATATCCCTCCATGAAGGAGTGACGACTAGTTTCTGTCTTCGGTCACCTTTAGGAGCAGATGGTACATTTTCCATCGCTGTTGTCTCTGTGGCTTTGTATTTATACAACATTGTTTGATAGCTCAGGCAGGGCTTTGATGGCAAACACCACACACACACACACACACACACACACACACACACACACACACACACAGATCTTGCATCTTCCTTCCCCAATGTCAATGAAAGGCACAATTCCCAGCCAGTGCACCAGTGAAAATAAATAAAAGGAGACTCTATAAGAACTGCCTTCCTCCTGGCTCCCCCACTCCTACCCCTGCCCCCACTGATGAAAGAATGTTTTTTTTAATTTTTTTGGCATTTCTGTTCCTTTTGTTTCTAATAGTCAGCTTAGCACCAGATATTAAACCCTGCCTTGAGATTTGCAGGAACAGATGGTTAAATCCCCAAACAATCCTTAACTTCCTTCCCTCAGTCCCCTTCTCTTGACCATTTCATTACAGTAATAAGAGCCGAAGATGATGGCTTGGCCTCATTTCTCCCCACAGAGTCTTCTGAGGTACTGGGTGCGGCCCGAGGTCTGCAGGAGGGGTCTCATTTGTTTTTGGAGAAATCAAGTTTGTTCTTTTATTCCCTTGGAAGATTTACCAACTTTGTGCCACTTTTGGGTCCCCTTTCTCCAGAAATATAGTCCAAAGTTTTCTTTTCCTACCCAATAGGGTTTTTTGCAGGGAGTGTTTGTTTTGGAGATAGTAAAAAATGAGGATCTTTTGTGTCTTATTCCAGATGTAAGTACTGTATATTTTCTTTGGTAATTAACTTCATTGGTCTATGTCAATTTTTGACAGTATTTACATTAAAATGTAATTAGTAATAATAACTTTTATGATTTCTGTCCTCAAAGCATATTAGTCTACAATAAGATATTTGCTCTCGGTGACAGAAAGTGTTTTAAAAGCTTTCATTATCCCATAATTTGATAACTGCATATTCATTATTGATAACACGGCACATGAAGATTACACACAGCATCACTCATGCGACCAATAAGAATCCTCCCATTTCCATAACGATAAAGAATTCATGCCGGTTCATTCCACTCCACTGCATACCATGACCCATTTAAAGCTCATTGCAAAAGCATCAGGTTTAAAAATTTATAAAGTTTTTTAAAGAAATTTTTATTGATATCTTTTGTTTTCAACATCACCTACATTTCTCAATGAAGCCTCTCCTCTCCCTCCTGCTGAGGGCGATCCCTTTTGACCAATACAGAAACCTAACCAACACATTGCAAAAGTGTGATGTTCTCTGTCGCATCCACAACCAGAGTCCCCTGGCTCTGGGAAGAAGTAGGGGGAGGTCTCTCCTTGGAGACCAGTCTTGTTATCACGATTCTAGTTTGTTGTTGTCATTCTTTCCATTGAGGTCATTTGTACCTCATGCTTCTGATTCTGCTTTCTTTACTCTGTATCCCTTCATAGGAGTCCATGGGTCTCCATATTTGTCATACTCATCATTTCTCACTATATAGAGGTGTTCCATTGCATTCACTCACTTGTGGAGTCATTCCTCAATGGACGGGCTCTGCTCTGTTTCCAGTTCTTAGCCACTATAAAAAGTGCTTGCTTATCTTTAGGGCATCACTTTCAATCTTTGAGTTCCTTGACTTGCTTAACCAACTCTGGTGGATTCCTGATGTTTTTAGGACAAAATATAAACTCCACTGGTTACTTTTTAAAGGGCTTCACAACCTGGTCCCAACTTATCTTTCCAGCCTCACTGGACATTACTCTCCCCTCCCAACCTCTGTGAATAACCATTTTGCCCAGTTCTCTATTCCTCTTTGAGGAAGACTCTCTCTTCTACCTCTGTGACTTTGTGCTGGTGATCCCACATGATTTCCTTATCTCCACATCATAGAGTCCTTCTCTTCCATTAAGATGAATTTCAGGCACCATCTTCTAAGTGAAGCCCTTCCTGACTCCCCCAAGCTAGTACTCTTCTTCCTAAACTACTTTATTTTTAACATATAGTAGGTGCCTAATAAATACTCATCAATTGGCTGATTGGGACATACACCTAAAAATGAATATGAAGTTTTGGGAGTGATAATTTTTCCATGACTTTGCTCACAATTCACACCTTCACATCCAAACATCCAGACCCCATCATCTGTTGATCTTGTTAAAACTGAGGTCAGCACTCTGAGGTACTGGGAAAAGCAGAATGTAAGCTCCCCCAGGTGAATGGAAACTCCTTGCAATCAGGCTGCATTTCTGCAGGCCGCCTTTGCATTTTAAGTGTGCCTTGTACAATTTGGGAGTGTGAAGGTGTTGGGGGGACACAGATCTGGGGTTTTGTAGGCTAGAAATGGCAGGTGTGAAATCTGCCTCTGTCCATGCAGATGGGCCGCTCTTTTCTAATTTGTAATTCTAGATACTGTAATTTGTAGTCCTAGAATTTGTACAATTTGCACAAAATTACAATTTGTAGTTCTAGGAAGTTGCCTGTACATTGAAAGCTCAAGTCTCCTGTACCCATCAGAAGCAAGACCCAATCCACCTTCTCCCATTGCCAAGGCTGGTTCTTTGTCTCCCAGGCCCTTCCCCTTGCACCCAACACAATCTTAATACACGTTTGTTGGGTTAGGAGCTGTTTGAGTTAGAATCTTCCAATTATTTACAGAAGGGGAAGAAGTAGAAAGGAGGTCTCACTTTGAGCCAGACTGAAGCTGGGCATTGTGGGTAAACTTACCTTCCACATCTCCTAGCCAAGCGTCTCACCAGGTGACTTCAAAAGAAGCTTAGAAAAGACTGTTGGCCTCCCTGCCTGCTATCCATTACAGACAGCTTCTTCTATAGAGGCAGAAGGAGTTAAATAGGGACATAAGGTGGGAAAGGCACTTTACAAGACTCTTTACAAGTATGGAAACCCAACCCAATCCAACAAACCCTTATTAAGCACCTACTGTATTCCAGGTCCTGTGCTGGGAGTTCAAAGACAAGACCAGAAACAGCCTTGACCTCTTCCTTAGCTTCTCTCTTTCTGTCACAGGCACCAGCATCCTTCAGATCATGTAGATTTTTAACCTTTAAGTTACCATCTCCTCACCCATAGCATCCAGCCCATTGCCAAGTATCACATTTCAACCTCTTCCTCATCTCTCAAAGCTGTCCCCTTCTCTCCCCTCCTGTAGACAGCTCCCTCCATCAGACCCTCAACTTCTAGCATGATTGATAGCCAGAGCTTTCCAATTGGTTTTCTTTATTTGATTCTCCTCTTTCCACTCCATCCTTTCACAGTTGCCCAAAGTATAAGTTGACCACAACACTCCCCTGCTCGGTAAATCCCCATGACTTCCTATTGCTTTTGAAATTAAGTCCAAGTGCCTCTGGATGCCACTTTAAACCCTTCACAGTGTGGCTCTAGTCCATCCTTCCAGGCTTATTCACTCAGTCTCTGTTCCAGCAAAACAGATCTGCTCATTCTTCCTTGGACATAACATCCCGCCTCCCACCTCTGTTCATTTGTCCAAGGCCATTCTCAATGCTTTATTTTCATCTCTTGGATCTCCACGTTTCTTTTAAAGTTTAACTCAAGTGACACCCCCTATGTGAAGCTAATCTGATCCCTGCCAAGGGCTAGCATCCACATCTCCCCAATTTACCTTCTGTTTCTTTAGATCTATTTCCCAACTGCTAGAGGTAGCACAGTGGCCAGAGCATAGGGAAGAAGAGTCAGGATAGTCCTGGGTTCAAATCCAGCCTTAGACACTTACTAGCTGTGTGACCCTGGACAAGTCACTTAACCTCTGTCTGCCTCAGTTTCCTCATTCATAAAATGGAAATGAAAATAGCCCTCATTTCCAAGAGTTATGAGAAAAAAGGAGAAAATATTGTACAGAACTTTGTAAATTTTAAAGTGATACTTAAATGCTAGCTATTATTATTATTATTATTATTACCTTTGCACATGTTTTCTGTCTTGATAAAATGCAAATCCCTTGGAGGTAATAATGCCTCTTGCTTTTGCCTTTGTATTTTCAACTCCTCCCTTGCCCAATATTTGGTATATGGGAAAAGGGTAATAAAAACTGCTTAGCTTGACTGCTCTCAAAAAACATACATTCTGCTTCCTTTCATGGAAGAAGGATCTCAGCTGAAAATTGCAGCTATCCTGGCCATAATGAAGACATTTGAAAGTCCAAAAACAACTCCTGGTCTGTTTTTCATTTCTCCTCAAATACTAAAAATAGCCCAACTTGGAAAGACATTGGGGCTTCCAGCACTTAAGGACAAAGCTAATTGCTGGCCCTTGTAAACCTTGAGACCAATTTGTTGCTACAAGGTTGACTAGTCAGCAATGTGGGATAACAACCCCTTTGTCACATCGACCTCTCACCTTTCTCTTTGCCTTTATTCACAAATGCCTAGGAACATCAGTTGTTGATGGGATTCTGATGAAATGTGACATTTGCAGACCATGGCCACTCACCAAAGAATTTGAGTGTTGGCTTCCAACATTTTATAGGCTGCAAAATATAGGCTTTCTGGCATTTATTACATGCACTGACAGTTTTTGCAGAGTGTCCCTGAGCCTTACAGAGTCTCTGCTCATTGGATATGGTCAGTAAATAAGAATTAAACAGTCAACAGGTCTGGTGATCACCGGGAGTGATCGAAAGTGCCCTGATGGCTTGGAGGATGTGGGCGATACAGTAACAAGGCCCAGCAGGGAGAACATGGGGTCTGATCTAAGAAGAAATTTCATCGGAATTAATGGAATATCTTACATTTGGAATTCAAAAAAATCGCCTTCATGAATACAAGATGATGGAGACGTGGCTGGACACTAAATAGTTCATGTGTCAGAAACTCTTGGATTTTTTGTGGATAGTCATCACTGATGCGAGAAAACAGTATGTAGGCCCCCAGATAATGGGATGTTAGATGGCTTTAAAGAGAGCCCTAACATCCAGGGCAGTGATAGTAATATTGGATTCTGCTTTGGTCAGACCACAAATAAAGCATTGTGGCTAGTTCTGGGCACCAGATTTTAGGAAGGACATTAATAGACTCAAGAATGTCCAGAGGAAAGCAGCCAGGTTGGTAAAGGGTCCAAGGATCATGCCCCAGGGGGACTATTTGAAGAAACTGGGGAACTTTAGTCTGGAGAAGAGAAGACTTGAGAGAGAAAACATTCAAGTGTTTGAAGAGGTGTCAGGGGGAAAGAGGCATGGGCATTGATACCAGAGGGGAGAACCAGGAGCCATCAGTGGAAGCTGTGAGAGGCCAATTTTTGGCTCAATATTAGGAAAAACTTCCTAACATTGACCGCTGTCCAAAATGGAATGGGCTGTCTTGTGAAGGAGTGACTTCTGCCTCACTAGAAATCTTTGTGTGAGGATTAACAGACACTTGGTGAGATACCGTAGAGGGAAATTCCTTTTTAAAATGTTTCATTTCATTTCATTTTTTAACCCTCTCTATTTTCTTTTTAAAAAACATTTATTTACTTTTAATTTTAAACATTCATTTTTATAATATTCTGAGTTCTAGACTTCCCCCCTCACCATAAAATGTTCAGTTTTGGTTTTATGTCACTTTCATTTCCAAGTCTATCCCTCCCTTTCTGTTCCCCACAAACTATCCCTTGTAACATAGAATAATAAAATTTATTAGTGTCAACTTAATTCATGTTAATAAATAACAAAGGAGAAGAAAAACAGGTTAGCAAAATAAATAAATGCATTGATAGAGCTGATAATGTCAGCATCCCACAACCATAGCCCCCAACTCTGCAAAGAAGGGAGGAAAGTATATTTTCTCAGCTCTTTCCAAGGCTGTTTGGTTATCATAATTATATACTGTTCAATCAACAAGCATTAATTAAAATCCTGCTGTATGCCAGACACTGGGGTTACAAATACAATGAATGGAACAGCCCCTCCTTGCAGGAAGCTTGTGTTCTAAAGGGGCTGATAACAAGTACATGTAAGTATATGCAGAGTAAGTTTAAAGAGAAAAATATAAATAAATGCAAAGTAATTAAACATAAGTAATTTGAGAGAGAGGACACTAGCAGTTGGGGAGATCAGGGACGGTTTCACAGAGAAGACTGGAGGGCCTCTGAGAATCCTCCTAAAGCTAAGATTCTGTGATTTTGTGACACGATTGAATGAAAAGGCAGCCAGGTGGCTTAGTGGCTAGAGTGCTGAGCCTGGAAACAGGAAGACCTGAGTTCAAATTTGACCTCAGACACTTACTAGGTATGTGACCTTAGGCAAGTCACTTAAGCTGTTTGCTTAGAAGGCAGCTAGCTAGGTGGCTCAGTGCCTTGGACTCAAATGGAAGGAGTACAAATTTGACCTCAGATGGATACAATAAATGCTTTTTGCAATTGAAGAAAAGTGTTGGATTGTGAGTTTATCCTCTGTATCTTTAGGATAACTCCCAACTGTTTCTGCAGCTCCGCCTTCCCCCACTTCTCTGCTGAGAGAAGAGAGATAGGTTTCATCCTCTATTTACTGGGTCCACGACTGTCTAGTTTTCATTTTCCACTAGTACCATTTGGACAGGAGAGAGAGACAGAAAGAGAAGAGAAAGAGACAGAGAGAGAGAGAGAGACAGAGAGAGACAGAGAGAGAGACAGAGAGAGAGAGAGACAGAGAGAGAGACAGAGAGAGACAGAGAGACACAGAGAGACACAGAGAACCACAGAGACGGAGACACACACACACAGACAGAGACAGAGAAGAGAGAGACAGGGAGAAAGAGGGAAGAAAGATACAGAAAGAGAGACAGAGAATTGAGACAGAAAGAGACAGAGAGGAGAAACAGACAAAAAGAGAGAGGGAGACAGACAATGACAGAAACAGAAAGACAGAGAAAGAGAGAGGGAGAAAAAGGAGAGAGAAAGAGACAGGAAGGCAGAGAGAAATTAAGTGCTATACCTGTTGAATGACTAAATAATTTGCTTAAAACCCAGGTTTTGGAGCTGATCTTAGGGGCATTCATTGGCCTCCAGCCCAGATCACCTATCTGAAGAGCATTGGAAGGAACCTCAAAAGTCATTGATTCCAATTCATGTGACTGGGAGCCCCATCTAGAGCATTCCAACCCATTGGGCATCCATGTGCTGCCTGAAGACCTTTTGATGACCAGGCAAAGGCCCAGGCTCTCCTGGGCTCGCATACTTGTCCTGGAACTCGGTGGGAGTTCTATGCAGAGAGAATTCACAGCCTCCTTCACAGCCTTAAAGAAGGCAGTCTTCCCACTAATTCTCTGTGGGTCGAATAGAACAAATTTGTGGGGGTAGAGGCTGTTAGTGGGTTCCCCAGAAAGTACCTCTCTTAGGCATTTGTATTTTTACATATGGTTTATCTGAAAAAGGGATTAGTTTGAGATTGCAAACATTTTTGGTTTTATGTGCCTCTGAAGGCCAGATACTCTTTGTTCTCCACCAAGGCTTGAAAAATATTTATTCTGGCTCCTTCCCATCTTTTTTTCCACATGGATGCTCTCTGATATTTCTAAGCCCAGTTGTGAAACCCACCCTAGGTCTGTGCATGGGTTTCAGGATTTAGATATTTAGAACCACTTTGATGGCCCAAGGCAGTGTAATGCCTGATGGGAAGATCCGGGCTCAGAGCCAGAAAACCTGGACTGGATCGTCCACGTGGACACTTCCTAGCTTATGACTGGGACCCAGTTGCTGCCTCTCCCTGGTCCTCAGTCTCCTTATCTGTAAAATAAAGGAGGTTAGGTTAGACTACATGACTTTTTTTCATTCTAAATCTATGATCTTATAAATTTCCAAATTCTCTCCCAGTTCTGAATCTATACTCATGATCCCAGGAATGGACGACATAATTCTCATGATTATCAAAAATGTAGCAAAAGTATCTATCACCCCAGGGGCTGGTAGGCAGCCTTAGATGGGGCCAGAATATCGGAAAATCACAGGGGAGATCCAAACACAATGGGACAGGGCTTAGAAATGTGTACTGCTAATGAATTCCAAGCAATATTATCTCCTTGGTGAATAAGACATGAACAATCATTTCAGCTTTGACATGTTCTTCAATTATGCATTCAATTTGGGTAATAAAATAAAATTTGCACTCTATGGATACACACATACATTCGTGGGCATGCCAACACAGAAGCATACTCACTGCTGTCTTTTTCCCATTGGCCATTATAGCCTGTAGTATGTACTGATGCAGGAGTTACCTCTAAGCCATTAAAAATTAAGTGCCTTTTTTGTAAATTATTAAAAGTGCTCAGTTGGCCTCAGATCAGCAGAACCACCATAAACCTCCATGCCGACAAATCAGGGAGAAGCCTGATGAAATCTATGAGACCAGAAGTCAGCCTGCGTGCCCTGGGGCAGCTATGATGATTCAGAGTGTGCCCCACCAGCAGTGAGAGTGGGCTCTGTCACATCTGTGATCTCATTCAGGGCTTTGAAAATTCAACAGAACATTTCTCCTCAGTTAAATATTAGCCAAGGGCCTTCAGCTGTATCTTACCATTGTCCCACATTCTTAATTAAGAGGACCGTTCAGCTATCCCCACCCTGGCAGCAAAATTAGAATATATTTACTATAGGTATGCTTCATTTGGGCAGCTAGGTGGCGAAGTGGATAGAGTGCTGGGCCTGGAGTCAGGAAGGTTTCATTCTAACCTGAATTCAAATCCAGCTTCAGATACTTATTAGCTGTGTGACCCTGGGCAAGTCACTGTTAATCTCCATTTCCTTATCTGTAAGATGAGGTAGAGAAGGAAATGACAAACCATTCCAGTGTCTTGCCAAGAAAACCCCAAATGGGGCTGCAAAGAGTCAGACATGACTGAATAACAAATACTCCATGAAGGGAGGTAGAATTATGTAGTGGTTAGATACTTGCCTTGTGACCATGAATGAATGAATGAATAAGAAAAAAGGTGCCTACTATGTGCCAGTTACTAGGTATAAGAAGACAAAAATGAGAAAGTTTTTGCCCTTCAAAAGTTTATATTCTAATATGGGAGACAACATATACAGAAGAATTGTGGCCAGAGAAGAGAGTGAAGTCTTCCATCTACTCTTTTCTGAAGCAATGGCGGTGTTGATTTTCTTACTGTTCTCAGAGGTCAGTGAGGGAGGGGTGGTTTGTGGCTGTGCAGGGTGACTGGAATGAGGTCCCAAGATGCCTGGACCAAATGTGTGCAGAACATTTTGCTGAGCAAGATACAATCTTTGAGGGAGTTTGCACTGATTCACTGGCCAAGGGCAACCTGGGTTCAAATGTCCCCTCTGACCCCTACTAATTGAGTGATTCTTGGCAAGACCTTTAACCTCCCAAGGTCCCAGACAATTCTCTAAGACATTAAGAACCAGAGCAAGTGCCTATCTGCATTGGTACAGGGAGTTTCCTCCCTAGGGAGCTCCTTGAAACAATGGAATAATAGATTTGGACCAAAACAAAACTAATTTAGTGGAATAGATGTAGACCCCCTGCCCAGAGTGTTCTGAAACTAATTTTTGTCAAATAAATGTTACTTTCCTCATTAATTCCATTATAAAATCAGAGATGTATTCTACTGGAGAAAAAAGAAATTGACCACACGAATTTAATGACAGCCATGATGGATAGAAAGTTAAGCTTGGGATCTGAGTTCAAACCTCTCCTCTCATGTGCAGAGCTCTATGTCCATGAGCAAGGAACTTAACCTCTCTATGCCTCAGTTTTCCCATGTCTACACTGGGTATACTCAACCTTCAGGATTGTTGTGAGTCTCCAAAGAGAAAATCTGTTTAAAGGACAGTATCAATTTTAGCCATCTTCAGAGGTAGTGATGGTTGGACTCAGAGATTCCGGAAGCCCTGTGTTCAAGCCCTTCCTCTCACCCATATTGTCTATGTGCCCCCTCAAAGGTCACTTTGTATTTTGGTGCCCCAGACCTTTTTATAAGACTCTAGGTTATGGGTCAGAGGCAGATCTGCTTTGGTGAAGAGAGTGTCTTTATCTGGGAATTTCCATAGTGATAAAATCACAGCTATGGACCAAACACTGTTTTCATCGACATCTTCAGAGATATTTTTTATACGATCATCTAACCTCACCCCTTAATTTTCCTAACTTGCAGCTGTCATTCCAGCCTTATAGCACATTGCTATCTTTTCTCAGCTCTCAATTTTAGCCAGACTGGGCTCCCAGGCAATTCCCAGGACCCGGAGCTCCACATCCTGCCTCCACACTCGGACATAAGCCATGGCACACCCTGCCTGGTATGTTTGCCTCCTCATTTCTGCCTCTGAGTTTCGTTTTCCTTGAAGGTCCAGGCCCAGCCCAGATATGACCCTGCTCCTACACCAATGAGGAAGCAATCATTTAGAAATATTTGTGAACTTTTTGAAGTATTAAGAGATAACTTGGCACAGGGGAAAGAACACTGGCCCCAGAGTGAGAGGCACTTTCCTAGCCTTGATTTCTTCCTTTGTAAAAGACTGGCATTGGGCTAAATAACCTCTGTGAGCCCATCCACAATTCTTTAGCAAAGCTCAAGATAAGCACTGGACCAGTCATTACAAGTGACCATGTTTCTCTCAGGTGCTGTTTGTAATTTTATTTTTATTATATATTATTGTAAGAGGTAAAAGAAAATGAACTGGGGAATTGACCCAAATTTTGCAGGAATATAATTTTTTCAAGTGGAAGCTGAACCTCTCAGAGAGAGCCCCATTGGCCCCAGGAGGCTCAGAGCAGGAGGGCCTAGGAGCCTTTGTTTCTCTCCTTTCAGATTCCTAATTCTGCTCCCCCATGGCCTGGGAGAGTTTCCAGCTGGCCTGCCTGAGTGAACAGGGCCCAAGTCATGTTCCCTTCCCCAGTCTCCTGGTGACAACAGCAGATGGACGATGGACTGAGCAGATTAATCAAGCAGGGGCCCACACGCTTTCAGATTTGGTTTTCAAATTCACTCGGTTGGCTGCCCAGGGCCGGCTGTCGTGGTTGCTACGAAGGAGGTTGGGAGGATTGTCAGGGCTGACTCTTCCTCTGGCTGTTCCTCCGGCTCAAGGATGTGTGTGTCTTATTCCAATTAGCAGCACCCCAAGTCACAGAGTAGAAGGTCAAAATGACGTTGGGGTATCTCTCCCAAACAATGTCACTAACTGGCTAATAGAGGAATACCTAGTGAACCTTCCAGTAATGTGGAAACATGAGTTCTTTACTGTGGGCCTGATTATCATTGGCTCAGCCCCATGATGTCATCAGTGTAGGAAACGCTGAGTTTCCTGAGTCTAGAGAGCCAGTGGACTTGACCAGAAGCCTCCTGTTGTCAAGAGAAGTTGGGAAAGCCCCAGCGTCTTGGGTGGGGCCTCGGGCAGTGAGTATACTGGAGGATGTGGGCCTGGGACACACAGGTTGGGCAGACATGGATGGGCCTTCATGTGTGCACTGGGTGGGGCAGAGACCTCCTCAGATAGCAACTCATCCAAACTTATGGCCTTAGAGAGTGACTTGGGGTGCTTAAGTTATTTGCCCAGGGTCACGCATCCAGTATATTTTGTTGAGTTGTTTTCAATCATGTCTTATTCTTCACAACTAATTCCATTTGGGCTTTTCTTGGCAAAGACACAGGAGCAGTTTCCTTCTCCAGCTCATTTTACTGATGAGGAAACTGAGGCAAACAGGGTGAAGTGACTTGCCCAGGATCACACAGCTAGGGAGTGTCTGAGGCTGGATTTTAATTCAGGTCATTCTATCCACTTCACCACCTAGGGGCCTAATATGCATCAAAGCAGGACTTGAATCCATCCATTGCCCCCATGGTGCTTCTCCCTTCAGGAGCATGTGATATAATGCTAGAAAACTCAGTGTAGAAGAGTCGAGAAGGCCTGGGTTCGGATCCTAACTCTGATAACACACAGACAACATGTCTCTGGGCTACTCCAGATGACTTGAAGCCTCTAAGTGGCACAGCAGGTTCCGATCTGCCCCAGAGGGACGGAATTTCCTCTATCAGTGAATTCACTGACTCAGAGCAAGAGAGGAAAAAAGGCAGATTAATATGACTTAAGTAAGAAGATTCTCCACGGGGCCCATCCCACACTCTAACAGCTAGAAAAGGACTAACTTCATGCTGTTCTGTTGACCTGGGGTCCTTGAGAATCTCCTCAATAATGTCCCAGACTTTCCTCTGAGGGCTGCAGGATTGGAATGAAAGAACATAGATCTGGTGGAGAGCTGAAGTATCACTGAAGCCAGGCTGACTGATTTTCTAGATAAGGAAGAGCTGCCGTCATTAGCTTAGGGTCACCCAGATAGAGAACAGAACCAAACAGCCAACACGTCTTCCAATTTCCCATTCCCTGCTCTTTCCACAAGAACAACAAGGTTCAGAAGGCATCTGGATGAACTCCCTCAGGCAGTAAATAGGGAAACTAAGGCACAGAAAAGGGGATGGGATTGGCCTGTGATCACTTAACCACAAGTGGCAGAGTGGGGACTTGAGGCCATGTCCTCTGCGTCAAGGATCTAGGGCTTTTACTTCTTCTGTTACAACCACTCTTCTTCATTCATCTGAAGGAGCAGTTGAGGGATTGTATTAGCTTGTTGTGGGCATCATCTATGGAAGAAGGGCTGGGTTTGCAGAATGAATCTCTGGGGACCTTTAAGATAATGGGTATCAATCTGGGCCCATTGACTTGCAGGCATGAAATACAGAAAGTAGAACCCGCCCTTAAAGCCATGGTCCATTCATGGGTCTGTATGGAAACATCTATAAGTGACATCTTCTGTGCATGCCTTTTGGCAAAAGAGGGGATAAGCAAATGGCAATGTGGACAACACCAGTCTCTGCAGCTCCACCAAGCTCGTGGCAGTGAGCTTGGGACCTGAAATACTCCTGGCCCACGTGGCATCGTGGCATTTTTTTTAAATCACAAAAGCACACACTTGTGCTTTGCTTGACATTAAGAGACATGTCTGGTTTGGATAAAGAGGTTCCAGAAGGTCCTCAGTTCAGAGACCAAGGAACCTCATATGACTGAGTTGGGCAGGTGAGGGGCTTGGGCAATATGTGAATGATCACTCTTGGGGGGAAAACTCTTGATGGCCAGGAAAAAATTGTTCACTCACACAAAGTAGTGTACTGCCATCAATGGTGGGACAGTGGCCACCCACCGTACCCCACCCCTTCCAAAAAAAAAAAACACCAAACATTGCCTCGGGAGTAAGGAGACTGGGGGCTAGTTCCTACCACTGGCTAACCTTAGTCAAATGTGATTTTAGTCAAGTCACTTGACATCTTGGCCTGTTTCCTCATATGGGAAAGGAGAGCATTGGACATGGATAGTATCCATACAGGTAATTATCCAGATTGGGAGGGAGGGGAATCTCACTGTGCCAAGAGAAAAGGAGAGGCAACGAGACAGGGACATGGGCAAAAATGGTCTGTGGAGGCGGGGGCTAAATTCATTAATCAAAAGCCATAGAGGGCTAAGTGTAGGGAGGACCCTAATTTGAATCCTACCTCAGAGACTTCTCTCTGCCTTCTTTTCCTCATCTGTAGAATGGCCATACAAAAAGCACCTTCCTCTCAGGATTGTCGAGATGCCATATGAGAAGTGCTATTATCGTTGCTGTTGTTCACAGAGATCAGAAGCAGGCTCTGGAAAGTTCATGACTTTCCCCAAGGCCTGTCAGCTTTAAAGACTGAAGATCCAAGATAACTGGATGTTGCATGTCACGGGTCTTCTAAAACTTGGTAGACAATCTTTATCACTTGCTGTGCCCCCCCAATTTATCACCCTGCAGCCAGTCTGCAGAAGAGCCTTCCTGATTTGTCTGGGCAAGTAAGTAGATGGTCATGCCTCCCCTTCCTTCATGCCGCTCCTTAATGTTGATTCTTTAATGTTTAGGAGTGATTTAATTATTCTCAGCATCCTGAGTTGTCCTTGTCAGGGTCTGAGGGAGATGAGAACAAGTTGGTGGATGGGGTTTGACTTGCCTGGCATGTAATTTATTTATTCATTCCCCAATCAATGGGCATCTTCATGTCCACTCGTCATTCTATAGGACCTCCAAGGCTTAGAGCTGGAAGGGGCCTTGGAGACCATCAAAGCTAACTCTCTCGCTTTGCAGATAGGGAAACTGAGGCACACAGGACTTAAGTGATGTGTCGAGTGTCACACAGCCAGTAAGTGTCTGCAGAGAGGTTTAAGCCAAGCCTTATTGATCTCAAGTCAAGTCTCTCCTTCTACCGAGTGTGCTGTGTGTGCAGGGTCTTTTGTAAAATCATTTTCTCAAGGGATGGACATGTTAGCTCCCTTGTTTGCATTGCTACACCTTGCTTTCCAGAATGGTTGTTATTATTTGCAGCTCCAGCAGTAACGGGTTCCTGTGCTGGTCACCCCCAGCACCATTGACCATTCCCTTCTGTGTGCTTTGAAGGAAACTAAGGATTCTATGAAAGTGGACTTGAGTAAATGCATGAAAAAGCACTATTAAATCCTTCTTGTGCACCCAGCACCAGGCTAACTGCAAAGATACAAATGCAAAAATAAAGTTGGTGCCTGCCCTCAAGAGGCTTGCAATCCAATAGGAACTTTATCTTCTAACAGAAGCATAGGAGATCCCCATCAAAGGCACAGAGGTATGTATGGAGAGGTCTGTAAGGGAAGTAATTGGAAATAAGGTCTGTAAAGGTCTTTGAGGGGTGGATCACGGAAGGGTCCAACGCCAGGATGGGAAGTTTGTATTTTAACTTACAGGCCACGGGGAACCACTCAGGGTTTTTGGTTTATTTGGTTTTTGTAGGAAGGAAAGTGGTCAGATTGGTGGCTTGGGAACATCTTCTTGGTAGTGATGGGGAGGATGGGTGAGAGAGGACTGCAGTCAGGGAGGCCAGCTAGGAGACCACTGCGTTCATCATAGTCCACATTGGCCCAAAGTTACGAGGAGCACAGCCCCTCAAGCCCAGATGATTTACTGAGCACTTTGCAAAGACTGTTTGACATGGGGAGGATTTGGGAGCCAAGTGGTGCATCCCCCTGGGAGTAGCAAGACTGCCCTGTTTGGATATGGGAACAGCAGCTGGGTGATTCATAGCAAAGACTGGCGTGATAAATAGCTAAGTGGGACTGCAGGGGGCAGGAGAAAGACCAAGGGCAGGGGGCTGAATCTCCCCTCCCCACAATTTAGGAAACAAAAGAGAAAATTCAACAGGGACCCAAACATTGCTCGTAGTGTCTGAGGCTGAACTGGAAGACAAACTTATTGGGAAATAGGCCAGAGGGAGGGGCAACACCAGGGAAAATGGTGACCCCATGCAAGTCAGGAATCCGAGTCTCGGCTCCATGCATCAGGGAACACAAAGCCTGGACAGACTTTGAGTTATGGGGCCATAATTCCATCTCAAGGTCCCGTCAGAAGCATACGCCACTTGCATTTGGCTCTTATGGTTTATGAACCCCTCCTTGCACCCCACTCCCATCTCCAGGGAGATTAACAGCTCTGTAAATTACAGTTGCATTTTAAAAAATGTTTGTTGAGTCTCAAACAAAGAACCAAGAACTGAAATCCCTTTAAACAGATCTACTCATCGAGGAGGCCTGAGCTGGACACTCTAGGCCACTTGGCTTTGGCCATTGGGAATGGGGTTGAGGAACATGCCAGGGATGACTCAGTAATGTGTTTGCCTTTGATTTAGGACTCTTCTCAATTCTGAGTAGGTGGGTTGGGTGTCATTTTTGTATGTGTCCAATTGTTCAGGCAGACAAAGGGGAGTGAAAATTCATCCAGCTAGACAGTGAATGATGGGATTATTCCGAAAAGAAAGTAGGCTGGGGCCAGAACTGAAATGGAGAAGAAGAATAGGCTGGATCAATGTTGGGAAATTGCCCAGTTCTTTTGTTTTCAAAAATATATTTTGTTATCCTTTTTAAAAACATTATCTACATTTCCCACTCCTCCCTCTCACCCATAGAGCAGCCCTTTACAATAAAGAAATAACAAAGGGGGAAAAAGGTTCAGCAAAATGATATAAGGTATGATGAGTCTGACATTATATGCAGTATCCCAGCCTCATGATCTCCCACCTCTGCCAAGAAGTGGGGGCAGGTGCTCTTCTCTGGGACCTTGCTCAGTCCCAGATTTTACAGTTAAAATTTGGTTAAAACTTCCCAGCCTTCAAGTGGGAAGGTTTTCTTGTGGTGGTCACTTCCATTTGGCTTTTCATGGTTTCCCTGTGTCTTTTCTCCCTGGTCCTGCTTGCTTCACTCAGCATCATTCCTCCATGTTTTCCAGTGCTTCTCTGTCTCCATCATAGGCACAGCTCATAACAGTGTCAAGATAGTCCACTACATTCAGGTCACACAAATCCTCAAACATTCCCCAATAGATACTGCCCAATTCTTTTCAAGAATGCAAACTTTTTCCTGAAGTGGGATAATTTAATATTAATAGTGTTCTAATAATCTACGTGAGGAGGGAGTGATTTCCAGGAGTAGTGGATAGACAGTCTATGCAAAAACACGGAGGTGGGAAATGGACTTAGGGACAGCAAGAAGACCAGTTTGGCTGGATTGTGTAGTGTATGGGGGGAGTTGTGGATCACAGGTGTGGAAAGGCTGGTTGGGGCAGGTTGTGAAAGATTTTAAGTGAGAGATTGGAGGTTGTGTGTGATCCTAGGAGAACCGACTCGAGTTTTCAAAATTGGATGGAGAGTGGATAATTCCCAAAGATGATCAAGACGGGCTGAGGCAACCTGTTCTTGCACTTCTTTAAAAAATACATTTATGATTTCTTTGTTTTTTAACACTCATTAAAATTTTTTGAGTTCTGAATTCTCTTCCTCTCTCTTGTCCCTCCCTCACCCATTGAGAAGGCAAGAAATGCAGTATCAATTAGAGATGTGGTGTCATGCAAAATATATTTCCTTATTAGTCATGTTGCAAAAAAGTAAGAAAATTAAAGAGAAAAAATGATGCTTCAGTGTGCATCCAGACTCTATTAGTTCTCTCTCTGGAGGAGGGTAGCATTTTCCCCAAGTCCTTCAGAATTGTCTTGGATCATTCCATTGATCAGAATATTGGCTCTGATACTTCCAAGGCTGGGGATCTTCCTACTGCCAGCATAGCCCCTCTATGGGAGGCATTACAGTACAGTGGGGAAAGAATTCGATTTGGACTCAGAGGACTCAGGTTTGAATCCCACCTTGGCCATTTGTCACAGAGAAGACTTTGGATAAATAACTTCATCTCTCTGGGCCTCAGTTTCCTCAACTACAAAATGAAGGTCTGGGACCAGATGGCCTCTGAGTCTCCTTGGTGCTCCAAGTTGATGAACTTAGTTTAGAGTCTTTGAGAGTTTTACTGTGGCTGAAATATCGACCCACTGCATTAGAAGCCTGTCTTAACTAGCTGCCATCAAGGCCCAACCCAGGGGCCACCTGATCACCTGCTTGCTGGTGTTCTCCCCCCACCAACCTTATCATTTTGTATTTACGTGCTTTCTGTGCTCCCTCCTGTCCCCAGCAGACTGTAATCTCCTTGAGGTTTCATTCTTGTCTTAATCTCTAGCACCCAGAGCAGCATTTGATGCATAGTATAGGCTTATTTGAACTGAAGGGAAAGAATTAATTCTAGGTCAGATGATCTTTAGACAATGAATGATTCCTCCAACTAAACTTGTGTTTTATAGTAGAAAATAAAGGGAGCCTTTCTAACCAGTGGCTTTGGCAGCTGGAGCAGGAGGGGCTCTGCAGAATCCTGTGGCCATGACAGCCACATAGGCCAAGGAAGACGAATGCCCTTGACTCAGTTGAAAAAGGCATGTGGGGTGAGGATGCAGCACATGTTTCAAGAATCAAGGGAGGATTCCTGTTAATAAACTTCCCTTGGTCACCCTCACTCCCATCCTGGCTGCTGGGGTTAGACAGACCACCTGCCGCTGACTGATCTGACTCTAAGTCTTGAGGGAAATGCATTAGAGATTTCAAACCCACAGATCAATTTGGAGAGCAATATTTTCCCCTTTCAGGTTTCCCATGATGTTATTTCCTTCTGTCCCTATAGCCTGTGTCTATAGGAGTTCAGTGTGCATTTTCAAACTAATCTTGGGTGGGGGAAGGTATGGGCAGCCCGGGTCCACTTTCCCCCATTGCTCACTGCTTGTTTTTAAAGGCTATATGGCAGAGGACAGTGATATTGCAGTGCAGCAGAGAGAGGGCTGGTTTCCCTCATTTCACCTCCTGACTGCAAGAACTGCTTTGTTTGGTCTTTCTATTTCCAGTACCTAGCGTGTAGTAGGAATTTAGCTTCCCAAGAGGCTAGTGTCAATTGCCCTCTCATGTCATGCATGTATTTTATTTTTACCTATCTAACATTCTCTCTGGGCTCACTCCTCCAACGCACACTGAGTCTGGCAGGTTGACTCCCCAGGGGGCAGCTGCGATTTTCAGGCTTCTGTGGATGATCATTCTCCTAACACTAGTTCAAAAGCCCCCACTAGTATTCTTCCCTTCAACAATCAGCGACTAGGTCCAGTTCTTTAACAAAGGCATTTACTCAAAGGGCCTAGCAAAAGCAATAGCTATAAAGCATTTCTCCTCAAGTGAGGGGGCACACTTTCCCACAAATACACAGAGAGTACAATGGTAATAAGGCACAGATAGGAAAAACATGTCCAAGACAGCTCCTGATTCTGGAATGTATGGCCCTTTCTTTCCTCAGAGGGTCCTCATGAAGTTAGCTGTGGCAGACAAGTTGCTCTCTGCTCAGCTAAACTTGCATCTTGTGGGCATGGTGTCTTGGCTGGACAGCTCAGTCAGGTTGTTTGACTGCCTAACTAGTCCTCCACTAGCCCTGGCTGATGCTGAGCTGGCCTGGGCCCATTGCTCAGACACTAGACTGAATTGGAAAGCAAAATACAAAGAGATACTTTGGAGTTATAATACACCTGGGTTCAAATCTGACAGTTACTAGTTGTGGGACTGTTTTGTGAGTCACTTTCTGTCTTTGAGCCTGTTTCCTCATTTGTAAAATAAAGATATTAATATACCATGCACCTAACTGGTCAATAAGAGGAAATCAGCTTGTCAACCTTAGGCTACGGTGTTTGAATTTTAGTCTGTAGACAGCTGGAAGCCTGCCCATTTTGAGTAGCAGAGGTACAATAAAAGTGACCTTTTAAGAAGACTAGTCTGACACCTGAATTCAGGATGAGGAGGAGGAAGATGAGGAGAGATGGCGTTTTTATATAACTTTAAGGTTTAAGAAGCCTTCGAAGGTATTCCCTCATATGATCCTGACATCTCTGTGAGGTAGGTGTTATTATTGTTCTCACTTTACAAATGAGGAGATTAAAGCAGGTAACTTGCCCAGTGTCATATAACTAGGAAATATCTGAGGCAAGATTTTAGTTTTGGACTTGCAGACTCCAGGTCGCTGTATCACCCAGATCCCTCATGGCCACTTCTGTGTGCAGAGGGGAGGAAAGATTCCCTCTGTCTGCCTGATTCTGTAGGAGCTGTGCTCATGCCTAGACTGCTGCCCTTGTCTTCAAGTAGTCTGCCTGTCCTGTAAAACCATCTTGGCATCAGGGCTAGAGGGACCTGAGTTATTTGGGCTCTATTGCTGCATCGAGACAATATTAAGAATGGGATTATTTCAACTCTTTAAAAAAATTTAACAAGGGTAAAATATTTTAATTTTAATATTTTAATTCTCTAAGTCATAGGGACAGGGATAGTGTGGGGACTTGTGATTTCTTTGGTCTAGGGAGCTCCCAGATGGGGACACTCTTTATCAAGGCAGGTTGGCACATTCTCTGTAATTTATGTTCTTTGAGCTGCTTGGGGGCACTGACTCGACAGGGCCTAAGTGACAAGTATTGCATGTGTCAGAGGCCTGACTTGAACCCAGGCCTTGTTGGCTCCGAGGCCATCTTGCTGCCCCTCCAACATATTCCACACACACCTTAAATTTAACTGGTCAAAACCAGTGCTCATTACATTCAGGCTTCTCATTGCCTACAGGATAAAATCCATACACTTTAGCCTGGTATCCCAGGCCCAGTCTTCCAACAATCCTCCAAGTCTCGGATTTTCTGTTTAGACTGAGAGAGACAGAGACAAACAGAAACAGAGACTGAGAGGCAGAAAGAGAGACAGAGAGAAAAAGAGCGACTCGGAGAAGAGTAAGAGTGAAGGAGCAGGGAAACGAGAGGAGCAGTGAGGGGAAAACTCAGAGGAGGAAAGTCGGAACTGAGAAGCCAAGAAGACATGATCTCTGCAGATAACGGACTGCCACAGAACCTTCCTTCAGCTGCCACGAGGTGGTGCCAGAGCCCTAAACTGCTGGGTCCTTTCCTGGCTGGAACAAGACCCACAATTCAGGGATGCCTGAGGACGAAGGCAGTGCCTTCCCTCCACCACAGGATGGCAGGCTTTACTCAGAAGAAACCTCTGCTTGGACATGGTTTTCATGAAGGGCGCCATCTTGGCCTAGAGAGAGCTGATGAATGTCCCCGTACAATCCTTTCTCCATGGCTTAGAAAGCAGAAACCCCACCAGTTTCCAGACCTCTGTGCTGCCATAGAAGCACAGTACCAGGGTCAATATTCTCTGGCTTTGAAGAGGCCGGAAGGGGGGGGCAGTCAGGGGAGACTACTTATGTGACCTTGGGCAAGTCCCTTCCCCTCTCTCTGGGTGGGTCTTCACACCAGTAAAATGAGGAGTTGGTGTTAGATGGCCCCTGAGGTCCATTTTAGCTCCAGAGCTCTGAATCTTGTTATGATCCCTATGACTTTGGACGAGTCACTGAACATCTGGACCTCGGAATCTCCATCCGTAAAATAGAGAATTCGACTAGATGGCTTCTAAGCTCCCTTCCAGCCCTAAATCCAGAAGTCTAGAGTAGAGAAAGGCCTTGGAAGATAATCTAGACCATCTCCCTCATTTTACAAGTGACAAAGTCCAGAACGAGTTAGGTGACATTGTCCAAGATCACAAGGTCCTATATAACAAACAGCCCAGGTATTTAAATTCAGCCCTTCTGACTCTGGATCTAGGAGTCTTTCAATGACCCGTGTGCTTTCCTGTGTGAATTGTGTTTTTTCCTTTTTGACTTTGTATTCCCAGCATCTAACATAGCATTGTAGGTACTCAATAAGCACTTGTTGAACTGACTCAAGTTGGATAACTGAACTCAGATGCCCATGCCTGTTTCCTTTGGGGCAGAATTCACCCGTAAGTGAACTCTAATTATTTGACTCTGGCGAGGCTATTTTCTAAAATGCTTTTTCCTAAGTATCCAATTAAAATGAGCATCTTTTAACAACACTCATCTTCCCTCAAAATGATGATTGGACCTCCGAGATAAAGAAACCCATTGCCAAGTCTGAGTAGGTGATGGGGAGGGTGGAGGGAGACATTCTCCTGGGCACTGATGGGATTGGGGCTCTTGAGCTCACAAAGAAGTTCTTTAGAAAAATGAAATTAGCAAATAGTATGAACAAAAACTTAGGCCCAATTCTGTCTGTTAGTGGTTTGTTCTTTCATGCAGGGAAGCCACCTCTGATGTCTTGCTGATGGAAGGGGGCACACAGGACAACACTTTTATTCTAGGAAAGAAGACCAGTCTGGGTGACCTAAGGGAAGCCATTGCACGTCTCTGGGCCTCAGTTTGCCCAGATATAAAATGGGCAAGGTGGATCAGATGATTCCTAAGATTCCTTCCAGTTCAAGATCTAGGATTATTATTACCATCCCTAAGACTTGGTTGAGTCATGACTTTATGGATCTTAATTGGTCCTCTGTAAAATAAAGGTGTTAAATGAATTGACCTCTGATAATATTCTCTAAGTCACTTGCCTTTTCTGGGTCTCTGTAAAATGCAGGGGGTTGGACTAGCTGGCCTCTGAAGGCCCTCTGAGCTCTGGATCCAGGCCCCTCTGCCAGGACAGTGTCCCATAGTTAGAGCTTGAGGACCAGGAAGTCACTCCACCCACATGGAGGCAATAGTTTCCTTCACGTGGGATGGACACAACTGTTACAAAATACCCACACTCATCGTGGGCTAGTGGCAGCTGTCATATTTCTAACCCATCCAAGTGACAGGGAGGTGATTATTTTCGGATGTGACTTCCCTCCTCTTGTTTTCTTTCACAATCCTGCTGATGCTCAGGAGTTCTCAAATGGAAAAGATGAAATGCTTTCTGAGATGATTCTTGTTCTGGGAAATGGGAGACTGGGTGACAAAGGATGATTAAATGCTGGCCCCTGTCCAGTTTGGTCAGCAGCTCCCTCCCACCTCTCGCAGCTGAATATTGGGTTCCAGTGAAACATTCTCTCATGTGGGGGTGATTCTGAATTTTGAAGGCTGGAGATTCAGAACTGGCTGTGAAAAGGGGGGAAAGGTAAATAACTCAGTGAATAGGGAAAAAAAAGCTGGAATTATCTTGGAAAGCTGATGGGCTCCTTCATCTGGCCCAGGAAGGCTTTCATCCCAGTTCTGGAATCTTGCCTCTCTCTCTCAGCTAATTGGTGTCATGGAGGAAGATCTGACACACTCTGACCCCTGCCTCTGGAATGCCCGACTCCATTGAGGCCTTAGCTCTGAGACATGGGTTACCTCTTCGATGGTGTCCCCGACAGCCCAGCTTCTTTTTTGTACCTTTTTCCCACTGTTCACTTGTGACCAAACCATCCTCCGCAACACTCACAAGACCTCCAATGAGTGGAAGTCCACTGTCTCCCAAGGCAGCACATGCCCCTTGTGGACAGGTCATAATAGGATATTTTTCCTGATGTTAAATGTAAATTTGTCTCTTTGTAACTTCTACTCATTGCCTCAGATTCTTTAATACCAAGGACCAGGTGAAACAAGTCTAGCCCCTCTTCCATAACCCTTCTGTTTGAATATGACAATCATGGCCACCTTTTCCAATCAATCTTCTTTTCTCCAGGCCAATAACCCTGAGTTTCTTCAACTCATCTTTTTTTTTTTTTTTGAGCAATCAGGGTTAAGTAACTTGCTCAAGGTTACACAGCCAGTTATTTCTGGATGTGGTGCTGAGTGTCTGAGCCCGGGATTCGATCTCCAAGTCATACCAACACTGGAGCCAGTGCTCTTACTCAATGAACCACCTGGCCTCCCCTAAGCAATTGGGGTTAAGTAACTTGCTCAAGGTTACATGGCCAGGTGTTTCTGGGTGGGTGCTAAGTGTCTGAGCACGGGATTTGATCTCCAGGTCATCCCAACACTGGAGCCAGTGCTCTTACTCGCTGTGCTACCTGGCCGCCCCCAACTCATCCTTTTCATTACATGAACTCAAGGCTCTGCACCATTTTGGTTGACATTCTTTGGACACTAGCCAATTTACCAATGTCCTTTTAAAACTAAGGTGCCCAGACTTGAGCACAGTATTTCAAATGTACCCTGAGGAGCACAATGCACAGAGGGATAATCTCTTTATTGTTGTAAGTCAGGTTTTTTTTCATTGCTTTAGTTTTTCTTTTGGTAGCCACAGAACATTCCTGACTCACATTGGGTTTGCCTTTCCCTTTCCTTTTTCCTTCCCTTCCCTTCCCTTCCCTAACCTTGCCTCTTCCCTCCCCTTCTCTTATTCCTTCCTTCTAAACTAGGTCTCCCCACCTCATCTAGTTTAGAAATGCAGTGGTCACTCATGGGCCAATTTCAGTAAGAATCAGCATAGAAGATTTAACCTGTTTAGTCTGTCCTACCTGGGCCAGTTCTCCTCTTCTAAGATAGTCTGGAAACCTTCTGCTCCCAGGGGCTCATCATACTGACATACAATGGTCTTTAGCCTGACTCAGAGCTACTGAACCCACCAACCTCAGCCTTCCCAGCAGCAAGGACTATAGGTATGCACCATCACACTTGATCCAGCTAATTCACATAGTGCTGTCTAGACATGCCCCTTCCCCCACTTCAGTGTGGGGAAGACATAGAGTTGACTTTTGAACCTGAGTGTAATATAAATGTAAACATTTCTCCTTATGGAATTTTATCTTATTCAATTCAGCCCAGTGTTCTAACCCATCAATATCTTTTTGGATCTTGATCATCTCTTCCATTGTTGGTCATCACTCCCTTCTTAGTGTCATCTGACATTGATGATGATATTGACATCAACTACTCCTGAGATCCATTCATTCAAAAATCTTTATCAGGCATCTAATCTGTGGAAAAGAGCTGTTCTTGGTGCTGGAGATGCAAAGATAGGTGTGTCATATACCTTAACTCTAAGAAGCTCACAGTTTGAAAGAGGTGGAGGGGAAGAGAAGTAATTGCACACAAATGACTCAGTAGTGCAAGAGTAAAGAACTCCACACAAAATACTATGAGTAACTGGAAGAGGAGATCACTTTTACCAGACAGTGGGGGTTATCAGGGAAGCCTTCATGGAGAAGGTGGCATTTGAGTCGGATCTTGAAGAAAGAGAAGAATTTTCCTTGCCACTAATAGAAAGTAAAGCTCCTTGGCTTTTGTCAAAAAACGGATCACTAGTGGCCTTAGGTAGAGCAGAATGTTGAAGAAACCAGGTTGCACGAGGGTGAGGAGTGAAGCAATGATGATAGAGAAGAGCTGTTGAGTAGAGACAACCCTGGTGAGAAGTTTGGGGGTGAAAGTGACTTGGTCCTATGCTCAGGGATTCCTGTGGCCTGACCAGAGGTCTGCTTCAATAGATGTCTTTGAGGAAGATGGATGGAAACAGAGAGAGGTTAGCAATTTTCAGATGGCCTTGAGTAGTCATAGCCACTACCATAGAATGGTGGGAAAAACACTTAGGGTGAGGGGATGTAGTTTCAGATCCTATCTTTGTTACTGCCTGTGCAATTTTGGGTCTTTTTGCCTCCTTGTGCCTCAGCTTCCTCATTTGTAAAATGAAGGTGTTGGATTAGATGTTCTCTAGGGCCCCTTCTATCTCAAAATCTATGATCCTCTTTCTTCTCTGCTCCTGCCCTGATCACTCCCCAGATATAAGGAAGCAATAAACAAGCACTGGGTATTTGCATCACATTCTCTTAGAGGAGAGGGACCAGTCAATGTGGGGAGCATGATCAAATTCCAGGGAAGGATGATGTCTGGACATCAATAGTCATGCAAGATGGCTGAATTTTCTGTCCTTTAATACCCCCAACTATCCAGTGACTTCCTGAAGTCATTCTTCCTTGTGCCTTGCTTTACCCAGTGTGATCTCATTACAGTGGACTGCAGGGACTTTTGTGCCAAGCACATTTGCTAAAGAATCAGTTCAGGAAGGTCCTGGGTTCACCCCCTGATAATTCTGCTCAATGTACTCCCTGTGTCTACAGTAATTGTTTCTTTGATGGGAAAGAGGTCAAGAGTAGGCTTTTGAGTTGGGAGGTCAAAGGCACAGCAGAGCTCCTGGTCCTTAGTTGTCAAATGCCCTACAAAGAAGAGCATCAACTCATCCACCCCATGGAAGCTGCTGGTGATTGGAGAAAATTTGAGAAATTTGGGATTCCTGCCTCTTTGCTCATGTTTGTTCTTCTACCTAAGTTGTTCCCCTCCCAACCTTCCATGTTCCATTTCATTCTAGTTCATAAATACTTGACTAACAGTAAGGCAACAAGTTAGCCAATACCCAGTTACTAGACTCTTGCTCCAGCAGCTTCCTAGTGATCCTAGGAGAAAATACAAAACCTTCTGTTTGGGCACATAGTAGGCACTCATCCTTGGAGACAGAACTAGCATGAGGCAATAAAGACTTAACACCAGGACCCTGGCATTTTCCTTCCTGAAAAGGTGTGCTTCCTTCCTAAGGAGACTTCCACTGGATCTGGCTCCTTTAGCATAGCCACTTACAGGTAATCAGCCCCCCCCCGCCCCCCCTCCTGGGGTCCTGTTGTTGGGGCATTCCTATTTGAAGACCTTCCTCCCCTGTCACCAACTCTTTTGTCCTCAAGTGGAAATATTCTGCTCAATAAACATTTATTAGTTGGTTGGTATTGATAAATATGCAATACCTTTGATACCTTTGACTGTTGGCACTCACTGATTATCTTACAGGATTTAGAGTTAAGAAAGGATTTTAAACTTAATTTGATCTTTGTTTATAGATGAGGAAACTGAGGCTCAGAGTAATAAAGTATTTACCTCAGATCCCACAGGTAGTAATTTGAGGGCAGTTTTCAACAGGCATCAGTGACATTTTCCTCCATCAGGCTGAAATGTGATCTTGGAGCTAAGCCAACCTCTATTGATTATTAATTAGCCAACCATCTACAATTAATTAGCCAACCATCTATAATTAATAAGCCAACCATCTATAGATGAACCATCTAATGATGACCTCTATTTTTAAGATGAGGGAGGTAACTGAGGTTCAGAGAAAGGAACTTCTCTAGTTCCCTTTCAAGGGGATGACATCTTCTTTTGGCCATGGTTTTCAATATTATCTTTGGAAAAAACAATAAAACCTCTATTTCTTCCAAATGATTCCAAATGGCCACATCTTCATGATCAGCCTTTCTTCCGCACTCCTGTTCCTTCACAGTATCAGAACAGAAGATCCTTGGGGCAGCCAGGTAGCACAGTGAGTAAGAGCACCAGCCCCAGTGTTGGGATGACCTGGGGATCGAATCCAGGCTCAGACACTTAGCACCCACCCAGAAACACCTGGCTGTGTAACCTTGAGCAAGTTACTTAACCCCAATTGCTTTAAAAACAAAACAAAACAAAAAACAGAAGATCCAATGGCTGCCATTGAGACCACTTCCCATAATTCATGCCTGAGCTGCATTGGTCCTGTCACAGATATGTCCTCATTAGTATTTCTGTAGAGATTTACATACTGAAGATGCTGTCTGCCACCTAATTAAACTATAGCCTGGGATAAGTCAGTGGGCACTAGGGAATCAGAGAATGAAAGGAACTTGAGAAATCACAGAATATGTCCCTCTCATGTTACTAATAATAATGCTTTCTATATGAATCATACCAGACAATCCCAAAGTGTTGATTGATATCGGCAGCCCTGATCCTCACCATAGCTCTTTGAAATGAAAAAGGAAGGTTATAATTCCTATATTTTAGGTGTGGAAGCTTAGGTACAGAGCAAGAGAATCAAGACAATCAATCTATTTATAGGCTATTTATAAAGTGCCTACTATGTGCCAGACACTGTTCTAGGCACTGGGGATACAAGTACAAAGAACGAAAAAATCCTTATTGACAAAAAGGTTACATTCCAATGTACCACAACCCAGATTATTGGACTCGTCATCTAGTGACCTTGCTGGTATCACATGTTGCCTCTCTTGATACCCAGAGCATGATGCAAGGAATCAGTGATCAAATTAGGACCAGAACTCAAGTCTCTGGACTGGGGTAAATAAAAACTGTTTCAAAAGTTTAGGCAGGATATTTCTACTCACCCTCTGCCCAATCTGTCAATGAATTAGTAAGACCACTTGGATTGAGGTCTCATGGGTTCCTAAAAAGTTACCAGAAATGTCTCATTGGGGGATAAGGAAAAAAGATGTCTCTATCTGTCCATGTTCCTATACCATGTTCCTCCTAACTTTAGCTCTTGGGAGACCTTTGAGAGTCAGAATACCTTTAAATCTTTTACCATGGACTAGTTGTCCCCAACTCAGTGTTCAGGAGAAATGGGTCTGGTTCTGAGGGGGACACATATATGTCAGTCTGTCCCTTTTTCCTATTCCATTTTTTGCCTCAATAATATATCTTTAGGTGCTACCCTAGATTCCCCCATCCCCTCACATTTTAGTCATCCCCAACTTGTATATCTTTATTCCTGTTTAACCCCCACATCAGATTTTTGTGCTCCCTTTCCAGGTTGCTTGAATGTCCCTGATATGATATACAAAATTAAGTCCACTTCCCTCACTACAAATTTTACCAACCCTTCTACTCAACCATAACTGATTCTAGATAATTTCCCATAGTGACTGCTGTTTCCCCAATACCCTGTTCTCCTCCCACTTCTCTCAAAGCCTCTGATTCATCTCCTTTTATTGATATCCTTGTCCTGACCCCTTGATGTTAGTGCATGCCAAGGTTCTGTCATCAGCCCTTTTCTCCCCCATCTCTGTCTCTGAACTGGGAATCACCCAACCCTCTTCATCTCCATCTCACAGAATCCCCCTCTCTTCCAAGGTTCAGCCGGGGAAGCACCTCCTCCATGAAGCCTTTCCCAATTCCCTACCCCCAATGTCTGGTGCCTCCCCTCTCTAACTCTGAATTTAACTGCCTGGTCTAGCTTGCTAGTTATTCTTTTTGTAGATAGTCTTTATATGCTGTTATCCATACTGTCTCCCTCAATATAATACTCCTCGGGAGTAGGGATTGTCTCATTCTGTTCTCTCAGTACCCAGAGCATCTTATGGCGTAGATACTTAGTAAATGTTGATTGGTTGTTAACAGCCCAACTTAAATTCCACTTCCTTCAGAAAGTCTTTTTTGATCTCCTCAGTTGACAAAGCCCTCTGCCCTGCACTATTATCATGCAATACTGTACATTATTCAATTAAATTCAAGCCATTACATACTTATTAACTAATTTGTACTCAGCATTGTATGAGGGGCTGGGAAGATGGTGTCTCATGCTTTTATTTGAGTAAAGTATATGCCTCTTGGGAGAACTCATTTTGAGGTGACACAGTAGATAGAGCCTTGGGCTTGCTGACAAGAAGACCCGAGTTTGAATTCCACCTCAACCAAATTACTAGCTGTGTGATACTAGGCAAATCCCTTAGTCCTTTTGAGACTCAGTTTCTTCATCTGTAAAACGAGGGAGGTTGGAGTGGATGACCTCTGAGCTCCTTTCCCACCCTAAAGCTATGAACCCTAAGTGATCTTAAACTTTGCATTCTGAGGTGCCTCGCAGAAACCCATGTGGCATTAGCTTGCTGGACACCATGTCACAGAATGGGGCCATAACCATGGATGTGTGGAAGAGGGGGGAGGTGGGAGATGAAAGCAAGCTTTGTTAATGTCCCAGTCTGAGGCAACAAATAGCCCCATTGGGAGCTATGGCTGCCCAGGGAAAGGAATCCCAAGCACGATTATTGGGTTTCATTAGCCACTAATTAATTACTATGATGTAAATAACTCAACAATACTAGTGACTCATAAACAAAGAAGAAACGGCATCCCACCCTGATGATGAGCACCCCACCTTCTGCTGTCTTCACCCAGAGATGAGGAAGCATTTTGTCTAAGAAAAGGGGGGCACTGGGTACAAATGACAACTTGGTAACAGGATCCTTGCAAGTTATTTATTCCTTGGATAAATAAGAACATTTAATAACTGCTTAGAAACCTATTTTTTTTTTTTTTTTGCTGCAATTGGTTAGAAATTTTCATGGGAAGCTGGAGAAAACACTGGAAAGGAAATGCATGTTCTTGGCATTTGACAAATGGATTAAATTACCTTAGACTTGTGTCAATTTATGTCCTTTGGTTTAACATTGCACTAATTAAAAATTGTCTTTTGTTAGTGTGGAATAGAATACTCTGATATCCTCCCCCCTTCCCCTGGCACTCATATAACACAAACATATTTACTTCTCTCACTAATAATAATAGCCAGCTTTTATAAAGCAAAGCACTTTGCAAATATTATCTCATTTGATCCTCATAAAAAGGTTGGGAGGTAGGTACTATTATCACCCCCATTTTACAGACGAGAAAACCAAGGTAGATGGAGGCTTAAATGACATGCCCAGGGTCAACCAACTACAAAGGCTCAGCCTGTGTGAGGCTGGGTCTGAACTCAGCTCTTCTAGACTCCCAGTCCTGCACTCTATCCTTTGTACCACCACCAAGAGAGAACAGTCTGTTTAATTGTTTTCTTTGTATCCCCGGTGCCTAACACACAATTGGTGTTTAATAAATGCTTATTGAGTTAAGGAATTATTAGTCCTTTCATTCTGAAATTATCTTGTATATCCCTGTTGCTATACACGTTAGAAGGTAGGTTCCCTTGAGGGTGGGAATAATTTCATTTTTCCTTATGTCCCATTACTTAGCACTTAGGCTGGCCCAGAGTAGGTGTGTAGCAGGTCAGAGGAAGAGGAGAGAGGTTCCATCCTCACATATTTCTTCAAGGTCAACAGCAAGGGTGGCAGAACAGTAATGGCCCTGGTCGTCCACAGGAGCCATTCTTCCTGAAGAGTTCACAAGACCACACCATGCTAGAACTGGAGTGGACCTTAGTTTTCATCTAGGCCAACCTATAATTAGGTCCATAGGATCATAGATCTATACTTGGAAGAAAGCTGAGGCCGCTGTCCAACTTCTTCATTTTACAGATGAGGATGACGTCACTAGTCTAATGTCACCTGGGTCGTGTCAGAGTTTAAGATTTGAACCCAGATCCTCTGCCTTCAGAGTAAATGCTTTCTGCATTGAACTCTACTTCTATACCATCCCCAGTCTCTGCTTGAAGACAATGAATGAGGCAGAATCATTATTTCCAGCCCATTTCACTGGTGGGAAGCTCATTCTTAGGAAGTTTTCTTGATGCCAAACCTAAAATTGCATCTTTCATCCCTTGCTCCAAGTTCTGCTATTGGGGGTCCCATGGGACACATAGCTGTCTTTTGCAGGTGATGTCCCTTCATGTACTTGGTGACTATCTATCATGTTTCCTTTTCTCCAGGCCAAACATCTCCAGCTCCTTCAGTCAATCCTTATTGGCACAGACTCAAGGCTTTTCCCCATCCCAGCTCTACCCCACTGAGCCACTTCATATCATTGCAAATCAGATCATATTCTGCCGATGACTTTAATAGTTTCCCAATCAATTCTGATGTGTGCTGGAGAATAAGGAAAGCCTCAAAAGTCAATACTTTGGCAGTTAAAAATTTGTTTGTTTGTTTACAAAGGTATTGCTAGCAGGCTTCCAGGTTGGAAAGGAGAGAGCAAGAAAAAGAGAGGAGGAGGGAGAGAAGACATTTAATTTAAATGAGAAACAATTTAAATGCTTAATTAGTTGGGGGGGGAAGTGGGGAACAGGTGGTGAATCAGTCTGCCAGCAATCTTCAAAGGGAAGTTGGTGAAAATTATTTCTTGGATTTAAAATGAAAAATGGGCAGCTCTTAAGTAGGGAGATTCATAATAGGCCAGGAGATGCTGGGAGAGCACCTGATTATGCAGTGAGATCCAATCTGAATGGTAGAAAACGTGCCCATTTTAGTTTTCTTCTCAGGGAGGGCTGATCCCAAGCTCGCTGAGGAGACTGACATGAATTACTAAACACTGGGGCTTGCAGGTTGCTACACAGTTCCCGCAGAGCAGGAGAAGGAAGGCCAAACAGAAGGAGCTGCCATATTCTATCCTCTCCTGATGCCCAGGGAACCCAGTGCTCCTCTAGCCTGGCAAAAGCAATCCATTTCTGATCCTCCATCCTCAGCATCCTTAGACTATAACAGAATTCCTCCACAGAGGGCCAGTTCAGATATCTCTTCCCAATCTGGAGCTAATCCTGGGCCCTTGGAGGCCATTTCAGTGGAGTTAAAGGTCTTCTAGGTCTTATTAAGTTGCAAGAACTTTAATTGACAAGCATTTCATGCACATTCTGAAGGACCTATCATGTGCTGGTCATTGTGTGACAGTAGGTGCTGGAATGCAAAGAAAGAAATGGAATAGTTCATGCTCTCATGGAGTTTACATGCTAACAGTCTTCACTTATGGATCCTGGATGGTACAGTGGGTATCTCTGCCAAATGGGGTCCCGAGGAGTCAGACATGACTGAACAAACAACCAACCAGACAGTACGGATCCTGGCAGGAGGCTGAAGCCTGCTGTCTACAGAGTGGGTTAGCTCATTTAGGAGACTCTCATCACCAGGTTTGCCCTGGGAAAAGGTGGTGGGTTTTGAGGCCAATAGGCTTCTCCTGATCCCCTCAACTACTAACACCTGCTTCTCCAATTACCTTATGCTTATTTTGCACGTGTTTTCTCTTTTGGCTGTGTTCTTATTTGCTCTGGTGGAAGGAGACTTCTCACCGACAGTTCCCCATGATGACCGAATTCCACTGAATTCAATCAACCTTTATTAAGCACCAGATAGGGGCCTGCATTGCAGGAGAAGACAAAACCAAATGGTCCTTTTCTGCAAGGAAACAAAATGTGCACACATTCATAAATACAAAAGAAAAATGGAACTTCTTTTGGTGGGGGGAGAGGGAAAGTGCTAATAAATTACTGGAGGAATTAGAAAGAGCACACCGTAGAGGAGGCTGGTTGTGCCTGAGCTAAGTCTAGAGAAGCCTAGAGGACAGAAGTAAGGCAGAGGGAGAGCATCCCAGGCACAGGACCCAGCTTTCCAAGGTCTTCCTGCACTGTACAATGTTCCCCACTTATTAATTCACCTATTTGAGTGGGAAGAGTCGTTAGATAATTTCCTACTTTGCAGATGAGAAAACTGAGGGATAAAACCAAAGAGGGGCTTGCCCAGGATCCCACAATGTCTTCTCTGTCCTGACTCCTAGAGGAGCTTCTGGAAAGTGAGTGGTAGTGTTTGATATTCTTGTCTCTGCTCACCCCACCTTCCACTTCTAAATGCCCAATACATTTCAGAAAGTCAGAAATCAACAGAGTCCCAAAGTCACATTTGTTCTGCAGTTCACTGCCAGGAGATACTCTATTTTATGTGAACGTTGGATATCTAGGAACCAAGGAAGATCATGGTGCTGAGTGTACAGAATCATGTGTCTCATTAAGGGTGATTAGATATTGATTTCCAAGCTCTGGAAAGTAAGGCAAACAGTCAGAGATTCAGAAGCTCTTGGGAATGGACTCATTACATGCTGGTTGGGAGTTTATGGGGGAGCAGATGGTGGCAACGACTCAGAAGTCACAATTTGCAGAAAAAAGTCTGAAGCAGACAGCTAGCGAGGCTTAAGAGAAAGGAGGGAGTTCACTGACCACTGGCTGCTTTTGCTTTTTTCTGTGTTCTGGAAAAAAATATATGTATGTGTATGTGTATCTACACATATGTGTATGTATATTACTGATGCCAATGCACGTATATGCTGCTTGTTATCAAGTAAACTATTTGCAATAAAACTTCACAGTTTCTGTGCCCCTCTTTGTGAGCTCATTTTTTTGCAATCTGAACCTACTGCAGACCCCTGCTGCAACTATTCTCAAGGTTCTAGGAAGGGACAAGTCTGGGAACAGAGCTAAACATCTACTAATATGGCTCATGAGCCCCCACCAGTGCTTACCATGAACAAATCAGCCACATGATGGAGTTAACTCTAAAACAAGACATTTACTTAAAATGCGAAGAATGATGCCATAACATTACTAATACAAACCTGGGGCACAATCTCCACCCAGTACATATAGCATCTATAGAGAGGTAGGGAATAAATTTAAAGTACAATGGTAGCGAGGTCCACGTGCAGGAAACACAAGTGATCAAAGCAACTCCCCATTCTGGAACTGCAGAAATTGATACCCTTTCTTGGTGTCCTTGCAAGGTTCATTGACAGGTGCGGTGCCTGTGTTGAACAGGTAGCTCTGTCGCTCTCTCATTGTGGGCTGAGGAATCTCCTCACACAGCATGGTATCTCAGGGGGATGAGTTCCTTTGCTGTACTCCCTTCTTGTGATGTTCTGCTATTAGAATGGACTATCCCTCTGCTCAGCTGGACTTCATCTCTCCTGCAGTCTCACCTGTTGTCTTTAGATCAGATAGTGTTAAGTTCTTTAAAAAACGGCAGACTCAGTCTACTATTGGCAGACACCTTTCCAGTTTGCTCCTTTGCCTAGGCACTGAGGGTCTTCTCTATCTCCCAGCTGGCAATTAACAAGGCAGACGAATATATATCCTTCTTTTACTAGGCTTTGAAATCTTTTTGTTTTTAAACCAGATTTCCTGATTCGGAACTGGCTTTCCTCAGTGAGAGACCTCATTCTAGCTTACAATAACTAATCTATATGTTTACTAAATCCTTATTTGTTCAGGTGAAACCGTAATAGGTAATGGACATTTATCCACTAATTACAAAACAGTTCTGGAGTTCAGGAATCAATAGTTATTAGTCCAATCCTTGTTGGACATAGGCTATGTGATGCAATGGGGAGAATTCCCAGGGCCTACAGTCAGGTAGACTTGAGTTCAAAGACATTTACTAGCTGTGTGCCTCTGGGAAAGCCCTTTAATCTCGGTTTGCCTCAGTTTTCCTACCTGTATAATGGGGATAATAATAGTATCTTCCTCCCAGAGTCATTGTAGGGATTAAATGAGAATAATTCTAAAGTACTTTAGCACAGGGTCTGGCACATAGTAAGTGATAAAGAAATGTTAGATATTATATATAATATGTGTGTATACATATATACACATACTTATATATACATATACTTACACACACACACACACAGCCACACAGTGGATAGAGGGTCAGGTCTGGAGTTAGGAAGACTCCTCTTCCTGAGTTCAAATCTGGCTTCAGACACTTACTAACTGTGTGACCTTGGTCAAGTCACTTAACCCTATTTGCTTTAGTTTTCTCATCTGTAAAATGGACTGCAGAAGGCAATGGTAAACCGCTCCAGAGCCTCTGCCAAGAAAACCCCCAAATAAGGTCACAAAGAATAAGACATAATTGTGCAACAACAATAAAATTGTTGTTGTTGTTTAGTTTAAACAAACATCTGGTAAATAAGTCTGCAGCAATCTTGGCCCTGGGTAAATTCATTGTCTCTGTGGGCTGATGGTTAGTGCTCTGCCCCCAATTTGGCATTTGCCTTTGTTGTCTTTAATCCTCAAAATTACCAGAATCTGAAGGGGGTGGGGCGCTCTTATAATATATAATCCTCTCTTTGGCTATCCTTATATGTTTGAATATTTGTGTTTGGAGATGACTGTTCAAAATTAAAACACATTGTCACAATTAAAACAATTTCCCCTCCAAAGAATGAGTTGAGAAATAGCTTAATGTCAGTCCATCACCACTGCCAGAAAACAAATTCAAAGGTTATGCCTTTCTTACTGGATTAGGAGTATCTTCTTATCAGAAGGATAACATAGTGACTAAGCTGGGTGTGGGGAAAGAACATTGAATTTGTGGTTAGAAGACCAAGAATCAAGTCCACTACCTACTTACTAATTCTGTCACCTGGGGTCTGCCAATGAACCTCAGTCTTTCCATCTTTAAAATGAGGTTAATGATATTAGTGCTATCTACCCCACAAGATGTTTTTTGAGCATCAGTGTGAGAATGCAGGTGGCAGTGCCTGGAAGTGCTCTAAAGAAATTACTCTGTGTGTCATTTCTCTCTCTCTCTCTCTCTCTCTCTCTCTCTCTCTCTCTCTCTCT
>NW_027185797.1:30079359-30089967 GCF_028583685.1 Petaurus breviceps papuanus | reverse complement strand
TATATATATATATGTGTATATACATATGCACACATCTGTCTATCTGTTCCAGGGTAGGTTTTGTCTGTCTGTCTATACACATACATCCCTGGAAGTATGATTCCCAGGTATCGCCACAGCTGCCTTGGGGACACACTTCATGGAAAACACTATGCCTTTTATTTCTGAGTGGGAGTGGGAGTGGGGAGTCTAGCTTTTCAGTTCTTTCAGTCATGTCCCGCTCTTTGTGACTCCATTGGAAAGTTTAATAGAGAGCAGTGAATGAGAGAGAATAGAAAGGAAAGGAGAGAAACTGAGCTGGAGCTGTGGGGAGAGCATGGGAGCCGTGTATTACAGTGTTGTTTGTCCTTCATTCTCCAAGAGGACCCATGGCATCAGGAGGGTGATGTCTCGGCTTGCAAGTGAATTGGACTTAAGTGAGGCACATTCAAGTGGGTCTCATTTTGTATCCTCCAGTGGCAAGACAGGTCAGGGATGACTAGTGATGGCTCTGGATGCAGTGGGAGACCTTGGACATTTTAAACCAAGGTCTTTCCCAGGTCTCAGTTTTGTCTGAGGCAATACCCATTCTGTGATTAGGGCTAGGTAAGAAATGAGGTAAAACACGGTCTACTTTGCCTTCACAGAAGAATCAGTCAGCAAAGAGAAGACCCTCAGAGTTTCTGGTCAGAACAGAAACAATTTCTATTTACACTCACTCTGAGCCATCAATATTTAAACAATGAGTGATCCAATTCACTTGTAAGTCAAGACATCTCCATCCCGATGTCATTGGTCTTCTTTGAGAAGAAGGATGTATATTATTATAAACAGGTTAAAGGCCAGGTCTCAATTTTTGTGATTAGCCCATCTTTGTAATGCATACATGTAGCCGCAAATGCATGCACACAGGTGCCTGCATGCATCTTTTGTATGCTCATAGCAAGATGTGGACCTGATTTTTAATGAGCTCTTCCATTAATTAAGGGGGGGATTGATCAAGTGGAAGGGACTCCTTGTCAGTATTTCCTGCTACTGAATATATACATGCAAAAACACATTTATAGATAGCTATATTAATAAATAATAGATAACATTTCTATGAGATTCCGACTCAAGTATTCCTGACTCCAAGCTCTCAGCCATATCCACTCACAGTCTTGCTATTTTTCTGCTATGATCTTTGTGTGCAGAAAGTTCAATCCCCCTCCCCTATAGAATCTGAGCTAGCATTTCACATGCAGGGACAAAAGAAACTTTTAGGCACCTTATGAGGTCTTCGATTTCTCACTTGAGAGAATAACCCAAGGCCATCCTTCTGGTACCTGCCAGATAATTAGCCTGTATCCCACAAGTGTTAATTAACCTCGGTTAACCTTTAAAATCAGCCAAGAAAGTCTCCCCTTCGTGACCCAAACACATTTTCGAAGATAAAATGTGCATCTGGTCCTGGACAGCTCCACAGCACCTGGAGACAGAGAGGATTCTCCAGGTCTCTCTGGTGAGACAGCCTTGAGGAGTCAGGGATATTCCTTGGCACATGTTCTCATGGCTTCCCTCAAAGGTCCCAGGAAGAAGGGGGAGCAGAGAACAGCTTGCCTGCAAGTTCAACTCCAGCCTCAAATCCTCACTGGCTGTGTGACCTTGGGACCAATCACTTTACCCCTTCTAGACTCATTTTGCTCATCTGTAAAATGGGGATAATAATAGCGTCTACCTCTCTTGAGTTGTTGTAAGGATTAAATAAGGTAAAAATTGTAAAGTGCTTAACACGGTGCCAGACACATAGTTGGCATTATTTACGTGTTAGCTATTTTTAACTATTGCTTTGAACAAGTGATTTCCCCTTAAGTTATTAGTGAGCCTGAGTAGCTGACTATTTCCTTCAAACTTGGAAGGACACTAGTTCATGTCTCCTCCTCTGTATGGAGAAGTTCAAAAGATTGTAGATTCAAATATGGAAAGGACCTTAGAGGTCATGGAATCCAACTGTCTCCCTTTCATTATCCATTATCTGATCATTCCCAGATGAAGATTAGAGTAATGGGTAGCTGTAAAAATCTTCCACTTCCATGGAGGGGGGTAGGAGGGGAGAGAGAGAGAGAGAGAGAGAGAGAGAGAGAGAGAGAGAGAGAGAGAGAGAGAGAGAGAGAGAGAGAGAGAGAGAGAAGCAAAAGGAGGAGGAGGAGAAAGGGGAGGACGAGGAGGAGAGAGGAGGAAGAAGGGAGGGAAGGAAGGAGGAAGGGAGGGAGGGAGGGAGAGAATGCCTTTAATGAAGAGGAAAAAAGGGAGCTTTATCACACACAGTTTCCCCCATTAACATCTCTCCACTTACCCAATCAATCAACCATCAAGCATTTATTAAACATCCACTCTGGTCTAGGATCCATTCTAGAAACTTGAGATTCACCCACAGTGAATGAAACAATCCCTACTCACAAGGAGTTTCTACTCCAGTGAGGAAGATAACAAACATGAGTAGGATGGATGCACTTATACTTTGTTTCTAAGAGGAATTTCAAGCTTCCCCAGGTCACCATGGGACCATGCTTCTCACAGCTTATGTGCTTTGGGAATGGGAGGAGTGAGCATATCCACAAGTATCAGGGCACATTTGGAGGCTGTTCCAAAGTCTGTTCCCTGGGGAGAACTGGGCTTACTCACATGGTGGCCAATGGGGCCAATGCAAGCTTGAGCTGCATTAATAAAGGCAGAGTGTCCCTTGCTAGGGAAGGGAGGGTCCCATTGTCAACTGTTCTGTTTCAGCTGCATTTGGGCATTGTGTACAGTTTGGGGCAACACGTCTTCGAGAGGACACTGATTAATTGGAGCATGACCAGGATGATGAAGGAATTTGGGTTCTTGCCATTTGAGGCTTGGTTAAAGTAACTGGGGAAGTTGAATCTGGGAAAGAAAAGATTCAAGAGGGTCATGAGGACTGTCGTCAAATATTTAAAGGGTTGTCAAGTAGAAGAAGGTTTATACATCCCAGAGGACAGAATTAGGAGAGCGGGGTGATCTCAACTTGTTATAAGGACAAATCTTGCCAACGATCAGGACTGTTCCCAAGTGCAATGGACTGTCAGGGGCAGGACTGTTCCCAAGGGCTATGGGCTGTCAGGGGCAGGGCTGTCAGGGGCAGGAGGGAGTCCTCTGTGCCTGGGGGGTAGCCTTTGTCTAGGTGGCCATTGGCTGGGGCATGTTCTAGAAGGGATCCCTGCCCAGGCATGGGTTGGACTCACTGGCCTCTGTGGTTCCTTCCAGCTAAGAGATTCTGTGCCCCTCTGAGGGGACTGATGGTCAAAGAATACACCATAGGTGGTGATTTACAGATATTTCTCAGGGCCTCTGTTTTTTGCTCCTCGGTTGCTGGCTCTAAAGTAGAACAAGATAATAGAATTTTAGGCTTACATTAGAGCTTGAGGGAATCTTACAAGTCATTGGCTCCATCCTTTTCATTTTATACATGTCAAGTCTGAGACTTAGCGAGGGAGAGAGCTTTGAGCAAAGTCACACAACTAGTAATGGAAGGGGACAGGATTTAACTTGGAACCTCAGATTCCACATCCAATATCCTTTCCACGGAACCCTGCTAACATATTTTCTATGTAGGAATTATTGATAATTTATTGTGAGTGACAGAACCATAGATTTTTTACTTGAAAGGGTCATTAGAGGTCCTGGGATCATAGCATCACAAATCTAGGCTTTGGGAAGGACCTTAGAGGTTACCTCCTAATTTTATATATGGGGAAACTGAGTCCCAGAGTAGAGAAGGCACTTACCTGAGGACACACAGGTAGGAAGTGACACTGGCTCCTCTTCTCCAAGTCTTGCATAATTTCCATGGTGCCACATTGCCTCTAACCTCAGCCTCTTGGGAAACATTCTTTCACGAGACTGACAAAAGCAGTTTCCTATGAAGGATGATAACAAGAACAGCTAGTGTTTTATATATAAGCTAGTGTTTGTAGCACTTGAAAGCTTACAAAGTGTTTTTTTGTATTTCACTTGATCCTCACAATAACCTTCAGAAGTAAGGGTTATCCCCATTTTATAGATGAGGAAACCAAGGCAGACAGAAGTTGAGTATCTTGGTCAGTGTCTCAAAGATAGTAAATGCCTGCATCAGGGTTCAAACCCAAGTCTTCTTGGCTAGCAGTCTATATATTTTTCAGCTAAGCTAGTGAAAGTGGTCTGCATGATGGACCAAAGGGGACAGAGATTGGAAAGCCCTTTCTAATTAGGATCATAGGATTCTAGCTTGAATGCTATAAAGTCCTCTGCTTCAGCCCTCTCATTTTATAACTGAGGAAACTAAGGCTTAGAGAGTGTAAGTGACTCACCTATGGTTATGCAGCAAGCAAGTGATAAAGCCAGAATTCTAGCCTCTGTCCTTGCACTCCCAATACAACTCTTTCCCCTTCCAATACCGCCCCAAGTGAACACACCAGAGAAGCCCATTAGTGAAATGCTGTCTCTGACACCATCTTCTTACTGAGAACTTCCATAGATCCTGCACCGTTTGGGGTCTGGTAGAGGACTGAATATTCCAACATTCTCCCTCTCCATCCCCCAACTCTTCTATCACAAGATATTCTGAGCATTTTTCTCTCAGCAGGTTCTGAACATGAAAGTATGTTACCCTTCCTACAAAATACTGAGCAGCTTTGGCTCATAAAACCTTTCAAATGGCTTTCCACAGGAGGGATTTGCATGCTGACTCATCCCTGGGATATTTATAACCTATTGCCAAATGGGTAAGATTTCTAATCGTACCATGGAAATGACATCCACTGCATGGGAGCGGGACTCATTTACATTGGGACGATTTCCCCAGATTTATTGCAGATTGCCTTGTTTGTGCATGCCTGGCCTTTAACGGCATTTATAGCAGAAAACAGTAGTTTATGATGGTAGTTCTAGGAGAAATGTATTCTCAACTTTCCATATGGAGGGGCCCATAAAATTCAGCTCAGGTCACTGTTGGTCTGATCACTGCAGAGTGAGATCTACTCTATGAAACTGGAAATGAGTGATAATGGAAATGCCAAAGGAGGGAAGTTTGCTTTATGAGGGGAGTCTTTGCTTTATTCCATGGACATGAGTTCATCTTCAACCTTGGGGTCTTTGTACATGCTGTGCCCCTCACATCTGTACTGGCTTTCCTCCTCACTCTGCCCTTGGAATATCTAATTTTATTCAAGGCTGAACTTCTGGGATCATAAGAAAGGACCTGAGAAGACATCTACCTCTTTTAGAGATGACAAAACTGAGATCCAGGAAAGTTGCCTAAGGTCATGCAGGTAGAAAGCAACCAAGGTGGGATTTGAACCCAGGTTCTTTTACTCTGAAGTCAGTGCTCTTTCTTACCCCACACTACACCCCCTCCCAGTTCTCAGGGTTCTCCTCCTACCAATTACTTTGTCTGTGTTCTGTATAGACTTCTCCGACACACTCTTTTTCCCTCAATAGGATGTAAGCTCTTTGAGGGTAGAGACTTTTCATTTCTGGCTTTTTCTCTCCAGTTCCTAGGACGGTGTCTGGAACATAGAGATACTAACAAACTTTTAAAATTGAATCAACTGGGGCTTAGTTGTCAGTAGGATTTTTAGCTTTTGTTTCAAAGACACAGATTTTAAGCATCCATAACTTAGAGTCTCAGATGGTTAACTGAGGCTCAGAGATGTTCTATAACTCGTCCAGTGTCACAAAGCCAGTATGTGTTGGAGGCAGGGTTTGAGACCAGGCTTTATTGCTGCCCAAATTTCAGTTACCATTATAGGGTGAAATCTTGTAGATCTCTAGGTATTTTTCTAAGGCTAAGACAGAGAAAAGGTTCTTGCCTGCATTGGTTCCTTGTACTGGTAAAATCACAAGGAAAAAAAGAGGGAATGTGACAGTCTCTAAAGAGCTAAAAATGAGTAGCACTCAGAGGCCTTGGAAAGGGATGGTAGGTACTAAGTAGACTAAAGTGCATGAAAGATAAGGAATGAAGAATCAGAATCCTACAATAATGGATCCAGGCCTAGAAGGGACCTCTCCTCACTTTACAGAGGAGGAAACTGAGTCATAGGAAGCACACCCACAGTAGAGTAGACCTCAGAGGCAGGATTTGAGCACACCTCCAGAGACAGCTTTCTAGGGTGGAAGCAGAGAAATGAATGATTTAAAAAAGAAGATGGACAGATCCAGGGATGAGAGGCAAGGATAACCACCAGACAGCGAATAAGCTTTTGTTTTTACTTACTCTGAATCTCCAGTGCTTAGCACAGAACTTGGTGAGGGTTTAAAAATGCTTGTGGACCAGTCAATGGATAGATAGCCTTTGTCGTCCACTGGTAATTTAATGATGTTGAGAGAAGGCTCTCAACACATTGTGTAGGTCTTCTGTGATGAACCTAAGGGAGGTCATGGATGGGTGACAATCAGCATAATGGCAGGGGATACTCACATTGTGGAGATCTGGAATCCCTTTAAGTATTTGTTGTATGTTTAGTTGGGATCCTTGTGTCTGCAATTGCTGACAGAGGGCCTCAGATCTGCTAGGTGCTTTATACGTGGTTTTTATCTGAAAAGGAGTGGCTTTGCCCATCCCTTCCTCTTCCAAATTAAGGACTTGGTGACCTGAACCAAGGTCTGGCAGTGACCCTCTGAACATTAGGCTGGTTCTCAGATGGTAGTTACAGAATCAGTTGCTGGGCCCTTCTCAGTTTTGTACGATGTGAGAGATCTAATCCTATGCTGGTTTAGAACCCAGGGTCCCTGGCACACCACCATGAGAATGCAGGCCAAACTCTCCTTTTTAAAATTAAATTTTATTTTTTTAATGAACAAAATCTATTTTCTTTTTTTTTTTTAAGCAATTGGGGTTAAGTAACTTGCTCAAGGTTAGACGGCCAGTTATTTCTGGGTGTGGTGCTGAGTATTTGAGCCCGGATTTGATCCAGGTCATCCTGACACTGGAGACGGTGCTCTTATTCGCTGAGCCACCTGGCCGCCCCTAAGCAATTGGGGTTAAGTAACTTGCTCAAGGTTACACAGCCAGGTTATTTTTTTTTGTTTGAATCTCTCCTTATCTGTTGGAAATAAAGCAAAACCCTTTTAACAAATATACATATACATAATGCATACACACACATACACACATATATATATGGAGAGAGAAAGTGAGAGAGAGAGTTAATCAAAACAAATTCCTTCACTAGCTATGTTCAAAAAATATTCATCCCATTCTGCATTTGGAGTCCTGTACTTGTCTGCAAGTGGAGGGAAACATTTTGTCATGGGTCCTCCAGAATTGTGATTAGTCATTTTGTTAATCAGAGTTCCCAAGTCTTTTTAAATTGTTTGATCTAACAATGTTTTCATTACTGTATGGATTGTTCTCTTGTTTTTGCTCACCATACTGCATCGGTTCATACAAAACTTCCCAGGTTTCTCTGAAACCTTCCCCTTCAGGATTTCTCACAGCACAATAGTCCTTCACTTTTATCCATCATAATTTTGTTCAAGTGTCAGTCCAACCATTCCCCAGTGGATAAGCACTTTCCTCATTTTCCAATTTTTTTTTGCCTCCACAAAAAGAGCCTTTGTAGATATTTTTGCACGTCTAGATCCCTTTCCTCTTCCTTTGGTTACTTGTGGTTTTACCACCTCCCCAGGGAGTATATGCAATTTAGTAACTTTGGGGGCACAGTTCCAAATTTCTTTCCAGAATGGATGGGCAAATCCACAGCTCTGCCAACAGTGCATTGATGTGCTCATTTTCCTTCAGTCCCTTAACATTTGTCATTTTATGTTTTTGTCATCTTTTTCCATCTAATGGGTGTGAGCTGGAAGTTCAAAGTTGCTTCAATCTGCATTTCTGTAATTATTACTTGGAGGGTTTTTTTTTTTTTGGATGTCTCTCAATATCTCAGGCTCTTCCTAAGAAAACTGCTTTCTCTCATTCTCCTTTGACCATTTATCATTTGGGGAATGGTTCTTATACTTATAAAGTTGAACCCATTTCTTATATATCTTGGAAATGAGACCCTCATCAGAGAGATTTTCCACAAAGATTCCTGCCTCCTCCCCCAGTTATCTATCTCCCCTCTCATACTAGTGGCAGTGCTTTTGTTTGTACAAATATTTTTAAAATTTTGTGTAATCAAAATTGTCCAATGTACCTTCCTGTGATTTTTTTCTTTTCCTTGTTTGGTCATAAATTATTCTCTATAGACCTGAAAGGTAATTTCTGTTTTTACTCTTCTAATTTGCTTATGGTATCAGATTTGATGTCTCTTGATATATGGTGTGGATGTTAGTCTGTCTGCTTCCTTCCAGACTGCTCTGCAATTTTCCCAGCAGTTTTTGTTAAATAATGAGTTTTTGCCCCCATAGCTAGGCTCTCTGGGTTCTTCCAAACACTACTGTGATCATTTGCTTCTATAATTCACATACATAATCTGTTCCACTCACTGCCCTTCTATTCCTTAACCAGTACAGATGATTTTGTTGATTCCTATCTTGTAGCATTATTACAATTTGCTCCTGTTAGTCCCTCTTCCTTCTTTCTTTTTTTCTTCATTATTTCCCTTGACATTCTTGACCTCTTGTCCCTTCAGGCAAATTTAATTTTTTTTCCTACCTCTATAAAGAGATCCTCTGCTAGTTTGGTTGGTATGAAAATGAAAAAGTGAGTTAATTTAGGTATTTAAAAAAGTATATCAGCTTAGTCTACCCACAAGCAATTGAATATTTCTGTAATTATGTAAGTCTATATTTATTTATTCAAAGAATATTTTGTAGCTGGAGCAATCCAGTTTCTGGGTGTATCTTGGCAGATGCCTCACCTCTTTTTGAGGGAATTATGCCAAAAGACTCAGATCTATAATTTAGTGGGTGGAGTATCAGGCCCATTCAAGCCACTGAGGCTCAGACAGGTTAAATGATTTGCCTGTGGTCACTGGGCCAGTTAGTAAAGAGCAGAGGCAATAAGTATGATAAACCTTTTATTCTAAGCCTATAACTACCGTGTTTCCCCGATAATAAGACCTATCCCGAAAATAAGCCCTCTCCCTACTGTGTAAGATTCCTCTAAAATAAGCCCTCCCCCGAAAATAAGCCCTATTGAGATTGCGGTACCCTCTGTATGCACCATCCCCCCCCCCCCGTGAAACGCACGCTGCGCTCCGAGCTGCATCCAATCAGAGCTGCAGCAGTGAGCGCGTCATCCTGTTCTTCCCCAGTGATTTGCTTATTGAATAAAGGTACATTTTTTTGTTCACATTTACCTGTTTATTAAAATTGCTGTCAATGTTCATTAAAATAAGCCCTCCCCTGAAAACAAGCCCTCTGGTGTTTTTCTGTCAAAAAAAAATAATAAGACAGTGTCTTATTATCGGGGAAACATGGTAGTATTCTATTGACTAAGCCGGTGACTTCTTGGGGGAATTAAAAGTTTACACAAATAACAAGTGTGACTTTCTTTATGATGAGTTTCTGAGGCTCTAGGCTACCATTTCACAAAGTGCAAAAAATTTTGAATTAAAAAAAAAGACAACTGCCAGAATGAGCCCATTCTATGCCTCAAATTAGATCCATGTGCTCGCAGAAGGAAACTAATCAAAATGGAGATGGGAAGACAGCTGGGAGACAATGAAACGAGACTAGGTGGGGGACAAGAGAAAGCAGATCACCACGTACAAACCACGGTGACAGATTGCACACCAAGGCAGACAGAAGTCTGGTGGGGACCTGAAATACTCAGATTTTCTTTTTGTATTGAAATAGTTGGAACTAAAGAAACCTGAGCCTTTGAGCCTGCTCCTGACGTGATAACAGCATCTACTGAAAAAAGGCAGTGGTGTCCTAGAAACTAGACTTGGGGTGTGTGTGGGGGGGTGAGAAGTGGCAGCTGAATGCCTGGACAGGAAAGCAACAAGTCACTTAGGGTGTGTTTGACATAGTTCCTCAAATGGTTGCCTTTTTCTCAAATACATGCTTTCTCCAGCCCCTCTGATAAGGGAGGGGCAGGGGCTGTGATGCAGCTACTGCTCTCATTGCCATTCAGTGCTTCTATAACTGGGATGGCCATCCTGGGCACTGACTGTGTCCAACTAGTTCTGTGCAGATGCTTGAGAAAATAAAGGGCCATTTGCTTTCTAGGTCGGGGTTTGCAAGCTCGGCACCTAGGAGGCTGCTTCTTCCCTGTGTTACTATTGTCAGAGGTAGAACAGCTGAACTGTGAGGACAGGGAAGCAGCAGCAGCTGCTGCCAACAGCCATAACAGAGGCACCAGCCTCTCTTCCACTCCACATGCAGTTTCAAAAAGAAAGAAAAAACAAAAAAAGAAGAGCCCCCAGTGTCTATTGAGTGCCCCCATACACTGGACCTTCCACCTCTGTTGGTGGAGGGGGGGGTATTGGAAAAAGGCAGAGCTAGAGAAGCAGGTGGGACCTCTCTGAGGGAGAGCAGTGAAGTTCTAGGGGATTCAGGTCATCCTGGTGGCCTTCCTTGTGTACCTAGATTTGGTTCTCCCTGAAGGTGTGTGTGCATGTGTGTGTCTTTTGAAATTACTTTGCATTACTTCCCTTCCTTCCTTCCTTCCTTCCTTCCTTCCTTCCTTCCTTCCTTCCTTCCTTC
>NW_027185797.1:30076495-30079349 GCF_028583685.1 Petaurus breviceps papuanus | reverse complement strand
TTCCTTCCTTCCTTCCTTCCTTCCTTCCTTCCTTCCTTCCTTCCTTCTTTCCTTCCTTCCTCCCTTCCTCCCTTCTTTACCTCCTTCCTTCTTTCCTCAACAGAACATAGATAAGCAGAGGCACTAACTAGTATTAGCACTAACATAGTATTTTGATTGCATACCTGTATAAATTCAAAGAAGCCTTTAAATAATGCAAGCAACTAGGTTCAGTTAGATATCGGACTGATTCTTTCACTGTTCTCAGCCTCTGGTTTGTGTTATTCAGGGTTCTGTTTTTTCCCCCCAGGCCTGAATAAATGCTACTTGGACACAGCTGTTTCCCATGCAAGAAGCGCCAGCAATGACTTGAACTGTCCACAGCTGTAGATCATTCAGAGGAGAAGAAGGGCGAGGCCAGCATCACATGCTTGGGCTTAAGAGAATGCAGTCACACATACCTTGTTGAGCATAACAAATCATGGCCCAAGGCCCTTTGCCCAAGTTTGGAGCTCACTGGAACCCCATTTCTTGGAACTCAAGTTTGGACTGTACTTTTTGCCTGGCCCAGGATGTCACCCTGCCCTCTTGGCCCCTGGATAGCCCTTCTAGCTTAGGCTCCTATTTGTCTTGTACTTCATGCAAGCTTCGTCTCTACTCGGCTCATTTCCTCCTTTGGCCTCCTTACCAGTGGTGACTTCGGTGCTATGCTCTTTCTCGTCCTGACTGACCCAGTTATGCTCAGCTTTCTTGGGTGTGCTTGGCTCCTTAGGTGCTTGGGGCTTCAGCACAGACGCGGGAGATATCATAAGCCCATTTTTTGTCCTATTATTTGCCACAGTTGCAAACAGTCTAGTCATTGTGTTTAGGATAATAATGAGATTGGCCTCAATTGTCTGATCCATTCTCTTCCTTTCATCTCAAAACTGAAAGAGAAAGAAATATAGAATGACATGTCCACGAGGGGGCTCACAGTTGCCACGAATGGTTCTGTGCCCATTTTCTGCCAAGTGCCTTCTAAGGAAGGCATTCAAAGCTACTTCTCATTGCTAGCTGAGCGCTGATGAAGTTGCTTTGAGTAAGCCCTGAACAACTCTCATTTACAGAATCAAATATCAGGTCTTGGAGGGTTTGTTCTTAAAAGGGCTTGCAGGTTGGAATCCAAGCTAGATGAGGACATAACTTTGAAGACATGTTGACTGAGAACGCAGGACTTTTAATGGGTGTATTAAAGTAGCTTCCTCATGGAGAGAAATCTCTTTTGTTTGGTGCTTATCTGCATTGTGGATTGGATTCTGTGATTCTGTATATTATTACATATCTCTTTTTTTGCTTTTTTAGAGGGCAAAATCATGGATTTAGACCCAAGAGAGACTTGACAGACCATGAAGTCCAACTCCTTTATTTTACAGATAAAGTTTAAGTGAATCACCCAGTTGTCACACAGGTAGGTGGTCAATGGTAAAGGTGAAGTTTGAACTCAGGTCTTCTGACCTTGAACCTAGCCCGTCCTCCATTGTGCCACAGGGCCTCTGAATGAAATTCAGGCCAAGTCCCCAACAAGTACTCCCCAGGGGAGCGTCTGCCACATGACAGTTGCTCACTCCATGGACCATACAGTGACAAAAAAGGAAAGAATTCCTTCCAGGTGAGTGTGAGCACTCACACCTCGGAAATCAGGAAACAGTACAAGTAGTGTTTGATTTATGTCTTTGTTGATTGTCTGGACTTAAGAAAGTGACTGAGAGGATGTTAATAATGAAAATTAAATCTAAAGGTGTGTCCACGGTACATGTTTTTCCCCCAGAGCTTATTGGTAAATGTTTATGGGCACACCCCTAGTTTCTCTCCTTAAAGAATTTAAATTTAATTGGGCAGATTCAACATGCACATAGATAAGGAAATAAGCTAGAGTACTTGCTAAATTAAAAAAAAAATTGTGTCTCTCATGTGCCAGCACTATGCTAAGTGTCTTGGCCCTCACAACACTGAGAAGCAGGTGCTTTCATTTCTCCTGTTTACTTCCACCCCAAGATGTGGCTTATTCAGGTAGCTGTGACGCCTTTCTGTGGTGATCACACACACACACAGAGTTAATACATGAATTAAAATTGGTGCAATTCTCCTTCATATGGTTTCATTCTGGCATCAACAAGGAGTTAAAATCGGCATGTTGTGCATGATTGACATTGCCCTCCAGAATTGTTGGAGAGTTTTTGTGCAAGCATCTCCCCAAGGATAGGGAGAAAGGATGATGGTGTCCATGCACAGCTGCTTCGCAGAAAGGGGAACCATGATGGAAAAGAGTTGTGCGCTGGCCAAAACATGTGAGGGTAGGGCTCTTCCCCATCTTCCTAAGAGCCATCTGCCCCTCTGGTTGGGGACCCCAATGTTGGCAGACTGTAATCACCCGCATTCTCCTAGACCTGGGGCCGTCCCAGATTGTGCTTTTGCCACCTTCTGAAAGCAGGTCTGTCACCCCCTTATGGCTTTGTCCATCCCTTGTTCCCAGGTCACAACCAGCCCTGATGAATGTGAAATCCTCAAGGCCTTCATCAAAAGAGGAACCCACACTCAAGGGCTTGTTTGGACTCTAATCAAACTTCATTCCCTCTATTCTCATCCCAGGGTTCACAAAGCTTTCTCCTTCATGCTCTCTGGCCAGTGGCTAGGGGAAAATGCTCTGTTCAACAGTTTGCTTCCAGGAGAAGGTAAGCTCTGTGAAGGTAGGATAGAGTCTTTTGTTACTTTTATATCTGCAGTGTCTAGCACATTGACTGGTCCATAGTAGATACAAATTGCTATTGAGGGAAGGAAGGTAAGGTGAGAGGAAGGAAGGAAGGAAGGAAGGAAGGAAGGAAGGAAGGAAGGAAGG
>NW_027185797.1:30058050-30076485 GCF_028583685.1 Petaurus breviceps papuanus | reverse complement strand
AGGAAGGAAGGAAGGAAGGAAGGAAGGAAGGAAGGAAGGAAGGAAGGAAGGAAGGAAGGAAGGAAAAAGGAAAAAGGAAGGAAGGAAGGAAGGAAAGAAAGAAGGAAAGAGGGAAGGAAGGGAGGGAGGAAGGAAAGTGAGGATCTCAATAAAAGGAGGTGAGGAGGAAGAGTATTCCCAGCATGATGAAGGCAGGAGATGGAATATCTAACTAACAGATCAGTTTGACTCCAATAGAGAATCTGTGAAAGGGATTAATGCAATGATAATAGTAATAGATAAGAGTTATATAGTACCTTATGGTTTGCAAAGAGATATATATATATACATGCATATACACACATAAACATACATATACATATATGTGTATGTAGATACATATATATTCATTTGATATCAAATATGGCTGGAAAGGTAGATTGAGGCAAGATTGGGGGAGGGTTTAAATCCATGTCTGAAAAATTGTTTTTTTTTTCTTTTTGGAGGGCAATTGGGGTTGAGTGACTTGCCCAAGGTCACATGGCTAGTTTTTTGGTGTGTGTGTGTTAAGTGTTTGAGGCTGGATTTGAACTCAGGTCCTCCTGACTACAGGGCCGGTGCTCTGTTCACTGAACCACCTAGCCACTCCTAAAAAGTTTACATTTGATCCAAGAGGCAACAGAGAACCACTGAAGATATTTGTGGGGAAATGGCATCTCCTGGCACCATCAGTAATAAGTCATTACTATCTTTAGAACTGAGGAATTAGCTACTCAGTAATGGAAAGAATGATGGTTTGGGGATCTCAGGACCCAAGTTCAAATTCTGCTTCTCTCACCTGATGCCTGTGCAACCTTAGGCAAGTGCCTTAACCTCTCTGAGCCTCCTAGATCCTCCTCTACAAAAGGGGAGGTTGGGCTAGGTCATCTCTAGAGCCCTTTCTTGCTTTAGGGTCTATGGTTTTATAAACAGTTATTCTTTCTCCATGCTTCTGCTTTGGTGTGTTCTATTTAAGACAGAATCCAGCTTCTTTTTTCAGGAGAAGCATCCCCTCTCTCCAAACAAGACAGTATTGACGCTCCCCTTGTCCCCCCACCTCCTCTCCCAGCCAGGGGACCCGATCTCAGGGCTCGAGTTCCCTCCCTTGACTTGGACCCTCCTCTTAGCCACTCTCCTTAATGACTCCAATCTTTCATCTTCAACGTGCCCTTTCTCTTTGGCTGGTTCAGTCCCTCCAGTCTCCTAATTGGGAATCAAGAGGTTAGTGATGCCATGAACTTGAGAGTTTTCATTACCAGGCTCTGGGATGTTGGAAGCAGAGATTAAATCCTTCATCTTTTTTGATTCATGCATATGGATGCAGCAAGTCAGTCAAGCTGAGAAGAGATGTGCTGGAAGGAATGTTTACAAATGTGAAGAGTCTTAAGGGAAAAAACCCAACCAAATGAACAAAAAATATCTGTGCCAAGCAATCAACAAGCATTTATTCAACACCTACTATGTGTCAGATACTGTACCAAGCATGCTGGGTGACCCACAATTGGGATGTTTCCTTCAGAAGGCAAGCCCTCCCTTCCAAAAGGAATAAAGCTAAGGTTATTTAACCTTTTGATGGCAGGAAATCAAGGCTTACAGTTTGAGATGTCCCAAGTAGAATGGGCAGCTACATGGCACAGTAGATAGAGTGCCAGTCCTGGAGTCAGTAAGACTCAAATTCCTGAGTTCAAATCTGGTTTCAGACACTTACTGACTAGGTGATCCTGGGTAAGTCACTTCACCCTGTTTGCCTCAGTTTCCTCATCTGTAAAATGAGCTGGAGAAGAAAATGGCAAAAACTAGTATCTCTGCCAAGAAAACCCCAAATGTCACAGAGAGTCAGACACAATTGAAAAATGACTGAACAAAAAAGTAGAATGGGCTACCTTGAAAAGTGAGGAAGTAAAATAAAACAACTTTGAGGTACTATTTCATACCTATTAGATTGGCTAACATGACAGAAAAGGAAAATAATAAATGTTGGAGATGTGGGGAAATTGGTATGCTAATGTCTTGCTGTTGGGTTATGAACTGATCCAACGATCCTGGAAAACAATTTGGAACTATGCCCAAAGGGCTATAAAACTGTGCATACCCTTTGATCCAGCAATACCACTACTGGATCTATATCCCAAAGAGATCAAAAGAAAGGGAAAAGGATCCACATGTACAAAAATATCCATCACAGCTCTTTGTTGTGGCCAAGAATTGGAAATTGAGGGGAAGCCCATCAATTGGAGAATGGATGAACAAGCTGTGGTATTTGAATGTAATGGAATACTATTGTGCTATAAGAAATGAGAAGCAGGCAGACTTCAGAAAAACCTGGAAAGACTTACATGAACTGATGCTGCATGAAGTGAGCAGAACCAGGAGAACATTGTACACAGTAACAGTCATGTTGTGCAATGTCTGATTCAATAGACTTGGCTCTTTTCAGCAATGCAATGATCCAAGACAATTTCAAAAGACTCATGGTGGAAAATGCTGCCTATACTCAGAGAGAGAACTATGGAGTCTGAGGCAGATCAAGGCATATTATATTCACCTTTTTTCATTTTTTTTGTTTTTTTTTCTCTGGGTTTTTCCTTTTTGTTCATAGCATGACTAATGTGGAAATATGTTTAACATGACTATACTGTGTAACCTATATCAGATTGTTTGCTGTCTTGGGGAGAGGAGAGGGAGAAAAATCTGGAACTCCAAGTCTTATAACGATGAATATTGAAAACTTAAAAAGGAAAGAGAGGTGAGGCAGTGAGGCTCCCCCTCCCTGGAGGGATTCAAGCCAAGGCGGCTTGGCCGCCTTGGGGGATGTTGCAGACGGGACTTCGGTCAGTTTGCTTTGGATCAGATGGGCTCTGATCCCCCTCCCAACTCCAACCTCTGTCCTTTCCAGGATCTCCAGTTCCTTTTGTGGGGAAGCTTTTCTGAGGACCGTATTCTCTCTCCTTATATTGTCTCGTACTTGTTTATCGTTGTAGCTGTCTTATTCTCCCAGGAAAATACAAGGTATCGAGGGCAGGGACTGGTTTGTTGCTATTGCTCTTCTTTTATTTTGCATTTGTCACTATGGAGCCCATCCTGATGCCTAGCACAGTGACCATAGCACACAGGTCTGAAGGGCGCTCAGAGACCATATGTTCCAGACTCCTCATTTTACAGATGAGGAAACAGAGGCCCAGGCAAGTTAAATGACTTACAAGAGGCAGTGACCATCAGAGAGAAGAATGGTTCTTAAATCTAGGGCTGGAAGGGACCTCAAAGGTCATCTAGACCCAAACTTTCATTTTATAAATGAGGAAACTGAGACCCAGGTAGTGGGCAGGTAGTGAGTTACTGAGCATTGAAGGATTGAAGACGATTGAAGCTCAACTGGTCTGTGGTCAGTATTTTTGAGGTCAATGCTTGTTGAGTGAAGGGTGTCAATGGACACACTATCCCATGGATGTGGACACTCATCTGCTTCTCCTCAGCCTTTGTGACTCTCCTGCCTCTGGCCAGTGTATGGGGGCATTCTTCTGGGGCTCTTGCCTTTCTGTGGGAACCCCTGCCTTGCTCAGGTGACCCATCTGCTGCCACTCCTCCCTGGTACCTTGGTGATCAAACTTAAGAGGAGCAGAACAGGTTTAAATAAGGAACGTTCTCTGGCTCTAAATCTGGAATACTTGCTCTGATTGTGATTTGGATAAATTTTCATCATGTTGAGATCCTGCTTCTCAGAAGTCTCTGAGATAGAAAGTGCTCATAAACCTCGATGTCTCCCCATTGCCTATTGCTTATTCTCTGTTCCTCGACTTGCTTTGAAGGCCTCTCATGACTCTCCTCTTAGGTGCCAGCAAAGCAGAACTATGCGCCTTTCCTTGTGTGGATTTCCTGCCTCCTTTGGTGTTGGTCATGCTGTTCTCTAACCCTAAATGGAGCCCTCCACCCTCCAGCTTTCTGGAGGAAGGTGACAACAAATCTTCTCCCCCCTTTAAGGCCCTATTCAAATGGTTCTGTGTTGTTTTCTTTTCTATCATGGTGGCCACTATGTAAATTGTTTGTTTGGTTCTGCCCACTGCACTCTGCATCAGTTCATAGAATTCTTCCCAATTTTCTCTGAATTCTACCTCTTGTTATTTCTTATGGTTCCATAATATAATATTTCACCCATGTGACAGTTTGTCCAATTATTCTTCAATCAATGAGCGTCTACTTTGTTCCTTGTCTCCTTGTTACCACAAAAGTACAAGTATAAATATTTTGATCTACATAGATCAAGGGTGTTGTTTTTCCTCTCAGATTATAAAGTTTATCCATCCATCCATCCATCCATCCATCCATCCATCCATCCAACCATCCATCCATTCATTATTCATTCATTCAGCATTAGTTCAGTGTCTACTCATTGGTAAAGCACTGCTCTAGGTGCCAGGTATACAGAGACACACTGAAACAGTCCCTACCCTCAAGAAGCATGCATTCCATTCTATTGGGGGGGACAGCTTGTACACATAAAAATAGACCTTTACATAAATGCAAATTAATTGAGGAGGGATGTGAGCCCCTGAGCAGCCAGGAAAGGCCCAGTGTAGGCAGTGGCATTTGACCTGAGTTTGGAAGGATGCTAGAGTGAGGGAGCACATTTTAGGTGTCTTTGAATCTCCTCTGGTGCCTCGAATATAGTAGGTCTTCACTTAACAGGACTGAGCTGAACCTCTAACCCAGGCTAAGAAGCATTAGACTGTCCATTCTTCCTATTTGGTTCCAGTCAGAGAATGTTGGAGGTGGGAGGGGTCTTAGAGATGATCCAATCCAGTCACACAAGGAAACAGAGACACAAAATGGGGAATTTACTTGGCCAAAGCCACATGTTCAAATGATTGTTTCAGGATCCCTGTTGACAGCTCATAAGGGACTAAGAGCCCATCCAGTCTCACCCTCTTCATCTTCCTGATTTGAGCCTAAAGATGGGAAATGGCTCGCCCTGGGTCGCACACATGCAAGTGGCAGGTGTGGGAGTTCAGGGCTCTTTCCACTAAGAGACAAGGCAGCCTTTAGAGACATTCTGTGCTTGCCTACATACTGAGTCAGTTTTCTTTCTTTTCAGTCATCCTCCATAGGCACTGAGTGCCAACTCAGAGTGCATCAGATCCATGTAATGTGGGGTGACAGCTCTGAACGCTGAGGTCCTGGGAGGCCTGGAGATCCGAGTGGCTTGAGAACGAGAGCTAACTGGCCACTCTGCTCCTCATCCATGGCAAGGCCCCCTACCTCCCTTCCCCCCACCCCCGCCCATTGCACTGTGCCACTGGATCTCACTTACACTCCCTTGGAGCCAGGCCCTGCTGCATCCATAGCTCAGAGCAGTTCAGACCCTGAGCTCTCACGGGTTAAAGGCCACAGCTATCCCTGTTGTGTCCCCTCCCTTCCCATTTCTGCCCGTAACGTGTCTACTCTCTAAGCCTCAGTGCCCATTGGCTCTAATTGGTAAAGCTTGGCATCATGCGCTTAATAGAATTTTAAATTATTTTGATTAAAATGTCAAGGGATGAGAATTTAAAATTAATCAAAACTGCCACCCCAGCATTGCACCATTAGCTACCCAGCCAGTCTGAGAGGATGCTCCCAAGAAGATTCAAAGAGGAGAACGCCAAGAAATGGCAAGATCCCCCCAGGCTAGAGCCCTGCTCTGGGTGGGTGGGGGGAGTCTGGATGGTCGCAGCTGCCCTTTTCCTAACAAAACCCAGGCCTTTATCACTTAGATAATGATCACCTCATGCACTGGAAAGAGTGCTGGATTTGGAGCCAGAGAACTAGGGTTCAAATTCTGTCTGCCACCCACTAGCTGTGTGATCCTGGGTAAGTCACTTGGTGTTTCTGGATCTGAGATTACTCACCTATAAAATGAGATGGTGAGATGAGATCCTGTTTAGGGTTCCTCCTTGCTTTAAAACCTGAAGGTCTGGCACACACACACACACACACACACACACACACACACACACGAGATTTCACCTTTGTTCTTATCTTGACCATTCTCCAAAATGTCTCCCATTCACACCTTTCCCTCCACTCCCAGGACCCCCTAGCTCTGGGCATGGGGGTGTGGCTTGCACATGAATTCCTCTGTCCCCTCCTGCTGAAACTCCTGCAGATACTACATGCTTTCCTGGGTGCACAGTGTCATCTCTCTGGTCTTGGCCACCTGTCCTGGCTTCAGGCAGCTGGGTCATATGGACCCCTGTTCTGTTCGTGTGTCAGAGACAGAACCCACGTAGTGTCTCCTCATCCCCTGGATGTAGTCACTCCCTGGGGCTTCCCTTTGCAGAACAGAAGCTGCTATCACTCACTGAGGAGCGACTTAATCTCCTGCAGCCTAGAAAGAGTTCACTTCTGCCTTATCAGGGATTCTTTTGGTTTATTTTCTTTTTATTTTGGGGTTCATATCTGTGATTTCAGGGAAGCTGCAGTGTGCCCTCCACCCAAATCCTCATCGCTCTTGTCTGTGTGTCTGGTGCCCCTCACAGTGCCTGGTTAATAGTTGGAGCTTAATCCATACTTGGTGAATGATTGATCGATTGCTTCTGGCAGCCAGTCAGAGGTCATGGATGGTGAAGGCAGAAGTGGGTCTTTGCTGCCACAAGGATGCTGTGAGTCATTGGAGAGGGGCAAACAGGCCCTCTGCGGTGGAGAGAGCCATGGGGTGGGGGGAGACCCATTGGAGAGAGTAGTCTCCGGCCCTCTACCCCATTCCGCCAGGCCTTTACCTCCCCTAACAAACTGAACTAACTCCAAGGTGGTGAGTGGGGAGAAAGGATATGCAGAGGCTGCTCCCAACTCTTCCGCATCAGTAACCACCCTGCCCAACCCCTCCTCCCATTCTCCACATGCCCTCCCTCCCCCCAAAAAGAGGGTCAGGAGAATGGGGGTGGGAAAAATTGAAGAGCAATTAACCCAAGCATTAGTTATGTACCCCTCCCTTCGTGTCCCATCTCCCAGCCCATGCCAGTTTCTCTGTATTTGCTTTGTTTTTGTTTAAATGTGAGACTGTGTCTTTCCCTAGTAACTCAGAAGACAGGGAATCTTCTGTTTTGTATTGGATCAGAACAGACATTTAAGAAATGGTTGTGGAACTGAATTGGATTGAATGGGATTGAATTGAGGACCCAACTGTGCCCTCCTTGGATGGTCTTGGCTGCTCACCATTTGGCATTGGGAGCATGGGGGGTTCAAGGGAGGAAGCCATCACTCTCCCTCCCATCCCTTTTGTGGCATCTTGGGGCACCTGCTGAATTCTCTAGGAGACCCAAGGCTCCCTGAGGCCAGGATGATTTCGTTTTATCTGGCATCCCCAGTACCAGGCACTGTGCCCATCATACAGCAGGTGCCCAGTAATTTGCTTACTGAATTGAATAAAGGGAAATGCGTGTTCTTCTGGAAGACCGGGCAGTCCAGAAAGCACAGAGCTGCCAGATTCATAAGAAAGAGGTGACATAAGATGACGAATGTGGTAATAATCATAATCATAGCAATAATAACTAGCACCTCCACAGCTGCTTTAGGGTCTATAGAACACCTTACATGTTTACTCGTTTTGTCCTCAGCAACACCCCTGTGCAGTAGGTGCTGTTACCACCCCCCCCCATTTTACAGATGGGGAAATTCAGTCTGGAAGAGGTTAAGTGATCTGCACAGTCCCAGAGCTAGTACGGGTCAGAGGCCATTGACTCCACCTCAAACACTCTGTCTGCTGACATTGGGAGCCGTCCCTAAGTGGATGGGTTGCCTTTTGCTGGAAGCCATTGAGCAAAGGCAGGATGGTCATTTGTTGGACCAATTCTAATGAGGCTCCTCTTTCAGGTGTGGGCCGGACTACAGATCTAGGGGGCGCTGAGATCCTCCCCCGGCCCGAGCTTTTGTGCTTCCGGTGTTTCCCTGCTTGGTAGCCAAGGGAACAGAGAGACATTCTCCATCGCTTTGCTCTGGTAACCAGGAGCTAAGACCCAACTCCAAGGACTGGTTTTGTCCACCCTGGGAAAGGAACTTGAGGTCAGCTAGACAGCAGTGGGCCTTTCTTCCACAGCTCCTGACCCCTCTCATTGAGGCTAGTCCTGGGCCTCTGACACCACCAGCCACAATAAACCCTGGACACACAACTAGCCTGTGGCCTCCATTTGGCAAAGTGAAGTTTACTCTCTACTTGAAGTTCTATCGACTGTAATAATTCTAATTGAAATAAACATTTTGATTACTGCTTGGTTCCATGGCTGCCTAATAGGGAGCTCAAAGATCTCTCAATAATCATTTTGGCCAAATGGGATTCATTTAGCTTGACAGTTATTCCAGGCATTTATTGGTTCACGTGGCAGGCGGGAGTGTTTTCTGAGCGTAATTATGGGGAACATTTTACACTGGGGCTAACCTTCTTGAGATGACAGACTGAAAAGTGGTGATGAGAGGCAAATGGGGCCCATCACCTGCCACGTAGACATGGAAACAAACTGTTCTCTGGCTGCCCCAGATCCACGTGAAAATTAAAAGGGGGCTTTGCTGAAGCTGACAGCTTGGGTTGGGTGCAGGAGGGGGTGGTGGCCCTTTCTATGGGGCAAAGTCTCCATTCTCTCTGGGGTTCTGCTGGGAGGGCAGAAGGGGAACTCGGCCCCCTGACTTCTCCTATGCTTGCTTATGGGGGATGGCCAGCTGCCAGCAGGAAAGGGAGTGTGGTCCCCATGGCCACTACTCTTCCTTAGCAAAGGGAGTTAAAGCCTTGGAGTCAGAAGTGATTGTGTTCCAGCCAGGTCAGACTCTTCACAACCCCATTTGGGTTCTTCTTGGTAGAGATACTGAAGTGGTTTGCCATTTCCTTCTCTGGCTCATTTTACAGGTGAGGAAAATGAGGCGAAGTTAAGTTACTAGCCCAGGGTCACACAGTATCTAATGCCAAATTTGAATTCAGGAAGAGGAACCTTCCTGACTCCAAGCCTGGCACTCTCTCCACTATACTACCTAGCTGCCTCTGGAATCAGGAGCTTGGGGTCCAAATGCTACTTCTGATATCTACCAGTTGTGTGACCACAGGGCAGGGCAGTTTTCTCTTCTGGAAAATAGGAATGAAATATACTGGCTATTTGTTTCTTATAGGATTGTTGTGAAAAAAAGTTTCCTGAACCTCTAAAAACACTACATATCTGTGCATTATTATTATAATTGTTTTTCTTCTTATTTTACATTTGCTGGAGTTCAGATAGAATATCCTTGAGACTAGAACTGTGTTTGCATTTCCTTTATCTCTTGAGTTAGTCAAACATTTGTTAAGTACCTACTATGTGCCAGTGCCCTGTGCTAAGCCCTGAGACTACAAAAAGCAAAATCAATGTTCCTGCCCTCAAGGAGCTTACATTCTAATGGGGAAGACAGAATACAAATACCCATGTACATACAAGCTAGATGCCCATCCCTGGTGGGTAACCTCAGAGGAAGGACCTAGTAGCAATGCAAAGTCATTTCAAGAAGGAAAGTGCTTGTATTTGAGGAGAACAGGAAAGGGACCATGTAGGAGGTGATTCCCACACTGGGATGGGGCCCAGCTATGATTGGATGCCTTCTCAGTGGCTAGTGTGGGCTCTGGCTTTGGCGCTGATGCTTCATTGGCCTCTTTGAAAGAGGTCATAGCAGCATGGACGTAGTGCATTGGCCCCATCACCTTTTAATATTCCCATCCCCCACTCACACCCCTAGAGCAAACTCCATTCTACCCACTTTCTCAGGATCAGCACCTTCTTATCTGTGTTGTGTCTTTCTCCTACCAAAGGGCTGTAGGCATTTCTAACTCTACCTGGCTTCCAGGACCCTCCTACCCCTGGAGAGAAAGGGGAGCTATCAGGATCAAGCATCCACTGAAATTCCTGAAGAGAGAGTTGATTTAGTACCTTCTGAGGTATGGAGATAGGGCTAGGCTGTAGCTGGTGGGGGAGGGAGGGCACTGACTCCTCCTCAGGTGGTACTTGAACGATTTCTTGCCACACCTGGAGAGGGGGTGGTGCCCATTTCCCTCAGGTACACCAAGGGTGTAATTAAAGATAAGGTACTTGTTACTTCCTCCTTCCCATCCTCTAGCTCCAAAGAAAAATTTGGTACAAGGACTTTGCCATGTTTTTTTTCTATCTGTATCCCCAGTGCTGCTGAAGAGCTCACTAGATGGAACATAAGTGGGAAGCTGCCCTTTATCCCTTGAGGGCTCACAGAGTGGCATTGATGGAGCCCACTCAGATCGGAGGGACTCAAGACATGACTGCCAGCTGCTTGTACAAATGATATTCATCTATACTTCTCTTGTGCTGGGTGAATTTGAGCGAGATAGAAAAACGTGGGTCTATCCATAGTGGCTGAATGGGGGTCATGAAGCTGGGTCATCTTGATAAAAAGTGCAAAGGGCTGGAGATTTGATTGTACATAATACAAAAATAGCTGGCATCAGTATATATGGATGTGTAAACACACACATATGTACCTATGAAGATGCTAATAGCAGCAATAGCTATTCATAGTTAATAGTATAATAATTATTAATGACAATAATTAATAGTAATAGTAGCATTTCTATAGCACTTTAAGGTTTGCAAAGAGCTTTACAAATATAGAATTTTGTCCTCCCAACAATCCTAGGAAGTAGGTATTATTATTATCCTCATTTCACAGGAGAGAAAATTGAGGCATAAGGCAGTAAAGTTGCCTAGGGTCACGGAGCTAATACACATATGCATATGTACACATATATATGCCATTTTATGTGTAGGTATATACATGCATTTACACATATGATACCCACATTATATATACATATATACATCTAGCTGTGTATCTATTAGTTTCTCTTTCTTTTGGTCTTGATTTGTGGCTTCATCCCTGCCAGGCACTGCCAAGCACTGGTATTACCCCAGGGCATGGAGAGTTCAGGTGACTTGCTCAGGGTCATACAGTTAGTCTGTACCATAGGCAGGACTTGAGACCAATAGGCCATGCTGGTCTCTCAAGCATATAACTTAAACATACAAAGTGTTACAGACACAACCTCCTTGGTGCCTCACAATAGCCCTGTGAGAAAGAGGCTTACAGATCTTGTCACCCCCCCCATTTAAAAGTAAAGAAACTGAGGCTTAGAGGAATCAGGTGATGTGCCCAGAGTTGCACAGGTTTAAGGCACCAGAAGGAGAACTGGAACCCAGGTCTCCTGGGTTCCAAGTACAATGCTCTACCACATTTTGATTCTTTTCCCAGATACCCAGACCCTTGCTGGGCCATATGTTGTATCTGTGTGTATCTGTGTGTGTATTTATACATGTGTGCATGTGAGGGTGAATGTGTGCGTCTTAAACTTCTTAAACCGGGTAAAACTTCAAGCACATAAGAGACTATTATGGTATGTTGGTGGAGGGCATTTACGAGGGCACAATTGTCCTTGTTGCAGTCAGCATCTCTGTGACCACAGTCTCTTGCCAGCTCTCTGGTAATGCCAGCAGAGTGTCTAGACACTGGATCCAGAGCCCACAGGATGATAGTGTTTAGAGAGCACCAAATTCAACACCCTGTGATAGTAATGGCAATTAAAGATTCCCCTGTATTGGCTTGGTTTTCAAATTGATTGTGTTAAAACCCAGAGTTTGTTAATCCCACCTGTGGGATGGGCTTGTTGATGTGAAAAGAAAGTCCTGAACTGGGAGGAGCTGGTGATGTAGATTTGGAGAGACACTAGAGAGAGGCGGAAGATCTTTTTGGAAGCAGCACCTCGTGGAGAGAGAGAGACTAAGAGAATTGCTGGTGGCCGCTTTGAATTGCCCTGGACTTTTGAGACCTGCCCCCTGAGCTGCCAAGGACTGAGGAGACATGGCTGTTTTGCTGGTACTTTGTCTGTCTGTTTTGATGTTGTTTTGCCAGATTTGTCCACTGGTGAAAGACAGTCCTTTTGTTGAAGAAGTCCTGGAACCTGGCTGTTCGCTAAGAAGGCCTGCGACTATCCTGCAGACAGAGAGTGAATACTGTCCACTGGTGAGGGACAGTACTGTTGTTGCAGGGGTCTGGAGACTGTCCTGCAGACAGAGTGAATACTGTCCACTGGTGAGGGACAGTGCTGTTGTTGCAGGGGTCTGGGAGCCTTTCTGTTGGTTCAGAAGCCCTGAAGAAGGATTTTCTTGTTGTATGTTTACAGAAATCCTGGGAGAGGGCTTTGCTAATGTGTTCAGGGGTTCTAGGATTGTTCTACAGACAGAGGATGAATTCATGAAGGGACTGGCAATGTATCTTATGGCCTTGCTAAGCCTTGTCTCCCCAGGAACTAAGATTGCTGAGAACTTGCCTTGTGTCAAGATGAAGAAAAGACCTCCATTTGGGTATCAAGTGCTGTGTTTAAACTTGATGTAACTCTGGGGTAGATTCAATTGTGATCCTGGGGTGGGGAACTTTTGACCTTATTGTGCTCTGTGATTGACAAATGAAGGTACTTTACCTATGTTTGGAAACTAATCTCCATTTGAGAAGAGGGGTTTTGTGGTGGACTAAATGAAGGTATAGCCTAGGGGTGGAGTAGTATTTAGAACCGGGACTTTGTAATTGATTGAATGATTGGAAGGTCCTGGGGTGGGGTAGTACTTGGAGATTATTTAATCACACTTAGTAAATGCTGTATTTTGAATGATGTCATGTTTTGATCTTCCCTGTTCTTGGTTTGTCACTGAATAAAATAGAGAGCACCTATGCTGGTATTTTGAACCTGGGAAGTTGCCTTTGCTTGATATTACATTACACACCCTCTGCTTACAAATGGGGAAACTAAGTCATAGAAAAGTTACTTGATTCACCTAAAGACCATACGGTAGCTAGATAGGACCTTGGAAGTCATCTTGTCCAACCACCTCAATATAAACCAAATCAAAGGTGTGTAAAATGCTAGCATGTCTTAAAGAGCTATGTAAGTGTTAGCTATTACTGTTATTTTACAAATGGAGGAAGGGACTAAGGTTTAGAGGAGTTCAAAGTCACACAAGGAGCAAGTGCCAACTGATTTCTGGGTCCAGGTCTTCTGACTCCAAGTCTAGGACTCTGTCCATGCTGAAACCTGTGAGCCGCAGCAAGTCACCTCTCAGGTGCTCATTTGCTCATCTGTAGAATGGGGATCGTATGCTTGGATGGTTAAAGGAAGATATTGCAGTGGGCAGTTGTGAGGACAGCACATTCTTGCCTTTAGGAACATGAGCTATTGCTGCTAAAAGTCCTGGAAGAACATGGAGTCTTTTTAGAGTGACCCAACTCTCAGACATCTCCCTGAAAGTTTGGATTTTTGCCTGTGGCCAGCAGGTCTGTGGCCAGCACACTGGAATCAGAAAAGAATCATTATCACAACTCATATTTCTATAGAACTGCAGCTTCTTTGAAATAACCCCACGAGGCAGCTAGAACAGGTAATGGTATCCCCTCTTTATTTCCCCTTCCTGGTTCTGCTTCTGAATTTCTAGACCTCAATACCAGCTTCAGCTGCAATCTCACCCTGGAACATCCCTCTGCTAGGCTGCCTCCCTTCTCCTTTTAGTGAATTCCTCCTAAAACTTCCACCTCAAGGAGGAGCCCAAGATGGCCAACCTCCCCTCCCAGTTCTTCTGACTTTCTAGATTTTGGTATCATCCCCGAAGATGGGTATCTTCCACCTCCTCCCCTTTTCGGCCCCACTTTATGTTGTCTTCTCCCATTAGAATGTAAGCTTATTGAGGGCAGGGACTGTCTTCCCTTTTGCTTATATTTCTATCAAATTGAAATTGCTTAATAAATACTTGTTGCCTTACTTTATTCTTTTACAAAGTAAAAACCTGAAACCTGGGGGGGGGGGGGGGGGTTGGGGGAACCGGAAATGAACTGTCCATGGTTACAGAGCTAGTAAATTTCACAGGTAGGGTTTGAAGACAAGTTCTCTGACTCCAATTCCAACACTCTCTTCCTTACGCCATGGTTCATAAAAAAAATTGGGGGAAAATTAATTAATTATGAATAATTAATTATATTAATTAATTATAAAACTTAAGGTTTCTCATAGGTCACAGAGCGTTAAAAATATTCTGGCTTCTTGACTTATCACAAAAATTGTTCCTCAATTTGTCATAGATTCTGAAAGTGTTCAGAGAGAAATGTACTCTAGTCTATTCCTTATTCCTGTAAGCCTCAATTCTCCCTTTTTAGCAGATGGTTCTAAAACTTCCTGAACCTATAAACAGATGTGTGTGCAAGTATGTACACATCATTATGCACACTCTTCTTGAATCTGTCTAGCCATTTATGGTATTTTTCTGAGAAAAAGGAAGTGACAGTCATCAAAGAATAAACTTGAACCTCACAGGCTTTATATACTACAAGGCAGGAGTAGGTAATAAACCTGGGTAAGCTGTCTTCCCATTGCTGGCTGTTACTGTCTAAGAGAAACATACACTGTGCTATGCCTCAGGAAAGTTTTGCAGAGAATCTCATGAATCCAAGCAGTTTTTTTCTCTTGCTGCAGTTACCAAAAAAGGGAGATTTATTTCATCATTTCTCATAAAAGATCACTGAGTCAGAGCCAGAAAGGATCTCTGAGGTCACTTAGGTTCCCTAGCTCATTGTAGAGGTATGGAGTTGGAGACCCTAAGAAGTTTAGTGACTTTCCCAGGATCACAAGCTAGTATCTGAGGCAGGATTTGAACTTAGGGCTTTCTGACTTCAGATCCAGGACAGGATCCATAAAGCACTTTAAGTTTTGTGAAATACCCTACCATAAGTTATCTTGTTTGATTCATATATAAAATGAATTGTCCAAGGTCACCCAGCTAGTAAGTGAAGAGTTGGAACCTTCTGATTCTTCACTCAGCATTCTTTCTACTGAATCTGAACTCAGTTAAAAACAGCCCCCTCTTCACTCCCTGCTGTTAGTAATGTGATTGTTACTCTTCTCTTTCTGCTCAGTGACTGCATGTGTTAGTCAGACAGAATCTGGTTTAACATCATGCACACCTCCTTGCCAAGGGAGCATTGCTATATCTCATTTTGGGACCGACTGATGCAACCCCAAATAGCACAGCCAGAAACAAAAGTCACGCGGCAATTTCAGCCGAAGCCTTTCATGCAGCAAAGAAAGACATCCCCTGGGAGACCTAGAAGAGAATGTCAGAGCTCTTAATGAAACTAATCCCCATTTGCTTCTCTTTTCATTTAAGAAAAATCAGATCCATATGGTGCTAATAAAATTAGCTAAAAAGTGGTTTGCAAAAGGCACACATTTCAATAAAACAGAGACCATGTAGAGAAGGGAAGGAGAAAGGGAGTAAGCATGATTAAATGCCTGCTATACCAGGCATTATGTTAAGTGTTTTACAAATATCTTATTTGATCCTCACAACAGCCTTGGGAGGCAGGTGCTATCATTACCTGCATTTTACTGATAAGGAAACTGAGACAGAGAGAGGTTAAGTGACTTGCCCAGGGTTACACAGCTAGTAAGTGTCTGAGGCTGGATTTGAACTCATGTCTTCCTGACTCCAGGTCCACTGCTCTATCCACAGCTAAGCCACTTTGCTGCCTGATGCCATGCATTGTTTATTTACATGCTGACTGGCCCATAGCAAGTACTTAAATGCTATTTCATTCATTCGTTCATTCATTCATTCATTCCACAACATTAATCCTCTAGAGTTTCTATCCATGAGGATGCCCCTTCATCACTGTTTCCCTAGCCAATCTTTAAGAGTCATGGCTGAGTCACTGATGCTGCCCAGCCTCTTTGTCCTTTCTCAAGCACTTCTCCTGATCCCAAGCATTTTCATTGGCTGCCCCAGTGCCTGCAATACTCTCCTTCCTCATCTCTCCCAACCTCCCTGGCTTCCTTCAAGTCTCTGATTAAATCTTATCTTCTGAAAGAAGTCTTTTGAAGTCCTCAATCCTAATGTCTTCCCTCTGAGATGATTGCCAATTTACCCCATGTGTATAGCTTGTTTGTACATAATTGTTTGTGTGTTGTCTCCCCAAACGATTGTGAGCTCCTTGAGGGCAGGGACTGTTGTGTTGTTGTTTTGGGTCATCTTTATACCCTTAACACAGCAGAGTGCCTGGCATACAGTAGGTCCTTAATAATTCCTTGTTGGTAGACTGACTGAATAGCTACTGGTTGAAAGTATTCTTTAATTCAATTCAGTTCAATTCAAATCAACACACATTTGTTAAACACTAACGATGGGAGTCTGGTGCATGCAGAGACCCCACTGGCTTCCTCAGCTGTGAAGCACTCTCTCTGTGAAGATGATTTCTGGGAGAATCATGATGATGGCTAAGGGAAGTACTTTGGAGAGGTCGGTTGGAGCATGGCTAGACATTGCGTAACTAGTTCCAGTATCCAGCCGTGGGGTCAGGAGGACACTTTTTTTTAGTGGCTTCATTCTCAGAACTATCTGCGTCTTCAAAAAGGCCCCAGTCAGCCTCAGCTGACTCATAGAGATGACATGACTTTAAGGCCTTCTTCCCCTTGGAGGTTGTATGTTCCCCCAAAACCAGGTCTTGGTTCTTGGTCTTTTTGTTTGTTTTTTCTGTTCTAGGGGAAGGGAATGGATCCTTCAGGACCTCATGAGGTAGGGGGGTCTAGAGAGTGTCTTTCCATCCTGGCATTCCAGGCAGCCCAGCATCAATGCCTCATGAACAAGAATTGAACTTTTCAACCCCTCCTAGCACAAAATGAAGATGCATCCTGTAGTGATGTCCTTTGGATGTGAACTTGGTAGGACCAAGGCTATGTAGGAAATAAACTGAGTTTTGAGCCTACTCTCCCAGAGAATGAGTTGGTAGGAGGGAACGTATGCCTCCGAGGTATTGGGGAAAGCTAATGAATATTAATGCACAGTTAGGTGAAGTGCCTCCTCATTAGCAGTTGGAGAAGAGAGCAGAAAGGCGACCTGCAGGAGGCAGTGCTTAGATGCTTGAGCCCATCTTAAAGGGCTTCTGGAGGCAGAGGCTGGGAGGAGGAAGGGGCTTGGGGCGGGGGACATATCACAATCTGCTTTCATCTAAGTAAATCCACATTTTAATCTTTCATTTTTGAGCTAGATTTGCTATTTCACCGACTGTAGGAGCCTCCTGGGCAGGAAACTCTCTTCCCTCAATGCAAATGGATACCTTCTCTGCAGTCTGTAAGCTTAGCTTCTTGGGGATCTGAGAAACAAGGTGACTTAACTAGGGTCATTTAGCCAGTGTACATCAGAGGCAGGAGGTGAATCCAGGTTTTCTGGACTCTGAGGTCAGATTTTTTATCCATTACACTTCACTTTCTCCCAAGTCAAAGGAATTGCTTGGAGGAATGGGAGGTATAAATCCCTAGGGGTACCAGAAAAAGCCCATTGGGGAAAGTGGCCTTCAGCTGAAGACCATTTTTGTAAGGAGGCTAGGGATCCTAAAAAGGGACTCTCGGAGCATCCTTGCATTCTAGAGTAGTTGACCTTAGCACTGACTATTTCTTGCCATAAGTATACCAAACTATCATAAGCCCTCCTCTTTCCCCCAGAGGGACATGCCCTCACCTCCTGACAAAGCTCTGGCCTCCGCTGTACATTGGAGAACTCTCCATGGAGGACAGAATATGATGGAGTCCAGTGTGTGGCTCCCTAAGGGGTCCATCACCACATGAGAAATCAACAACTACCATTTGTGCCACGGCCTGGTGAGGAGCAGGGACGCTGTTCTGATGAGGTGCTGTCTGTCTTGGGTAATCTCTCTGTCCTCCTCCCCTTACAAAGGCAGGTCTGACACATCTGGGGCAGATGGAAAGCAGAGATGACAGCAATACTCAGATTTCCATGAAGGCAGCAGCTCCACAGGAAAGATCATTTGTGTAAGTTTAAGGAAGAAGACTCAAAGTTTAGACAGATTTTAAAATTATATTTCTTTTTTTATTCTAATCCAGTGTAGCAACCCAGATCAGTCAGGGCTGTTAAATGAACCCTTAGTTCTAGACTTTTCATTGTGTTTGAAAAGTGTGTTCTTCTAATTTCATGCTATGAATTTAAATTGACATCCTCTCCCCAAGGCTTTGTCCTGCACCAGTGAATATGACAACCTTGGACCCCTTGGTGAAGGATTCTTGTTTCTATTATTCTGGGGGATCTGAGTCCTTGACAACTTTTCAAAAGTCACCCTGTCCTTCCAGGGACTAGCCTCTTGTCTCTAGGGGTGGTTCCACAGATCACTGGATGGTACTTGTTGTACAAAATAGCTCTGTTCTCCTCTCCTCTCCTCTCCTCTCCCTCCTCCTCCTTCTTTTTCCTTCTCTTCTCTTCTCTTCTCTTCTCTTCTCTTCTCTTCTCTTCTCTTCTCTTCTCTTCTCTTCTCTTCTCTTCTCTTCTCTTCTCTTCTCTTCTCTTCTCTTCTCTTCTCTTCTCT
>NW_027185797.1:30043461-30057950 GCF_028583685.1 Petaurus breviceps papuanus | reverse complement strand
TCTCTCTCTCTCTCTCTCTCTCTCTCTCTCTCTCTCTCTCTCTCTCACACACACACACACACACACACACTCTGTCTGTATGACCCAGCATTTTTACACCTTCTGAAACCCCCAATCCCATAGTCCCAGTGCTGACTAAACTTCATCCTGCTTGTGTCTGCAGAAAACAAATTTAACACGCACACATACAAAGACCAACATGAGTACTACAGAGAAACATGAGATAATTTGCATGAACCAATGTGGAATATAATGAGCAATGACTCCAACAATGTAAATGAAAGTGATCCTAAAAAGAAGGGGAGCTCTGGCGACTCTGGAGATGGAGAACAGAGTAGGAATATTCCTTTCTTAGGTTGTAGGGGATTAGTAGAACAGAAGGCTACATACATTATCAGAGAAGGTCTCCATAGTCCATGTTTTTGCTTCATTTCCTTAAAGCAAAATGTAAATGCTAGCAATTCTAGGGTAGAGAGGGGCACCTCTGTCCAGACAGCTCGGATTTTAGAGGCAGCTAGGTGGTGCCATAGAGCACAAAGTGCTGGACCCAAAGGCAGGAAGATCCAAGTTCAAATGTGGCCTCACATACTTACTACCAGTGTGACCCTGGGCAAATCACTTAACCTCTATTTGCTTTTGTTTCCTTCTCTGTAAAGTGGGAATAATAACATCACCTACCTTCCAGAGTTGTTGTAAAGATCAGATGAGATAATATTTGTAAAGCTTTTTGTAAACTTTAAAGCACTATGGAAGGACTAACCATTATAAATCCTAGCTAGTTACAATAAACAATAGAGAAATAACAGCTAGCTTTTAAATAGTGCATCAACAGTGCTTTACACCTGCTAAATCATTTGATAAAATGAAGGGGGTCAGGCCTAGATGAACCACAGGGTCCCTGCCAAGTCTAAATATATGGTCCTAGAATCCTATGAACTTTTTAGAAAGACAATCTCTTGAGCACTAATGACCCATCTGAATCTGTCTGTTTTTTTCCTTCTCTTTGGTACTTTTCTGTTCCAAGCCAAAGCATATGAATGCCTGCCTTGTTTCAGTTGAAAATGATTTTTACAGAAGGTTTGGCTAGGTGCCTTGTCTGGAAAGAGACATATTTCCCCATTAAACCAGGGCATTGGAACTCAGGTTTTCCTGACCCAATAGACCATGTATACACTCTTCCCATGTAATAGCAGCTCCTTAAAGGCCAGAACTGGTTTTTGTTTGTTTGTTTGTATTTAAATCCCTAGCACCTACTACAGGGACTGGATATAGTTGATGATTTAAGATTCATTGGATTGAATTATTTTTCCATCTTAAATCTCTTTTCCCTCCAGGTAGGATCCAGCCATCCTTTCAAAAAGAAGCAAGACTTTCTATTAGGTGCTAATTCTTCAATCTGGGTGCCTTCTTTTGCTTTTAAATTGTTTTCTTAAACCCCCTGACCATCAATCACGTCACTGACACAGAAGTTACCTGGGAGGCTGAGAGTGAGCAGGGCCCCCAAGTGTCCCTGCATTTTAAATGTGTCTGGGAACTCCAAGGGGATGAACCCATTTTGCTGACCATGGCACTCTGAAGGGAAAAGCATTTCTCTGTTGGAATAAATGGTAAATTATAAGAAGAGTGAGCGTTTTAAAATTAATACTGGCATTTCTGACCTGTCATTGGCAACCCTGATCCTGCTGAAAAGGAACCTCATTTATGAGTTAGGAAGCTATGAAGGCCAGTGTTGGGGGCTATAAAGCACTTTCCAAGCTTGATTTAGTATCGATTTCTTGTCAGGCTAACTTGACTTTAATATTTAAACAAAATGTTTAATGTTTAAACAGCTTGATTTCCCCTTTTTTCATTTTTTCTGTAGCTTAACCTATTGTTAACTGTGTGGGAATCTGGCACGGAATGGCTTTCACATGAGATATCTTTAACTGCATTCTCTAACCTGTTTATCATCTTCACAGTGTCTTGAAGCTCACTCCCTTCCTGTCTCTTCCTTTAACCCTTCAGTCTGGGTTTCTTGAATGCCTCCCTTTCTGCTTCTGAAGAACTGAATAGAAGGCTTTGGGGGTCACAGATAGAACTAGAAGGAACCTGAGAGCCCCCCCCCCTTGCCAAGAATTTCTAACCTTTTTTTCACCATGGACTCCTTTGACAGCCTGGTGACACCTATGGACCCTTCTCAGAATCGTATTTGTAAATGTGTGAAATAAACGTTCATTGGGTTATGGAGGAAGTAAATTTAATTGAGCTACAATTATCAAATTATATATTTAAAAAACAAGTTCCTGGACCTCTGGTTAAAAACAGCGGATCTAATCCAAGTCCTTTGTTTCTCGGGAAGGCAGAGGGGAGGACCCTGAGCCTCAGGACAAGAAAGACCCTGGGCTTGACCCCTGCCTCTGACAATTAATCACTACCTCTCAGACCCTCAGCTTCCTCCTTTTTAAACCAGGGATCTTTCTATTCACATGGTGCCTTAAGGATGTTGAAGTGTAGCACATGCCCCCCTCATCCCTGTGAGGTGGGTGCTATGATGAGGTCTTAAGTGATTGCCCAGGGTCACCCAGCTGGTAAATGTCTGAGGCTCAGGTGAGATGATGAGCCATGGGGAGTGCTTTGGGAACCTTCCAGAGCTCATTAGTGTTGGCGATGAGGACAATGAGGTGCCCACAAATGAAGCCACTTGCCCATGGTCACACAAGGGGGAAGAGGAAGAGCTGGGATTCCCCCTAGGCCCAGAGCTTCTCTCTGCTCTCCCCTGGGTCTTTTGCACACATATGCGACTCCAAACACTTAGGAGGCCATGCTTTCCTGGTCTCACCTGGTTTTATATTTTGCCCCCAACACGAGCTGATTTTTGGTAGTTTGGAGTTTGAGGGCAAAGCAGGGACCCCTGTTGTTTATGGGGCCACTAATAGGGCCATCTCACCCTAAAAATGGGTGAGCAGAATCCCTGAAGAATTTCAAGTAGCTCAGCAAATGATAGTCACTTCTCCTGGTGGCTTCAGGACAAGGGACCTGAAAGTGCCAGTCACTAAATGATCCATAGAGAGATAGAGTAGACAGATGATGGGAAAATCAGTGGATGGAGCTAGATAGACAGACATAGACAGACAGAAAGATTCAGACAGACAGACAGATAGATGGATAGACTAATGGATAAATAGATATGTGATGGGTAGATGATGGATAGTTATAGACAGACAGACAGAGTCACTCAGTCTGTCAATTAGAATTTAATCATCTCCAAGCACTGTGCTAACTGCTAGGTAAATGTAAGTAGGTTGATTAATTAGGTGCTTACTCTGTGCCAGAAACCATTCTAGGTACTGAAGATAGAAACAGAAGTAAGTAAGACAGTCCCTGTCCTCAAGGAGCTTACCCTCTAATGAAGGAAGACCACCCATAGAGGAGCGGGACAACAAGGTTTGGAAATGGTGGCCAGGGAGTGACCAAGAGGCCCGGTCCCAGGCAAAATAAAGACGAAAGCTCGGCTCTCAGAGCGCAGAGCAATCCCTTCACCAAGCCAGAGACCCCGCAGCTTTCAAATTCAGTTCAAGTTCATTGAGCATGTAAGAGTGGGTTCTGGGACTGAGGGTGTAAGACCAAGGGGACAGTCCTCCCAAGAAGCTTGTATTCCCCTGGGGGGGGGGGGTTCTTGAAGGCAAAGTCCCCACCATGAGCCCCCGTCACCTTCTGTGTTTGAGCCTGCCCTGGGCTCCTGGCAGGGGTGGGCTGCAGCCAGCTGGCTCTCTTAAAAGCCATGTTCAGTGTCAATGTCTGCACCTCAGAAATGAGCAAAAGCTACAGATTAGGGCTTGGTGGATTATATTGTTGATTGCCTAAGATGAAAGAAATACTGGAAAATATCAGTAATGCCGATAAATAATAATAATAAAAAAATAATGATTAAAAGCTAACATTTTTTAAAGAGGACTTTTTTTTTTTTTTGGAAAACCAGGTGTTAAACATTTACCTGTATGCCACAGGTTCCTCTGCCTAGGCCACAGGGCCCCTACCCACCCCACCCCCCACTCCCCTCGTTCCCAGCTGCATTCTTCCTTAGGATTCCCTTCAGCAGCTCTCTCGGTGGCTTCTCTTGTCTTCCCGGCCCTGAGAAGGTTGTCCTCATCCCCTCCCTTTATGCATCCTGTAGCACCCAGCTCCCCTCCTCATAGACCCTCTTAGGACCCAAACTCCTGCCCAAACAATTGCTCTGGGGGAACGATTTTCACAAAAGACATTGCAGAGGGAGAGGCCATTTGAAGGGCGAAAATGAGTGCAGTACAATGTTCTTGCAAAGCCGCTTTACCTGTGGGACTTTGTCTCACTGGGCCTCAGTTTCCTCATATGCTGAATGAAGGGATTGGAGGAGGTGATTTTTGAGGTTCCTCCCCATCTTAAATCCTAGAGAGGCAGGAGAGTCCTGTGTTAGAGACAGTGCACCCTAACGTTTAGCGTGGTATATGTGGAACCCAGAGGAGCTGAGCTCAAAATCTGCCCTGATACTTACTTGCTTTGTCACCAGGGGCAAGTGACCTCTGAGCTTGTTTTCGCATCTGCAAAATGTTCCTGATACTATCTGTAGTAGCTAATTCACACAGTGGTCATGAGGCTCAAGGGGGACCACGATGCATAAAGGGAGTTAAACGCCTTGAAATGCTGGCTGCTGTTGCTACTGTTACATTGATGGAATCCCAAAGAGTTGGCCAGCAATGTGATTCTGGGCTGGGGCTTCTTGTATTCCCTCACTCACCAGTTGTTCTAAGGAAAATACTTTACAAATCCCAGGATCACAGATTTAGACCCTTCAGGAAACCCAGAGGCTACTAAATCCAACCCCTTGGTCTTACAGATAGGGAAACTGAGTCTGGCATATTAAGTGACTCTTCAGGGATTTTTAGCTAATGAATGTTCGAGGTCTATTTGAGTTCAATAAGTCCACTTTGATGTGAGCTCACAGGCTTTATTCTCAGGAAGAACAGAAGGGACCTCATTTTACAAGTAAGGAAACTGAAGGTCAGAAAGTTCAAGTGACTGGTCCAAAGTCACACACATTTTAAGCACCAGAAATGGGATCTGAACCCAGGGCCTCATGCTCCAGAGCTGGGGGTCATAAGAAAAGACCCGAGAGAAGGGAGAACTGCCACAGGGAAGAGAGAAGAGTGGAATCCAGCAATTGGAGTGGAAGGGAAAATCAAAGAATAGCAAGGCTGGAGAGGAGTTCTTACTGCATGCCTCCCATTTGTTAGCTGCTAATCTTTGGGTCTCTACACCCCAAACCCCAAATCAGATCATCAATGTTAAGCAGTCTGCCATGGGCAAACTGGAGCCATAGCCATCCCCATCTAAGGGAACAAGCTTGGCTTTGCCATTTTGGTCTCTTCTCCCCTTAAATGATCGTGGCCAGGGCCAACTGCCACAGAGGCTCCCCAAGCCCTGCCCTGACGGATGACAGACTGATTTATCGGCCGTAATAAGGTTCTGAGGAGTCTCCAAGCCAGTGAAAAATAAAGGTTTAATGACTGAATTATATATTCTCTTTCTGTGATTGAAAATAATATCAGACCCCCGGCTCTGGTGCCAGACAGATTACATAAGCACAAGTTAAGTAGGAGAATAAAAATGAGTGATTTTCTTCCTTGACTTAAATACAGCATTAAGCAGGGTGCCCTTGAATTCAGCATAAAGCAATTTCCTTCTCCCCACTAACAGCTAGGGGGCATTGCAGATGCAAATAGAGACCGTTTTGCATTTTTAATATTCTCCATCTCCATAATTCACAGCCTCAGCTTTGGAGATGTTATTGCTGCCTCTTCTGTGCATTTAAATTATTTTGACCCTCTGAACTTCCACTTGGAAGTTTCACATCAGCTCCTAAGATATATGTCCTCATCTATAGGGTAAAGGGAACTTCCCCGGCTTTCAGCTTTCAAGAAGAAGTGCTTCTAATGTCCAGTCAGCCTGGTCAACTCTTACCAAAGGGGCAGCTAGTTAATGGGGTTGCTTTTCCAGATTTTATTTTGAAAACCAAAGTGGTAAGTTGCTAGGCTGGTGGATCCAGCCATTAAGGCTACCTTTAGACCTGCACTTATCATCTTGGCCTTGGGAATATGCCCGGTACTTGACCGAGTATCACAGGATAGAGAAAGCCCTCTACTAGGCCAGCACCACTTAATTTGCTTTAATACAAGCCAGATTCTCTCTGAAAGTGGTTCTTTGTCTAGAGATTCTATTTAAGCCATACATTGTCTCCAAGGGCATAAGCCCTCAGGTGAAACAGATGTCCTAATGTGCATAAAGCAAATGCTGGGTACCAGTGGTCCCATCCCAGGGTTTCAGGACTGGTGGTGGGAGTGGTGGGAGAGGAGAGGGATATTATGGTTTTGTGGAATTATAATTTCTTAGGGCCATTTAGGTGTTACTAACTTTCTCCCTCCTCTTTTCCCTCTCCCTTTCTCTCTGTCCTCCCTCTCATTTTCTGGTTATTCTGTGATAATGTTTGTGCCAACAAACCAATAATGAACACGTTCCATTGTGTCAGTCCTCAGGAATCCTTTGAAGTCACCTTTAAGACCCATAAAAACCCCAAGGACCCAAGGAATAATAACCCAGAAGCCACTGTGCTTGATGAGCATGTCATATGATGGCAGTGATATTTGCTCCATGCCCTTTGAGAACCTGCTTTCATGATACAAAATCACATGAAGTCACCATGTGGAAGGGAAGAGATGAGAGAGTTGGGAGAGTTCAGGAAAGTAACTTCTTTTACTTTTTTCACTGCTATTTACAGGGTGGTAGGAGTAGAAATTACCATGGCATTTTACCAGTGTGAGATTCATGACCCCAAGGCATATGGTGTGATGGAGCATTGGTCTTGTAGTCAAGGAGACCTGGGGCTCAAATCTTCCCTCAGATACTGGGCAAGTTACTTAAGTGGTCTAAACCCCAATTTCCCCTTCTATAACAATGAGAATGGTAATCAGAGTTGCTGTGAGTACGGGGCTAGGTGATCATTCACACATACATACATACACATACACGCATACATACATATACATACATACATGTGTATGTATGTATATAAACATCTCTGTAAATCTCAAAGCCATTATCTAAATGTTAGCTATTACAGTATTTTCTGCAGTCCAAGCCCATGAACCATTCTCATCTGGGGTCTTCAACCAGCATGCCCTCATTCATTCTATGTTTCAGCTGACTATGTTATTACTTTCTCTGACTTTCCAGTTGGCTCTTGCTGTGGGGGATGGAAAAGAGAGGGGTTCACAACCCCAGGGGTTCCACAAAGCTATGATTGTGTTTTGGAGGAAGGAAATGGAAGTGTTTTTCTGACAGTCTGGAGAGCTCTCTGGGACCCTTGGATTCTAAGAAAACACAAGGTGTTATCTTTGGGACAAGTTGGGATCAGCTCCTGCTTCCTCCTTGAGACCTAGCTGTTTGCTTTGGACAGACTAGGGTAATAAGACTCACAGTTTCAGCTCCTCTCCAAACCCATATTTACATTCCACCACTAATTTAAACTAAGTGGGGGAGGGGGAATTCTGCTGGAATGATAGAATGTTTTAAAAGAGTTTTATTATTTTATTTTTCAGAGTTTTATATATATTTATGTGTGTATACACATATAACAATAGGTATATGCATATATAGATAGATGTGTATCTATACACACACACACACACATACACACACACATATATTTCCAGACTTGTGATCTCACTGGTATAGGGAACTCTTTTGAAGAAACTCTCTTTTACTTCAAATCAGCATCAGCTTGTATCTTACCTCACTGTGAAGGCCCATAAGGATCATAAATACATAGAAAAGACCTTAGAGGAACCCTTCATTTTAGAGATGTGGAAACCAAGGCACTCACAGAGGAACTGACTTGCTCAGGGTCACACAGCCAGTATGTGTCAGAAGTGGTACTTAAAACCAGGTCTTTCTGACTCCAGGCACAGTTCTTTATCCAGAAAACCATAGTTGTTTATATGTATTTAATATTATTTTTAAAATCAATTGTATTGATATTCTTTATTATTACAATCCCTGTATTTCCCAATGCATTTCCCCCCCCCCCCGCTTCCTCTTCCAAAGAACCATCCCTTATAACAAAGAATTAAAAAGAAGGGGGAAGAGAGTTCAACATAACTGACTGGAGCATAACTTCTGTTCTTTTTCATTCCATTGCTGAGGTCACTCTATAGTTTTCCTGGTCCTGCTTACTTGCCTTTATATCAGTTCAGATAAGTCTTCCCATGATCCTCTGTAGTCATCATCTCCATTATTCCTTCCACAGAAATACTCAGTTATGTTCATGTACTGTAGCTGGTTGAGCCTTTCTCAAATTGATGGACATTTCTTTTCAGTTTCCTTTTTTCTTTTTGCTACTACACAAAAAATGCCGGCACAAAATATTTTGGTAGGGAGCCTGGAGTATGGATAGCAAGCTAGCCTATGAGGCAAGAAGCCTTCCATCCAATCCCTCCTCTCATACATCCTAATTGTGTGAGTGATCAAGTCACTCAAGAACACTCTCAGTGTTCTAGGTGATGTTCTAAGAGAAAGTGCCAACCTGCATTAGTGCAGAGGAGTTCCTCACTTGGGAGTTGACTATATCAATGAAATGACAGTTCCATTTGCTATCCCTATGGGAGGATTTTATTTTGTTGACCTCCTTGAGGGATATGCTTCACAGTAGAATCTCTAGATTAAAGAGTATGGGCACCATTGTCATTTACTTTCCACAGTCTTTCCACAATCGTTGAATTGGTTTTCTGTCCACTAACAATGCATTAGTGGGCATGTTTTTCCACATCTCCTCCACATTGACCATTCCCATCTTTTGCCATCTTTGCCAATGGAGTGAAACCTCAGAGTAGTTTTGATTTGCATATCTCTTTATTATTTCCAATTTATTATCATTTGTAATTATTCTTTCATATGGTTGTTAATGGGGCACCTAGGTGGCACAGTGGATAGTGTCAGAGACTTGAGTTTAAATCTGGCCTCACTCATTTCTTAACTGTGTGTCACTGGCAAAGTCACTTAACCCTGCTTGCCTCAGTTTCCTCATCTTTAAGATGAGCTGGAGAAGGAAATAGCAAACCAACCTAGTATCTTTGCCAAGAAAACCCCAAATGGGGTCACAGAGAGTCAGACATGACTGAAATGACTGAACAGCAACAGCAACTGGTCCTTACTAGCTTACATTTTTCTTTTTAACGTTCTATTCCATTGCTTTGGTTTCTTTTCTACTGGGGATGCTAAGGACTGTTAAAGGGACCATAACGTTGTGGTTGCCGGTTGACAGGGAGTGCACTTACATTTGGTACCAAAATGTCTCCTAGCCAAGGGACTTCAGGAATCTGCCTTAACTAACAGGCAACAAAGGGTATTAATCAAGGTATTTATAATGAGCATGATAATGCACTGCAAGATTTTCTTCCTAACTCTTAATGATTTGAAGACAGTTTTACTTTAGTAGCTTAAACATGATTCTTTGCAACCTTGCCTCTCCCTGTTTAGCAGCCCTGGAGCTCCTTACCACAAATACTGGGAAGGTGAGCTTCAGCCCAGACTCTGCCAAAATTATGACAAGTTCTAAAATAGCTGGACAGACGCAACTGAGGTAAGCCAGGAATTTGGTCTCGCTTCTCAGACTGCTCTCACATTCATTCTTCTTTTCAGCACAATATTTCCTTTGATTTATAGACCTCAATTTGTTCTCCACTCCTCAATCAATGGGTGGCTGCTTTCTTTCCTCTGTCTCTGTTTCTCCCTCTCCTTCCCTCCTTCTCCTTTTTTTCTCTCTCTTCCTCTCTTGCTCTCCCTCCCTCCCTCCCTCTCTCTCTCTCTCACACACACACACACAAGCATGAATGTGACTATTTTGGTGTTTTAGAGGTCTTTCTTCAGGTATAGGCCAAGTTTCAGGAGCTACAGACAAGGAGTGAATCAGACAAAGCACAAAAAGAGTCTATTTATTAAGCTAATACCCACAACTTCCCAAAGCAACCCATTCCACTTTGGGGGAGCTCTAGTTAATAAGCAAATTTGTCTTTCCACTAACCTAAATCTACTTCTCACAACCCCCCCTCCATTTACTCTTAAAAATTTCCCGTTGTCACTAAACAGAAAAGTTTAATGCCTCTTTTTCATAAAAGCCTTTCCAATAATCAAAAATTGTCCTCTTGTCTTGTCCCTGTGCTATTTCCCTTTCTCCCTTCCTTCCTTCCTTCCTTCCTTCCTTCCTTCCTTCCTTCCTTCCTTCCTTCCTTCCTCCCTCTGCCTCCCTCCTCTCTCTCTTTCTCTCTCTCCCCTCTCTACGTCTCGTTTTCTGACTGTCTCTGCCTCTCTTTATGCCTTTCTTCTATCACTGACCTCCTTGAGGACTTTTCTCAGACCTTCATACACAGCCCTAATCTCTCAATAACTCCAGTCCATCACTTTGTGCTGAATTCAGCTTTGTGCTGAATGCTCCTACTCAACACCCCACTGGCACCTCAGACTCAACATGTCCAACATGGGATTTGCCATTTTCCCTCCTGAGTCTGCCCTTCTTTCACACTTCAGTCTCCATTGAGGGTGCCATTGCCCTCTAGTTATCCAGCTTTGTGAGTCACAGAATTTGAGAGCTGGAAGAGACCTCAGCATCCCTACCCCCCTCCTGGCCATTGCTTGCCCAAAGGAAATTCATCCCTGACCCCTCCTCTCCTTGCCCCATGTCCAATCAGTTCCTGTTTCTTCTGCCTTCCCAGCCCATCTCACCTCCATCCCCTTGCCTCTCAGACGGCCAATCTGCTAGTTCAGGACCTCATCCTAATGCACAAGTTTCACCATGGTACTCCCTAGCTCAAGGATATTCAATGGTTTCCCGTTACCTTTAGTATAAAGCACAAAGTCCTCCCCTCCCCTCTGCTTGGTGCTTACAGCCCTTCATGATCTGGTTTCCTGCTGTTTTCCAAGCTTATTCATTCACATGATGCCCCTTCACATTCTGTGCCTTCAAGTTAAACTGCCCCTCATTGCCTCCATGACTGGAATGCTCTCCCTTCTTATATCTGCTTCTTAGAATCCCACCTTCATTCAAGGCTCATCTCATGGATTTCTTCTTACTGGAAGTCTTTACTGAACCTCCTGGTTTCTTTCCTCTGTCTGTCTTTGTCTGTCTGTCTCTCCCTCTCCTTCCCTCCCTCTCATTCTCTCTCTCTCTCTGTCTTTCACACACACACACACACACACACACATACACACACACACACACACAGAGGCACGCCTTTACTGAACATCCTGGTCATTGGTCCTCACTCCGTCTTAAGAAGCCGCTTACTCTCCTTGTCTCTATATAGACTACATCCCCCCTTCCCTGGCACAATGTAAATTCTAAGAAAGCAGAGGGAATGTTGTCTTTCATCTCTGTAAGCAGTGCCTGATACACAGTAAGTAGTTGCTTAATGAAGGCCTTTTTAGTCAATTCATTCATTCATTTGTTTCTCTAACACTTCTCACAGTGCCTAACATACACTAGGTGCCTAATAAGTGCTTGTTTGATTATAATAGCTTGAAAGAAGTTGTTCTATTCTAGTGTGAATGAATTACTAAATAGAGTAGAAAGCTTTCTGGTTTGGGAATAAGGTGCTTTGGGCTCAAGTCTCCCCTCTGACTTGTACGACACATGTGATCTTTGTAAAACTACATTCCCTCCATGGGCTTCATCTTCCCTATTTGTAAAATAATGAGACTGGACTGTGTGGCCTCTGAGATCCCTTCCAGCTATGGAACTAAGGGAATTGCTGTTAAGCCAGGGATACCCGGATTTCAGTTTTTCCATAGATCTCACTGACTATTTTTACCCCTTCAAACATCACATCCTCCTCCTCCTCAGTGGCTTAGAAGCTTTCATTTTCAAACAGCTTTCCTCCCTCCCCATAATTTTCACTTTCTATTCCCCTCACATCTTCCAATTAACCTGCCTTTTACTAGCACTGAGATATGTAAAAAATGCCACTTTCTGGACACCACCTCCCTGGAGTGCCTGTGACCTTCATGGCACCTTCACTGGGCTCCCAGCCCTGAGTCCTTGCTGCCCACTCACCGGACTGAGTTCCCTGTCACCCACAGGCATTCCCAGGCCTCTGAGGGAAGCACAAATTTCATCTAGCACACCCCAGACACTATATTAATGAGCAAGGACCACTTCACCTCTCATTCTCAAGAGGGAAGGAAGAAGGGAAGATCTCAGAGCCAGTGAAAGGGATTCTATTTGGAAATTCTTTGACATTGGGAAAGACCATCAGTGACTAGGATGGAAAGGTCACTTTCTTCTTAGATCTCCACCAACGCATTTGTCCGACTTCTGGAAATGCTATATGAGTGCTGCATTACACAAACAAACTCTGACCTTTACATAGAAGCTCTGAATATTTATCATAGGAATTGAACAGCCCTGGTCCCTCCCCACCAACCCACACTGAGTCATTCTGCCTCTTAGAAAGTGCATCCTGGCCTTCTCAACATGTGACATCACATTATATTTTGACAGCTCTTAGGAACTTAATATAGTCTAATTTTATTATTATAATATAAATAATATAATTTATTTATAAATTAATAATTTAAATTATAAATTAATAAATAAAATTATAATATATTGATAATATAAATAAATTCTTTTGTTATTATAAAATATTATTGGGGCAGCTAGGTGGTACAGTGGATAAAGCATTGGGCTTGGAGTCAGAAAGACTCCTTGAGTTCAAACCTGGCCTCAGACACTTCCTAGCTGTGTGACCCTGAACAAGTCACATAGCTTTGTTTTCCTCAGTTTCCTTATCTGTAAAATGAGCTGGAGAAGGAAATGGTCATCATTTATGGGTCTTTGCCATTGTTGAAGTTTTTGTTACTTTTCAGTCATGTCTTATTCTTCATGACCCCATTTGGGGTTCTCTTGGCAGAGATCCGGGAATGATTTGCCATTTCCTTCTCTAGCTCATTTTACAAGTGAGGAAACTGAGGCAAATGGGGAAGTGACTTGCCCAGGGTCACACAGCTAGTCAGTGTCTAAGACCAAATTTGAGCTCAGGAAGATGAGTCTTCCTGACTCCAGGCCCGGTACTCTATTCACTATGGCTCCACCTAGCTGCCAAAAAACCCCAATGGGACCACAAAGAGTTGGACATGACTGAAAAAAAAAACCCCAACATTACTTTATTTATATGCATGTTGAGTTCAGACTCCCGAGAGTTTTCCTATTGTCATATGATATTGAGCAAGCCCCTTCACACCCTGAGCCTCCATTTCCTCATTGGTGAAGCAAAAGGACTGGATTAGATAATCTCCTTCCAGTCTGATTAATGATTCCATGACTGTGGATCAGTGTTCCTTCTCATGATGGAATCTTGGCTACAGGAATGGAGTTATCTATACCAGCCAGCTCCTCCCCAGTATTAGGGTAATAGTTCTTATTTGAAACCTTGAGGTCTAGAAAACAAAATTAAGCTTACCCTGACAGTTGTTCCCTGGACCATCCTGTATTTTCTGTGATGGGACAAGACCCTTATCAGAATCATAACTAGACTTGTTTGGGTGCCTGGGCAAAGTGTATTATAAAACAATTATTGGGAAATGGGGAGACTCTGATGTTAGCCTCCCTGGGCAGACCTAGGAGTACTGCCCTGAGAGGGGGAGAACCTGGAATGAGTCCTATCAGAGGAAAGATCCCAGGATACCATTACTATTTAGCGGACCAGAGGTAAGAAGGGACAGAGAACAAAAGACCTTGGTTGAAGTCCTGAGACACCACAAGGCTGCTTCTCAGAAGGCCATCCTTTGGGAAGTATCAGAGGGGAGCTGGGAGCTCATCTACTGTAAACTTTGGCACCTTCTAAATTTCAGTGAGCTGTGACACATCTCTAATCTCCTCCCTTGTTATGCCTCCAGCCCCTATGATATTTTAAGTGAAATTTGATGTACATTTTGTATTTCTTTTTACTATCTTCTGATATGTCCTTGATGTGCCTGTAGTGATAAGAAAAAATACCTGGCAAGAAAAATGAGGCTGTGTCCCTAACCACGTGAGCTAAAGCCATTGCCTTTTCCACTATCTGTCCCTACCCGCCCCTCCCCCCAATTTCTACCAGCAGGAGAGGGAGAGCAAGCCCTCCAGAGAGATGAGCCAGAAACACCAGCACTGCCAATATTTATTTCATGACTGTGCTATCATTCACTGCATTAAAGGTTATTGTTTTAATGAAGTGCTCAAGATAGGAGAAATAACTTTTGCCTTCTGTTTTAATTGATGGACGGTGTGCAGACTAATCAGAAGGCTTAGCTGGGGCTGCCATTAAGACAGCAGATGAACGCAGCTCAGTAGAGATTTGTGGGATGGCTTCAACCTTTAAGTGCTGAGGATAAATGGGTGGTGACATCATTATACCCTGACAAAGAGAATTATAGCTCTCTCTCTCTCT
>NW_027185797.1:30011584-30043061 GCF_028583685.1 Petaurus breviceps papuanus | reverse complement strand
CTCCCCTCCTCTCCTCTCCTCTCCTCTCTTGTCTCTTAAATAGCATTCATTTTCATAAACCCATTTGTGTCTAAATTGAAGAACTTTTTCAAATGGCTTATGGGATGAGGGGGTTGATAGCATGCCTGAGGTCTACTGTGCATGGGTGTTGGAGATGTTTCCCCAAGAAAAGTGCCCTTAAAAAAGGTGTTAGCAAGAGATATCAATGCTATATTGTGCATTGAGAATCAAGGTGATTCTCTTGTAGCTCCAGAGTAATATTGTGGTGAATGACAGGGCTCATGATCTCATTACATTTAATCACCAACTTCCAAATGACCTAGGAAGCTCTTGGAAATGAAAATGAATAGAGCTGTTTGGGGGAATACTACATGTACCATCAGAAAAAGAGGCAATGAGATGTCATAAATTTCCTGGCTGTGTGACCCTGGGCAAATCACTAGATAGACAGACAGGCAAATAGAGTAGATAGATAGAAAGATGGTAGTTAGATAAACAATAGATGGATGATAGTTAAATAGATGATAGATGGATAGATAGTTGGACAATTAGATTGCTACATAGACAGACAGACAGAAAGATAGATAAATAGGTAGGTAGAAAGTTTATTCAGTGCTTACTATGTGCCAGACACTGATAAATTCTGGGGATACAAATAGAAGAGAGCAAGAAGGTCCTTAATCTCAGAGATCTTGAATTCTAATCAGGGAAGAGAAAAAATAAAGGGGAAATTTCTCTCTGCCTCAGTTTCCTCCTTTATAAAATGACGGAGTTAGACTCCCTGGCATCAGTTCTAACTCAATGGCACTCTGTGTGCCTCTCCCTTTTCATTCACACCCTTTACCATCTGCACAATTTTTTTTTGCTTTTTGAAGGGCAATTGGGGTTAAGTAACTTGCCCAAGGTTAAATGTCTAGTATTTTTGTGTGGGTGTTAAGTGTCTGAGGCTGGAACTGAACTTGGGTCCTCCTGACTCTGGGGCCAACGCTCTACTCACTGTGCCACCTAGTCACCCTGCACCATTTTCTTAAAAGTGAACTTTGGTCTAAATCTTACTCATTTGGTCTCTGCAAAATACAGGAACTTACAAGAAATATTTAATTTCAGATGATATTTTCTCCACCTCATTTTGAACTATGAATTGGAAATCTGAAAATATAAAAAAATAAAGTGAATAAAATTGTAAAAAAAAATGAAAAACATGTATATTTTTCATGATCAGTTTCTTCAATTAAATATCAAATGGAATAAAATGTAAATTGTTCTGCAAACCTAAAAGTTCTCTATAAATGATGGCTATTATTATTAGGCCACCTAAGGCATAATGAATTGGAGCCAGGATGATCTGAGTTTTAATCTTGCCCCAGACACTTACTAGCTATGTGACCCTAATTTCTTTCAGGCTCCATTTCCTCAGCACCTACCTCACAGCGTTGTTGTGAGGATCAAATGAGATAACATATGTGGAGTGAGGGCTAATATTGCTATCCAACAAGTATTTATTAAGCACCTACTGTGTACCAGGTGCAAAGACAAAAATAAAAGTCTCTTCACTCAAAGAGCTGCCATTCTTGTGGGGGAGGGGCAGGGTTGATGTGACAAAGTGCATCCTAAAAGTCTCAGATGAGTTTGGAATAATTCACAACAGAATTTTTTGTAACTTGGACCTCCATTAGGGAATGAAATGACCGATGGAAAAGGGGAAAGGATGGTGGTGGTGGTGGTTGTGGGGATTTTGGAAGGTAGCTTCCCTATAATGTGCTAGGTAGAGTGACTGACTTTCCTGGGGAGGATTTGGGCCTCAGAATGAGCAGAGACTGGCTTTGAGCTCTCTTGTTTATACTTCTTAGCTGGGTCACCCAGGACAGCTCCCATGACTTCCCAAGACCTCCAGCAACTCCTCAAGACTTACCTATTAAGTCAGAGACTAATTGGATTAACTGAGACAATTTCACATCTTTGGGGAATTCAAGTCACTCAGATGACCCCACGGGTTTATATCCTACCAGGAGAGGCCTTCAGAGCTGAGCTGCTCCAATCCCCCTCATTTTGCAGGGGATGAAGCTACAGCCCCTGAACTGCTGAGGGACTTGTCTCAGGTCACAAAGGCAGATGAGAAGAGAATGAAGGTGACATTTCTCCTATGATGGTTTTCCTATGTTTTAGAGGAAGGAGGTAAAGAAAAGCAAAGCTAGTTAGCATGGCTTCTTGGGAAATGGAAGATAAAGGAAATGAGTCAGGATTTCTGAAAACCGATCATTGCCATCTAGCAAATTCTGGAAAGAATAGCGTGGAAGGACAGTGTCTGTCCAAAGACAAGAGGTGGCTCCAGGGTTGGGAGCATTAAATGAAAAACAGTGCTGGACTCTCAGAAGGCAACGATTTGGGTCTCCATGTGACGCATTGGGTATAAGGTGCAGAGAGACTGGGCTTCGGGGGGAGCTTGACCAGATTTGAGGTAGGGTGACAGAACAGAATGTGTTTTCAGAAAGGGCCCTATAGCTCACTTACTGGTGCTTACTCTAGCTGGCTTGTTGGTTAAATGCCAACAAGATCAATGATTCTGAAATATATAAAGGTATTTGAAGTCTCCTATTAAACATAATTATTTTGTAAGGAGAGCTCAGTAAACTACCCTGTCATCCTGCTGGCACTGATCTGGGGGCTGTCCAAACATTGGCAATACAAGGCCAAACTTAGCAAAGACAATATCAGCAAGAATGTTTCCCATTCATCATATCACATATCTGTGCCTTTGGAACAATGTCCATCTGTCCAATGAGGTCTGGTCTTGCTTGGGTACCAGTTTTCAAAGACCTTTGCAAACCTCAATGTGCTATATAAGTGCTGGTTACATAAATACTTACTCCAAAAATTTTGGAAATTACAAATTTTCAAAATTACTATTTTTGAGATCATGAGTAAATCATATAACCTTATAGAACAGCAATTTCCCAATCTGTAAAATGGGGACAATGGTTATGATGCCTCATTGGGGTATGGGAAAGAAAAGTCCTCTGTCAACCTGAAATGCTCTAAGGAATTGATCAAGTTGTCCATAGTTTAAGGGTATCCCAGGACTCAAGTTTGGTATTTGAATAAAACTTTACTCATTGGTAAAGAGAGTGATTACTTAAAGCTCTGAGCAAGCTTGAGAAAGGAAGAAAGAAATTAAGAAAATGAGTATGCTTCACAGGTTGGCCCAGAGAAAGAGAAGAAAGTGGGAAGGGGATGGGCAGGAGAGGGTGGAGGAATCAAGTGACTGAAGTTGAGGAAGGAAGAAAAATGTAATTATACAAGTGTTGGAAATGGGACCAAGAGAAGTTCTAGAGCCTGTTTCTACAGATACAAAATTGTCTCCTATTAGAATATAAGCTCCTTGAGGTCAGGGTCTATCTCTCTTTTGTCTTTGTGTGCCCAAAGTTTAGCACAATGCCAGGCACATTGTAAATGCTTAAGAATGGTTTTAATTCATTTAATCCATTTATTCAGTCAGTCATGTCCTGAGGAAATTTTGCTATCAAGCAAAAGGCTCTTTTCTACCTTTTAGGCCAGAAGGGAACTAACAGCTCTCCTTACCCCAGGCTCCTTTGAGTGGACTTCGAGGGAAACAAGCTGCTAGAGAACAGGGTAGCCGCATGCCAGTGGAGACGATATATGGACAAAAAGCACTTGTTAAAATGACTTCTCTTGGGTGTCTTTCTCTGTTTGTCTGCCTGTCCATGTTTGTGTGGATGTCTCTCCTCTCCTAGGAATTATAATATCTTCATGGCTTCATGTCAGTGTAGGACAAACCAATGACATGAGAGGTATCCATTGCTATTCTCCTTTGAGATCAAATAAGATAACATGTTTGAAGCACTTAGCACAGCATCTATGTTGTTCTTCAGCTGTTTCAGACCCTCTGTGACCCCATTTTGGGTTTCCTTGGCAGAGATACTTGAGTAGTTGGCCATTTCCTTCTCCAGCTCATTTTTACACATGAGTTAACTGAGGCAAACAAGGTGAAGTGACTCACCCAGGGTCACACAGCTAGTAAGTGTCTGAGGTCAGATTTGAACTCATGAAGATGAATCTTCCCAACTCCAGGATGAACACTCTTTGCACTATGGCACCACCTAGTTGCCCCTATGTCTATAGGTGTTTAAGCAATACTTATTATTTTTTCTTTCCCTTCTACTTCCCCTTCAAAAAAATGGCATATCTCATATTTTCAGAATTCTTACTAAAGATTTACATTTCACTAGAAAGGAGTCAGTTTTGACACATGGGTAAGTGAATGTGTTGTTCTACGTGAGAAATTTGTCCTCATAGTTTGTGATGGCTCCTGTGAATAATCATATTCCTTGACTGTTTCTTTCTAAAGCAGAATTGTTCTGTTTAGTGGGATTCAGCCTGTACTGGTTGCTAAAAGCAAATACTCCCAGAGAGGAAGAGTCAGGGTTCTCAATAGATAGGGGCTGTTGCAAACTCAACAGTTTCTAATAGAATAATGCAACCAGTCAGACAGATGGAGAAAAGTGACTAGTCTCATTACCAGGTGAGCATATAGAGATTTAAAGGAAAGGAAATAGTGGAGGGCTCCTCGCTGCCATGAGGACCAACTCACCTCAACAAGAAGTCACAGTAGGTTCTAGTGGGCACCTACCCTTGCCTCTTGTGTATCCATCCACTCCAGAGTCAAAATTCATTGGGTCAGAAAATTCCAGAGATCTTGGCTTTTTTTCCTGTAAGTAGACCTGACTAAGTTTAATGGAAACAGGTAACTTATAAACCAGACAAGCTTAACCCAGCTGTCTAATTTGCAATGAGCTTGAAGACAAGGCAATGAATGTGGTGTGGGGCATAGGGAGCTCCGATGCTTCCCAACCATATGTCTCTTCCCCCACTCCCAAATCAAACACAAATTACAGTTTTTCCTGAAGTAGATATGTTTGCACCTCTATACCAAAACCAACAGGGTCAGGTCATTTTAGGCTGAATGGATCCTTGGATGTTTGTGTACTGATCACCCTAAATGAACATTTCTCCAAATATTTCACATATCTAGCCATTCTGTTATTTGGGAATGTCTCTCTATTGCAATCACGAAACTTGCACATTCATCTTCTATGCCAGCATCCCAGGGCTGCTGATCACCCTAAATGGATATTTCTCCAAATATTTCACATATGTAGCCATTCTGTTATTTGGAAATATCTTTCTATTGTAATCACAAATGTTGCACATTCATTTTCTGTGCCAGCAACCCAGGGCTGTTAGGGGAGGGGCCTCCATCTGTAAGAAATCAAATAAATAAATCGATGTCATGGAAATTGAGTAAGGGTGAGGAGGGGGAGTCACCTTTTCCCCCTCCCCAACCCTTTCCAAATTAGGTCATTCTTCTGTTTTATATAAAGCAAAACAATGACTTTGTCAAATCTTGGAGTCTGTACAAGAGAAGGTAATGGTAAATAGAGATGACAGATATGCATTTGTGCATGTTTTCTTTGATCTGGTCCCATAATTTTATCAGTCCAGTATGGTGACCTCATGAAGGTTTTGTATGGTGACACACTCAGAGGTGTCTGCTGATCAGCTGTGTTTGCACAAGGGGCAACGTCCACAGCTTTAGCTGGCCAGCCATGGACATGACCCTAGGTGGAATTGTGAACCAGGCTAGATTTACCTTTAGGGCTCTGGGCACCTCCTGACCCCCAGTCTCAGGAACCCTCACATCACAGGGGCTATGTTCCCTTGTTCTTCCCTTCTTCATCCATGGACATCTTAGAGGCAGTATTGATTTGTGGACCAGGTCTTCTGTGACATATTACTCAGTGACTGTGGGCTGGTTATTCATTTAACTTTTTTGAGGATGTTTACTCATTTGTGAATGAAGACAGCACTATTTATGCAATAACCTGGCAGAATTGTTGGGATGAAAGCAGCTTAAACAACTTAAAGTGTTATATGAAAGTGAATGAGCAATGATGATGATGGTGATGACGATGAAGATGATAATGATGATGATGACGATGATGAAGATGATGGCACTCCATTCCCCAAGGTCCGGCTCTCTGCTGGTGACTATGGGGGGTTGGGGGTTTCAAGAAACAGAGACAAAGTTTCTCACCCAAATGGGATTTATTGACAATATAGTCATAGATTAAATAGACTTGCAAAGAAAGAGTATAATGACATGTGCTCAGCCTCACTGCTCTCTCCTCTCACTCTCTCTCTCTTTATCTGGTTTAGGGAATCAAAGCCACACATGCAGCTTCAAACCAGGCATTCAAGTTTATCTGGGAAGTAAGCTGGTTTTGGATTGCCCAGACTTGTGTGGTTTTACACTGAGATAGAAAAACAAAGAGTCGAGCCTTTGGAAATTCACTAATATAGAGTGAGAAGACCCGGGAGTCTACAAGTACAGATAAAATTTAATACAGGCATCAGGATAATTCCTTTTTATCATACAATTCTATCAGTCACTTCAGCTGTTTCTTTCTGCATGTTTCCCTTGTTCTTCACAGTCTAAGGAGCCCATATCAATGGTCACCAATATCAAGAGGTTTAATCAGAAAAACCTGCTAATGGTTTGCTGTACAATGTGCATATATCTTAGAACACCAGATATCTTTGACCAGTTAAAGCTGCACATCTCCTTAAACAGGCCATGCAGAAGTGACCCTAGTAGTGGTAATATTAGGACTGTGGCAAAACAGTAGAGGAGATGACATCAACTGCCTACTCTGCTTATGCATAAGGCTGGTCCTATGTTGTTAACATCCACACATGAGCATGGCTAAAATGACTAATATTTGATGAATTTGACCAATATTTCCTCCGGGGTTTGCTGCAGTCACTCCTCTTAAGATCTATGACTTTGGCCATTCTTTGTAGAATACTTTCTTCTGGGCAGCTCTGTTTCTTTTCTCATGGGACCGCATTGTCTTTCTGATTGATGTATACCAGGAGGGTTGGCTCTGCTGCTCTGAACAGCCAGAACACATTGTTGGAGAGCACATTTCAGTCTATGATCCTTATTTGGCTTCTGCTTGCTTGGTTGTCTTTCTTTCTTTTCTTTTTTTTTTTTAGCAATTGGGGTTAAGTAACTTGCTCAAGGTTACATGGCCAGTTATTTCTGGGTGTGGTGCTAAGTATCTGAGCCCAGATTTGATCCCCAGGTCATCCCGACACTGGAGCCAGTGCTCTTATTTGCTGAGCCACCTGGACGCCCCTTCTTGGTTGTCTTTCCGAAGAGATTGACAGCCATCTGCATGTGAAAAAATCAAATGGATGGAGGATGGCTCTTGACCAGATTATGACATGCAATGGATGGGCATGTTTGCCTAGCTTTATGCCTGGTAAATGTTGTTCAGCTGTTTCAATCTTGTCCGATTCTTTGTGACCCCATTTGGGGTTTCCTTGGCAGAGATACTAGAGTGGTTTGCCATTTCCTTCTCCAGCTCATTTTACAGATGAGGAAATGAGGCAAGTGGAGTAAAATGACTTGCCCAGTGTCACACAGCTAGTAAGTGTCTGAGGAGAGATTTGAACTCAGGAAGATGAGTCCTCTGGACTCCCAGCTTGGCGCTCTATGCACTATGGCACCACCTAGATGCTGTTGTCCATAGTAGGCATTTAATAGAAATACTTGTTAATTAACTGCATGTGGTGAATATGGTATTGAGATGAGAGGTCTGTGTAAACCAGCTGCAGCTCATAACTAGTGATAACTTATTTGGGAAAAGCCAGTCAGTCTAATGAGCATTTATTAAGCACCCATGATGTACCAGGCACTGTGTTGCATGCCAGAGATACAAAGAAAGGCAAAGACAGAGACCTCATCTTTAGGAAGCTTACCTCTTAGGAAGGAATCAAGAGCACATAACAGTAGGAACAGAGATGGCTCAGCCATGTAGTCAGAGCAGGAATAGCAGATGCACCACCAAGGGATTACACAGGTTACATGAGATAGGAAAAGACCCTGAGGAAGGTCTGCAGCACACTGGGTAGATCCTCCATGGAAGAGTTGTGGAAAATTAGAGAAAGAATAAATAGGAATCCCAAGGAATAAGGTGTGGCTGGATTGTGTTGTTGTAGTGTGGAGAAAAGAATCTTACCCACCTTGGGGAGATTACAGTCTTGCTAAAACCTGGAATTGATGAGATAACTGCCCTGTTTTATCTCTTTCCCTGATCCTCTTACCCCATAAAATGAGTTTTCTTTGGTATATTTGCTGTTTTCTATTACATTTGAAATATGCTCTGCCCAAGCAGCTCTGTGCTCATTCCCAGTAGCTTCATGTCTGAAACCTTATAGCTTGATGATCCTGTTTTATCATCTGACTTAACTTTTTCTCTTGCCTGGCAAGGGCCCATCAATGAACACTGATGAATTGCAAGAGAAAAAAAAAACACCTTCCCAGGTTCACATGTAAATTCCCTTATGAACCTAACTGTCTATGTGATGACCACAGGAGATGGCTTTGGTGAGCTTTCGGGTGGAGTTGGAGCCAAAAGAAGCAGAGATATTCAAGACACAGTAATGGTCTACCATGAAAAATTGATAGATTTTCACCTCCTTTACCTATCCCCATGCAATCCTAAACTATGTTATCACATATAATGGGGAATTGTTTCATTAGATAAGTTATCTTTTTTTCTTTAAATTTAATTCTTTTTTTCTTTTTTATTGTAATTTTTTATTTTAAACTTAAATACAAAATGAGAAAAGGAAAAAAAAAACTTTGCCATGTAACACAACAGACCATAAGAGAAGATTAAATATAAAGCAATAAATTTCCATTTCAAGAAAACCTATATAATATATACTATACATTGTTTTCAAAGCTGCCCAGCTTTTCTTTGCTTCCTTGTTGTTGTTTTTTTGTTCTTTGCTGTGTACTTTTTACTTAATTTTTCCCCTTCTGCCCCCCACCCTAAAGAAAGCTACAATTAAATGTGGATATATATATGTATATACCTATATATCTATAAACATACACATATATGTAAGACCATACTGTGCTTGTTTGCTCCTGTCATCTGTTTTCTCTGAAGGTGGATGGCATCTTCCTTCATAAGTCCAAGTATTTCCATGTTTTTCCAAATCAACCAACTCATCATTTCCTATACACAGCAATATTCCAACCAAATCATGGCCTATCTGAGAGGTTATCTATGAAAGTGTTTTCCCTGATTTTCTGCATTCCTTCTATTCTTGGCTATATAGGTTTTATTATGCAAGAAAATTTTAATTTAAAATAATTGAAATTATCCATTTTACACTTCAGCAATGCTCTCACCTTATAATATAGTTTAAGGTCTCAGTTCCAGACCTTTTGTTCTTCCAAATCAACTTTGTTATTATTTTTCCTGACTTAGTAAAATAAGTTTTTTTTTTTAGAAATTTCATTGGGATGACATTGAATAAATAGATTAGTTAGGCAAAATTGTCCATTCAAAAATCATATTGGGGCGACTAGGTGGTACAGTGAATATGACACTGGCCCTGGAGTCAGGAGGACCTGAGTTCAAATCTGGCCTCAGACACTTAACACAAAAACTAGTCATGTGACCTTGGGCAAGTTACTTAACCCCAATTACCCTAAAAAAACAATAACAAAAAAGCAAAAATCATATTGGCTTTACCTACCCATGAGCAATAAATATTGCTTCAGTTATTTAGATCTGAATTTATTTGTATGAAAAGTCTTTATATAGTTCCTTTGTCTGTTTTGGCAGGTATGCACTCAGGTATTTTATACTGTCTAGTTATTTTAAATAGCCTAAAACAATATTAAATAATAATGCTGACACATAGTATAGTCTCTCTCTTTTGATTGAATCTATTTTACCTTTATCTGAAATCATGATTACTACCTTTGTTATTTTTACATAATAAATTCTATTTCTTCATTTATTTTGTCTTTGTACTTCTCATTTTTATAATGTTTCCTGAAAGCAACATATTGTTGAATTCAAATTTTTAATTTGCTATCCATTTCCATTTTATGGGTAAATTCATCCCATTCACATTCTAAGCTACAATTACTTGTGCATTTTCCTCCTGCCTGTGTTTCCTCACTATCCATCTCACTCTATTTACCCGATCCCTCTTCCTCTGCTTTACTTCTACCTACTACCTTTTCCTCCTATTCTTTAACTTACCCACCCCTCAAGGAGTCCTTCCCTTATCCACTCCTCCCACCCTACCCCTTTGCCCTCATTTCTTTCTGAATTTAGAAGAGTTTTATACTCTTCTAGATATATATGTTGTTCTCTCTTTAACCTATTCCCAATAAGAGTGAGATTCCAGTACAACCTGCCCCATCCCCACTAACTTCTTCGGTATCAGTTTTGCCCTTTATGCCTCATTTGTATGAAATAATTACTCCTTTTTATCTTTCTCTACAGAGTTTTTTTTTGGAATTACCCCATCATACTCAGATCAATCCAAGTCTTTCTTTCAAAATACCCAAGTAATGATAACAATATAAGAGTTCTGCTAACATTTTTATATGTGAGAAGTAAACAAATTGACCTTATTAAGTCCTTTATAATTGGTCTTTAATGTTTACCTTATATTTCTCCTGGATTTATATGTCAAATTTTCTTTTAAGTCCTGGAACTTTTGTCACAAAAAACCCGAGAGTCTTTCAGTTCATTAAATGTCCATTTTTCCCACATTCAGGATTATACTTTAATGTGTAAGTTATCCTTGGTTGTACCCCAGCTCTTTTGTTCTATGAAATATAGTATCCCAAGACCTACAGTCCTTCAACATAGCCTTTAGGTCATGTATGATCCTTATTGTAGCTCCATGATATTTAGATTTTTTTCTTATTGTTTCCAATATTTTCTCCTTAACCTGGGAACTTTGAAATTTGGCTATGATATTCCTGTAAATTTTCCTCCTGGGATCTCTTTCAGATGGTGATAAGTGTTGTTGGGCTCTTTTTTCTATTTCTGCTTTGCCTTCTGGTTCTAGAAATTCAGGGCATTTTTCCTTGATGATTTCTTATAAAATTGTATCCAGACTTTTTTTAGTCATAATTTTCAAGTAGCCCAACTATTCTCATATTAATTCTTTTTCAAATAACAATTTTTTTCAAGCCCACACCCCCACTGAAAATGAAAAAGAAAACCAAAATGCTCATAATAAATCTGTATAATCAAGCAAAGCAAACATCTGCATTGACTATGTCCAAAAAATATGCCTCATATTGTATTCTGAGTCCATCATCTGTCTGTCAATCAGTGGGGAACATGCTTCATCACTGGTCTTTTGAATTGTGGTGGCATTGCATTGATCAGCATTCTCAAGTCTTTCCAAGTTGTTGCTATTGTATAAATCATTCTCTGGTTCTGCTTATTCACTCTGCATCAATTCATACAAATCTTTCTAGTGTTTTCTGAAAGTTCCTTTAATCATTTCTAATGCCTATCAATTGTTTGGCCCTGGAGAGTATCTTTCAGAGAAAACATGAAGATGTAAACTGAGTACAGAAACTTTAATTTTTCTCTGTGTCACTAGTGCCTAGTGCTATGTTCAACACATAGTAGGTGCTTAATAAATATTTATTGATTTAAATCTCCTCATCACCCTCCATCTGAATAAAGACAAGGGGATTATGGAGAAGAGAAATTCTTAATGGATTATTTCGACATGGGCCCAGATTAAAAGGGATCATAGGATCATAGGTACTAGCTCCTAAGCCTTATTTCCCTGTCTCAGATCTTTCAAAGAATGACTCTATTTTTGTTAAATACTAACTAGAAATGACCCAGAGGAGCTCAAATGGTGGTGGAATTACACTCAGCTCCTTCCCCACAATTTGTTATTTTATATAGTGATGATAGAGGACTTGTAAAACCTATCCTGCCCCAACATTCAACCCCAAATAGCCAGGTTCAAATGGACAGGCTTGGTGGCATGAACTTGTCCTAGATTCATTTCTAGGAATGCAGACTGGATCCCAGGCCAGGCTCTTGCAGTATGTTTCCTCCCCTTATATCAAGAGAGTCTTAAATAACGACAATTTGCTTAGATTTGAAGAGAACTCTATTAGTGAAGAATGTTGGCAAGTCGCAGACCATCAGGCCTTGGAAAAATGAGCAGCTGAAACTGATTTTGAGATCTCTTCCAGGACTGACCTTTGAATACTCTTTGTGAAAGACCATGAGATCTCATTTCAGTCTCCAAACTGCTGGCTACCACATTTTGTCTTTTCCCTCTGCTGTTTTCTGTTCAGGGCTTGACACGATGATCTCATGCACTGAGAGCTCCCTAATTAGCTAGCTTTGAATAAGCATGTGGGAGCTTAACCTTCCTATCTTTTGAAAGACACATCATTACAGTTCTGCATTATGATCTGGGTCCAATAAGCCAGCAGTGAATCCAAGCCTTCACTTTTGTTCAAGTCTGGGAGAGAGTAATAATCTCAGTCTTAAAAATCCCAAGAGAGTGGATTCTAGTTCAGGCCTTGCTTCCCATTAACTCTAGGACCTTGGACTAGTCACAGATTCTCTAGGCATTAATTGTTTTATCTGTAAAATAAGGCTGACCAGAGAATCATAGACTTTTGGAGTTGGGAAGGAAATTCCCAGAGGTTACTGAGCCTAGCCCCAAACCTAAGCAAAGATCCCCTCTTCAATATATTGAGCATGTGGTCATCTGGCAGTTCTTGAAGACGTCCTGGGGAGAGGGAAATTCACTGCCCCTAAGGCTGCTCATTCTACTTTTGGACAGCTCTAATTACTAATAAGTTTTCCTGATCAGCCTTTTTCTAGGTTCTACCCATGGCTTCTGGTTCTGCCCTATGGGACCAAGCAGAAGACAGACCTTCAACTACTTGAAAATAGCTTTCAGTGTCCCTGAACCTTCTTTTCTGCAGGCAAAATATCCCCAACTCCTTAAGCTAATCCTCATATGATGTGGACTGAAGGTCTTTCTCTGGATTCTGCTAACCTGCATATCAATGTTCTCTGAAACTAAGGTGCCTCAAACCGAATAGAATCCTTCAGGAATGATCTGACTGGGGCAGAAGGCAGTGGGGCAAGATGCTTTTCTAGCCCTAAACTGCTATCACCCTTCCTTGATCATCCCTTAAATTAGGTCCTTGGCTAATCTTGTGTGGGACTTGGATGATTATGAGTCTGTCTCTCTGTGTGTCTACACTTGACCACAAGTGTAACTTTGTAACTCTTTGAGGTAGGACAATTAAACCCTGCTGCTGTCAGCTTTTTGCCCATTTGAGTCTGGGAGTGAAGCTTGAGCATATAAATGGCGCCCAGAGGATCTGAGAGAGCATTAGGTTGAATTATCCTCCTGATTGGATTAGGATGTGTAGACGCCAAGCAGACCATTTATCATTTGTCAGGGCTGGGGACTCTTTTGGATGCCCAGCTTTATTAAAGGCTGTTTATTAAATACTTTTTAGTTTGATCACAAAGCAAGTTGGCTTTGTGAAGTCTCATTTGCACGAAAAGGATGCACCATATTTATCTTTACCACTTTGGGGTTGGAAAATGGGAGAAAGGTACGGGCTGAGATTATCACTCTCCTTCCATCCAAGCCAGGAGCAAAGCATTAGTTCCAAACAAGAATCTCTTTTATTTTCATTTTTTAAAAAAATGTTTATTTATTCTGATTTTGGATTTGGAATACTAAATAAACCAAACATTTTTATACACAAAGTAAGAAAACAGGATTGTTTTTCCTTTAAAATATATAACAAATTCAACATGCAACTTTCAAAGCTGTCCTGTTTATCTGTGCTTCCTTTTGGTCTTCTTGTATTCTCTTTTGAGCATCAAAAATAGCTTTTGGTAATTCTCTTTCCTTTTTATTTCCTAACCCTACCACCACTCTCTCCCTTTCTGTCGCACTGCCCCCTCCAAATTGAAAAGTAAAAAGGAAAGGAAGAAAAATCAAACCCTCACAGCACATTTTTTTATTTAAGCAAATAAATTCCCACATTAGCCGTGTCAGAAAATGTATCTTATTTTATATCTTGACTTTATCAGGAAGTTGGTAGTTTGCTTAATTATCAGTCTACTGGAATTGTGGTTAATCAGTACATTGATTAGAGTTCTTAATTCATTGAAAGGTACCTTTCTTTACAATACAGGGTGTCCCAAAATCTTAATACCTTTTAAAAGGTATTAAATCTTAAAACAGCCCTAAAACTTTTCCAAAATCCTTGCCCTGTATTTTGAGCAGCTTTCCATATGGTTTGCAAAACATGTTTATCTGGTTGCTTTTTTTCACAGTTTGCATGACAGTTGGAATGAAGCCCACCTCTGCCAGGACAAAAAAAGCATTTCCAAATGACCTGGGGTTGTTTCTGGAACAGAGTCCCCTGGCCTGCCCTGTTGTCCCAACTCTGAACTCAATCAGAGCACTCGGCAGAAGGAGCTTGAGCAGCTGATCTGACAAGTTGCTGGATTTCCAGGAATAACATGATTTTCTTCAATACAAGAAAAGAATTTTGTTATTCAAAAAATCACTTTGTCTTTATTTACTGAAAGCAGTATTTGCCAAGCGAGTGAAGATATGAGAGCCAGACAAGCAGGAAGGTGTGTCCTTCTGTCTGTGAAGATGCTGCTGCTTATCTGATAGTTTCCATTGGAGGCTTGGTTTTTTTAAGTTTGACTGATGCTTCTTAAATTTTTAAAAAATTTCTGTCAGTATTATTTCCCAATTATCCTACCCCAATGGATCCTTCTCTTATAATAAGCACGTGGTTAAGTAGAACAGACCCACTGACCACGTGTGACAGAGAATACTTACTCCTAGACAGGTGGACTCACCAACTCTCTACTGAAAGGATGTTGACAGGTTTCATCAGCTGCTCTCCAGAGTCAAGACCAGCCATGGAGCTGCTTTTTCTAGGAGTGATATTGGATTTGTGGTATGGAAATGGAAATGGTGCTTTTTTTTTTCACCTATAAAATAAGGGGATTGGCCTTGATGATCTATAAGTCTCACACTCTAAATCCACAGGATTCTGAGGAAGGTCCAGAAGGAGGGAAGCCAGGCTTTCCCTTTCCTCCACTTACCCTTGGGAAATAGTGAGGCAAATTGCCCTTAAATCCCATATTTTCTCTGAGGATAGCACCTTTAAATCAATGAGACCCAAGGAGCAAATAAGGGATTTTGAAAAGTAAACCATGAGTGGTTGGTACCTCTACTGTCTCTAGGCACTCATCTTCCAAATAGTGGAGAAGATTCAGTCTTGGATCCTGGCTCTGGGTCCATGTGTGTGAGGGGGTACATAATGGCAGGCTCCTTCTTGTCTCTATGACCCCCTTTAGGCCAATCTTCATAGGTTCCATGCTCTAGAGCCCTGGATCCTGGGAGGCTGAGTGTTGGGCTCAGTGTCTGAAGACCTGGGTTTGAATTCTGACTCAGGTGTTTCCTAATTGGGGAACTATGGGCTTAACTTCCTTGAGCCTCAGTTTTCTCATCTGTAAACTGGGACTTATGGTACCACTTACCTCAAAGGGTGGTGGTGAGGTTCTAATGGAATGTTTTGGAAGCCCTTTGAAAAGTTTAAAGTGCTGTCCAAAAACCAGCCTTCACTGCTACTTTCAGTATGAGTCAGTTCCCAAATTCTGTTCTCCTTACATGCATTTGCAATGCACCCTCTCCTCGCTGAGGTGGGGGGTGCTCCTGTGTGGGTGCTACATCCCCCCCATCATTTCAGCTCCTTGTTGGCTGTTCGTTCCCCCATTAGAATAAAAGCTCCTTGACTTCAGATACTTTATTTTTGCTTGTATTTCTATTCCCGGTACTTGGTACATAGTAAGTGCTTAATAAATGCTTATTGTTACTGTTGTTCTGCTTTTAGAATAATAATAATAATAATAGTTAACATTCGTCTAGCATTTAATACGTGCCATGCCATGGTGCTAAGTGCCTTACAATTATTGTTATCTCACTGGATCTTTACAACAACTCTGAAGGGCAGGTACTATTATTACCCCCATTTTAAAGAAGAGAGAACTGAAGCCAACAAAGGTTAAGTGACTTGCTCAGGGTCACCTATCCAGTAAGCATCTGAGGACAGATTTGAACTCCGATCGTTCTGACTTCGGGTCCAAGTACTCTAGTGGTGTGCCATCTAGCTTCCTAGGAAAGGGAGATGTCAGGGAAATTATTTCAATTCGCTCTTTTTTCTCCTGTGATCTTAGAGGGAAAAGTTACAGTTTGGATTGTTTGCTAAGAAAATGATGGGGTTCATTGGCTGAACTATGTCTAGCAGAGGAATGAGGAGCCACCAAGATTGCCTCCTCCCCAGGGTGACAAGGCACATGAAGGAGAGAATGACATGAAACGTAAAAAGCAATAATGAATTCGTTCAGTTAATGCTCAAACACAAAGAAGAAGGCTTGGAGGTGAAGACATTTTGAAAAAGAAATGCATGGCCTGAGTCTCATGGGCTTCTGCCCTCATGCCTTTCTCACAAGAGAATGATTAATTCAGCGGAGGAGAATTGTTTTCCCTCTTACTCATTACTGTGACTCTAGGACCCCAGTTTTAAGAACTATGGGAAGTATTTTTTTTTTACTGACTAGCCACAAGAAGCCTTAATTACATTCTTCCCTGAAAAATAAGAATAGAAATTCGAACTTGGTCCAATCCACCACCGATGGAAAGAATGAAAGTCATTTCATGTTTATTAGATGGGTGGGGGCTTTAAAATCATGGACCAGGCATTAAGAGCACCTTCAATAGCCTGATTCAGACCCATTTGCCTTATTCCCAGCCAGTCCCTGGGCAAATGAATTCAGAATAGATGAGAGGCTGACCCATGTGGAGAGCTGGTGACCTTCCCTGCCACCATCATGGCAGGAGAGGAAAAATGGATGATTACCCAGGTCTGAAGACATGATATGCTCAGCCCATTCAGACTTGATATAATGGACTTACATCCATTGTAAGTGGTGTTGTGGAAGGAATGTGGTGGGACCAGGCTAGAGCAGGTGTCATTGATCTGGCGACTATGAATTTAGGTTTAAAAATTTTCAATATAATTTATTTCATTTGCAATCGTATGTATTTAATTTTGTGCATTTAAAATATCATTCTGAGAAGCTGTCCATAGGCTTTACCAGTATGCCAGAGAGGTTTGGAGGGGGGGGGAGATGAACAACTCCTGGGTTCTAGATGAGTGCAATATCTCATTTTGTTGGCAGTGCTGAGATGATGATAAAGACCGTGATGAAGAGGAAGCACAGAGAAACCTCTGTGAAAGTTGGGGTCATGGAAGGAGCTTGTCACATCTGGAGAAAGAGGGGATCCTGCCTGGAGGCAGTAATTAGAGCTTTCTTTCCCTGGGTCTGAGGTCTAGGTCTGGGTCTGGGAGGGACCTCCGAGTCCATCTAATGCAGCATTCTCATTTTAGAGATGAGGAAACTGAGGTTAAAGGGATATGAAGAGATTTATCTGATGTCACCTAGATAGGAAGCATCAGAGGTGAGTCTGAGGTTCTTTGCGGTGGGATTTGAACTCAGGCCCCCCGGCTCCTGAACTAGCACCTTACCTTGAATCATTCATCTTTTGGGATGAGAGTGCCCTCACTACAGTACATAGCTTCATTCTGCCCATAAATGAACGTAAAGACCTTCTTCTCCTCTCAACCAGTAGTGGAGGAAGTCAGCTTCCCAAGTACCAGGTGTCTGGAATAGGAGGAAGGGTGTTTTAGCAGACTTTGGTCACCAGATCCAACAACTCTGTTGTCACGGCAGAAGAAAAGCACTGTTGGTCTTCATCTGCACTGAGAGGAAGGAAAGAGGACATGATTGTTCCCTTCTCTATGGCCTTGTTCAAACTGTGCTTGGAGCACTGTGTTCAGAGTGCTAGAGTCAGAAACACAGAGCTTCACATCTCCCCTCCAGCCCTCCTGAGCTGTGTGCCTGGGGCAATAACTTTAACCTCTCAGAGCCTCAGTTTCCCCATTAGTGGAAATGAGGATAATGTTACCTGTAGGACCTCCCCTGTGGTGTTGTTCTAAGGCTCAAATCAGGATATCTGTGAAGCCCTTTACAAACCTTCAGGGTCTATAGAATGTCTGTTATCACTGCTATTTGTGCACCATTTTGGGAAAGACTGAACTTTTTTTTTTTTGAAAGAATAAGCTCAGCATGTTCAGAAGAGGGAGATGTGGACAGTGAGAGGCTTAGAGAAGATCCCGGATAAAGATAGAATGAAGGACCTTGGAATGTTTAGCCTGAAGAGGAAAAGACAGGAGGAGCAGAGATGAGGGAACATGATAGATACTAAATATTTGAATGGATGTTATGGATAACTTGAATCATGTACACATTTGAAGGATTTGGACATGTTCTGTTTGACCTTAGAAGGCAAAACCAGGTTCAATGAATGGTAATTCACAAAAGCAACCAATTTCAGTTCTCCATGAGTAGAGCTTTCCAACGGTGGATAGGGCTCCCCCTCACTAGAAATCTTCAAAGGCTGAAGGACCATTCATTAGAGATTATCTGACAGGTATGAGTTGGACTTAATGGAAAAGGAAGTCCCTTTCATCCCTGAGACTGTGTAAATCTGAGGGGCAGGAATCCATATTCCCACATGGAAGTGTTTGGGGAGAAATATGCCCCACACATTCAAGGCATCATTATCCTCACCCACCCCACCCCTGCTCAAGAAAAGAAAGCCTGACTCCAGACCAATGCGCCAACTTCACCAATCTGCACCACAACTGAAGCTTACCATTGTTTTTAGTAGAAACCACAGTGCTCATTACCAAGCCTCTGGGACATGCTGGTTTTGAGAGCCCCGGCATGCTTTCTTATGGACTAGCCACAAAACTCTTAATTAGGTTCTTCCTAGAAAAATAGGAACAGGCATGCACACTGGGTCAAATTCAGCATGAACGGAAAGAATTTTTCTAAGAAGTGGTTAGATACTTTGCAGGATATACTATCTCCGGGGTTTAACTAAGAGAAGGAGAAAGCTCCTGGTACACAGTGGATCTGAGATTTTCTCCCACAAGGCTAATTGCAGCCCATCCTTGCCAGCCCAAGCTGTGTGGCTCTCATCCATCTCCTCCCAAAAATCTGTCCCAATGCTTCCACACGACATCTGGGGGGCCTCCTCCATGCCTCACCACGGATGGAGGTAACCCTGGTTTTTTAGAGGAAGACAACTTGTCACTTAAAACCCCTTGGAACATCAGCTCTGGACATCTCTATCAGGTTGAAGAGCCTTCAAGGCTGTTGTTCTCACCCCAGGTAAGGAAAGGGATACAGTGAGTAGTGACATCCCAGGCAATCTGCCTTCCAGTCAAGTAATATGGTCCCTTCATCATCATCCAATCACAGAAGAAGACTGGGCTTGATTTCTGAGGACAAACCCAGTTAAGTAGAGAGTCATTCATTACCCATGGGCAGGGTGCTTGTGCATAACACTGGACAAGTCACTTGACCTCTGTTTGCCTCAGTTTCCTCATCTGTAAAATGTGGGTAATAATAGCACCCACCTCCCAGGGCTACGCTGGGGATCAAATGAGATTATATTTGTAAAATGCTTAGCTCTGTTTCTGGCACATGGATATTTAATAAATACTTCCTTCCTTCAAATGAAATAATATTTATAGGGTGCTTTGCAAGCCTTAAAATGATATATAAATGCTAGCTATCATTATAATTCATATTCTTGGAAAGTTGCCTGGGGCACCTAAAGGTTAAGTGACTTGCCCAGGGTCACACAGCTAGTAAATGTCAGAGGTGGCACTTGGACCCAGGAATTCCTGACTTGAAGGCTCCTCTTTCACCACTTCACCACGCTGGTGCTTTTGAAACAAACAATTTTTGGTTGACTAGTCATATTCTATCCTTCGTGACCTCATTTGGGGTCTTCTTGGCAGAGATCCTGGAAGGGTTTGCTATTTCCTTCTCCAGCTCATTTTACAAATGAGGAAACTGAGGCAAATAAGGTTAAGTGACTTGCCCAGGGTCACACAGCCAGCAGGTATCTGAGGTCAAATTTGAATTCAGGTCTTCTTGACTCCAGGGCCAGCATTCTACTCATGTACCACCTATCTGCTCCAGAAAACAAACATATTGTCACTTCATAAGAGGTTACTGAAATTTGAATGGAATCTTTTTAGAATATTTCTTTCCTATCCGCCCTTCCAGATGATCATCCTTGTCTTTCTCCTTCTGTCTGTCAAGGATGTAGCTATTCCAGTTGGCCTCTCTGTTTCAGGTCGTATAAGTGAGAGAAGTTCACTGTTCATCATGGTACCACCACGTATCAGTGCCATGAACAAAGTGTCTTTATCCAACTTCCCGCTTAGTTATAACTGTATCCAAAGCAGAATGAGCCAGTCTGCTGGTCCAGCCAAGGAAACTCCCACTGCCAAAGTTAGATGCTGTAAAAATGCACCTGTGCGGTTTTCAGGGGTGGAGGCCAGGCGAGGGAGAAATGAGAAATGCGTCCCTCTATTGTTACAGCATAATGATGAATTACTTTTGCTTTTCTCCAGCCCCAGCCTCAGAACCTCTGTTCACCTCCATTATCTGCTCTTGGTCTCCACAGGCATATTACCATATTAATTCATTGTGTTATACAATTTGAGCAGCCAAATGAGCTTACCTTGTGCCCTCTTAATAGTATTTGCTTTTAATGCTAGCTTCATGGGATGCATTTTCCAAAGCAGATGCGTCAAGGAAATGTTTCGAAACTCAATTTGGTTTTTAAATGACGACTTGTCTCCCTAATTAGCCAGGTACAGAAAAAACCAGAGTGCTTTGTGATCAACAAGGAGCCCAGTGACAGAGAGGCTCCTGGTACCCAGGCTGATTAGAGGCTTTGAGGAGGGAAATCGTGGACTGCAAATACGCAGGCTCCAAATCAGAGGCATCATCCATCCCCTTGTGCAGAAAGTGACATATGATGACGGGACCAGATTACTCGTCTGGCAGGCAGGTGTGTCTGGGATGCCACGACACATCCCAAGGCCCCGCTTAGGATGAGGACAATAGCTTCCCCAGAGATAACAGTAGGGGCATTCTGAAGGGGTTTTTACACAGGCTCTGCTTCAGCCCTGAAAGCCACCCCCGATCGTCAAAAAAGCCAGCCTATGCACGTGTGCACTCTGGCACTTTTAGTGCCCTGATCGTGGCGGGGCAGGCCCACTTGTTTCTGCCAGCTCTGTGGATGGGGGATCATTTGGCTCTGCAGAGAGAAAGGCTGTGGAGGTTGTTAGAGTGGGCCTGCCATGATGTGATTCAGCAGTTACATCGGGCTCAGCCGATGTCCGCGGCTTGAAAAGCTACAGATACCTAACCTGTTTTGGGGGTGAGACGGTAAAGTGTGTTTCCAGACATAGAAGTTTATGATTTCCTTTGTACTTTTTCTCTTTTTTCCTCTTCTTTCGCTCTGACTCCTCTCATGCTTCACTTTGGTGTGGAGGATATAGGATCAGGGTTGGAAGGGACAGAGTGCAGACCCTCCTTTAATAGAGAAGGAAACTGAGGCCAGGAGAAGTTTCATCCCCTTCCCAGACAGTGAGCTATACAGCTGGGTTATTGATCCTGATTCCCTGCAGACCATGTCAAGGTCACTTCCCAAAATCACAAGAGGCCCTGCTAAGCTAGAAAGGCTCTGTGTGTGTGCCTCTGCTGATGCCTAGCACCATATTTTGTATGCAGGCTTTCTTGGTTCTCCCTCAACTGCCCTCCTCCCCAAACCACTTTATTTTTGTTCTCTTTATATTTGCACTATATACACTCACATATACACTTGGTGTCCCCCCCCCCATTAGAATGTAAGCTTCTTGTAAGAAGGGGCTTGTATTCCTACCATCTACCTTACTGTCTGGCATATAAATGCTTGTTGATTGAGTCACTGTGTGTAATCTGAGGACCAATACAGAGAGGCCTGGTAACAGGCTGGATGTTCTTTGTTCTCCAAAGACCCTCAATTTTCTCCAACCCTCAGCATTTGCCCAGGCTGGTACCCTGGCTCCTCCTTCACTTACCTTTCTTCCCAATCTCCACCTATGATTAAGTGGTTGACCATGCTATTCTTCCCTTTCTTGGCACCTTGTTCTAGTCCTGCTCCCACCTTGGTAAACTCCAGCTTTGGGTTGCTTCACTCCTTCAATGTCTGGATGTAGCTAGAGGAAACCTCACATCTAGGCAAACAGGCTGACTGGGTTCACTACAAAGGTGTGCTATCTAACATCAACTGGGCTCTCAATGGGGATAGGCATCCTTTTTACTCCTCCCTTAGTGAGTCTCCATCACACTCCTTTCTGTAGCTATGTTAAACCTCCTCTTCACTCTTCACTTCCATATCACCAACTGCCTTTCAGACATTTTAAGCTGAATGCCCTATAGACATTTCAAACTCAACATGTCCAAAGCAGAATTCTGTGTTTTCACTGCAAACTAACCCATCTTCCATATTTCCTTATTTTGGATGAGGGCACCGCTATCCTTCCAGTCCCCCAGGTTTACAACCTTAGCTTTATTTTCTAATATTCACCATCCCTTTCCTTGTATATCCAACTAGTTGACTTTCCTCATTCCATTATGGCCCATTCTCCTATTCTCACTCATTCCAATGCCATTGATCTTGTGAGAATTCTCCTCCTCCTGTCTTTTCTTTAGGAATTGGAGGGGCTAAGTCTGACTGGGGCTCAGTAGGTAAACACTGAACCCTGGTCTATAATAACCTACCATACTTAAAATTCATTGGTGTGTGAATTATTTGGGACAAGCAGTAATATTGGTATGATTTCACTCTGTAACATCAGTGTTAACACATGTGTGCTTGTACTGATGCTTAATTGACTCAGAAAGAATGCCTTAACCAGATGAAGCTGGATTGAGCTGATTTCGTCATTTTGAGTTAGCTTTTTTTTGCCAGTTAAATGCTGGATTTCATGCCATACACATGTTTCCTCACTCTCTTCTGTTGCTTTTAAGAAAGGATATTGCTTGGGGAAATATACAAAAGTTATAGCTCTTATGGAGTACACTTCAATGACTTTTAGAGATATTTCAGTGGCTGTTGGCATGGGAAAGTCACTCATTTCAAAAGTCTTTCAAGCACACGATTAAACAGGATCAATTAAATTGAATTGCAAAAGAAAGTATGGTTGAAATTTTAGAAAAAAGCCAAAAGTTAACAAGTAATTGCCACAAAACAGCCCGACTAATCCTCAGAAAACAGCTAAAGACTTTTAGAAGGAATTGGCAACTAGAGGGGGGTTGTCACTGATTCCTCTACAATTTGGTGAAGACAAAAGAAAGTTGCTGAACCGCAGCCATGAAGAATAAATGTTTGTATTGAGAGTGAAAATTTTAAAAAGCAAGCTGCTGAAGATTGGAAAAATGTAAATTTTACTGATGGACTTTATTTTTTCACTTATTTTGTTGTTGCTGTTCAGTCAACTCTTGGTGACCCCAAAACTTGGCAAAGATACTAGAGTGGTTTGCCACGTCTTTCTCCAGTTTATTTCACAGAAGAAGAAACTGAGGCAGACAGGGATTAAGTGACTTGCTCAGGGTCACACGGCTAGTGTCTCAATCTGGGCTTGAATTCAGGTCTTTGTGACTCCGTGCCGAGCACTCTATCTACGGGGCCACCTAAGGCAACATATTAAAGACACTGTTCAAAAAAAGTCCAGATGAGGTTGTAAGATGAGGACACTGTCATTAGATTGCAAAACATCTACTCCTAAAAAAGTTTGAGTGGTTGCTTTTTAAACTTCCAATGGATCTGGAAATCTTGTTCCTGGGGACAGGATGATGAGCTCTGATAAATACATCAATATACTGAGCAGCAGAATTGTTCTATAATTATGGAAATTTCCCAAATGATGATTAATCAATCAATAAATATTTATTAATCACCTACTATATGCATTGTGCTAAGTGCTGGTGATATAAAAATAAAGTATGACACAATTCTTACTGGCAATGAAGTTATATTCTAATGGAGAAGACTAAAATATGTAAAATATAGTTAACATTGATTAAAAAGCTTATATATATACATACATACATACATACATACATACACAGCCATTTTTCAGTCATATCTGACTCTTTGAGACTTCATTTGGGGTTTTCTTGGCAAACCTACTGGAGTGGTTTGCCATTTCTTTCTCCAGTTTTGTGCATTCAAAAACACCAAGCAAGCAAATAAAAGGTAGTTTGGCCACATCAGAGGGCACCAGCAGCCGGGGGTATTGAGAAAGACTTCATGTGGAACAGGAACATCAAGCTTGAAGTCCAAAAAAACTCCTAAGTATAAAACAAATTTTAGTGTAATATATTTGGGAAATATTGAACAAAATAAATAACAATACAATAAAACATAGATAATATTAATTCATGGTTTTCTACGTCAATATTCAGTGGTGGAGTCCATTTCTACTTGAGTTTGACACCACTGATTATCCTCTGTGAAGCAGATAGAGGTAAGGAACATATCCAGCCTAGGTATGGGGAATGGCCCATGCAAATGCACAAAGCTGGGAGATGGAGTCAGCATACAATTACATGGCTTTGCACCATGTCTCCCACCATGCAAGGGCAAGAAATATTATCTAATTCATCCATTTCATCCCTGAGCAAATCACTTAAATCTCTCAGAATGCTAGGCAGCTCCCTAAAACTGTAAGATGTAGATAAATAGCCAACCTTCCCTAGGAGAGGGAGTTCCCTCACCTGGAAGTTGCAGGGTAATAATGAAATCCTAGGTCCAGTTCCTATGGACAGGGTCCATCCCCACATGGTGAGCAGGCATGGATGGGTTGCTAACTGTACCATTAGAGGCAATAGCCACATTGAGGAGATCACAGATCCATCAAAGTGTCCACACTAACCTTCACAACCTCCCTTGTGCCAGCCCTCCCCTGATTTCCTCTGCTTTTCTCTCCCTAGAGCCTCAGCCCCACAGACTTAACATTTGGAAGATGCTACACATCCTTCCCTACAAAGCCATTCATCCACACATTTCAAAATGCTTTAATAACGAACTCATTAATTCCCCCTCTCCACTCCCACTCCTCTGCTTGACACATGGAGCTCTCCCCGAATGATATGTTGGTCCTTAGGCTCGATTTAATTTCACCCGCCTAGCCTGGGTGGGGGCTATCATTTACATTGGCCTCATTTCCCATGAATTATTGCTCTGATTTGAACAAGTCTGAATGGCCCCATCTCCAAAATGACATCTCCCGGAAGAGAGCAAAAACATATCCAAAGGAGCAATTATTTTTTCTTTTTTTTTTTTTAAAAAGAGGTTTAAAGATCCAATGGTCTTATAAATAAACATAGCAAATTCAGCTGAGGATGAAGAGATGGAGACTTGGGAGCTAGTTTAGAAAAACATGGAATTGAATGGATTTCGGCATCTCTGAGAGGGAGGCAGTCAAGACTCCTCCAGGGAGGAAGACCATGGTGGGAAACAGGAGATCTTTACCCAAGTAGTTCATTCTTTAACCCCCTATGACCGTCCCTCCTATGCCCTGTCATTCTGGGACCCTCTTCAGCAGACATTTGGAGCGTCACCTATTTCCAACCAGGAACTATAAGCAAATCAGGAGAGCAAGGAAGAGCTTACCTGTCAGATTTTGTGACCAAATCAGAGATAGAGAGCATGACAAAATGCAAAATGGATAGTTTTATAACATTAAATTGACAAGTTTTTGTACAAACAAAGCCAATCCAACCACGATTAGTAGGGAAGAAGAAAGTTGGGAAAGAATTTTTACAACCAGTGTCTCTGAGGAAGGCCTCATTTCCAAAATATACAGAGAACTGAGTCAAATTTATAAGAATACAAGTCATTCCCCAATTGACAAATGTTCAAAGGCTATGAACTGGCAGTTTTCAGAGGAAGAAATTTAAGATATCCATAGTCAAATGAAAAAAATCTCTAAATTACTATTGATTAGAGAAATGCAAGTTAAAACTACTCTGAGGTACCACATCACACCTATCAGATTGACTAACATGACAAAAGAGGAAAATGATAAATGTTGGAGAAAATGTGGGAAAATTGGAACACTAATGCATTGTTGCTGGAATTGTGAGCTGATCCAACCATTCTGGAGAGCAATTTGGAACTATGCCCAAAGGGCTATAAAACTGTGCATACCTCTTGATCCAACAATACCACTACTAAATCTGTATCCCAAAGAGATCATAAAAAAGGGAAAAGGACCCACATGTACAAAAGTATTTATAGCAGCAGTTTTTGTGGTAGAAAAGAGTTGGAAATCAAGGGGATGCCTATCAATTGGGGAATAACTGAACAAGTTGTGGTATATGGATGCAATGGAATACTACTGTCACATAAGAAATGATGAACCGGTGGCTTTCAGAAAAACCTGAAAGGACTTAGATGAACTGATGCTGAGTGAAGAGAACAGAACCAGGAGAACATCGTACACAGGAACAACAACATTGTTTGAAGACCAACTTTGTTAAACTTATCTCTTCTCAGCAATGCAATGACCTAAGACAATTCTGAAAGACTCATAAGGGAAAATGCCATCCACATCCAGAGAAAGAACTGCAGAGTCTGAATGCAGAGTGAAGCAGATGATTTTCTCTCTCTTTTTTGTTTTTTCTTTCTCATTATTTCCCCCCTTTGTTCTGATTCTTCTTTCACAATGCAACTGATATAGAAATATCTTTAATATGATTGTACATATGTGGCCTATATCAGATTGTATGCCATCTTGTGGGGGAGGGGAAGGAGAGGAAAATTTTTAGAACTCAAAATCTTATAAAACTGAATGTTGAAAATGAAAAATAAATAAATAAGTCAATTTTGAGAACATTTTCAAAAGAAAAACAGCTGTTTTCACCCAGGCTGGCTGGCTTCCCTCAGGACAGTCAAGTGCTGTATGGTTTAAGCTGTCCTGACTCCATTTTCAGGAACCCAAGGACAGGATTAATTTCCTAAACACCTGGAGAGGCAAACACAGGGTGACTTTGCTGAGTAAGGAAGATAGAGGGAAGCAGAAAGAAGCTGAGGCTTCTTCCACCACTTCTCTCACCTTCTTTGCTCTTGGTGACCTTGGCACTGGGGACCCTCATTGTTCCTTTCAACTACCGTCTCATGAAAGGCAGGGGATGCAGGAACAGACATTCAGCAGCTGCTGTCACTATATATCGCTTGAATCTCTACTAAAATCTGGAGGGCAGGGGAGCATGAGGAGATTTATAACTCTTCCAGATACCATGTGGCATAGTAGATAGAGCTCCTGACCAGGAGTCAGGAAGACTTGAATTCAATTCCAGCCTGAGACACTTACTAGCTGTGTGACTCTGGGCAAGTCATTTAAACCTATTTGTCTCAGTTTTCTCATCTGTAAAATGAGCCAGAGAAGGAGATGGCAAACCAGGCCACTGTCTTTGCCAAGAAAACCCCAGACAGGGTCATGAAGAGTTGGGTAACTCAATAACAGCAACAAAAGTTGCCCCTCTAACACAGCCAGATGCTCGGGTGGGGGGGCTCCTTTTAAATTGCCCTTCATATATTTTTTTTCAAGGAGAGGAAAGGCACCAAAGACTTATTCATCACCCGAGGCCCTCCGTTCCCATATTTACTCTTACTCAGCTAGTTTTCTTTCTTCCTAAAAGTATATTTCTTAGTACTCTAATAAAAACAACGAAGTGGAAATGGCCACTGTTTGAAACAATTTATTTTAAATGACCTTGGAAGACAAATAAAACAAGATGAAAAAGAATTACTGGTTTTTATGAAGCAAAAAAAGAAAAAAAGAAAAATCTCATGATGTGAGTGATGTTTATATGGAGTAAACTGACAGTGAACCCATCTTCACTGAACTAACATCGTCACCACACTGATGCTGAATTAGCTACTGCTTTCAGCTATTTAGAGCTGAAAGGAATGTGGTGGGGGTGGGAGGCAGGATGAAAGGCATTTTGTAACAAGGTCGACTTGTAGGGTACAGATTCCTCTTTGGCTCAAGCTTGGGTTGTGCTTGGGGAAGGGAAACTTCCTCCTAATACAGTTGCCCTCAGGGATTTGAGGCAGGATAGACTGTCCTTGATTCTTTAGATCTCGAGAGCAGGGATTAGTTTTTCATTTATCTTTCTCTTGTCCCCAGAGCTTAGCACAGGACCCGGCATAAAGTAGGTGCCTAATAATTGCTTATTGACTTGCTCAAGATTTGAAGTAGAGGGAGGCAAAGCAATGTGGTTGGATTTGCCTACCCTTTTAAGTGAAAAGGGAAGTATATTCTAAAATGGCCTAAATTATGTCAAGAGAAGGAACATATACTGCCCCTCCAAATTCTACAAAGCTTTCCTTCAAGGCTTTTTCAGCTTAACCCTAATTCTGACGTCTCTGTCTCTTTCTGTATGTCTATGCAAAGTCAGTGATTGGGGTCCTTGGGCAAGAAAGAGAATTAGAGGGAACAGCTGGATGGCATCACCAACCTTGGAATGTGAGAGAACTCTGGCTGATGCATTTGGGGAACAATCAAAGAGCAAAGGGCATGGGGATCAGGTGGGGAGATAGGTGAGGAGGATGTGTAGCAGCAGACCTGGGTTAGGAGACCTGGGGAACAGTCTATCTTCAATATCTGGTTGCCACAGAGTTTAGGAGTGGAAGGCTCAGACTGTGGTGGCAGGCTGGTGTGTCCATCATTGAATTCTTTTCCTTGAGTCCAGATAGGGTGCAGTGTTACAGGGCCAGAGGTTCCAAGAGTAGGCGGGTGCCTTTGCAGAGTGATGGATGGGTCTTTGTCTAGGACTTGGATGGTGGATGGAAATGTTGGCGGGCAGCTAGGTGGTTCTGCCTGAAGTCAGGAAGACTCATCTTCCCGAGTTCAAATCTTCCTAGACACTTCCTAGCTGTGTGGCTGGGCAAGTCACTTAATCCTGCTTGCCTCAGTTCCTCATCTGTAAAACAAGCTGGAGAAGGACATGACAAACCGCTCAGGTATCTTTGCCAAGGAAACCCCAAATGCGGTCATGAAAAGTCAGACATGACTCTTCTAGTGAGGTCTCAGTTTTCCTTTTGGGATTGTGACAGGAATTTGCAGAACCTTTGATCCCTATTGGCAAACAGATTGAATACAATTCATTAGCACTTGAGCACAGCCTTCTCGATCCGTTACCTAGAGACCTGCCTATTGTGGAGTGCCCAAAGAGCCTTCCTACAGTGATGCACCAGCTTTGGGTTCCCAGATTCTACATAATAGTGATGACAAGAGTAGCAGGTTATGTTAAGTCCAATCAGTACAAACCTTAGCTATTTTTTAGATGAAAATTTATTGATATCTCTTCTTTTTATATTCCCTGTGTTTCCCACTAGGTCCTTCCTACTCTCCCAAGGAGCCAATTATTAGATAGAACAAAGAATAAAAAAGAGGGAAAACAGCTCAGTAAAACTAACCACCGTACCAAAAAAATCTAACATAACTGCACTGTTCTACAGCCACAGGTGGTCTTGGTCAAGTCATTCAATCTCAAAAGGTCTAAAAAAAGTTGATTGATTATTTTTTTTACAATTCAGCAGTGTAGGTTTTCTAGCATTAAAAATTAACTACAGTGTGACTGAATGAGGAAGCCCATTGATTAGGAAACACCTAGTTTTGTGATTTATTGACCTGGAGCTCAATAGATGCTTAATATTTCGTGACATTAGAGTAGAATGTATTCCATTGAACTTCTGTGAAGCAGAAGGGGCAGGGGTCTTCTCATGGCTCTTTTTTGTAGCCAATGACAATTTAGGACCATGACAATTTCACAGTGTTATTTTATTATCTTCCCATTTACATGGTTGTAATAAAAGTGTGTCAATTTTCTGGTTCTACTTGCATCACTCTTTCCTATGTAATTTAAAAAAGAAATTTGGTAATTTCATCTCCCCTGCAGACTCTGGCTGGTATGGACAGTGAGATTGTACCAACCAGCCCTTAGAATTTTTCTTTCAATTTATTCTGCTAAATGAATGCTTTGATTGATATTATTGATTAATGAATATTATTGATAATAGTGGGATTCCAAAGTGTAGAATAAATTTCCATTGAAATCTTATAGTAACTGCGACAGTATTTTAATTTATTAAATAATGAGTTCCTCAATCCATCCTGAATATTAGCAAACAATTACAAGTACATATCAAAAGAACAATTGACATGAGAAAATCAAGGTAGACTATTGGAAGTGCCCTCGGTGGGAAATAACTTGGTTCATGTTTGTTGGTTTTCTCATTTGCCTGAAAGTACAAAACAACTGAAATTCTTGGTGTAGTTTCAAGCATTCAATTTCCTCTAATTGTTTTTAATTATTTATAATTGTACCTTTTCATTATCATGGGTAAAGCATGAAAGGGAGGATTGGGTAAAGGGGTTCTAGGATCAGTGTAAACCCTTTGAGTCCTAGAATAGAGGATTATTGAGCTCCATTCCAAACCGGGAATTCCATGTGTCCATGACAAAGCCCATCAGATATCAGATCCAAGGTCAGGGAACCTGGCTGTTTCTCTTAGCTTTCCCACCCCATGGAGGTGGCAAGGACCATGGACAGCAGGTTGGGTTTAGTATTGGCAATACCTGCTCTCAAATACTGTCTCAGACACTCGCTATGAGACCTGGAGCAAGTAATTTCACTTGGTTCATCCTTTGCCTCCTCTGTGGAGGAATGAGGAACTTTGGTGTGATGACCTGGGAGGCACCTTCTAGCTGCAAATCTATGTATGATTCTTTATTTTCTCAAGTTGTGTCTTTCCTTGATACTGAGAGTCCCAGGTTTCTCTCTCATATCCCTCCTCATTTCTAATAGTCCTGGGGTGGTGTTGATGGTAGGAAAGCTAGAACTCTGAGAGGCAGCAAATGGGGTCTGGTATCTGGCATCAGAGAGGCTGGAATTCCAATGCTGGCTCTGCCACTTGGGTGTGGGTTGCTTTGAGCAAATTGCTTACGTCTCTGGGCTTTATTTTCTTCTATGAAATGAGGTGGTTGGATGGGATAATTTCTAGGTCATTTTTCAGTTCTAGAGCTATGCTCTTATGATTATGGAATGAGAGAATTTTCCTTAAGAATTCCGAGGTAATGGCTAAATATGTGAAGACTCCCAGGACAAATGTAGCTTCTGTCCTGCCTTAGTCAGAATCCTTAACAAAATCTTTCAGAACTTTTCTAAGATAATTGCCAGCAAACCTTGAATGAGAAAGGCAGGCACACCTGTGCCCAGGCTGGCATCCTGTCACAGCTGGGGCCATTTCAGCTCTGATTACAGGACGCTCACTTTGAGGAATGTACAGCTTTTGGAAAGCACAGATGAAGATACCCACCTGGTTTAGGCTTTGTTTGCCAGTCCTTCAGTGCTCCCAAAGAGTGGGGAATTTGGGGGAATTCCAGCAGCATGCAATGGCTTCTGTGCTTTGGCTTATTTTATTTACCACAACTGGATCAAAGCCTTAGCAGCTGTCAGGTACAACGCAGAAGCTCAACCCAGAGCTG
>NW_027185797.1:29994624-30006584 GCF_028583685.1 Petaurus breviceps papuanus | reverse complement strand
GTGTGTGTGTGTGTGTGTGTGTGAGTGTATGTGTGTGTGTGTGTGTGTGTGTGTGTGTGTGTGTGTGTGTGTGTGTGTGTGTACTTCATGCTTCCACAATGCTTGGGATTGAAAAAGTCTTCATTATTAGAGATCTTTCTCTTTTGTACTCTGCTTCCCAGAAGAAGCCTGTGGGTTCCACAATGGTTGAGTCACGAATGTACTGATTGGGCAGGTAAGAGAAAATCTGGTACAAGAGATAAGAAAAGAGAAAAACCAGCCATGTTTCTATTGTTCCCATGTCATTCCCATGCTACAATAAGTTTGGGAGGATATAAGCAAGGGAGCCTGGACCTTGACTCTGGTTGTACATTTTACCTCCTCCCTAAATGGGGATTAGAATCCTATAAGGGACTTAAGCCTGTGGTAAATTTAAATTGGCCTTTTTTTTTTGTGGAGACTCCACTAAAGGAAGTTGCCTTTGGAAGTACATCACCACTCTGTATGCCCTGCATGTCTTTTTCCAGAGCAGGTTAAGGGAGGAGACAGTAGCAATGATGGCAGTATCCAAAGCAGCCAAGTATCTCCAGCATTTCTAAGATGTGTCACCTTTTTCCAAGGCAAATGCATTCATGGCTAGAAAATGTTAATGCTTTGAGGAAAGCTGCTCCAGGGAGCGGGTGGGAAATGCCAAGCGAGCTGTTTGTTCATCAATTCCAGTTCTGGGCTTTTCCATTATGACTGCTTTGCATACTCAGAACCAGGCAAGATGTTCCCGTGGAGACAAATAGATGGGCTGTTTATTTACTAGGGGGCAACAAATGACATTTCTGTGTCTTTCTCTCCTTTCTCTCCTCAGTGAAGATTTGTTTTAGCCACTGGAAATGTCATTTTTTTTCTCAGAGTGCTCTGGAGCTAAAGTCAACAGCAGTTACTTTGATTTAGTGGTGAGACTGGGCTGGTTCTCAGTGTTCACAGTTCCTCAGCCTCTGTGAGGGGGTGACAGTGGGCAGATGCTGGGAGGAGAGGATTTGCAAAGCCCAAAGTAAATTTCAGATCTGATTCAACCAGAAGGGATCAAGTCATGCCTGTCCCAGAAGGCTAGGTTCACAAAGGACTGACTAATGAGCTTCTTTGGAAATTGTTCATGGTACCCTGTTCTGCTGCTTTCAGTTGTGTCCAACCTTCCATCACCCCATTTGGGGTTTTCTTGGCAAAGATACTGGACTGGTTTGCCATTTCCTTCTCCAGCTCATTTTACAGATGAGGAAACTGAGGCAAAAAGGTCCAAGGGACTTTTCCAGGGCCTCACAGCTAAGTATCTGAAGTTGGATTTGAACTCAGGAGGAGGTCTTCCTGACTCCCTGCCCAACACTCTGTGCACATGGTGCCACCTAGCCTCACATGAAATCAGTTTCTCCTTATTTATGATCCCTTTGGAAAGTCTCTAAAAATAAGTAGAAGATGCATTAAGACTTTTCCAAGGAGGTGAGACCATCTAGTCTAATTCTCTGGATTTGCAGATGAGTAAACTGAGGCATCCTAGAATGGAACCTATTTGAAGCCTGGCTCCAATCCTCTAACTCCAGGAACCCTGTTCTTGACTAGAGCCTATGTCTGTTAAATGAAGGAAGGAAGCTTCATTCTTCTCTTCCCGTTGCCCCCTATTATGTCTATACACACACAAATGTCCACAGGCTCCATCTGCTTCAGCCTCAGCTGGGCACAGGGCTGGCAGGAGCCTGCCCAGAGGGCAGAGAGCGACCTGCCAACCCTGCCTTGGCCCCCAGCTTTCTCACTGGCTGCCGAATGGATGGGCGATAGAAAGTCCTCCTCTGCATTCTTCTGTTGTGCCGCTGAGATCAACTAATCCTCTGATGATCATAAATCAGGCTTTGCTTTATCCTCCAAGTGCCCAGCATGGCACACAGTAGCCAAGCTCCCTGGACTCAGCTTTTTGAGTGATAGCCTCTGGAGCTGGAGGCCTGGGCAGCTAACCCATCCTGCGGGCAGAGGGGGGAGTATCTTTCATGTGTTTATCTCAGGTTCATATTTGTTCTTACAGCATCCCAGCCCAGAGAATCTCAAGAGTTCAATAGTGGGGACTTATAGTTGTTCAGTCATGTCTGACTCTTTATGAGCCCATTTGGGACTTTGTTGGTTTGAGTGGTGGCCACTTTCTTCTCCAGCTCATTTTACAGATGAGGAAACTAAGGCAAACAGGGTGAAATGACTTGCCCAGGGTCACCCAGCCCATGTCTGAGGCTGGATTTGAACTGAGGAAGAGAAGTCTTCCTGACCCAGCCCAGAGCTCTATGCTCTATGGCACCCCCTAGCTGTCCTAATGGGTAGGGTGCTTCCATTTTATTTCTTCTTTCACAAAAATAGTATGTTATTAAATAGATGCTGCCCCTGGGACCTCTAGATGCAAGGAAGACCAAGCTTCACCTCCATTTACTCGGATTATTTTCCCTTCTTTATAGATAAACAATAACTAGATTATTTCTCTTCCTTCTGCCAGCCCTGGTGCTGTAGAAAGAGTATTAGGCTGGGAATCAGAGGATCTGGGTTCTGATTCTGCCTCTCACATTGACTAAATGTGACAAGCAAGTCCCTGAATCTTCCTAGCATCTTCCTCTGTGAATTGAAGACTTGAGCTGACTGGCTTCTGAAAGCTCTTCCAGCCCAAAGTGTGTGATCTTTGAGATAAGTCCCTTTAGACCTGGAGGGCTCCATTTCCTCCCTTGTAAAATGGGCTCAATGACCTTTAAGATCCATTTCACTTCTAAATCTGTGCTTCTCTACCCACCACCCAACCTCCAAAAGAGACAAGGGGTCCACATTGTAAAGTTAGAGATAGGATTTTTTTTTAGTTCATTCATTTTCACCCCCCCCATGTCCTCTTTTCAGCATTCAGGGATGACTGGGGGTGACAAACAGGGTGAAGTGACTTGCCCAGGGTCACCCAGCTAGGGTGACCTTCTAGGTCAATCCTCGCACTTGTAAGTGAGGAGACTGAAGCTAATGTCAATCAGAGACATATGTCAGAGGTGGGATGTGAGCCCATGTTGCCTGAATGTGGATTCCATGCACACTGAATCTGCTGGTCATCACATATGGGAGTCAGAGGTCTAAAGTTCGAATTCTGCTTTGTCAAACACTGCCTGTGTGTCCTTGAGTACTTCCCCCTCTGCACCTCAGTTTCCTCATCTGCAAAATGGGAACATTGGACAAAATACCTCTGTGGCCCCTTCAGCTCTAGCTCTATTTCTGATGAATCTATCTGAGCCTTGGTTTCCCAGTCTGTGAAATGAGGGGATGGACTAGATGGCTCGGAGGCCCCTTTCCAGCTCTCAATCCAAGATCCTACATGAAGTAAGTGTTTTTAATCACACGTTATTTTGCTCTCAACATTGCTTATTGTTTTCTGAATCTTTCTGAGGTGTCCTCAACTATCTCATCTTGTGCTCTCCTATCTTTTGAGCCTCTGAGTTGGGGTCCTTGGCATTTTTCATTCCCCTGTACCCATGTCATGGGAGAACAAGGCTGCAGGGGAGCGGGGACAGGAATCTCAGTCCTATACCATGGCTTTCTTAATCACAATTCACACTTATTTAGGGCTGTAAGGTCATTGTTGTCATTATGCCCCACTTCCCAGCTCTTTCACCTATACCTGTGGTGGAGGAAAAGCTTGTCCTGGGACACCACACCCTATGCTGTGAATAGGTAAAAAGTGGTCAGTCCTGAGGCTGGTAGGAGGTGGAGACTGTCAGTGAGACCATTGCAAGATGAAACATGCTCAGTGACCCTGCTGTGGGTACGCACCCTCTCATTGTTCTGGTCTTAGGACAAATCTCTAGGAATGACTGACCAGAAGTGTGAAGAAAACTCTAGGCTATAAGCCCTGAGACTCCAAAAATGTAATTCTTTGTTTTCCAAAAGCACAGGCCCCCTATTTACTCTCCTGCTATTCTCCCAAGTTCCAAAGGGACAGAGAGAGAAAAGCAGGCAGGCAGGAAGGGGCTGGAGAAGCAGAGCTCCTGCCTTTGTCTCTTGCTTCTTGTTCCCTGGGCATCCAAAGAGCAGCCTTTGGAAAGCCTGAAGTTTATCTCTGGCCACAGAAAAGGCAAGTGCACAGAGAGCTTGATGAGGAGAGAGGAATCACCACCAGACAGTTCCCAAGTCAGAAATTGGAAAGGGAGGGACCAGGGAGAGCCAAACAAGCCAGGCTTGGCATGGCCTGGGCACAACGTGGGGCTGCTCGCCTGGAGAGCCGGGATTCACTTTTACCTCTGGCACTGTCCTAACCTGCACATTCTTTCCAGCTGAGCTCGTCCTTGACTGGTCCTGATGTGGCCAGGGGAGCTGGGGCTGGGGAGGAGCCAGGTGGAAGATGGGAGACTTCGCCCATGTCTGAGAGACAAACAATTAAACAAAAGGAGGAACCAAGTGAACAAATGAGAAAGCAGCTGTTGAGGGACACTTGATTTCACTTGGGGAGGCCATGGGACAGAGGCTCTGGCCTCAGCGCAGCAGTTGATGGAGAGAGATGGGAGGCTGAGCAGCGGCCCACTGAGCAGCTGGGGAATTTCCTGGCTCACCTACAACCCCACAGGCCTGTGGGCTGTTAAATATTACCAGCCCTTGTTTGTTAACAAGCAGCTTGAAGGAACACAAGGCTTTTGTGGCCTGAAAAGAGATTTGTTGAGGTCTTTGCATCTCCCTGGTCAATGGAGCAGGTGCTTCACTGGCCATTTGGGTGCTTGAGGCAAGCTTCACTTGCGGTTCAGCTGGGAGAGGAGAAGCCCACCCCCTGATCCTGAAGAGCTGGGGTTGCCTCCCACCCCATCTCTGAGCACTGGCAGAGGCTGTGCACACTAAGCGCGAAACGCTTCCCCCTCACCTCCTCTTAGAACCCTTGGCTTCTTCAGGGCCCGTCTCCAATCTCGCCTGCTGCAGGCTGCCCTTCCTTGTTGCAGCAGCAGCTCCTGCTTTCTTTTCTAAGGCTGTCCTGGATCTACTCAACATGCATCTTGTTTCCCCCATTAGAATGGGGGGTGTCCATGGTGGGGAATGTATTTGCTTTCTTTTTTGCATCTTTGGGGCTTAGTACAGTTATTGATGCCTCGTAAACACAATAAATGTCTGTTGAATGAATGATGGATTGCTATTGAGGGGTGGGGTGAGAGTGAGTAGGCTTCAGCAGAAGGAATTCAATCCATTTCATTAGCTGGTAACTGCAATGTCGTGTTCCTCTGAGTAACTCCTCCCCTCTCTCACAAACTCTCACAAACAACCAGCAAGTGAATGGCAGGGGACACAGCATGTCTCCCATGCAATATAAATGGCAGCCTTCTAATCTGTAGTGATGATGACCCCCAGACTCCAAACAATGTATAATAGTGTTAAGGGACACTTCCTAGCATGCAGGTAGGCAAGTGACATCCCCTCATCCCCCCCCCCCCCCCAGAAAAGCCAACTCACATTGATCACTGTCTCTCAGTCAATAAAGGAATTATCGGACTCAGTTTCATTGATGCTGTAACTAAAACTGTCCTGGGTACAAATGGGTGAAATTCATTAGATGTCTCCCAGGAAGAAGTCTTCTTCTCCCTAAAAATAGTATTCTTCATCCACTTGGTTTTTCCTGTGTGAATTGTGAAGCTAAATATATTTAAGTGGTTAAGAATCTCCCCTAGGAGTTTCTACAATGGTCTGGGGCTTGCTGCAATCATCTGTAACAGCTAGGGCAGGGACAGAACTTCCCAGGACTCAATGGAGCCGATATCCATTCTATGTTACTTTTCCCTCCATAAAGCTGCATTTTCACAAAATAGAAGCTCCCTGTGGGTAAAAATGATTTCATTTTTTCTTTGTAACCTTAGCACTAGCACAGAACCCACAAATACATGGTGTTTGATGACTGATTGAAGGAAATTCTAGTATTTCTCAGATGCTTAGGCAGTCACTTGGAAATAAATTAATTAATTAATGTCGTGGTTGATCCTCACAGATTATGACAAATAGTGGGAAAGCATTATAGTGAATTCAATTTGCCAATTGCAGTTTTTGGAATGAAAACTGGCAGAAACCCATCTGGATTCAGTTTGTTCTTTTTATTGATCTACCCGCCCTGTCCCTCCCCTGATGGTAATGATTACCCTCCCCCTCCCTTCCCTTGTTTTTGCAAGCACTGGGCCTAAAAGTGAATTACACTACCAGTATAAACTGAAGTGGAAACAAGGGAAATTAGCCTTGTTTTAGGCTCTCAAATACTCAGAATCTAGGGATTTTTAGTCAAAAGGACTTGTTTTTAAAATCTCACTTTTCTGCCTAGAATCATGTTGTTTGATTTGGTCCAATCCAACAAGGATTTATTAAAGGTCTATCATGTGCCTGGCCCCTTGCTAGGTCCTGGGGACTTAAAAGCAAAATGAACAAATAAAATGGTCCTTGGCCTCAAGAAGCTTCCATTCTTTCCATTATTTTTTGTCAGGAACCCCCCTTAAAAGCAATTTCAAAATGAATACAACATCGATACAAATAAGTCTCATGGAGGAACTAGGAAGCAGGGAGGGCACATTAGGAAAGGGAGACAATGAGCTGAGCTTTGAAGGGAGGTAGGAAGTCTGAGAGGTGACGGTGAAGAAAGGATGTCCAAGGTCACACCAGCACTAAATTAGAGAGAGAAATCAACTCTAGCTTGAGAGTTCTTTCCACTATGTCATGGTGGCTCCCTTAGCAGCCACTAGACTTAGAAACTTCCTTGACTTCTAGCATTCAGGGCTGGAAGGCACCTCCAAGGTCATTTAACCCAAGCCCCTCCTTTCACAGGAAGCAACAACCAATGGAGGGCCAGGGATTGACCTGAGGCATCACTGAAACATCTATGAGAACAGCTTCCATTTGGAGGACTTCCACCGCAGCCATGATGCCCAGTGGAAATGTGGTCTGTATCCTAGCAACCTTCCTGGTCAAACTCAGTGCCTGGCGCATAAGAAGTCCCTCATAAAAGCTTTTTCTACCTAACTATTGGAGTCAATTCTCCATTATCTCTATTATCCACACAAATGAATCAGGAGCTGGAACAGAGAAAATCCCAAAATAGAGAATAATTTTTAAGTCTATTTTGCCAAGAAATGCGCTAGTACCAATTACTGTGGACTAGCAAATTTGACTTTCTAATGATATTTCTCTTCAGCTAATTTTCAGAAGGTACAGAGCCATCAGCAAGCATGCTAAGGCTGCTCTTATGGTCAAAAATTATCATCTGGCCGAAGTGCTTTCACTTAAGCTAATATCAAAATCGATTTGCATTCCGTGAGTGTGTGCTGCCAACAGGCTTAGCAGATCAAATGCAGCTCAGGACTGGAGGTTTGTGGCTGGAAATCCATTGAGTGGGTAATTTTCAAATGAGTAATCAAGGGGGTGTCAGTAATTTCATCTGCAGAAGCAAACTCAAGACCTGACCTCGTGAGTGAGGCTGGGGTTCCTGAGACCACCTGACTGGGGAAACAGACACTGAAAACAACATGTCCAGCTGCTTAGCAGCAGCCCTGGGTTTGAAAAATTGATCAGATGCCTCTGGCCCAGCATTTCCTCACAGGTAGGTTGAGGCACTTGGGTGAGTAGCTCTCTAATACTCCTACCAACTCCGACATTCTGTGCCTTCCATTAGTGATGAGCTGGGACCAGTGGTGGCTCTGTCTCCTCATTCTGCCCTGCACACACAGCATTTACTAAGGTCCTGGGTCTACGTTATTGCTCCACGTTACTCATAGATTTGTGCATATTTATTTGCCTCCGTGTTCTTGGGGGGTAGAAGGAGATGCTGTCTACAGGTCAGGAGATTGCAGGGTCTGAGATCAAAGTTCTAGAGCCATTTGCAGCCCCCTCATTTTAAGGACCAGGAAACAGGGAGAAGAGACTCATCCAAGGTCATGCAGGTAACAAGCAGGATTGGCAGCTTTGAGCCCAGGGCTTCTGATGCCAGACTTGAGTTTGAATCCTATTATTTCCCACAGATGTGACTCTGGGCCAGTCACCCAGCCCCTGAGCCTCAATCCCCTCATCTGCAAAATGCAGGAATGAGGCACACCATACTTCCCACCAGCATTGTTGGGGAGAAGGTGCTTTATAAAACTCAGGATGCTGAATGAACAGAAGCCGTGCTTGTGTCTCATCATAGAGTTGGGACGACACATTCTTGGAGTATGAGCGATCATGTCTTCTTTATGAGATTTTCCTCACACGCAAATCTGACCATGTGTCTCTCTTACTCAATAAACTCCATTGGTTTCCTATTATCTCAAGGCTCAATGATAAACTACTTGGTTTGACTTTTAAGGCTTTTCCCCACCTTGGCCTCAACCTACCTTCCCAGCCTCAGACATTTCTCGCCTCCCCATGGGCTGCAATCTGGCCACATGTAGAGCTCTGCTATTTCTCCATTTCCCATCTCTGTGCCTTTGTCCTGACCATCCTCGTGCCCGGACTGCTCCTCACATCCACCCATTAACATCCCCAACTGCCTTCCAGATCCTGCTCAAGGCCACTGCTGCCCCGTGCCAGTGCCCTCCTCTCTCATATTCATTCTGTACTTATTTCATTACCCTTGAGGAGGGGCACCACTATTCCTCATGGCATCACTGGCATTTCTAAAGTGCTTTAAGCTCAAAGAGCATTTCACAGGCATTCTCTTTCTTGATCCTAACAATAACCCTGATGGAGAGGTATTATTATAATTCCCATTTTATAGATGGGGAAACTGAGCCTGAAAGACATAACTAATGAGCCTGAGGTCACCCAGTAAATAAGTGTTTAAAGCAGGACTTGAACTCAGGTCTTTCTGCCTCTATGTCCAGCATGCTATCCTCTGGACTACATGATGCCCATGTTGCTGGGGTGGTTGCCCAATTGTTTCAGTCACATCTGACTCTTCATGACCCCATTTGGGGTTTACTTGGCAAAGTCACTGGGGTGGTTTGCCATTTCCTTCTCCAGCTCATTTTATAGATGAGGAAACTGAGTCAAATGGGCTAAGTGCCTTGCCCAGGGTCACACAGCTGGTAAGTGTCTGAGGCTGGATTTAAACTTAGGAAGACAAGTCTTCCTGACTCCATGCCTGGCACTCTTTCCACCATACCACCTAGCTGCCCTGATGCTTATTTTACAGATGAGGAAATTGAGGATCAGAGACTTGCAAAGTTTCTCATAACTAGCAAGTGTCAAAAGTGGGGATTAAATCAGTTCCAAATCCATCTCTCCGTTTATGCTGCCAGGAGTGAATCTCTGTGGAGGAAAGATGTCATTCAAGATGAATGTAGAATGAGTCTTATGAGGGAATCCCAAAATCATCACAGCCAAGTTCTCCTTCAAAGCTCAAGTGAAAGTGAGGAAGACCCCCCCCCCAGCACATTGGGTGGACCCCCTGGTTAAGTATTTGGGAGAACTTGAGTGCAAATTTGACAGGATCAACAGGCAGGAATGGGTTGCAGTCTGCCTTGTCCAAGTGAACTATATTGATGAAATCCCAGACACATTTGAGCATTTTGAATCTTTATCATTATGAGCTGCTTGGTGTTGGAGTAGAGAGTTGGTTGGAGATGAAAAGACCTGGGTTTAATACCTGCCTCTCACATGTACTAGCTGAGTGACCTTGGGTAAGTCCCTTCTCTTCTAAGTACACTAGACATCTCTCTCCAAGAAGCTGCCTGTCTGTAGCAGTAGACGAGTTTCTTCCTGGGAGTTCCTTATACTGATGAAAGTGTAGATCTGCTCCAACAAGCCATCGCAATTACTAATACTGATACTTACTGTTACTAGGAGTTGTAACAGACAGAAAAGTTGATGGTCTCTGTATTCTCTTACCTAGGACCCTGTAGCACATAGTAGGGCTATAAACAGGCAGGAATATGGAGAGAATTCTCTGAGACAGTTCCAGACTCTTCCATGTGAGAGAGCTGAATTCTGGGAAGATCAGGTCTCTATCAAGGCAACTTCTTTCTGTAGCTTCCATTAGTATCCAGCAGCCTAGACTGTGAATCCTGTCGTTCCATCATGGTGATTGCCATTATTCCTACTTAACATTTCTGAGGCATCACGAAATTAAAAGAGGAAAATGAGAAGTGTGAAAAGCCACGATGCACCATCCATAATTAATGATAATCATGATTTGATGAATACATTAACCAAGTCTCAACTATAGGCATTTGCCATTTTTTATAGGAGCTGGTGGTGAATTAAAGCCGTTGACAGTCAACATTAACCTTTTTTGCTAATTCATTTGAAGTAAATTAAAAGGCACGTTCTGTGGTCGGCAGCTTTAGCCGAGTCCTCTCATCAGGAAGAAATCAATGCAAAACACCAGGGCCATCACTGTCACCATTATAGCACTCTGTGGTGAGAATTGGGGGCAAAGGTGGCCACCAAAGGTAGATATACAGGCTGAAAAGGGCTCAGCAAACTCTGACACCACGTATATGTATATATCTATGTATCATGCATACATCATGTATGTATGTATGTATGTGTGTATCTATTTGTCCTACTGCCTGCAATCTTGCCCATGTCCCTTCCATCCTGAAAAAACAAACCCTCACCCGATCCTTCCATGCCCAATAGCCATCATTGTCTATCTTTCCTGCCCTTCATGGCTAACCTCCTTGAAACGTTCATCTACAATCAGTGCCTCCATTTCCTCTCCTCTCACTCTCTTCTTAACCCCTTATAGTCTGTCTTCTGACCTCATCCACCCATCAAACCTGCTCCCTCCAAAGTAGCTAATGATCTCCCAGACCTCTCTACAGCCTTGGCACTGAAGATCATTCCTTCTTCTTTGATATTCTTTCTTTCTGGGTTTTTTTTTTTGTAAACTTCTCTCCGTGTTCTCCTCCCACTTCTCTGACTGCTCCTTTTCTGTCTCTTTTGCTGGATTCTCCTCCAGATCACACTTGCTAACTATGGGTCTCCTTCAGTGTTCTGTCCTGGCTCCTCTTCTTTTCTCCCCCTATAATACTTCAGTGGGTTATCTCATCAGTTCCCATGGATTTAATTATGCTGATCATTCTCAAATCTACTTTTCTTGCACCATTTTAAAAGTCAATCAATCAATCCCAATGCATTTTTAAACCTCTGTTGGATGCCAGGCACTGTGCTGGGGAATAATGGTTCAAAGACCAAAAAATGCGAGAAATTCAATGCTTGAGGAGCTTCTATTACATCATGGAATATAGGTCTATGCCATTATACATATAACATGTATACTATATATACAATATCTGTATGTGTATACAGATAATATATTTATGAAATACAGCTGTAATTATATACAGAATAAGTACAAAGTAGTTAGGGAGGGAGGGCACTTGGTTGCAAGGTGCAGAGAATTCAAGATCCCAGTGCTTCCTAACTATAAAATAGTATTTGTTTTGGTAGCTCAAAATGCTGCTTTAAAGGCACCCCCCCCCACAATAACATCTTTTCTGAAGAAATTAAATTCAAGTAAGATGACTTGAAATAGGAAAGAACAGAGAGAACTTGTCTGGTGACCTGCTGATCACGAATATCATGCAAAGTGTGAGACAGAGAGATAGATGCTTGCCACAAGTGTCTGCTGCTGTCATGGCAGCCAGCCAGTAGAGTTTCCAATGGAAGGAGACATTTCCTGTAGGTGATGAGGTTTCTGTTTGTGAATGGCTTGTTGCTGATTGCAATAAGCTCTGGAACATCTAAATTAGGCCCACCATCACTCAAAAGAATCACGGAATTTCAGAGCTGGAGGGGATTTAAGCAGTCATCTAGTCAACCCATAAATGAAAGGAATCGCCACTATGATGTGCCCCCAAGTGATCTCTCTCTCTCTCTGTCTCTGTCTCTGTCTCTGTCTCTGTCTCTGTCTCTGTCTCTCTGTCTCTGTCTCTGTCTCTGTCTCTGTCTCTGTCTCTCTCTCTCTCTCTCTCTGTCTCTCTCTCTCTCTCTCT
>NW_027185797.1:29986675-29994524 GCF_028583685.1 Petaurus breviceps papuanus | reverse complement strand
TCTCTCTCTCTCTCTCTCTCTCTCTCTCTGTCTCTCTCTGTCTCTCTCTCTCTCTTCCTTCCTTCCTTCCTTCCTTTTCAGTGGGTGGGGGAGGTAGGAGGGACAAAAGAATGTTTGATAATTGGAAAAGATTGAAAAAGAGGCCAGACCAGACCAGTTCCTTCAATCTTTCCTCCCCCACTAACCCACTTATTTCTACCCTTCTCATTATTATGCCACATAACTTCATCTCTCTGGACCTCAGTTTTATCACCTGAAAAAGCAAGTGGATTGGATTCTTATGAGAAGCCACATGGTTAGTGGGGACAAGTTGAATTTGGAGTCCAAAGACCTGAATTTGAATGCCAGTTCTGCCACTTGCCCATCATGCAGCCCTTGGGCACAATCACCCCATTTTCTGGATCTTAGTTCCTTCATGTATAAAACAGAGAGGTCAGACTCAGTGTCCTCAGAGATTCCTGCCAACTCAGGCCTGTGGTTCTCTACCCCATTGGGTTTGAGGCTGTATATTTTTGGATGATCTCTTTTGATCACTACAACTCCTTCCTTGCAGAGGAGGAGACTGAGGCTTACACAGGTTAAGTGACTTACTTGACATCACCCAGCCAGAGAGGGGGAAGAGCTGGGTCTCAGTCTCAGGACTTCTGATACATTCTGTAGTGCTCTGCCGACTGTACCACCCTCCCTCATTGACTGAAAGCTCAGTTTTCAGCATTTAAAGACTGGGCTCCCAAGGAGAGAACGGGGCATTTAGCCAAGACAGCCTGCAGAAGCTGATGGCAGAATACAGACGAGGCACCAGAAAAGGGAAGGGAGAAATCCAAAGGGAGCGTGCCCTGCAGCGGGGCATCGCTGTGCCACTGGCCATTTATCACACGGATATTGGGTTGGGTGGAGGTTGAGTCACATCCGAAATTGCAAAGGCTTCCTTCCCAGCCCCTGAACCTTGGGTGAGCTTTTAGACATTGCCATTAATTATTTAGACTCCAAAGGCTGCAAAACCATCTTGATTCATTGGCAAACTGACAAGCATATGGCGTGCTTTGCAAACCCCTCGGTTTCTGTGGAGAGCAGGAGAACGCTCATTGCGTACAAATTCTTCCGGGACTTTGCAAACCAGCCGCTGTTAACATAGCTTGCTGGGGTTGCCAGTAAGCTTCGGTGTCGACTTTCGAAAAGCTAGCTACGAACGAGAACCTTTCTACAAGTCAATGACCAGGAAGGTTCAAAGTGTAATGATCGCCCTGTGAAGGTGTGTGTGTGTGTGTGTGTGTGTGTGTGTGTGTGTGTGTGTGTGTGTGGGGGGGGGGGGGTGTTGGCCAAGCCTTTTGACTGGTGGTCTGGGTGCTTTGAGCTGCTGTCCTTGTGGTGCCTGGCCTTCTGTTCGCCTAGATTTAGAATCCCTGGGCACGTGACTTCATCAGGATCAGTGTTGCCCACCTTGGATGGGGGGAGAGGGAGGAGGGAACCGAGCAACATGACTTTGGACCAGTAGACAAAATACTGAACTGTGATGGCCCTCGGTTGGAGGAGTTAGGGACAGGAGTAAGGACAGTAAGGATAGGAGTAAGGACAGGCTGAGAGGGAATGTGAACTAGAAAACACTTTGAGAAGGGAAAATTCAATCAATTAAAAAAAATTCAAGTTTTAAATATATATAATGCATATATTTATTTTAAATATAAATATATAAAAATATATTTATATTTAAAATCATTTTATTTAAAATGTGAGAAAATATTCGTTAAGCTCGAAATATAGACATGCATGTTTATTCACAATTATTTTAAATATAAATAAAACAAACCTATTTATAAAATTATTTTTATTTAATATTTAAAACATTTATTAAGCTTGAAATATATACATGTATGTGTATTTATTTTTAATTATTTTAAGTGCAAATATATTCAACAAGCATATTCCTATTTTTAATAATTTTATTTAAAAAGCTAAAAATATTTATTAAGTTTGAGAAAATACACACATGTATATATTTATTTTTAATTATTTAAAATACAAATATATTAAAAATAAATGCATATGTATTTTAAAATTATTTACATTTCAATTTTTAAAAATATTCATTGCTTTAAATATACACATTTATGAACAGATTTAAATAATTTAAAATATAAATATATAAACACAATATATTTATATTTTAAAAATTATTTTTATTTAAAAATTTTAATATTAAGTTTGAAATGTATATTTACATATACATATATAATATACTTATATAATCATTTAAAATTATTTTAAATATAAATGTATGACAAGTGCATATTTATATTTTAAATTATTTTTCTTTAAAATTAAAAAAAACTGTTTATGAATTTGAAACATATAGCTTTGTATACAAAATTCTTCTTTTCTAATGTAGGATAGCCATCTCTCCATAGACCTCTCCACGGCCCTTTGGATAATCCTCAACCTCAATTACTTGAAGACTGACAGCTTTCGTGACTTGTAGCTATGCAATATCACTGGAAGAATATGAGTGTTAAAAGAGATGGGAGTTTCAGGGAGCGGTATCAGGGGTCACTGAAGGAACTGCAGGATTTACTGAAGCAATAAAAGCTGTTGTCCTCCTCCAGCACAATTCTGGATACAGCTCTTTGTTGATATTTCGGATGATGTTGGTCCCGCATACATACAGATGGAGAAACTCTGAAGTCGTCTAGCCCTCTCTGAGTATCATAGTCTGGACAACAGACATTCTTCATCCACTTTTTTCTTCCATGTACATTATCAGGCCAAGTTAGTTTGAGTTGCATAAATAATGTCATCAAAGAAATGGATGAAAAAGAAGATGAAGGATTCTTAGTTTCCCTGATTTTCCCCCAGACTTGGCTCACTTTCCACCTTCTGGAAAATGCCTCCCCGATTCCCAGCTGCCAGCGCCCTCTCCGCATTACTCTCCATTCTCCTGTCTCCATCTTGCACGCACACAGTCATTTTCATATTGCTTCCAACATAAGGACGGGAGTTCCTTTTATATCCCCAGTACTTAGCACAGTGCCTGGCACATAGTGAGTGCTTAATAAATGCGTGTGGACTGATTAACAATGTTGGTCAATAAATTACAGACCACTTACTCTGACGGTGTCATAATAAGACGAGACAAGGTGAAGAAGGCTCCCCACATTGTCAGCTACGTCACCCTCTCCACATATGGTGACATTACATTGAAAAATGGAGGAAAATCACACCGTATGGTTAGGCAAGGATGTGTCTCTATGTACATCACTGGAGGGAATGTCCATGTTGAGAAAGTCACAGCTGCATTGGAATGTCAAGTATGTCTGAACCTGGGCACTTAACTTCTCAGCCTCAGTATCCTCATCTGTAAAGTGAAGAGATTAGACTGGATGGCCTGGCAGGCCCCCTCTGGCTCTGACTCCTTTGAGTCTACTTACCAGACTACTCTATGAGCCCCCATGAGTGGTTCTAGGTGGTAGGAATAAGCATGGAAAGGAGATGATGCATTTGACATACAGGTGGAAGTCTTGACTTGTTTCGGCAGCTGCTTAGATACAGAACTGAGGGAGAGAGAAGAGCTAAAGATAGTCCAAGCTTCCTAGAACAGGTAGAATGGTGACTAAATGCCACTGAGAGACAGGGGGGTGTCCTAAGGATGGGCAGGTTTAGGGAGAAAGATGAAGATTTTAGATTTCAACATATTGAAGGGGAGGTGCTGACAGCATGTGTAGATGTCCAGAAGATAGTAGGAAACACACCGTTCTAAAGAGAGAGCCTGGGGACAAAAGATGGCACCAGCCCAGAGGTTTAGGGAAGGCCATGGAGAGGATGAGTGGGCCAAGGTACTCAGTGCAGAGAGAAGACAAGGACAGAATCCTGGAGCACACAAGTATAAAGGGCTTGGGAAGAGAAAGAGAAGCTGCTTTAGGAGATAGAAAGGAATGAGAAAAAGCCAGCAGAATGTGGAAGACAAGTGGGCAGGGGATATCAGGAGAAGGGGTGGTCAGGAGTGTTCCAGACTGAGAAGTCAGAGACAGGGGCACCCAGAAGGCCATGAGCAAGCAACTGGAGACTGAAGTCAGATGACCAGCAGCTGAGCAGAGCCGACAGTGGAAAAGCAGCAAGGTGTGGTGATGTGGAGCAGTCACGTGGACACAGGTCCAAGTGCTTTGTCCCTTCTGGAAGCTCTGTTTCCCCACTTGTAGAGTGAGGAAAGGTCCCTTTCCACCCCAAGTATCCTGATCTTACAGAAAGCAAACATTTTGCGCCCTCTCCTACTCCGAAGCAGCTATGACCTCACTGGTTTGGAAATTCTCTCCAAGGATGCAGATTGCAACCCATTCTGCCTGTGCATCCTCAACCTGCCAACAGCTCACCAAAGGCGGTCTCCTCAATATGCCAGGGCCTCTGTGACCTCTTCCCAGCCATATCCTGATGCGCAGCAATTCTTTCCCTAATGATTTTCACACAAAACGGAGACATCCAAGATGGACTTCTTCACGAAGCTGCGAAGAGAGAAAGAACAGTAGGTCAAGGGTGAAAAAGGCTCGAAGGGACGTGAGATATGTCTGTGTTGGTGGAGCTGTTCTGTGGGAGGCAGAGAGGAAGGTCCTGGTGGAGACGGAGAAGAAGGGCGCAGGTGAACAAGGGGTGCCTATGGGAGCAAAGCCCAGGAGGAAGGTCAGCAGGAATGGAGGCAAGGACATTGCACTAGCAGTGAGGAGGGGTCATTTTGTGCTCCAGGCAGAGAATGAGTGAGTGTACAGAACTTCTGAGTGGAGGAGAAGAAGGTCTGAGGGAGACAAACATGAGGCCTTCAATCTGTCACAGGGTGACAGGTGTTAGCTGGGACTTCAGAGTTCATCTAATTCAACCCTCCCATTTTACAGATGAGGAAAACTGAGGTCCAATTAGAAGGGATCCTAGACACAATTTAGTCCAAACCCCTCCTTTTACAAATTAGGAAACTAAGGTCCAAGGGGAAGGAGGAAATGATTTGTTAAAATCACATAGAGAGTACATTCCAAAGACAGGACTGGAACCCAGGTTCTTGGACTCTAAAGTCAGGGCTCATTCCATGGTACTGCTCTCCCCCCTTTTCTCTGTAGGATAGGAGTCAAAGCCAGTTGTGGAGAACAAGAGAGGCAGAATTGGAGTTGGGGGCCTGAGAAGAGAGGAAGAAATTTGGAGTCCCTATAGGGAAAGTGACAGGAATCCATAAAGCTGAAAAAGAAAGCTGAGAGAGAGGAAAAAAATAGAGAGACAGAGACAGAGAGAGACAGAGACAGGGAGAGACAGAGACAGAGAGGCAGAAACAAAGAGACACTGAGAGAGTTGTTGAGTCCAGATAAGAATTTCTGTCCAGACTGTATTCCCCAGGGGTGAATCTTAAGAATGAGGAGTTGCAGACCTTGTCCTCCATCCTCAGTTTTGTCTCTCAATTCCCACTCTCTAGATCTGATTGTGTCCCATCCCAGGCTTTCCTCCACATGCTGCTTCCTGGGGCTCAGACAGAATCAATCACTCAAGCAATTAGCAAACGTTTATTAAGCAATCTACCTGGTGCCAGAGGTTTGCTGGGCACTAGGGATAGCAGAACAAAAGCCCTCTATGACCTTGAGAAGCTCACATCCTACCAAGTTACACAAATGTATACATGAATCTACAATAAATATGTACAGAATAAATACAATGTATTTTCTAGTCAGGGGCTCTAGACACTGGGAGAAATATGGAAAGGCCCTATGTAGGAGATGATGTTTGAGCAGAGTTTTGGAGGAAATTGGGGGTTTTAAGAGTTGGAATTGTGGAGGGAGGGCATCCTAGGTGTGAGGTACAGCCTGGGCAAAAGCACAGAGATGAGAGATGAGGGCAAAAAGCTTGATTTAGCTAGACTATAAAGTATGCAAAGAGGAGAAAGGTCTAATAAAGCTGGAAAGGTTGGTTGGAGCCAGGCTGTGAGGAATTTTAAGAGTCAAAAAGAGAAGTTTATAGTGATCTTAGAGGTAACAGCCAGTGGAGTGCCTGCTGTCACTCACTGCTGTCCACATATCAGAATGGCTTGAGGGACAGCAGATCATCATTGACCTCTGAGAAGAACATCATCAGAGAGATGGGGAATGGAGTCCAGAAGGCAAGAGATGAAGGAGGAAGAAGGAGAAGGGGAAATCTGAGCAGCACAATTGTGAAAAATGGGAGAGTAACTAGAAGTGGCAATGGTGTTACTGAAGAGGTGTGCATGTGTTCGTGTGCGTGTGTGTGTGTGTGTGTGTGTGTGTTTTAGTTACAATGGAGAAGCCTGTGTGTATTTGAAGGAAGAAGAGAAGAGGGAGTGTGCTCAAGAGGGAGGGGATATATGTTCTACTGAGACCACTTTGGGGCAGCTCGGGGATACAGTGGATATAGCACCAAGTCTGGAAGAAGGAAAACTCATCTTCCTGAGTTCAAATCTGGCCTGAGACACTTATTAGCTCTGTGACCCTGGGCAAGTCACTGAACTCTGCCTGCCTCAGTTTCCTCATCTGTAAAATGGAAATAACACTAGCTTTTACCTCAGAGGGATGTTATGAGGATTAAATGAGTTGATATTTATAGATTGTGTTGCAAACCTTAAAGTGCTGTGCAAATGCCAGCTACGATGATCCTTACCATTATTATTATAACCAACAGAAGGCAATGGAGATGATGAGGAACCTCTCAAATTTGTCCCATGTGGGGACTGGTTGAGGCAATTGAGCCTCGAGAGAGAGAAGATCAAGGAGTGGTGAGGGCTGGCTTGAGGATGCGAAGGGCTGCCTCATGGGAAGAGGACGACATTTGTTTGATCTAAGAGGGAAGAGCCAGAAAGGCTCCAGCTTAGACGTTGGCAGAAAAAACCCTTGCTACCAAGTCCAAGCTCTCCCCAAGTGGAATCCAGGGGCCTTGAGTCATGGCGGGTTGGCCCTCACTGGAGCCCTTCGAAGCTGGCCAGCCACTCATCGGAGGTGTTGGAGAGGAGACTTGGTCAGTTACAAAATGGATAAAGTGACCTCTGAGTTTGTTTCCAGTCCTGAGGGTCTCTGACTCTCTGATTCGAATTCTGTAGTTGGCTCCCACGCATGGAGGGATCTTTGCTTGGGGAGGAGGTGATGGCTGGGTCTTGTGCTCTCTCCTCTTCTTTCTAGGGCCAGAATTCTCAGCGTTCCTGGTCCTTGGGACCAGAGGAGCAAAACTTCCCAATGGCTTGTGGGCACACAGGACACTGGAGTTAGTTGGTGTCCTGGGCTTTAAGAAGCAGGAGCGCCAGCCAGCCATCCTTCCTTCCTTCCTTCCTTCATCAGTCAGTTTGGCCTCCAGCAGCCCCAATGCGCTTGTAAAACCCCAGGTCATTGACAATTCGAGAGCTCATTTGCTGTGGCCAATTTAGCGCTAATCAGCTGAAACTGGGCTTCAGGGACTCACTTCCCTGAAACAGAAATGTGCCTTTTATCTCCCCATTAAGAGGCACTTTCCCAAAAAACAATTGAAACCTGATAGATTTTTTTTCTTCCTCTCCATTCTCCAACCTAGCCCAAACATCTTGCTCATTTGGGGTTGATTTTCTCATTAGCTCTTCCCCATCACTTGGTTTCCATCTTCGTCAGAACTGGGCCCTGCCTGCTGGTTCTTTGGACTGAGACTGGATTAGAAAAGAAACCTTTCCAAAATCCTGTCCTTAGACAAAGACCCTGGAGAATGGAAAATCTGGAGAAACTGATCTGATGAGTGAAATGCACATCTGCCTCCCCCCTCACAGATACACCCAGACACACCCCGACACACACACACCATAAATACACACAGACACACATATACAGGCATACACTTATAGACAGACACACATGCA
>NW_027185797.1:29954707-29986665 GCF_028583685.1 Petaurus breviceps papuanus | reverse complement strand
ACAGACACACATATACAGGCATACACTTATAGACAGACACACATGCAGATATACACACACATACACACACCAACACATACACATACACAAACACGCATAGACATACACACACCATACATACACACAGACACACATATACAGGCATACACTTACAGACAGACACATGCATGCAGATATACACATACATATACACACCAACACATACACATACACAAGCAGGCATAGATACACAGACACACACAGCAACAGAAAAGTTTTCTGAGAGGTGTGGAACCTGACTGAATAACTCTGCATCTGGGCCAGCCCAGTTCCTTCTGTGCATGGAGGCAGCTTTGGGGAAGGCCCAGGGGCTTCATTAGGAGACACAGGCTCCCATGGAAGACAAGGCGGAGAGAGGAGGCCAGGTTGTTAAGTCTGGGAGCTATAATGCATAACCTAGATCTGGCATTAGGAAGATCTGGGTTTGAATCCCATGTCACATACTGGTTGTGTGGCCTTGGTCAAGTCTTTCAAGCTTTCTGAGTTTCAGGTTCTTCATCTGACAAATGGGATATATCAGCTGTAGCTCTGCCCTCTTGCAGTGACTATGAATTTCTAAGGAGATGCACTCCAAGTGTTCTGGGGCCAAGTGACATCAGGTAATTGAGTTCCAATAACCCAGCCAATGAATGGCAGAGAGGACAGAATGCATGTCCTCTGTCTCTGGTGCCCTTGCCCATAGCCTGTGGCATAGGCACAGCCCCAGTGTGGTATATGTGAGTGGGAGTTCAGAATTCTGGTGTCTGGGTGACCGTCAGCATGTGGGTTTCTGACTCTTGGATCCCCAAGTTCCCAGCAGGACTATGGTGTCTTTGAGAGCCTCAGCTGGCTGGGAATGGCCTTTTGTGCCGTCCTCGCCTCACAGATGGCAGCCCAAAGCCCTGGGGGAAGGCACCTTTCTTGCCACTGGGCCTTTCTGAGCAAACCATACTATTTGTCCCTTGATTTCCCTGTGACTTGGGGACAGATGCTCTCCCTGCCCCGGCTTTTTATTCATGAATGGTTTGATTCAGTGCTGGGATGGACTGTCTCCATTTGGAACAAAACATTGTTTGCAAAATGCACACACTGACCTTTTCCCAGAGAAGTGGGGAAGTCAGAGATTATTCCTCCTTCTCTCTGAAGGCAGTTCAGGTAAAGCTGGGAGCCACTGAGCCTGACTTAAGGGGCCCCTTCCCTGTAGCCAGAGACAATCAGAAACCCCTGGGTTTCAAGATAACAAAGGGGCCCTGTCTTTCTTTTCACTTTCGGAAGAGGGTTGTGCTTCTGCCTAGTCCTTGGGGCTATAGGCAAGCATTCAGAGTCCCTATTCGACTGTAGCAATAACTATTGCTCTCCAAAGGTGCATCCCTCTGCCTGTGAACACCCTTATAACACCTGGATCCTGCTCGGCAGAATATTCTGATAGCCCAGGAGCACTGCACAATGCTCTTTGGGGCCGTGCTTAACACCCTACTCTGGGCACCCCACTAGATGTGCTATGACTCCCTAGCAGAATGTAAGCTTCCTGTGGGGAGGGGCTGTATTGTCTCTGTACTTGGATCCCAGCATGTGGTTGGTATGTAAGGACATTCTTTTCATTCCTTCTCGCCTTCAGCCTCATCTCAGCCAGCAGCCTAAGACACTGAAAGCAGATACCTCTCGGTCCATTCTCCTTTTCAGGATGCTTTGCAGTTTGGAGGCAAGTGGAGCTGATTGGGGCATGGGGGAAGGACTGAGCTCTGGATGGGACCAGGCTCTACTGTACTTGATTCCTTAGTTATACCCTCAAGTCTCCTCAAAAGGAAATCAACCAATGGGGGAACCAAAGAAGGGGTATTTCCCAGGTGCCTGCAGTGTGCCAAGTCCTAAGGAAAGAAAGAAAACCGAATAGAAAGCAAACATTCTAGGCTTCTAGGATACTGAGGGAGATGCTATGTATCTAAATAGGTCGGATACAATCCATACAAGATGAGCATGAGATAAATTGGAGCAAGGAAGGATAAAGGACATTTACAAAGCCTGCTGTCCTGAGCACCTTAAGTGCATTTGGGGGTTGTTATTCCATCATCCCATGAGGTGGGTTGTTATTCCCATTTTACAGATGGAAAAACTGAGGCCGAGAGCAGTACTGTGCCTTGCCCAAGGTCACACAGTTAGTGAGTTTGCAGACCATCCTGACTCCAAGTCCAGAGCTCTGACTACTTTACTTGGTGCCACCTCGCTTTTGTCATGAAGCAGCAGGATTTTAGGGCTAGGAAGGCACCTCTTCATGTTTCAGGTTGGAAAACAGAGAGATAAAGTTAATTACCTGAAGTCACACAGCTACCGAGTTCACAAGGTCACAGATTTTGAGACCGAATGGACCCTAGCCATGTTCTGGCCCAACAACCACATTTGACAGAAGAGGAAACAGTCTGAGAGTGATCAGGAAGCCAGCCTACTCTCCTGACTCAAGTGGCTGCTCTACTTGTAAGATCCTGGAGGACAGGGACTGTTTTGTGTTTGCCTTTTTGTTCCAGTGCCTAGCACAGTGACTGAATATAGTAGGTGCTTAATAAATGCTCATTGAGTGAGTGGATTATGGGGGAACCAATCCCCGGTCTTCATTATTATTCCTGTCAGATTATGTATGTTTACATGAATATATGAATATATAACACATACACATATATGCACATACATCTATGTCTTTATATAGATAAATTTTTTGATATAGATAAATTTTGATATATATTTGATAAATTTTCTTTCATAGGAAGTAGGGGGTTCACCAAGGCTGTAGGGTGGGGAGGCAGAAATTAAATGGGCCTGAGTTCTAATCCTAACCCTACCATTAACCAGCTGTGTGTCCCGGGACAAAGCATTTGACCCCTCTGGGCCTCAGTTTCTTCATCTGCAAAATGAAGTGGCTAGATTAGACGTAGCTGGGTGTACAGAGAGCTGCACTGGGAGTCGAAAGACCTGAGTTCAAATCCCATTTCTGTCTTTTGCTATGTGTATGTCTTAGGAAGAATGGTCAGTTGACTTCTCTGGGCCTCAGTTTTCTCATCTGTAAAATGAAGGAGTGAGTTTAGATGATCTCTAAGGTACTTTAATCCTCTAATGTCTCTTTCATCAGCAACATCTGCAGTTTAATAATCTCCTTTCTCTTCCAGCTTGAGTTGGGTGTAGCTGAAGAATGAACAAAGATGGGATTGAGGCAAGAATAATCATAATGATAACATTTTATAGAACTATGTGCCATAGATCATGAAAAACACATAATTATTGAAAAATAACCTTAAATATTGTTATTATAAGTTTCCTATTGTTGCATAGTAATTGTACTATTACTACCGGTAATACTAATTGACTACGTGGAAAACAGGGGTTGGGGCTTCCTTCTGTCCTTGGGCGCCCTCTGCTGGCTGATCTGAGAGAAAGCCTCACAGTGACAACCATTGCTCACTTCTGTAGCTTTGCTTTGCATGGTCTTCTCTTGGCTTCCTTCCCAACAAGCCCTACACAAGGCATTTTAGGGATGAGGGCAGGAACTGGGCCTGTGATTTCACTGGAATAGGGAACTCCCATATGAGGAAGTTGCTTCTACCAATGCAGGTCGACACTTTTTCTGCAACATATAGTCGAGAGTTGCCCAGCATCATGCAGCCGGGATATGCATGCGGATGGTCTTCAACACATGTCTTCTTGACCCCAAGGTCATCTCTCTCTTTCTCCACTATGCCACACTGCCTGCCACTCAGGAACATAGTAGGTGTTTGGTGAATGTTAGATAGTTTATATTTATTTTGAAAACTGGTCTGTTGGGGGAATGATTCTTCTTTTGATGTGCTTGTGTGTTTTTTTGAAAATATTTTGGATTTCTAACTTTTATCTGAGCTCCTTGATACAAAAAATCTCCTCAGCCAATTGTTTTCTTCATTATCTTAGCTTCATGAATTTTTATCCATGCAAAACTTCTCAATTTGATCAGATTTCAATTGTATTTCACCCTTTGTGATCACCTCTCTCCATTGTCCAGTTGTGAGGACATGGGATTGTTTTTGTTTCTGCATTCCCTCTACTTGCCATAGTGTCTTGAACAAAATATTGTGGGCATGTGACAAGTGCTTGCAACATTTTTATGTCAAATTAAGTGGGATTGATGCTAAAGGACAGAAATAAAGGGATTCTATTTAACAACAAGAAGAAAGAAAAATCCACGTCATTCCCCATGCCCCTCCTGCACACACACATTGAAGAATGGAGTATCTTTTTCATATTTACCTCTGACTACAGGATGCATAGACCTTAAATATTTGAGTACTCTGGGCAGCTTTCATATGACAATCAAGTGTATCTTATTATTTTAATAGTATTTTGTCTTCCCAATTATACATCAAGACAATTTTTAGCATTCATTTTTACAATATTTTGAGCTCTAATTCTTCTCCCTCCCACCCCTCTTCTGAAAATAGTAGACAATTTGATATAGGTTATACATGGGTTATTGTGTAAAACCTGATTTAAGTATATGTTAGGGAGGATGAAGGAACTCTAGCATTTTCTTTACCACCCAATTAAAGGATCCCTCATTCTCATTTAAATCAGAAGAAATGCCAGTTTTCCCCATCATTAGGCCCAATGATTAGACCCTTTGCTCTAGACAGCTAAGGATGGCTCAGGACTGAAAAGAATTCTGGTTGCATTTGACCATTTTATTGGACCTGGTTATAATTCTAACATCCTCATCTTATCTAAATACCTCAGAGCTGACAAGGGCAGAGAGGAATTCATGCCCGCCAAGGTATATTCTAAGTGTCATGGAATTCCTGCCAACCATTTACCAAATATGCTGAAGAAAAGGGATCCAAAGGACAAAATAGAGACACTCTGTATACATGTCTTCAAAAGGCAGCCCCGCTAGCATCACACTTGGAGGGTTTTTTAAAAATTCTTAATAATGGTATAAACAACAGGACTCAATTTCCCCATCTGTCATACAGTGGTGTCAGTAATGGGTAGACCTGGCTTCAAATCTTATCTCTATTAGACCATTAGAAGTAATTTAACCAGGGGCGGCCAGGTGGCTCAGCGAGTAAGAGCACCTGCTCCAGTGTCGGGATGACCTGGATCAAATCCGGGCTCAGATACTCAGCACCACACCCAGAAATAATAACTGGCCGTGTAACCTTGAGCAAGTTACTTAACCCCAATTGCTTTAAAAAAGTAAAAAAAGAAGTAATTTAACCCTTCAATGCCCTAGAAAACCCTGTAAGACATTCAGTTATAGATGAGCTCCTGGTCTACGTCACAGGAGGGAATCACTGCCCCAGGGAACTCCCCCACATTCATTAAATCATAGGGCTGAATAAAAATGAGACAAGAAGAGAATTCTATGGATACTCCCACTTACCAGGTGTCACAAAGGCTATCAGGGCCCCCAGGTCGCTTGCTAAGGCCAGAAGTTTCCACATCAGGGAGGGGAGTTTACTTACCAAGAGTTCCTCTCTCCAAGGAAACTACATGACTAATACAAATCCATACCATACCCCCAATCTGAGAGAGAGAGAGAGAGAGAGAGAGAGAGAGAGAGAGAGAGAGAAACAGAGAGAGACAGACAGAGACAGAGACAGAGAGACAGAGACAGAGAGAGTACCTGAAGGCATTAGGCCAGATAGATAGAGGCATCCAGAATTTTTCAGGGTAAAGGTAAGGTCTGGGTTGAGTTTTGAAGGAAGGGCAGAGCTTGGAAAAGCAGAGAAGAGGCAAGAGAGAATCCCAGACAGGGATGATGGAGAGAACTAAGAAGGGAGGGGAGAAAAACAGGGGCTTGTTTGGGGGATAATGGGGAGGTATGCATGGGCCAGTGGTGAGATATGAGACTGGACAGTTTCATGTGGGACCAAATTGTGGAGGCCTGAGAAGCTTGACCTTAACTCATAGTGCATCACCAAGGAATAGGTGGAATGTCCTTCTCAGAGAGTTTCAAGGAAGCTAATAAGATCTCCCACTGCTAAGACACTGCAATCAAGGCAGCAAATTTATCTCCACCTTCCATCTCACAGGATAGTTACAATAGCCCAGTAAAGGGGATGGAAAATGAGACATCCCTATTTTCCAAATGAGGAGAATAAGACTCTGGCACTTTCCAAGATCACACACCTGGGCAGTAGCAAGCTTGGGACCTTAGTCCAGGTCTTTCTGACTACAAGTCCAAAGTCTATCCCATTGCAGCACCCTGACTCTTGGTAAGAGAGTATTTCTAAGGTGGCGTCTTCTTGGACTAGTGCAGGTCTTCCACATGGGAAAGGAAAGGACCAGATGGCAGGCTTACCAACCCTGATCTTTTGTTGAAGTTAATTAGTTATGTCATTGGATTTAGGGCAGTAAAGGAGTAGAGAGTCGATCTAACCCCATCCCTCCATACTGCTGATGAGGAAGCTAGAGCCCAGAGATGGGAACTGACTTTCCAAGGGCATACAGGAAGGAAGCAACAGCTCTTCAATTTGAACTGAGTCCTCCAATGTCAAAAGCAGGTCCATTTTCAGGGCCTTGAGAGGTGAACTCTCAAAAATCAGCGAAAACAAGAACTTTCAGTTGATTTCTAGACACAGGATAGTATAGGTGGGGTCATTGCAGTTCCGAAAATCTCCAGACGGTGGCGCTGCACAATCATTAGTATTGGTATGGTGGTCCACAAAGGATGAGTGGTTGGGAGAGATGCACTTTAAAGAATGGAAGGGAAGCTTTCAGATTCTGTTCTGTGATTTTTTAAGAATTACAGTCCTCCACAATGAACAAATGCTCTTTTTAATTGGAGAAATCAAATGAGAACTCTCGAGTACCTGGGTAGATGCAGGCCATTTTCCCAAATGCTAAATCCCAATTTTGATTCAAGATGTAAAATTGCAAGAGATCTCAGGCCATCTGGATTTCTCTCCTTTCTCACAGATTTAGGTTTAGGAAGGACCTAGAGGAGCATCAACTCTCCTTTATTTTACAGATGAGGAAACTGAGGCTCAAAGTAGTGGACTTATTTGCTAACATCCCCAAGCTACCATGTGCCAGAGGTGGGACGTGAGTCAGGTCCTCTGATCCCCTAATCTAAGGCTTTTTCCATGGGGTCACCCAGGCTCTCCATCAAGCAAGGCACAGCAGTAGTTTACACAGTTCTGAAAACATCCATTAAAATGTGAAGTGTTTTACAATCCTGGTTTCTTTTGAGAGTCATGTGATCAGTGTTGGGAACCAATATCACTCGTGCATCCAACAATGTAGCATTTGTCACCAGTCTCTAAATATCCTTTATCTGCAGGCAGAAAGGACCTCAGGGGTTATCTGACCCAATCCCCTCATTTTACAGATGAGCAATGAGGCAGTCGGCCCGAGGTCCCACACAGGGATCCTTCAACCCAAGGAGAATTCTAATTGTGTAAGACTGGATTATGAGCCTTCCAGGGCAGGACTGCCTCTTTGCCTTTCTTTGCTTCCTTAGTGCTGATCCCAGTGCCTGTTACATAGTAGGAGCTTAATAAATGCTTGTTGACTGATTGACTTTGATAAATCATTCCTAATCAAAGAAAGGCTTATCAAAGCAAGCAAGCAAGCACACACACACACACACACACACACACACACACACACACACACACCTAAACAAAACTCCCCCAGTCACATTTCAAAATGATTGGCCCAGGGGTGGCTAGGTGGCACAGTGAGTAGAGCACTGGTCCTAGAGTCAGGAGGACTTCAGTTTAAATCCGGCCTCAGACACTTAACACTTACTAGTTGTGTGACCTTGGGCAAGTCACTTAACGACAATTGCCCTGCCCTCCCCCTTCAAAAAAAAGTAAAAAATAAAATAAAATAAAATGATTGGCCTGAAAGTTTTGTCTCTCCCTGAGTAATCTACCTTGATGCAGACTTGAACTGTATTTAGGAAAGCCTGTTCCATTGGTCAGCTGCTCTCTGGTATCAGTTTTCAGGCCAAATGGTCAAATTTGAGGGGCTTTCCTGTCACTCCCTCCAGGGAATCAGCCCCACCCCCTTGTTTGATTCCTTATCTTTAAGTGAGAGGCCTAGGGGTAGGGAGAAGGGATGTATTATTTTTTCCTCTTATGTTAACTCCACTTGCCCTCCCATAGTCCCTCTCCTTAAAGCATCTCCCTGATTACACAAAGTCTGAGATTTCACAAACTAGGCCATAGATTATCAAAGAAAAATTCCAACCAGTTTAGATGTTAACCTCAAGCCCTTGGACCTTGAGAGAAAGGGCACAGCAAGGGGAACTTGGTTTTGAAAAGTTGTACTGTTTCTGGGTAAGCATTTTGGGGATCACTATCCTGATATGTATCCTGGATGACTTGGAGGCCTGGGCCCACTGGAGAGCTCACAGGTCCAGTTGCAAGGAAACTGAGGCAACAAACACTTAAAATCACACTGAGTCCAGCCTGTTTCATGTAGTGTAGGGTTTACGAGGGAATGTGCAGGGTGTTAAGCCATCAAGCACAAACAGGCCAGTCCAGGCACAAGTGGCCCCTAACTGTCTAATGCAAAACAGAGGAAGCCGATGCCTGGTTCAGGAGGATGAGGGACATTTGTTGTGGCAGAATTCTCTCCTTGAATCCCTTTTCCAACTCCAGGTGAAATCCAAGATGTTTGCAGTCTGCTTTCTAGCCTAAATTTGCCTCATACCTTCTCTCTTCTCCCACTGGGTTGCCATTTTAGGTGATAGGCAAGTCCATCATGGTGGCCATCAGAAGCTTGGTCTCTCCCGGCTGCCAGTAGAGCAGCACCCTGTCTTCCCCTCAGTCCAGGAAACTTTCACTCAAAGTCTCCTCTGTGCCAAGCACCGTGCTACAAAGACAAACACCAGCCTGTCCAAGGAGCTAACATTCTGATCGGGGCAATAACAGCTGTAGGTAAAGTCAAAAAGGATAGAAAATGCAATCACACGAGGGAAAGGCCATTGAAAATACCAGCAGTTCACCAGAACTTTGTGAAAAACTCTCTAGAAGCACCACTTTTAATTACCCCAGAAGCACAGAATAATCCCAGGCTGAGGGCTGAAAGAGTCTTCTAAGGCCATCTAGTCTAACCATCTCCTTTTGCAGATGAGAGAAATTGAGGCCCAGAAAGAAGAATGACTTGCCAAGGGTCATGTGGTCAAGTTTGTGTCAGAGGCATCTCTCAGAAATGACTAATGCTGATAGTTGGTGCCTCTCTTGAAAATGTCATATTCCTTGACTATCTGCTGAAGGAAATGAATCCATCTGAGATGTGTGTGGGGGTATTTATATTTTTTTAATTCTGGATTTCTGAAATCCTTAATGTAAAAGTTTCCCCCAAAACTTCTTTTCTTACATTAGTTGTTGTATGAATTTTGTTCATAAAAAACCTTCTTGTTATTGGAATTTTCTGTTTTGTTATTTGTAATCACCTTTGTCCATTGCTATGAGGACAGGGATTGTTTTATTTTATTTCTGCATGTGTGTCCCTAGAACCTAGTCTTTGTAATATTGTCATAGGTACCTAATAAATGCCTGTATTTGCATGTGGTAGGATTGGATGGAATAGCCATAATTTGAAGGCAGAAGACAGAAGATAAAAAGGGGATTCTCTTTAACAACAGAAAAAAATCCAGTCTCCTCCCCTATAGTCTAACACATACACACAGAGTTAGAAATAGAGCATATTTTTATTTACCTGTAACTGAATAATGCACAGACCCTAAGTGTCTCAGTACTCTGGGCAGCTTTCATGGACCATTAGTACATTCTAAGGAGGCTGGCTTGTGGCATTCTCCTTATTATTTCCATTTAAATTTGAAATAAAATACCAATTTCCCCCCATCACTAGACCCAATGATCTGGCGCTGACGCTGTAGACATCTTTATTCTCTTAGCATTTAGAGGAAATCCAGTGGAACTGGGTGGGCGCTTTCCTTGGGCTTGGGAATAGTGACGACAGCCATATCTTTTCTAGACTCCTCAGAGTTGTAAAGGGCAAGGTGGAGCCTGTTTTTACCAACATATCTGCCAAGTATCCCATAATTCATGCCAACCATTTAGCAAAAGTGAGGAAGAAAAGGGAATCAGAGAGCAAAACAGAGACCCCTGGGTATAAACCCCTTTGAAAGAAAAAGAGAGGAGAAAAAATAAACAGATGTCCAACCCCACTGGTCTCATTTGGGGTTTCTTTTTCCTTTGTATCACTCCTCCCCTTTTAAATCAGCTCCAGGTCTTCACTTGAATCTGGATGCTTTTTCTCTTGTACCTACCTTTTCTTGTGCCTAGCTGGTTTGGGCACCAGAACAATGAACATTACTCCTTACAAGCTTTTGTTCATTGTGATTTAAGTTGCCTCTTGAATGTTTCTTAGTCTGGGATTTTCCAAGTGGTTTTTCCAGAGCTTAACACAATTCCTAACACATAGTAGGTGCTTAATAAATGTTGATTGATTGATTGGGCATAATGCAAGATGGAGAGATTGCTCCAGGGAACATGCAACTTAAAAAGGCATCCTTACCTCCCAATTCTAATTCCCTTTAGAAATACAATGTTTCTGTTAGCTATTAGAGAAAGGGGCTGAAGAGGGGGTGTCATGCTGCCTATAAATAAACTTGAGAACACACATTAGAAAAAACCTATATTTTTACAATCTCATCTCCGCTAAACAAAACGATATTTTCTGGCACCTGTATGCTCCAAAGTTTCATGTAGTTCTTATTATGGAATTTCCTTTCTCTTTTGAGATTAAAGATAATTACAGAATGCAATAGAAACTTTACAGCCATTAAAAATAGAACGGAAAAATGTTACCAGACGGCAAGCTGTTCAAAATAAATAGGAAACAGGACTGTGATCTGTCCATCCCAGCTTGCTTGCTGCTTAGCTTGGCTTTTGCCAAGGGGCCAAGGGAGGCTGTTTCCCCTGATTCTGAGGAGGGGGCATCGATTACCAATCTAACAGATAAGATCATTCACTGTCTCATGCTTCAGCTGAAGTAAATAAACAGGGTGTCTAGAGATGGGGTACTAAAGATGGACTGGTGCAATTATTTCTTTTTTGTTCAAGGTGGGTATTTCTATGTTTGGATCTTGAAAGGGAAGGAATTGTCCAAAGGACTTTCATGTTAAAAACCAAGATCTATGCAATAGGAAAAGAACATTTGATATGTAGTCAGAGGTTCTGGATTCAAGTCCTGCTTTTCCATTTGCTCCCTATGTGACTTTAGCAAATCACTTAACCTCTCTGGACCTCAGCTTCCTCATCTGTAAAATGGAGGCATTGGGCTCGATAGTCTCTTGATGCTCTAAATCAGGGATTTTCCAATTTTGGAATCACACCATTGCTTTCCTAGTCAATGGAGAAGGGGAGATCTGGGAATGGAAGAAAGAAAACACAGGGTCCGTTGCAGAACTGACAGAACCAAACATTTCTTTGGTCCTTAAAGGTTTGCAGAGCACTTTGCACATAGAAGTTTATTTTCACAACACAAAACTCCAGAGATGTAGGTATTGCTGTTGTCCCCATTTTACAGATGAGCCAAATGAAGCTCAACCCTGTTCTTGGATTCTTGTACGGTCATAAAGATCATAGGATTTAGATCAAAGGGATTTGGAAGCTGTCTACCTCAGGTCCTTTATTTTACAAATGAGAAAAAAGGAAGCAGTTGGCATAGAGAGTAATGGAATGAGAATTTGGACCCAGGGCATTAGGTGGCACCAGAGTCAGGAAGACCTGAGTTCAGATCCTGGCTGTGTGACCCTAGACAAGTGACTTAATCTCTGCTTCATTTTCCTCATTATAAAATGGGGATAATATCTCCCAGGGTTTTTGTGAGGACCAAGTGAGATATCTGTAAAGCACTTTACAACCCTTAAAAGTGTTTTAAATACCAGCTACTATTATTACTCTGCACTGCATTTTCACAGCGATAGATTGGAACTCATGATGAGTCTTACTGACTCCAGGCCCAGAGTTCTATACACTATGGCGCCCCCTAGCTTCTCCCTGAATAATCCGTGCTAATCTGATTCTGAAGAGTTCGGAAACAGTCAACTCAATCTAACAATTTCCTAGAGGCTAGGCATCATGAAAAGTAGAGGGTTTAGAAAGAAAAAAATAGGAAATAGTCCCTGCCCTCAAAAGGCTTATATTAAACAGTTGATACAAAGTAGCTACAAAGTAGACAAATAACTACTAAGTAACTACAAAATAGATACACAGTAATTTCAGGAGAAAGAGAAGGCTAACGAGGGTGATCAGCGTTCCAGAAAGGTCTGGTCTAGATCGGGAATGGTATCAGAGTTTAGCTTGAGAGGAAGGAGAGACTAAGATGCTAAAGTTGTCGGGGGGAAGAAATGCTAAGGGGGGGGGGCAGGAAGAGGAGTGGTTCCTGCCACTAGGGGGTCCTAGACATCCTCTCTGCTTCCTTACCCCCACTCTTCTCTGCAAGACAAACTATTCCCGAGGGCTGGGGACTAGGGTGGGGGTAAGGAGCAGAGCCAGAAACCGGGCCCTTCAGATGCCTGCAGTCATGGCTCCTAGTTCTGGGCAAGGAGCGATGGGTCACACTGGGGAACGCTTTATGAAATAGCGGCCAGTTTTTAGGAACACAGGACCAGATGTTTATCAGCTCGCAGATAAAGTGTCCAGAGCTCCCCCGGAGGGTGCTCGCAGCTGCCCACCAGGCCCTGCAAGCTCAGCGCAACCCCACAAGTTTTGCCTGAATAAGGAGAGTGGGCTTGGTTCCACCAGTTCTTAGCTATGTAAGGGGTGGGGGCGGTAGGCTGGAGAGGGGAGGGGATCGGAGAGTTAGCCCCTTGGATAATTCCGAGGACCATCATTAAAGTGGGAGTCTTGACCTTTCAGTGACACTGGCCTCTTGATTTTTACGGGCTGTTCTTCCCCTTCACAGAGATGTTGGGGTGAACTTAACTCTCCATGACGGATGTTAACTTCCCAGAAGCCCTGGGCACACTGTGTCCCAGGAGCAGGGCCTCAGAGAAGGTTTGATAGAACAAGCAAACCGAGCCCTTGCTAGAAATTCCAGAGGGTTAATAAGCCAGTCAGTTCGGAAATGGAGAATCCAGCTGGTGCTATGCTTTTCCCCCCTGAGTTTTCTTAAAAGTTTGGGGCATCTGGGCATCATCTTAACCTCCAAACATCCCATCTTTCATCCTCTTGGGGATCTCGGCCAAAGGAGTCGTTTGTTTTTCGTTATTATAAATTGCATCCTCTTTCTGACAGCCTCCAGGCAGCCTGGTCTGCTAGGGTCACTGAAGTGGGCTGGCAGGTAGGAATCTTTGGGTTGTAACCCCAGCTCTGGATGACTGAGACTAAGTATGAAGCTTCATCTCTTTCCTTGTTGATCCAGCTAGAGCAGAATTAGCTGCTGGTGCACAGAGCAATAGAGAACGCAGGAATGTGAGCCCTGGAAAGGCCCCTATGGATCATGTTAGACATCTCCCTCATTTAACATTTGAAGAAACTGAGACCCAGAGAGGGCATGTAATTTCCTTAAGGATGCACTTAGCAGCTGGGTCCTTTGATTTCATTTTTGGCCTAGACCTGCTATTTCACTGGTGTGTGGAACTCTCAGTGTGGAAATTACTTTCACTGATACAGACTAGCAATTTGTCTATAGTTGACTCAAAAGAGTTGTCTGAGTTACTGAGAAGTTTTAAGTGACTTGCCCAGGGTCAGATAAAAAGCAGCAGCATCCAGTGGAAATGGTGTTGGCTTGGGAGTCAGACAAAACCAAGGTTCAAACCCTACTTTCTTGTATCTGTGTGACCTTGGGAAAGTTGCAACCTCTGTCAGTTTCCTCATCTGTAAATGAGGAGGAAGGGGTCTAGCTGGCTTCTGAGTTTTCTTCCAGCTTTGACTACTATGCCAAACTTCCTCCTTTCCATCTGACAGCTCTAGAGTAGGAAGAGATTTTAGAAATCTCCTTGTCCTCATTTTACCCAAGAGGAAAAACAGGGGTTTGTGGTGGTGAAAGTAACTTCTCAAGGTCACCCAGGGAGTACGTTCATATTCTAACCCAGAGACTCGAGCTGCAACCCCAGTGCTCCTGCTGCCACCCCACAATGCACCACAGCACAGCGTCTGGAGCACAGTCAGCACTTCAGTATTTATTGATGGACTAAAGGATTGCTACAAATAACCCACTGGAAACTAGAAGACAGATTCGAACCCTTCCCAACCATCCAGGGGTAACCTCTAATGGAGACGCCATCCATAATAGAGAAGCCACATGAAGAGTAGATTAATCTATTTGGTACTGGGTATATTAAGCTCTAGACCATTCTGTAGTGAAGGTCTTGCTGACATACATCTCTTGGAAGTGAAGATCACTTTAGCATTAATAAGAAGAAAATTGTTATTTCTTTTTATTAACAAGAAACCCGTACCAAGCCGAATGCGTCATTGTCTCTGTTGGGTTTGAATATTGTCTTCGTTATGTCTCATAATCTGCATGATTACTACCTGTGTAATTGGGTGGCTGGCATCTGCTAGCTGAAATTTTCCAGCCCATTATAGTCCCCATATTTTTTTTCCTAATTCAGGGATAAGATGAGACCACGTGAATTTGCAGCGAGTTGCCTGAGGCAAGCTGGAACCAGCCAGCAGCTGGAGCAGTGTCCCGGAGGATGGGGAGGTAGACAGGCAGGAGAGATCCATGGAAAAGGCTCCAATCACCTTAGCTGACAAGTGAGGCTCACAATGGCAGATGGGGTTGGCTGGCATTCCACTTGAGAAATTGGTTTTTCCGTAATAGTTCTCCGAATTTTTGTTCTTCTCCATGTGGTTACTTCCTCCAACAGGGTAGATCACCGCCCATCCACACCTGCCCATCCTGTGGCTCTTGTCCACATGCTACTCTAAAACCATAAGCTAGTAGTCCCCCACCAGGTAGGATGTCTTGCCTTATATCTCTTGACATTCTATGAATAGCAGTGGAGGAGGTGAACTGGCTCCTGGTGATACCTCTCCATCCCCAAAGTCATCAGATGACTCAAATAAATACAGATTATTTGGGGGGAAAGTAAGTCTAAAACACTAGTAATGAGTCGGCAGGAGCAGAAAGTGTACAGAGAACAGCTCTCTCCTCAGGGTTCCTAGGGCTAAAAAATCAACCCATCACTAAAGAAACATTTCTTAAGCATTTGATATGCTAAGTGTCTACAAAGAAGCCAATGCTTTCCCTCAAAGAGTGTGGCTTTTGTCGCCACTATCGTTAACAGCGATCATTCCTCAAAGCTCTTTGTTTTTATAGATTGGAGCCCGTTCTCACCCTCCCCATGCCTCACCATGGCCCTCTGAGTATTTACACAACTTCATTTCGATGCACCCTGATCATGAGGAGTCATGTCACACAGTAGGTTTTCTTTGGAGTGGATGCTGCCAGCTCCTGAATGCCCAAGCTTAGAGTGAGATATTCAGACCATCTTGTCTAATGTAGGTGATGGTGGAATGATGAGAATTTCAACTTCTTTGTCTGGAATGTGAGGTGTAAGGATGCTCTTCTCTTTCAATCTTTCTCTCAACCTCTCTGCCATTCTCTCCTTCACTCTCCCCCTCTGTCTCTCTATCAGTCTGCCTCTCTCTTCCTCTGTCTCCCTCTACCTTCTCCTCCACATCCCCATTTCTTTATTACAGCAGGCCCTTTGTGCTCATGTCAACACCATGGCTCAAAAATGTTAGAAAATCAAAATGAATTTCCATGTACTCCATTTTATGAAGGCCCTTTTATGTTGAACAAATGGGTATTAACTGAGAGATGCCGTGCTTCGGGGACTCACTACACAAAGACTGAAATTCCATGAGGACATCTGATGAGCATAGCCCACTGGGATTCAGAACTCCTGAGCTCAAGATCCACCAGCCTCATTTTTCCCAGCGACTGTGATTACAGGGGTGCCCCACCACATCCAACTATAGCAGGGTTCACAATCCAGAGTTTATGAACTTGTTTTTTTTTTTAAATACTTTTATCATATTATTTATTTATTTATATTTTATTATTTCAACATGGTTTGTTTCATCTAAAATAAAATTTTATTTTATTATATATTTATATATTACAATATAATAAATTTTATAAAATGTTATTTCAGGCATTTAAAAATATGGTTTTGCCCATGGGGTCCAGGACACAAAGAGAGTAAGAACCCTGATACTATAACCACTACTTGGATCCAGAAGAAAAGGGTACAAATTGAGATTGCTTTCTGTTTCCAGTTTCTGCCATATACAGAGGCCACCCTTGTGCACAGGGCACATCTTTGGCCTGTTCTCTTATGTGGTGCATTAGTACTCAGCAATATATGCCTTAATTTAGTAACTCAGCTGAGAAGTGTTTGATCTACACAGCTCCTCTGAGATAAATATAAATGCTTGTGTTTATGCCTTGGCTCTGTTTTGAGACATCTCCATCAGAGAGAATGGCCGCTCAGTCCCCTCTCTTAAGGATAATGTATAAAATCCCCCCCCCGCCTCTGCCCATCCCTTTCCTCAGCCTTCCCTTCTTTATATTGTCATTTTCCATCATAGATTTGGAGTCACACAAATGACCTGCCCAAGGTCATGAGGTGTAGCCTTTACATAATATATCCTTTAACTTAGTACTGCCCTGGACATAACCTCCTCCCTGCTCTGTTCTTCTCCACTGCCACTCAGAGCCTAGAGGAGACTACCTCTGGTCAACAAGGTGCAGTACTGTATTACAGTGGGTGGCCACCAGAGGACTCCATTGCTACCAGTAAGTGTATTCTGGGCTCTAATTCTTCTGAGAAGTCTTCCCCCTTACTCCTTGGGGAATTAGGTGGGGAGACCAGGTGGGGGATGTCCCAGGAGCCATCAGATCAGATTGGTTCCATGCCATCCACTTCAATAAGAGGATCATGGATTTAGATCTGGAAGGGACCTTAGGTCAATCCCATCATTTTACAGATGAGAAAACTAAGGTCCCTGGAAGGTTGACCTACCCAGGGTCACATAGGGAGTAGCAGACCCAGTCAATCAGTACTTGCTGAGTTCCCACCTTATGTAAGGTTCTCTATTAGATGAAGGAGATAGAAAGACAAAATGAAAGCTGGACTCCACCCTCAAGAAGCTTACATTCTACTCAGGGTAGGTGGAGAATGGGTGAGGAGGACCCACCAAGGATAAACCCAGATACAGATGGATACAGAAAGAGAGACTCTGGAGGGGAATATACAATTCCAAGAGTGGAACCACTGACACTGAGTTACAGGGCAGGGAATTCTACAACAGCAGGCTCTTGGGGAAGGGAAAGGGAACAAACATTTAAATATGTTCCAGGCACTGTGCTAAACATATTACTTCAATGATGAGGATTCCACAAAAGGAAAAAAGGGCTTCTCAGTAACCAGGACCTATGACTTTCCTCTGCCATGTGTGTCCTCCACCCATATGCCTCACTACCTTTATTCTCTAAACATGAGCTCACTCTACCCAGGGACTCTGTGTGTACAAGGAGAAAATATGCAATTGGTTTGGAGGACATATTTCTGTATTATTGTTCTTATCATATCTGTTTAGCAAATTACCTTTTCTAAAAGGTCATTAAGTCGGATGAGCTATTTGTCAATGTGGGACACACCAGTGGGGACCCATAAACGGAGCACTAGAAGCCTAGACCTTCAGAAGTGCCTAAAAACATCAGGGACTTAACGAGCTTCTCTAAGGATGAGTTAGTGAGTTTCTAGAAAAATCGAACCATCAGGATTGTTGATTGAGAACTGGAAAGCACCTTAGAGATAAACCAATCTAACCTCTTAATTTTATGAATAAGGAAACTGAGGCCCAAAGAGGGTAAGCAATTTGCCAAAGATTTTTGCCAAATTTCAGTGAAAAGTGCGATAGATTTAGTCAGAGGATCTAGATCTGAATCCTGGATCTGCCACTTACTACTGAGTGATTTTGGACAAGTCATTCAGTCACTCTATTTCCTCATCTGTAAAATGGGACTGCTTGGGGGGCCATTAAGCTTTTTTGTTTCGTCTGGTGAAGTCTATGGACTCCTCAGGATAATTGTTTTAAATGTACAAAATGAAACATATAGGTTTACAAAGGAAACCAATTACATGAAAAGAACCCATGGACTAGATGGCTTCTGAGAGCTGTTCCAGATCTTCGTCTATTCTCCTATGATGGAGTCACCTAATGTCTCTTGGCCTCAGTTTCTTCAACTGTCACACAAGATAGCTGGACTTGGTATTCTTCAAGGTTCCTTTGAGGTCCTCCAGCCTCTCCTTAGCTCCCCGGGGAAGGGACCATTGATGGCTACCCTCAACATTCTAGAGAACTCTGTGGGATCCCCAGCTCTTATCCCCATTCCATAGGCCATTCCTACCCTGCCCATCCCACCCCCTTTCCCACCCTGCCTTGGTCCCTTCTGTGCTGTGGCTGTACAATGTTTCCACTTTAACAGATCCCGCCAGCTGTTTTCCTTTGGTCCCTTTTTTATTGCGGATAGGATTTCAAGGGCTTCAGGGTGAAAAGCTGCCGAAAAACACCCGGCCCTGGGCCCCACTTCAAAGCAGCTTTCATCATTCTTCACGCACTGCTTTAAGATTCCTCTTCTGTTCTTTCCTTGGAACCAGATTCTTGAGACCCTTGCCCTCAGTGATATCACTATTTACGGAGCTCGGGCTCGAGTTGGCATGTTTCGATCTGATTTGTACATATCCAGGCAGTCTATAAAGTTTTTAAGAGGATTAAAGGTCTTTTCCTCTTTCATATATCTTTCTTTCCTGAGGGTGGGGAACTAGAGAGGGGGAATGCTGAGAGAGGAGGGGAGTGAGGCGAAGGAGACAACAGACAACAAACACAGCCTCCTTCTTCATTTTTTTCTCCCTGATTTTTCTTTAGTTAGACCGGTGGTCCCCACCTTTATAAGAATGAGGACCCCTTTCTAATGCTAGATAAAGCTCTGGAAGCCCCCATGATCATATTTGGATGAGCTCATTTTGTGGAAAATCCTTAAAGCGCTATCTATAGAAATGTGAAATGTGAATATTATTGCTATAATTTTAGTTCCTTGTTGATGTAGAGAACTTCCAGTGAGGAAATCCTTTTACCAATGGATTTTGGCACCTTCTGCATCTTACAGGTTTGGAGAGTTACCTCAAACAATAGAAATTTAAATGACTTGGCCAGGGCCACACAGTCAGTGTCTCTGAAGTGACTTGAACTCAGATCTTCCTGACAAGGAGGCCAACTCTGTACCCACAGTGCCATGCTGCATCTTGAGTCATTACTGTCACCATCATCATATCAATACCATCACCATCATGGGCACCACTACCACCAGCAGGAACTATTTATTCAAAAAATACTTCAAAACTACAAGGAAGCCCTGGTCTCACCAATGTGGATACTCCCTCCAAGCCACAGATTGCATTCAATTCACATCGGTTGGTCCTTTGCTTTCCTTGTCAATGTCCATGAAGAAATCATGACAAAAAATGACTGACTACTGCAACACTTGTAAGTCAATATGTATTGTAGTAATTAAAAAGTAGCTACATATATTTGATAAATGGTCACGCATCTATGTGTAAGATATAGTGCTTATTCAGTCTGCTGGAGGCGTATTTGTTATTTATATATTCGTGGACTGTCATACTAAATCATCGATTTATATTAGGAAGAAACTTGGAAAGTCCTCTGGTCCAACCTCCCCATTTTGTAGATGAAGTCCCTGAGGTCCAGAGTTATTAAACGATTTACCAAAATGCCAAATAGGTAATAACCGGCAAAGATGTAATTTGGATCAAATTTGCTTGACTCCAAACTCATCCCTTGTTCCACCACAACACACATAATTGGAGAAATAGAGAATTGGATCCTTCATTATTAAAAGTAACCATCAGAAGGTTCACCCATACAGCATGGCCTCGACTAGTCTTCATCCTGACTGCCATCCTCTGGACATTCTTCAGCTGACTGTTGCCCCTTGCTGGTGGTGCCAAGAACTGAACACAGTGTCCTAGCTGTAGCCTTACCAAGGCAGAACACAACAAGAAGACCACCTCCTCATGCCCCAATGCTACATCTCTCTTTATAAATATTTTCTTGTCTGCCCCAAGTCACTACTCATAGAAGCTACAACATAAGGACAGTCATGATCCTCTTCTCCCTTCCTCTCCTCCCTAAGATCCTTGCTGGCATTGTCTCCTTGCTCAGATGCTATCAGCCTTTATCAGTTGGTGAATTTGTTTCCTATTCAAGAGGGGCACCCCCTTTTAAAGGTCTTGTTGTCATGGCAGCTGCCTATTCTCAAACACCACTATGCACATACCCCACACTAAAAAGGAAGAGGGCCAAGCACATTATAGACATTTTTTTTTAGTTGAATGGTCTGAAAGACTCAGACAAAGTTCAAATTATTCGGAAGATGTATGTGTCAGGGACACTTAGCATCAGTGGAGAAGGGAAGGCAGATAAAAGCTTGATTTAGGACTAGAAATAGGGAGGCATTTGCTAGTTCAGCCACAGGGCTCAGTGAACTCTTCTGAACAATTCTTTGATGTGAAGGAGACTTTAGAAGTTGCGTAATTCTTGAGTGAGGTCCAGACACAACAGTTTTTACAGATCACAAGGGGTGGCCGAATATTTATCGCTTTGGGTGCTCTCTTTCTCTCATCTCCCCAGCGGCCCACCCCAAACACCACAGCAACAAGCTGAAATCTCTTCCATCTCCTTGCCTTTACATTGGTTGGCCCTCATGCCTGGAATGCTATCCCCCTTCACTTCTCTCTGTCGCCTAACTTTCCCAGTTCAATGCTTAGCTTCTGCCAGTTATTTCCAGTTTCCCTCAGTATCTTCCCCTGAAATCACCTACTAGCAATTCTGTATGTCTTATATAGCCCTAATTATTATTATGTTTGTCTCCTATATACAAATGTGAACTTTTTGTCTTTCTTTGCACCCCTGGCACTCAGTGCAGCACCTGGCACATAAGCACTTATGGAATGTTTGGTGACTAAATGGAGGACAATGAGATGACTGACCAAAGAAGGCTGTGCCCCAAGGAAAGTAGCACCAAATCATCAGGCCATTGGGCTGGATGCTATTGGAGCCACAGAAGCCTATTAAGAGAGGTGGCCCATGGAAGCTGTGGGGACAGGGAGAGTCTGCTGCCTAAGGCTTGCTCTGATTTCTTAGGCATGAGAGCTCTTCTTTCATCTTATAATACAAAAAGCCAATGCTGGGTAACCTGGTCACACCCCCATTTAACTCATTCATTTCCATCCTCTCCCTCCAGGGTTAACAGATAATATTCTTCCTTCTTTTGGTCCCCATTCTCCCCACCTCCCACCTCAGTGTTTGGGTTTTCTTTTTCCTTTCATCTGATAGAGTTTGCAAGGGTTTCCAATTTGCTTAAATTTCACCATTTCCCATCTCAACTTCAAGCTTACCAGCCCAAGAGCCTCTGGGCTGCAAACACAAACGTGGGCCACAAATGCCCCCTTTACAGCATTTTCTCCATCAAGTTGGCATAAATCAAATTGCCAGATCAGCCCCCTGAGTAAAGCCGGGCAATCACATTCCCTAGCTGAGCACAAAACTGTGGAAGGCAAAGCTTTCTCTGCATCAAAGGGCTGAGAGATTCTTTTAGCCACAAAAATGAGGATAGAACCAAATGGATATACAAATGTCTCTGGATGGCAGTTTCCCTGCTGGAAATGTTCATGAATTACCTGTAATTTAACTCAAAATGTACCATATGTTCTATTGGAAAATGGACTTATTTTTTCCTATTTAAATGGACGACTATTCACTATATAGGTTTGGCATGCCAAGGGAATAGGTATTTGAAATAGACTGTAAAGAAATGCCACATAGAAAGTTCTTAAATGAACTTGGATGAACATTTATCATCTGTGTATTTGCTCTAAGGCAGAGACTCTTAACCATTTTTGTGTCATGAAGCCTTTTGGCAGGCTGGTGAAGCCTATGGACACTTCTCTGAAATATGTTGGTAAGTGCACAAAATCAAATACACAGGATTATAAAGGAAGCCAATTATATCGAAATGCAGTCATCCAAATATCTTTAATAGTTCACAGACCCTAGGTTAAGAACCCTTGGTGTAAGGGAAGCAAAACATGGGCAGGTACATTTACACCCTTAATATAGAGAGTATGGTCTGCACTGGATATCCTGCAGCCTTCTCTTAGACCCAATGTATCCAAAGCAGACGTCCTTCTTTCTTACTAAATCCTCCCCTCCTCCTGCCACGCCCATTACTGTGGAGGGCACCGCCCTCCTGCCATCGCTCAGGCTCCAGACCTAGGCACCATCTTTGACGCTCACTGTCTCTCACTGCCTTCTCCCAATCTCCAGTATGTTGCCATGTCTTTGCAGCATCTCTTATACGTGCCCCCTTCCCTCCTCTGATACTGTCACCCCCTGGTACAGACCCTCTTCCCTTCACACGTGGACTGTAGCGTAGCTATTGGGATCTCTGCCGCCTCAAGCCTCTCCTCCCTCCAGTCCTTCCCCCTGCTGTTCATCTCCAATTTATCTTGCCTTGCCCTTGTTAGTCCATAGTTGTAGCATTAGAGTGGGAGCTCCTTGAGGGCAGGGAATGGTTTTTACCTTTCTTGCATGCCTAGCACATAGCAGACATTTGATAAATGCTTGTTGGTGAAGTGATCCCCATTTTACTGATAGAGAAACGGAGGCTCACTGCAGGGAAACATTTTCTTCACAATGCAGTGGAAAAAATTACAAAGAAATCAGTAGCTATTTAGAACTTAAAATGACTGAGTTGTGAGAATCTTCAATCGATTTTCATGGAATTTTATGAACCACGGTGAAGTAGAATTGAGATCTGGAGTTGGAGTCTGATCTGAGTTCAAATCCTGACTCTGTGGCTTTGGTGTCCTGGCTGGAGTACTAGACCTGGAGTGGGGAAGTCTCGAATTCAAATCCTACCTTAGACACTTACTGCCTATGTGACCCCGGGCAAGTCACTTGAGAATGAGCAAGGCACTCTGTCCCCATTTTCTCATTTGAAAATAAGGCTAATAATAGCACATACTTTCTGAGGCTGTTGTGAGGATCAAATGACATATTTGTAAAGCACTTTGAAAACTTTAAAGTGCTAAAGAAGTACTAGTTATGATTACTACAGTTGAACTTGTTGCTGCCACTTTTACAGCTGCTACTACTCCTATTAATACTACTACCACCCTCACCACCACCATTATTGCTACTACCACCTGTGTGACTTTGGGCAAATCATTTCCCTTTTCTAGGTCTTAGTCTTCTCATCTTTAAAATCAGGGGGCTGGGCTCAGGAGTCCTCAGGTCACATCTAGCCCCATTCCTATAAAATTCACTTCTTCTGTTCTACCCAAAAGGAGCTACAAATATCAGACTGACTTTTTGCCTTGGTTCTGCTGCTGCTAGCCATCGCTAAGGCTGCCGTACTGTTTTAAGGCTCACAAACTCTTGGCATGTGTTGCTTCCCTTCAGCCTCACAGCAGCTTCATAGAAGAGAAATGCTGGGGGGCTGTGTTCATATTTTGCAGATGATGGACCTGCAGCTGAGGCTCCCCCCTCTCCTTCAGACAGCCAAGGCAGTGAAGGGCAGATATGATAGGAGAGAAGGATGCCCCGGCTGCCATAGTCTCCTGAAATAGAGTAGAAAGTTCCTTTCTTTCTCTCCCACTGAGAGGCAGCTGACTCTTTGTTTAGGTAGTCCCCCTTCATTTGGAAGTGACTGCTTTCAAAGGGACAGGCAAACCACGGGCTTTCTGGGCCTAAGTGTTTGCTGTGGCCAAGAGGCTGGGCCTTTTCTGGGCCCCCAGCACATGAACAGATGTAGACAGAGGAAAGGGCAAAGGAGAAGGATGCTTCTATTCTCCCCAGGATTCTCATGGCCCTGTCTGTCACTGGCCATGCCACATCTGTGATTTTGAAGGGAAACATCATAATATCGCTGATCAATACAAGAGGTGACAGGCCCATTTGTCAAGACCCAGCAAGCACTGCAGCTGTCGTCAGCCCTGCTCCCCTTCCTCTGGGGCTTGGCCATGGGGGTGCATCTGGAGGCTGCCCGAGGCCAACACGTGGGCAGACAGGAACTATAGGAAAGAATCCAGCTCCCCTCGGCCCTGTGCTCTGCCCAGGTTGGCATGCGGTCGGACTGAATCGAACAGGGAGAAGAATAGAGATGCTCACAGTGGGCTATCAGAGGCCCAGGCATCCTGCAAAGGGCAGCAACTCCTCTGCCCTGGGGCAGCCTTGCGACCTCCCAGCCTGCCCCCATGGATGTGCATGCATCGCTCACACACGCACTGCACATGTTCCTTGCTGGTCTGCTGGTCAGAAGGACAAGCAAGTCATCTGGATGGCGGGGGTGGAATGGGTTCATAGGGGAGGTTTGGTGACAAAGCCTGAATTTAATGAAGACCTCCAGTTTGGCTTTCTGGGGAAAATTGAACAGATTGGGGAGAGGTCCTTCTCCCCGCCTGCTGGGTTTGCTGCAGCCGCTGTGCCCACAGTGGGGTGGGCGAGCCTCCCGGCAACAAAGAGATCACTGATGCGTGGGGTGAGGTGGTCTGTGGAGGTGACGCTGTTGAACTGCCCTTTGCCACCTATCAAATATATGTGGGAATCAGGGAATTAATCTTAATCTGTTCTCCTCTCTGACTCACCGTGGTCCTGGGTTTGGTCATGGTTTGTCAGGCCTGGGTGTCCTATGCCCTGCTCCTCCTATTGGCACAAAGGTCAGTTCTGAAATTGAACAGAAGGGTTCTGAGAGGCCCCCCAGGGACCCACCTTGACCACAGCGCCTGCTCCCATGGCGTCAAAGAGGAAGTATAGCTGCAGAAAGAAGTGTTTCACCCTCGCCCTGTTAGCCAGAGCCATGGCCAGAGGTTCTTGTGACAGACAGCGAGCTTTTTAAGAACAATTCATCTGATAGGTAGAAAGAGACCTTAGAGCTGAGCCACCAAATTCTAATTGGATGGCAGGGGGAGGCACTGAAAGTGTCCAGAGCTTGCCAAGATGAAGGACAAGGAAATCCCAGGGAGCCAAAGCCCCTGTAGAGTAGGAGCTGGCTTGGGATTAGGTCACCAGGGAGAGGCAGCTGCCTCTGGGTCCTCTCCTGCTTTAAATAATGATTCTTGCTGACTAGGTACTGCTGAAAAAGTCTGAGCACTGTCAGAATTACGCTCAAACAGAACAGCTTCCCTGGGACAGGGTCTCATGGCCCTCACACTTAGCCATATCAAAGGGGTGGGAGTAAGCTTATACAGGGCAAGCAGCTTATGCTAGGAGCCTGTGCTAATCCAGTATTACAAATATTATCTCATTTGATCCTCAAAACTAAACTGTGGACTAGGTGCTATTATTATCCCCATTTTACATTTGAGGAAACTGAGGCAAACAGAGGTTAAGTGATTTGCCCAGGGTCAAAAAGCTACTAAGTGCCTGCGGCCAGATTTGAACTCAGGTTTTCATGACCCCAGGCCCAGTGCTCTATGCACTATGGTGTCATCAGAGGAATTCATATGTCATAAATATCCTGCCATTTTTAGTTTTCTTTGGGCAAAAATAGACAAAGGACATTTCACAGGATTGGGGGCTGAAATGGCCCTTGGAAGTCATTGGTTCCCATCCCCTCATTTTAAATGTGAGGCAATGGGTTCCCAAAGAAGGGGAATGGCATGTCTACATTCTCTGAGCTGATGGGCATTGGTCCACTTTATCCCAGATCATGGCACTGGGCAGGCTAAAGATATCTCAGTCCAGGATGAAGGCAGGCATGACCTTCTCAGGAAAAGCTAAATACCTGTCCAAGAAGCATGATGTGGTAGAGTGGGCAGAGGAAAGTTTCATGGTCTAGAAGCCTGAGCTCAAGTCCTTGTGACCAGGTCACTTCCTGTCTAAGGGCTTAGTTTCCCCATATGCAAAGTGGAAAGCAGGACTAAATGATGCCTGAGGCTCCTCCCAGCTCCCAATCACATGACTCTAGACTGTGAAAATAAAAACTGCTTTCCACAAGTGTTTTGTCATCCCTGCAAGGATGACTGAATGGGGATCCATGCCTGTGTCTCTAGTAGCTAAAAATCTAGATGTCTTCACTAACATTCATTTCTAATTCTTGTCGTGCCATGGTGGGGAACCTTGGGGTCTCCAAGGCATTGTACCCTCTCACAGGCACAAGCAAGGACTCAACTACAGGACCAGCTACTGACTTCATGTCTTTTGTCTGAGGATTAGGCTCCAGTGCTAGACTGGGAATTCAGATGACCTGGGTTTGAATCCTGCACTTGAGTGACCTTGGACAAGGAATCTAGCCCTTTGAGCCTCAGTTTCCTCACCTGGAGAATGAAGGGAGTGGACAAGATGACCACTAAAGGCCTTTTTAGCTCTAAGTCTGCGTCATCAGGCTGGGAAAAGGGAGCTGGATTTTTTGGCCACAGCAAATCTCAAAGGCCATCTGCTAAGTCACAGGCAGGTCACAATGTGCATCACTGGAGGAAAGCACCACACCAGGGGAAAGAATGCTCTGGAAGTCATGCTGCTCACAATGGAAACCTTCAAAGGAAAGCAGTCTTCAGCTCAGTCTGTGCACACTCAGTGACCCTCAGAGAAGAAGAACCAGCCCAGCTGTGGCCCATCCCTGAAGTGGCCCGTCCTTTGATGATGTCCTTTCATCATTTTAAAGGTCTGCATCAATTTTCAGCCATCACTTGACCCCTTTACTGGTCCTCCCCAGACTGTTCCCCTCCTTCTCCCTCCCCCTTGTCTCTCCACCAGCAACAAGGCAGGCTGCCATCCAGTGGCCTGATTGCCATCCAGTGGCCTGATTATAAAGTCTGTCAGCAAAGCATTTTTCCCTAAAATCTGAAAGTGGATTCAGTTGATCTAGGTAGAAATCTGCCAAGATGGTGTAGGAGTGGGAAAGAGAGGGAATGGAAGGGGGCAGATGAGTTGGGAAGGCAGGACAGGGCTGGATTCCAGTTTTCCTTCATTAGAACACCTTTGTTTTCTCTCTTACCATGCCCAGAATTGTGGCTTTAGAACTCAAAGGCAGCTCAGGAGTCCCAGGATCATGGCTACTGACCTGTAGAGTCCTCAAAGGATGTTTTATTCAACCCATTCATTTTACAGCTGAGAAAACTGAGGCCATTTTAGGCCTGCCCAAAGTTACACAACTAGTGAGCCACAAAGCTGGCTCAACCCACTTATTTAATGGATGAAGAAATGAAGACCCAGAGAAAAGTGATTTGTTCTTTGTCAGATCATTGATCAGCTGGGAGAGACCTCAGAGGTCATCTCGTCCAGCGTCCTCATTTATCAAGGAAAGCAAGGTCCAGGAAGAGTGAGGGACCTTCTCATTCAGTAGTAAGCACTCAAGCTGGGATTCAAACTCATATTCTCTTCTTCCAAATTCAGCTCCTTCAGTAGTGGGATTGGTTGTCCACAAATAATCAATATTTTTGAAATTTCATTTTCTCCAAGATTTCAGACATTAAGAAATTGGTGAAGCAGTTTGATGGGTTTCCCTTCTGTAGTTACCAACTATTATGGCAAATGAGGCATCTAATGGGTGGCTGGGGATTTTTTTTTTATGCTTTTCAAGGTGTTGAGCTTGCTTTGATGTCTTCTAGTAATATGGAATCTGAAGGTCTGGTGACAACAGACTTTTATTACAATCTGGAACTATTTTCTAGGGAAAATCAGGACAATTCTTTCTCTTTGCTAATTAAATTCTCAGCCTACTATTGAAATCCATCCATAAGTTAATGTGTCTGTTAAGGGAGGGATGAAGAATTTTCCATGATGTATCAAATGGACTCAAGGTGGAGACTTTATTTCTCGTGGGCCACACCCAACAAAGATGTGTCACAGCAGATGAGTAATGAAAAGGCTTTTGATCGACCCATCAACAAGCCCAAGTTCAGTTCAATGTAGGTACATGTTTGCTCTCAAAAGATGGGTATGGGATAAAGTCTTTTTCAGTTGAAAAAAGAGAGAGAACTCCTGAAGTCCTAACATTTCTTGAGGCAAATAAAAACATTTTTACTCTGAATCTTTTTCAGTTAGGGTTATATGGCTGCAAATCATGGGGTGTCATGACCTCTGGATAATCAAAACTTAGATAACCCACAGAGCAATGGAAAGATGCATTGTAGGTATAAGTAATCTACAAACACTGTTGACTGGTATACAAAGAAGGAAGAGAAAAGAGAGTATCCGAGAAATTTATGACTAGAAATAGAGATGGGCTCATCATGAATAGAATGATGATGACAGAACAGTGTTTGAGGGCATCACTCATACCTAGAAATGTTAAGCTACATAGAAAAATGTCTATTATGTTGGGTAGATCTGTAGGAAGAAAGTTAGTTTTTTCCTTTTTTTTGTTTGTTTTGTGGGAGAGATGGAAGTTGAAAGGAGATGTCAGGAATGAGACAAGTTGAAAGCAGAATCAATCAATTAATCAATCAACAGGAATTTGTAACTTGCCTACTATGTGTCTGTCAATGTAGCAAACACTGGGGATACAAATAAAGCAAATAGTTCCTACCTTCAAGGAGTTTACTTTTTGGCAAGGGAAGATAACATATAAAGGAGATGTAGAAAAAAGGGGGGAAGATATACATGATGTGCAGAGGACTGATAAATGACAAAGACAAAAGTAAAAGGTTGCCTGCCCTCAGGGAGTAGAATTCTATTGGAAAGTTAGGATATGTTTGACAAGAAGTGAAAACAGCATGGATACAAGGAATACATTGGTTTCAGCAGTAGATATGGAACACTGATCAGGAGAAAAACAAGGCAAGCCTCTTGAAGAAGGCTGAAATTGAACTGCATCTTGAAGAGAGATCGAGGGGCAGCTAGGTGGCCCAGTGAATAGAGCACTGACCCTGGAGTCAGGAGGACATGAGTTCAAATCCAGCCTCAGACACTTAACACTTACTAGCCATGTGACCTTGGGCAAGTCACTTAACCCTAATTGCCCTACCTTCCCCCCTCCAAAAAGAAAAAAAAAAGAGAGCTCAAGTTTCCAGGAGGTGGAAGTGGAAATAAGGAAGGATCTCAACATCAAAGCAGGATATGGGTCAAGAGTAAGTTCCTTTAATGCAAGAATTATTCTTATTATCAAAGGTCTTGGAGAAAGTGAAATTTCAAAAACATTGATTTTTTTTAGAACAAAAAACCATGCCATCAAAAGAGCTGAATTTGGATAAAAGAATAGGGTTTAAATTCCAGCTTGTTTTCTTTTTAAAATTTTGTTTAGATATTCCTACTGCTTAGCAAAATGTCTCATTAAGTGCTTGTTGGGTTGGATTGTGTTGCAAATAGGTACTATTGTCATTCTATCAAATGAGATCATTATTATAAAGTCCGTGGCACATAGTAGGTGCTTCAGAAATACTTGCTTCCTCCCTTCCTAAAACATCATTTTGTCAAACTCTGGAGCATACATAAGGAAGCAAATAAAAATGCGAAACGAAAAAAAACACCCTTTTAAACTCAAATCAACTAGCATCCATACATTAGGGGTCTCTAAGATCTGAGCCCTTGAAATTTCTAGTTATGTAGATGAACTTATGAAAGGTCAAAGACAAGAGTGGCACTGGATGGGTAGGCATGGCCTGGTTGTCTATGTCATCAGAGGGAATAAACAAATCAAAGAGCTCATACATCATTTGGAGTATTTGAGAGGGGCTGAACTCCAAGAAAGTCTAATTATAGTCATGAAACTATTGCCATCAAAGCCAAGAGCCACCATCCCTGATGTCAGCCTGGAGTTGGAACTGGAACATGTCCTGACCAAAACCAGCCTGCTGTTCTCAAGAATCATTTGGTCTATTGAATGCCAGGATCGTTAATGACTTATGCCAAACTGATCACTAGCTAAGCTTCTAACTGTGGACCTTTGTACAAACAAAGTTGATTCAACTCTTTTTTGGAATGACTTCTTTTAGTCCACATTTTGGAATACGTAATGGAATTTGGTGTTGATTGTTATCGATATAAACCTCCCAAGACCTGGGAATGTATGGATTTCTGATTGAGTAACCAATGATTACAAAAACTCCATGCCCCTGGTTTGGGGAAAGACAGAGGGAATTAGAACTAGCTTCAGAGGAGCTCCCTAAAATGGATTTTAAAAACAGAGGACTCTCTGTAAATCATTTCTGGCTTTAACAGACAAAAAAGGGATTCTTCTGGCCAGCCCTTTGGTGTCCAAGGTGTGTTCAAGAGGGAGAGCTTCAGGGAAAGCCTGAGCTATCTGTAAGATGGGCATGCCTGACACCTTGGCCACAGTCACTGTCTGTCAACCAGCATTGATGAAGCACCTACTTTATGCCACACACTGTGCTAAACATCAGGCTGGATGGAAGGAGGATAGATAACCATTTGTTTGGGATGCCAGGATCTCAGGATTGGGAAAGGCCTTAGTGGCCAGTTAGTCCAATTCATAACTGAAGAGAATTCCTACTGTTCCATACTTGATACTCCCAAGACATATGGGAATAGCTTTAATTGCTAGGAATGGTTTTTCCCCCTTAAATTAAATATGCATTTGTCTCTTTGAAACTTATACCCTTTGCTCCTTCTCCTGCCTCCTGAGGCCAACCAGGACCAGTCTGATGACTCTACTCAAATACAGATCTTTAAATACTTGAAATGACTATGATGTCTGCCCTAAATATTCTCTTTTTCAGACTAACCATCCCCAGTATTTTCACCTGGCCCCCATGTGGCACAGAATAAAGCCCAGGCCCTCTAGTATGTTGATTTCCCTTCCTTGGGAGCTCTCCTGCTCACTCCCATCCTTCCTAAACCATAGATCTCAGTCTTGAACACAACATTTGAATCTTGGGTTGAGTTTGGGGCATGGAAATTTAAGTACCTAAGCAGGAAAGCATCTGGAAGAAGACACCTAAACTGGGGGGGGGGGCCTTCAAGTTCATGACATGTGAGGGTCAAGTGAAGGAACCGGGCACATCGAGCCTGGAGGAGAGAAGCCTCTGGGGAGCATGTTAGCTGTGTTCAGGAGTTTGAAGGGCTGTCACGTGGAAGGAAGACCAGACTCAATCTGCCTGGGGCTCTAGAAGACAGAATTAGGAGCAAATGGGAGGAAGTTGCAAAGAAGCAGCTTTGAGTTTGATTTCAGGAAAAATTTCCCCAAAGGCAGCCATGACAAGGGGGTGGGAGAAAGGGGTCCCTCATCTGATGTCTTCAAACACAGTATATTTAGAGGGGATTCTTTTGGGGAGATGGATTGGACTATATGGATACTGAGTTCCTTTCCCATTTAGAAATTTGGCAATTCTGGGATTTTCACTTGTATGTGAGAAAGATAATCAGGGAAGACTTCAAGAGGTGAGACTTGAGGTAGACCATGAAGAAAGACAAAGATTTGAATAACTGGAGATGAGGGGATGATGGGGGGGGGGGGCTATGAGCAAAGGCAAGAAACTGGTAAAGAACAGACTGAGAAGGGAGGATGGCTGCAACAAAGAGCAGATGAGGAGGGCTGTGAAATGAGGCTGGAAACATGGATTGGAGCCAGACTGTGAAGGGTCATGTAGTTTGTTCTGCGGTCAGTGGGGAGCCACAGATGGCTCTTGAACAGAGAAGTCTGAGGACCATAGAGGTGCATTAGGAAGATTATGGGGTCAGTGGTGCGAAGGATGGATTGGTAAAGGGAGAAATCAGAGCCAGGAACAGAAGGTTATTACAGTGATACAGATGAGAGCAAGTCTGAACTAGAGAGAGGTTGTTAGATCTCCCACCGGGTGAGCTAATACATACCAAGAGGAAGAGGAGTGTTAGTGGAATTATGAAGGACTCAGAGTGGACCCCTAAGCTCTCTCTTTCAGAGTTTGGGTACAAACTAGAATAATCATATCATGGAAGGAAGGAAGGAGGGAAGGA
>NW_027185797.1:29930582-29944707 GCF_028583685.1 Petaurus breviceps papuanus | reverse complement strand
GAGAGAGAGAGACAGAGAGAGAGAGAGAATGAGCACACATGGGGTGGAGGGCACTTCTAATGTGGGAAGTGCAGGGTTGCAGTGAGCTTCCAGGGTGAAGAGGTTTCTAAGGCCTGGTAGGGACAGCCCCAAGAGTCAGAAGGGCAGCTTGGAGTGGAATGAAGGGAGAAGAGGGCCAGACTCTGACCAGCTCTTCCCCCAGAGAGTTCCCCTGTCTTTGCTCATCTCCAGCTTCTCTGAGGACCTCCCTCCTCTAGTAGAATAGAAGCTCCTTGAGGGCAGAGACTGTTTTCTCTTGTGTCTTTGAATCCCAGGCCTGACCCAGAACAATAACAACTAAAAGTGAGCTCTGTTCCAGGCACTGGGTTAAGTGATTTACAAATATTATCTCACCTGATCCTCACAACACCCTGTGACATAGGTGCTATTATTGTCTCCATTTCACAATTGAGGGAACTAAGGCAAACAGGTTAAGCTTTCCCAGGGTCACATGGTTAGGAAGGGTCTGAGCTTGGATTTGAACTCAGGCCTTCTGGACTCCAGGCCCAGATGGAGCTAGTCACCTAGTTGCATCTGCCAGTGTTTAAAAAGTGGTTTTTGAATTAAAGAATTCAGCTGAGTTGAGTTGAATGGAACCATGGGAGAAAAGGGTAGGTTAAAAAACCACCAAGCATCTAGGTCTTTTTACATAAGCAGTCCATCAATAAACTTCTATTAAGCACCTACTATGTGCCGGTCATCATGCTAAGCTCTGAGAATACAAATATAAAAAATGTAGTCCCTGCTCTTCAGGTGCTTACCGTGAATTTGGGAAGACAGCACACAGAAGAAAGCCAAAAGAGGGGGGGAAAGATACCTGGCTGAGGGGTCATTGTAGAGAGGTCGAAAGGAGCTCAGTCAGGAGGGAAAGGAAGAGATGGCTGGTCTGGGCCTCCTCCTTAAACAGAGATTTAGGAGCAGCCTAGATCATAAGATTTGGAGCTTGAATCTTGGAGATCATCTGGTCCAAACACTTCTTTGGAAAGATGTCTCTAGAAGTGGCCCAGAGAGTTTAAACTTGCTGCCAAAGTCGTGGAGTCAGGAAATGACAGAGCCAAGGTCCTTATGTTACATCTGGGTCTTTCCTTCTCATTTCTTACCTGGATGCACTGCTTTGGTCTTCTCTGACTGACTTCTCCACCATGCCCTTTAGGGCAGGGACTGGCTCACTTTTCCACGCCCATTAGCACAGGACTGACACAGAGTAAGTGCTTTTCATTCTCTCCTGAGAAGTAAATTCCCAGGGCCTTTAGAGAATTTGAAGAGAAGTCAGACATGAAGAATAATGAAAGATGTTAGGTTTGATTTCCCTAGAGTAGACATCACAGAATTAAACTTCCCTGGTTACTACTCTCCTACATACTGTTATCTTCCTTATTAGAAGGTAAGTTCCTTGAGGGCAAGGACTGTGTTTTTGTTTACTGCTAGGCACATAGTAAGCATCAATCAACATTTTTTTCCACCATTCATTCATTCCCTGTTTATGGGTCAAATGCCATGTTACTATTATTGTGGCTTTATCTTCAGTTTCTAAATATTTCTGATTAAGAATTAATGGAGTTCATGATGAACTCTGACTGTAGATTAAAGCAAACTTTTTTTTACTTTCTTTTTCTTGGTTTTTGTTTGTTTTTTTCTTTTGTGACATGGCCAATGTGAAAATATGTTTCACATGATTTCACACGTATAATTGATATCATGTTGCTTGCCTTCTCAGGGGATGAGGAAGGCGTGAGAGAGAATTCGGTATTCAAACATTTTTTTAAATGGATGTTATTTTTTAAAAATATAACTGGGAAACATTTAATGAATAAAAATACAGTTGTTCTTAAAGAGTTAATGTGGGCGGCTAAGTGTTGCAGTGTCAGGAGGACCTGAGTTCGAATCTGGCCTCAGACACTTAACACTTACTAGCCCTGTGACCTTGGGCAAGTCACTTAACCCCAATTGCCCTGCCCTCCCCCCTCCAAAAAAGCAAAAAACAAAAAGAGTTAATGGAGTTCAGCACAATGATTTGTTAAATGGGAGCCACATCAATGGGGGTACAGGTATCAGAGTGTATAGTAATGAGTAATCCTTTCCACCACAGTGGGCAACCCTGAGAGGGAGTTGGAACAGTAGCCCAGCCTGATCTGGGACCCCCCAATCTGCCTGTGAGTGCAAATTGGGTGAGTGAATAGACCCAGAGAAGGAAGGTGGTAGGGGGTGGGGGGAATTGGTGCCACACCCATGCTACACTGATGTAACCTAATCTCCATCACCTAAACTGACCTCTTTTCCTTCTTCCTCCTTCTCTCTGTGCTTATATGTACAACTCAAATATGGACACATGGTAGACTTTAAGGCATGAAATGGGAAGTATTCTGGGATTGAAAAGTGCATTTTTTTTCACCTGAGGGGAGCTAAAACAGATGTGTATCACCCACGCTGTCCAACCTGCCCATTTCCTGAAAAGGTTAACACAATGCACACTTGACCTTTAAAAGCCACATTCAGATTTTCAGGATACTTACACGCAAGTTGTGATTTTAATCAAACTTCCTTGTGATATATTTTCCTATGAAAGTTCATAGCTCCAAGGTACAGTAGGGGTAGAATGGAGTGGTGGATTTAGAGAAGAGATCTTTCTTTTTTTTTCTGAAGAAAGTCTTTAAAATTTTTTTCTATAAATTTCAAAGGCCATTTATCTACCTTAAAATATCTTCAGTTATATGAATGTATCCCTTTTTATCAGGCACAGAGCCTGGGTATAGGATTTCTCACCTCTAAGACTCATAGCTCTTGCTCAGAAGATTAATCAATCTGAATTAATTAAACACCTATTATATCCAGGCACTGAGGATACAAGTTTAAAAGTAGCACATGCCCCTTCCTCACCTCAAGGAGATTATATTTTATTGGAGAGATTCACTGTAAGACCCCACCCAGGATGTTGTCGCCAATTCCCTTTGCAAGGGTGTGGTCCAAAAATAATTAAAGAAAGCTTTGTCTAGCTCTAGTCCTTGCATCCTCAGAACAAACCCAAAGACGGGCTGGTAGAATCATAGATGGTCCTCTGGTATAATCATTTTATAGATGAGGAACGACAGCAAGATGTGAACCCGGAGAGTCCAGGTTCCACACTGGTTTTACCCAGTACCCATCATTGTCTCTTCTGGGGTGAGCATGGAACATGTGTGCATTTTTTTCAGTGATTTTCACTGTCCTTTTTCTAATTTTTCTTCTTAGAGTAATCAAGGCAGGACTTTCTTTGATATCCTGTGACATTTTTTCTAAGCTCTTCACACATGGAATTAATCAGCAAGCATTTATTAAGTATCTATGATATTCCAGGTTAAGCACTAGGGAAATAAATACAAATGAGTGTGTGATGATCCTGGGAGATCTAGTTCAAAATGTCTAATGGTCAGTTGTTGTTATGGAACTGTGGCTCCGCTGATGTAGTTTGTAGATGGATGTATAGAAATATAAGTCATCAACACAGGGATAAGAACTGACTCTTACCAAAAAGCAGCATAAAGAGAGGAGAGCCCAAGGCAGAGTCTTGGGGTATACCCATGGTCAGTGGGCAAGGTATAGATGATGAACCAGCAAAGGAGGCAGGCATGAGGACAACCAAAAAGGGAGCAACATCACTGAAGCTCAGAAAGGAGCGGCTCAGTAGGGAAGAATGGTCAGAATCATCAAATGCAATGGATGAGGGCTAGGAAGACTGTCAGATTTGGCAACTAAGACAGATTATTGGAAGCTTTGGACAGAGAAGGCCCAGTTGAATGATGAGGCCCCTAAGCCTGATTGCAAAGTGTTGAAGAGTAAATGAAGAGAGAGGATGTGGAAACAGTGAGTGTAGACAGGTTTTTCTGGGAGATTGCCTTAGCTTTCTAAGAGGAGAGATATAAGATGGTAACTTGAGGGGGTGGTAGGGTTTAATGAAAGGGATTTCTTTTATTTTTTTAAGGATAGAGAAACACTTGGACTTTTCTGAAGACAATTAGGAAGGAACCAGCAGATAATTAAGATTAAGAATGGAGGGTGGGGGGGAGGGGAGGACCTGATTTATCCCAGAGCAGTCAGGAGAGGATGGGATCGAAAGCACATTCAGAGGGTTGGCTTTAGTCTGTCTATCAGTGGGTTGAAGATGATGTCAAGAGGCTTTGAGATGAGGGCAGAAGAAGCGGCTGTAGCAAATGGCCTCTGTTTGCAGTAAATTAAGAGGCAAAGACCCAGACTGAGAGAGTTGGGGGAGGGCAAGGTGTAGAGGGGTTAGGGAGAAAAAAGAAGGAAGAAAACTATGTGGCCACCTGGGCATCAATTGCCCATGCTCCTTGAAATCGTGGTCAATACACTGATGATTCCTTGAGCTGTTTTCCTATTCATGCCTAAGATTACAATGTCGAACTTCCTCAAAAGTTGGAACAATGTCAATCAGTGCAGCATGGGGAGATGTAATGACCCATTCGAGGAGGCCTCACCAGCTTTAGATAGGGTGCTCATTCCACCTGCTGTTCTTCCTGACCTTGTCAGATGGGTTGTTTAGTTTTCAGGACATGCCAAGAAACCGGATCATTTGGAGGTACAGTCCATGGGTACTGTCTAAGAGCAGGGAAATTTTAGGTCCAAGAAAAGCCATTAGTTTTAGAAATGGTAAGCAAACCCTTGCCCCAGTAGGAGGCAATTCTGCGCCTTTCCAATCACTCACAGGCCTACAAGTGTTTTCTAATGAGTTCATTATTTTGTTTATTCTGTTAAGCACAAGTCAGAGCTCACTTGACATCTGCATTATTAATGACCCTTTTCAAAGACTGTTGAAGTTCAGTTATTGGTAATGGCCCTAAATGGGCCTCCCACTTGGGCCAGACCCATCTGTCAAGGCTGTAGAAAAAAGATAAAACTCCCTTCACATTCTTAACATCCCCATATGACCTTGTGGAATATGGCACAGTGGGAGGGCTACTAGATTGGGGTCCAGGAACCTGGTCTGGATGACCTTAAGCAAGTCCCTCTAACTCAGTCTCAGTTTCCTCATCTGTAAAATGGAAGATGTCAACTATGTGGCTTCTAAAATTCCTTCTGTTCTAATCACTTAAATCTTAGTTGTAAAATGAGGAGGTTGGACTTTTTTTGACCCTATCATTCATGTCTCCCAAGACTTCTCTTACTTCATGTGGTCTCCCAGAGACCAGGTACCAATTCCTTTTTGTCTTTGTGGTTGGAATTCTTGTTGTTCAACCATTCAGTCGTGTCTGACTTCATGACCCTGTGGACCATATAGCACACCAATACTATCCATGGGGTTTTGGCAAAGATAGTGAAGTGGTTTGCCATTTACTTCTCCAGGGGATTAAGGAAAACAGAAGTTAAATGACTTGCCCAGGGTCACACAGCTAAGAAGTGTCTGAGGATGGATTTGAACTCAGGTTTTCCTGACTCCAGGCCTGGCACTCACCAGCTGTCTCAGTGGTAGGTACTTGATAAACACTTCTTGATTTGAATTGAATTAGTATCTCTGAGGCCCGAACTGCTTCAGCAACAATAGTATCTCTGACCCAAAGGTAGGCTTGACTCCCTGCTAATGTGCTAATGGGTTTTGTGGGCGACATTATGGAAGATAACTCCACATTGCATGGCCTCTCATGACACATGGATGGAGCAAGCAGGGGTGGTTCCATTGCTAAGAGATGACAGTCTGGAGGTTGATGTTACCCCAAGAACATTAGTCACCACAGACTTACACAAGCTACAAACAGGATCTGAAACTTGGGAGACTGCCTGTGCTCACCAGCAGGACTGTCAAGCTTCCCTGCCCCAAGAATGAGATGTAGAGAAAAGAGTCCAAGGTACTGAAAAAATCAGTGAAACCAGGAAGATCATTAAGGGAAGGAGAGAGAACTCTGAAGTAGGATTGTCTGCTGGGCTCTTCTATCAGGTAGAATTTTATCCCCTTGAAATCATTACACCTGCATTTATCTATGATTCTTGCAACTCATGTAGTACCTGGTACTTGGTAGGTACTCAAGAATGGTCATTGATTGATTGACTGATTGATTGATTGGTTGATTGATTGGAGAACAGGGGGGGAAATGCTTTCCAAAGGAATTGGCCTGACCATTAACTCAACAGTGGAGAAAGAATTCCTATGATCCAAGAGTTAACCTTAAAAAAATAAGCTCAATTGACCTTTTAAGACAGATAGTGCACTGCTATAGAACTAACATTGGTTAGGAGTTAAAAATCATCGGAAAAGATCCTGATGTTAGGAAAGATTGAAAACAAAAGGAAAAGGGGATGGCAGAGGATGGGATGGACAATGTCATGGAAGCACCACTTTGGACAGACTGAGAGAGAATAGAGAGAGGATAGAGGGGCCAGGCATGCTGGGGTCTATGGGGTCACAAAGAGTCAGATATGACTGTGCAATCACAGTTAGGAGCTGGAAGAACTAGATGCAAATCCCAGTTGTTGTCACCTGACTAGCTGTATATCCTTGCCTCACTTCACCTCCAGAGCTCAGTTTTCTCATCTGTAAAATTCATGATTTGGACTTGATGATGCCCTCTGGATTCCCTCCATCTCTAAAGTCCTCACTCTATCACTTTGTGTTTCGCTCATCTTCCCTTCAGCCTGTTGTTTCCATGGATAACAACTGGTTAGTGAACTCCAGTTAAAGTCCGGAAGTCTCAAGATCATGGATGTAGAGCTTCAGGGGACCACTTGAGGGCCCCCAGCCCAACTCTATCAATCTACAAGTGAGGAAACCTAGGGTGGAGAGGACAAGGGATGCATCCAGGCAGTGAATAACACAGCCAAGATTCAAACCCAGGTCTTCTAAATCCCAACCCTAAATTCTCCCTCTCTACCATATTCTCTTTCTCCTGACCAACATGTTTGTCCAAGTGCTTGAAATAGATCTTCCTCGACTCCTATCCCAACCCCAAACCTTGGGATTCCTTAAACAGATAAATTTAGGTTCTTCTCCCCACTTCCCAAAAAGGTGACTATCTCCCCTAAAAGAAGTCTCTTCTGTTGACATTCAAAGTCCTTCCTGATCTGGCTCTAGGCTAGCTGGAATAGACAATGATCACACATTTCTCTGCTTCACAACTTCTAGTCAAACACATTGTGCTCTACACCTTTTCATAGGCTGTGGTCCATACCTAGAATAGCTCCCCTCCTCATCTCTGCCCCTGAGAACCTTAACTCCCTTCCAGACCAAGCTCAAGTGCCATCTCTTTCAGTGAATAGTTCTATTCCCCCCGTTGATAGTCCCCTTCCCCAACTTTGCATATTTTATGTCTCATATTTTTATTTACTTATATATGAAAAACATTTATATTTGCAAAAAACATAAAGCTTTTTCTCGTAGCATATAAACTCCTAGAAGGGATAAATTATCTCCCTTTTATATGTGTATCCCAGCACCTAGTAGAGTGACTGGCTCATAGTAGGACTAAAAAAAATGCATGCTTAAAGAATGAATGAAGTCCCACTTTCTAGCATAGCTGTTGAGTTCTTCTTTCTGATCTGAGTTGAGCTGCTGCTCCTCAGAAAAATCTCTGAAAATTGTGCCAGCCAAGTGTGAACTAGGTAGAAAGGAGTTAGCAGACATGCTTCAGAAGAGGGTTGAGTTGGAGAAGATGAATAGCGCATGCACTTGCAGAGAGCCAGTGGTCCAGAGAAGAGGGCGGTTGGGCTAAAGGGCAAAAAGCACAGGAGAAGGTGAAGGGCATTATGTACTTGTCCATGCCTGGACAACTTGAGTCCAGTTACAGGGTTTGTCAAATTCTGAGTTGTCAGAGGTCCCTGGGATGCTCCTCTGTGACTGTTCAGGAGCAAGATGACAACAGACCCTAAACTTCACCATGAATGCTGCATGGTTGAATTATATTCTCTTTCCCTGGTGGAGTAGAGGAATTGAGTATCCTGTCCTAAATATTTGGCAAATGACAGACTTTTTTTTTTACAATTTTTTTTAAGCAATTGGGGTTAAGTAACTTGCTCAAGGTTACACAGCCAGTTATTTCTGGGTATGGTGCTAAGTATCTGAGCCCGGATTTGATCCCCAGGTCATCCCAACACTGGAGCTAGTGCTCTTATTCGCTGAGCCACCTGGCCTCCCCTAAATGACAGACTTTTGTGCATGGATGCAGAGGATGTTTCCTCCATCCTGAATTCTTTGTTAGTGACAAAGAACCTCATTCTTCTGTTTAAATTAAATTTTTTCAAAGTCAAATGCCTTTGGCTTCTAGATGTATGGGTTTTGTTTTTTGTTTGTTTGTTTAGTTTGGTGTTGCCTAGCATCGGTGGGGGCTCAGGCTATGCTTCTACATAGATGAAGACTCCCCCAAAGCACCTTGAACCCAAGAAGTAATGAAGGATTCCAGCACTGGAAGAGTGGAGGGTAGGGTGGGGCAATCTTACATTTGTGAAAAGAGCTCATAAACTAAAGAGAGGAAGGAGAATATGGGGAGTGATTGAAGAAAGCCAGTTCAGCTTTCCCAGGGGCCAGATTCCTTTATTATTCAGAGAGACATGAAGAAAGCAATGAGGCCCCCCATTCACTGAATGATTTAGGCCAGGTGGGAGCTCTGGAGCCGAGTGGAGTGGAGTGGGTTAACGTGACATGCTGTTCTGTCAGGAAGTTGACTGCAATATTGCAGAGCAGGTCAGACTGAACCCTTGGAGAAGTCATTAATTCTCCTCTAGCTGCCTCGCTTTCATCCTCATGTGTTTAATTGTAAATTATCCTGCCTTCCTCTGGTCTCTGTCTTGTTTTTCCAGCTTTGTTCCAATGCCTGGGACCCCAACACAAATGGGACATGGGCTGAACTCTCCTGAGAGAGAGAAAACAAGAATCAAAACAAAAGACAAGGACCGAGATAAGTTTTAAACTGAACAAGACATCCTCAGAGCCCGGAGACAGAGCTGTTAGGAATTCAAAACAAACAAACAAAAAATGTGTCTTCCAGCAACTAGAATGCAACAGGTTCCTAATGAAGAAAGTCCCCAAGATTTTAAGTAAGAGAAAAAAGAGCTACAAACTCCCAACTAGCCCCTGGCTGTGCACAGTTGGGCAAAGAAAACTAGGTTTGCTTTTTGCTGTGATATTTTCATCTTCCTTCAAAGCTTTGGGGCTTGTTTTTAATTTTAATTTTTTTTTTTGGATAAATGGTTTCTGGTGCCTGGATGCTATAGCTGCAAACATTTTCAAGAAGAGAAATCACACAGTGCGTGGGTTCACCATCGCAGGCCCCATAATAGCAGCATCACTCACACGTAACTTGGTTTCACTGGCTGATATTAAGAAAAATGCTGCCTGCAGTATGATGCACGGGTCTGTCAAACCCACACCCCCATGCCCCGCTGGTCTGAAAATGATTTCGTTTTATCGCCTCAATTCTGCCACACCAAGTTCATAAATTTGGATTAGGGATATGAGGGCTGCATCCAACCACAAGAGAAAAACCAAACCCTGTTACTGGTCCAAATGGAAGGGCCATTTTGGGGAATGGATGTTGTGCCCGACTCCCAAGTTGAAAGGATTTTGCCTAAAAAATCAATGTGAGGCTATTGCTTGAGCTTTGGAAATGTGAGGCCTTCTTTCCAAAGGGACTTAGATCTTGATGATAAAGATGACCAGCCAGGCCTTGAAAATAGTAACAACCCTTAATTGCCACAGAGCAAAGGTTTTTTTAGAACAAAGTCATCTACTCTAGGATTTGATCAACTATGAGGTTAAAGGCAGAGAGGTTTATCTCAGCTAGGGAAGTGGATTATTGCCCAGGAAAACAGGAAGATTGGTAGCTTCATCAACCTAATACAATAAGTACCGTATTTCAGGAGAAGCTTAAAAATAACCCAATAGAGGGAAAGGAGAACAAAGTGGAATCCAATGATCTTGTAAGGGCAAAGCTGATGTAACTGAAGTCCCAGCAGCAGTGGCCTCAGGAGAGAGAGACTAAGGGAAGAAAGGCTTCCCCCCCAATGGAAACTTTGGGGCCTTAGCAGATAACTGAGAGTTAGGAGATTTGATGAAGAAACAAGAGGTGATAAAACCAAGGAAACTTCTGGTCCTTTTTGTCCAGATGCTTTGCAAAATATCAGTCAGTTTTTAAAAACAATGCTTAGCAAGTACGCTCTGGCTTCCCTGATGAAGAGCTGATCAGGTATACTCTTTGGGATTCTAGGGGTACCCTCTCTCAAAGCAGCTAGCATTCATACAGTACTTTAAGGTTTGCAAAGTTCTCCCCATATACCATTTCATTTGCTTTTGTCTAATGTGATCATTGTTTGAACATATGTTATTTGAGCTTAGCTAATGCTATTAGCTCAAACTACCTCCCCACCCCCACCCCAGGCTGTGCTTTCCTTCCCCAAGTTCTACTTAACATAAATTATATTTTACAAAGCAATATTTATTTTGAAGATGTAGCAAGAACAAAAATTCAAACATTTGCCTCCAACACCTCAGGGACACCTGGGAGAGAGGGCTAAGACATAGCACAGTTTCTATCTAACATGGATCTTCCCAAGTTCGTGTCCAAAGTGATGCCTGACTGCTTGTGAGGAGTACTTGATAACTATTGCTGGAACTCCAAAGGTTGCTCTTCAGGACCACTCCCTGGGGCATCAAAGCAAGAAAGGAGGAAAGGAAAGAAAGAAAGCTTTACTATGTAAGCACTGGAGATCGAAATATGAACAAAAAGAAAGGCAGTCCCTGAGAATTTATAGTTTAATAGGGAAGGATAACACAGAAGGAGCTCCAAGGTAGGAAGGGAGCTGGGGTGCATGGTGATGAAGATACCCAGCATGAAGTTAGGAACAGGGCCAGGAGTGAAATAAAGCTAGGTCAGTCTAGCTCCTTCACAAAAAGGAGGCTTTAGGACAAACTATCCCATGGGAGAAGGGACTTACAGGTCACAGGGATGGTAGGGTGCTCCAGAGAGAGGGAGCCCCGGGTTTTGAGGGAATTTCCAGGATGAGATGGCAATAGAGGCATGGTTTTGAAGTCTAGAAAGCAGGAATAAGAGTGGGAAGGTAAAACTCAGTGTGGGTTCAGACTCTTGAAATCCTTGGTCTCACTAGACCATTTGGCTTCTTGGAGGTACTGTACACCATCAGTGAGGGAATTCAAATGCAAGAGAGATCCTCCAAGAGAAAGCATTCCAGGAGGAAGCTGAGGTTCTGAGTGACTAGAGACAGTTCTATGCAGTGAACAGAAAAGACTCCTCCAAATCATATGATTGGTAGACCAGAACCAGTCAGAGAAGGTCTGTGCTGGTTCCAAGGTATTGCAGAGACCCACCATCTTGACTGGATGAGACGATCTCCAAGGCTCCTTCCAATTCTGAGTCAGAGAAGTATGAGAAAAATGACTGCTATTTATGTCAATCAATGAAGAAGCATTTGTTAAGTACCTACTATGCGTCTGCCTTGCCTAGTGTCATAAGCATCGCAAAGGGCTTTTCATTCCCCATCTCCTTTGGTCTTCATAATAAATACAGGAACGCTAGTGATTCTGTCTGGGTTGTTTTATCATAGAGGATGGTGATGATGGCTAAATTGTCCAGCATTTTAAGGATTACAAAGTGCATTATCTCACTTGAACCTCATAACAACCCTGTGATGCTGGTGCCATTAATATTTCCATTTTGTGGATGGTGAGATTGGGTTTCTGAGAGGTTAAGTGATTTGTCAGAGACAGTGTTTGTATCCCCACCCACTGACCCCACGTCCAGCTTCTTTTCCTCTATACACCATTGCCTCTTAAAGGCTATTTGGTGAAATGCTCTCACATTCTATATAAGGAAACTGAGACCAAGGGAAGAGAATATTCAAGTTTACATGGCTACTGAGCTGCATTAGGGAGACATGCCTGATGAACACCACGAGATCCATTTTCACCTTAATTTCCATGTCAACTTCTCCAGGATCTGTGCCTTCTCCTTCCTTCAAATTACTGTATGTAGTATGTATTCTAAGCTTAAAGTGTGCCAACTCTTGGAATGTCTTGTATATGTGTGCATACATATTTGTATGCATGCATACACCCTTGTATGCATGCATACACACATGCATATCTGCAGGTACATTGTGTTTGTGTCCATGCATTGTGTAGAAGTGTAAATGTCTTAAATGTGTGGATTGTATGTGCATGGTTGTGCACATACCATGTTTCCCCAATAATAAGACCTATCCCAAAAATAAGCCCTCCCCTTACTGTGTAAGATTCCTCTAAAATAAGCCCTCCCCCGAAAATAAGCCCTATTGAGATTGCTACTGTAGTGAAGGTGATCCCCTGTGCTACACGCTACATTACGGTACCCTCTGTATGCACCAACCCCCCCACTGTGAAACGCATGCCGCGCTCTGAGCTGCATCCTATCAGGGCTGCAGCAGTGAGCGCGTCATCCTGTTCTTCCCCAGTGATTTGCTTATTGAATAAAGGTACATTTTTTTGTTCACATTTACCTGTTTATTAAAATTGCTGTCAATGTTCATTAAAATAAGCCCTCCCCTGAAAATAAGCCCTCTGGTATTTTTCTGTCCAAAAAATTAATAAGACAGTGTCTTATTATCGGGGAAACACGGTATATGCACATATGTGTGTAATGTGCTGCACACATTTGGGGGGGGGCTTCTCCTTTACCCATGGAGGATATTCAGTCCATTCGTGGTTCCAGTCAACCATGCAGAAACTTTGGGGAAAGCTCCTTCTAGCCATAATAACTCATCACAAAGGAGTTACTCTGTGTGGTGTTGAAAAGTCCCCTAACTGGCTGCTGAGTCATTACTCAGTGATATACAAAAGAGATGACCGGTCATCCCATCTCTCTTTTTTGCCAAGTCTGAATCATGATGCCCTTTAAAGTCCCTTCCAGCTCTGTGATTCTGTCCCCCCAGGACATTCTGAGCTGCATCTGGAGATTCAAGGGGGAGAAGAACAGCGACCCTATTTCACCCAGTCTCATGCGGCCATGAGAACATGTCATGCCTAGGTATGTGTGTCTGTGACTTGGATGGTACCGTCTTTCTTTGGGGTTTCCTTTCCTTACCCAGGTGACTTTGTGAATTTAAAAAAAAAATCTGGAAGTCGTCAGTTGCAGCTGTCTCATTGTCTCCCTGAAAAAACAGGAGCCATGGTATCCACCAACATGGTGACATCAGTGGTGTCCACAGTGGCTGATGGCAAGGCAAGTATTCTGCATCAGAGAGAATGACCCCAGAAAGGAAAGAGCAGCCCATACTGGCCACTTTCCTGACAGGCAAGCTGTCACCAGTGGAGTGTTGGGACAGTGCAGGGGAGATGAAAAATATGACAATGAGTCAGCAGACCCTGATGACTGTTTTCTGTTCCAATGATATTTACACATACACCTCTCAGATGATTGTACTGGTGGTTATAAGATGTTACTGAATTGGGTGTAAATCTGTACTGAGCACAATTTTTTAAAATGGTTACTATTGCCTTCTGGGTAGGAAAAAAAATCACCTCATGTCATACATTATGTATTTACATTAAGATTTTCAAAAGTCCTATACTTAATAGCAAAAAAATAACATTCTACCTGTGACATGAGGGTTGAGGTTTAATGAGTCAATGAGTATAAGAATGAGGAGTCTGGTCTCTAATGTCCAGGGGTGAAGCTCCCCTGAAACAAGACTCAGGCAAGATGCAATGGCTGGACAAAGACAGGATGGGACAGGAACTTCTGGGGGGTCACTGGCAACTGCTGTGTATCCCTGCTGAATGAAGAATTGAGACAATGTGTTTGTGCATGTGAGAGCTTGTGTGTATGTGTGTTATATATGCACATATATATATGTACACACACATATGCACTGACCTATATATAATGTATATAAATATAAACACACACATATATCATATCTATACACACACATATACCTGTATACATACATATTTGTATGTTGACTGGTCTTGGGGCCAGGGACCAAGCAGGAAACCTCTTCCACAGGACAACCTTCTCATGATAGAAGATAACTATGATCTCTTAGTCCCCTCTCATCTTCATTGCTTTTTGTCTCTCTCTCTCTCTCTCTCTCTCTCTCTCTCTCTCTCTCTCTC
>NW_027185797.1:29921769-29930482 GCF_028583685.1 Petaurus breviceps papuanus | reverse complement strand
TCTCTCTCTCTCTCTCTCTCTCTCTCTCTCTCTCTCTCTCTCTCTCATACCAGAAAACCCAAGGAGTGAATGAAACCCTTGTCCAGAAGATCCTGCCCTCCCCATCCTTGTCGGTCCCACAACTGGATGAACCAAACCTTGTTCCAAAGCCTCCTCTCCTAAACTCTTTGCTCTTCTTTTCCCCGGTGTTCCATGGAGAGCTCTCCCTTTCTTCTGGAGATGAGAATAGCAGCTCTGCAGATGGACCAAGAAGATGCCGAAGCTCTAAGCCATGTTTCTCGCACCCAAATTACCACCTAGAAATTGTCATTGGCCCAGAGAGTGACAGTGAGCTCCATGATGACAAGCTTCTTCCACTTTATCTAGGACCCCCCATGTAACTGAAGTTGTGTCTCTGGGGTAGATCCGTGCATGCGCAGGGCTCACAGCAGCCAATCCCAAAGGACTCCTTTCTTCTCTTCTCTTGAAGCACACCGAATGTCGTCCTGAGACCTCTCCCTCTAATGGATGCAAGGTGATTTATTCATGTATCTGCAACATGTTCCCAGGTTCTCTTTCCAAGAATCGATGTACTCTAAAGTTCCCAGGATCCTTTCATTTCAACATGAAAGTGATTAAAGATGTTTCTCTGAGCCAAAAACACTTGAAGTCTGGGCCTGTGTTCTTTGTTGAAACTATTAAATTAGGTTCCAGGGGGACCTGGGGCACATAAGAAAAGAATCTGAGAACTCTCCATTAACCCCCTTTCCAAGTCACTCACAAGAAGGCCCGATTCATAAACAAACGTGCTAAATATGGCCCGTGGTCCAGTTGAGCAAATGACCACACTTTGGAATTGGGTATGAGCTCCAAAGGCAGGGGGATGTGGGGGAGAAAGACCAGACACCTTGTTTCTTGAGTCTAATGTGAACCATCACAGTTTGGCAAAGCACAGGGACTCACTCCTTTTATTTTCTGGAGGGCAGGTAAGGGAACAGCACTGGGTGATGTTTATCCAGTTAACATTCTATGAATGCACCAGGCTTCTCTTTGCAACATATGTAACCCAAATGGTAAACGGACCTGGAGAAAGGAAGGCTCTTCTAAGGGAACAGTTCTTTAGATCCCACAGGATACAGAAGGGAAAATCCCTGGATTTAAAGTAGGGAAATTGGGTTCAGATCCCAGCTCTGTGGGCTATGAATTGGGACCTTGGACACAAAGTTTGGCCTCTCTGGGCCTCAGTTTCTTCATCTGTACAACAAGGGGACTGTATTAAAATCATATCCAGATCCTATGATGGCTTATCACAGTTCTGAACACACAGTAAGCACTCAGAGTCTTTGTCATTCATTCATTTCTTCATTCACTTTCGGCTGTTCCTCTGCTAAATGACCATTCATGCCTGTCCCCTGACCTATTGGCTCCTGCCTTGACCAGGGGTTAATAAGGACACAGGAGGCAGGAGGCAGCTCCAGAAACACCAGGAAACAGATAATTTCTACTAAGCAGATGGTTGGTAAAAGGCCCCACTAAATCGACAAGAGGGAATTTAGGAGGATTGCTTCTTCAGGAAGAAAGAAGAATGAGAAGGGGCAGCACTGGCCAGGGACAGAGCATCCCCAAGCTTCAGTTTGTACTTGCTACACTCTCTTCTGCATGTCAGGCATCCTGGGATCTCCAGGGTTTAAAGCATGATAAATAACCTGGATTGAGCTCACTAGTACCAAATTCATTTTATTTGTACTAGGGAGAGGCAGCCGATGGCTAGCCTGCCTCAGAGTCAGGAAGATCTGAATTCAAGTCTCATCTCTGACACATCCTGGCTAGGTGACCCTGGGCAAGTCACTTAGCTACTCACTGCCCCAGACATCTCTAAAACTATGCATCATAGATCAGTTGTCAATCTAAATAAGTTTCTTTACCAATAGTTCCTTATAATAATGGCATCACAGGTCCGACAAAAACAGTGAGACCTTGACTAATTGCATTTGGAAGGAATGGGCAGTGCTTGTTCCACAGGATAGGCCAAGTCAATCAACAAATATTTAGTACTCACTCACTGTGAGCCAGGCTCTGTGCCAAGCACAGGCGTTTAATGTAGGCGTTAAAATCTGAGAGAAAGAGATGGTGTCTGTTTGGGAAGGGGAATGGAGACAGCTCTGATTAGCTCATTACTTCTCCCCGACTGGGATGGGGCGGATGCCACATGGTCTCCAAGTCTTGGCGGCTCCTTATTTGGGGGGTGGGCAGTGGTGGGAACCTCTCCTCTTGTTTATCAATCTTTTGTCTCTTTAAAGCCACCCACTCAAAATCAATGCACACAAAAGCATTAAAGGCCATCTGTGGCAGAGGGATCTGTGCGTCAGGCTGTCCACAGATGGACAAGCTCATAGTTGGACAGCTCCATGCATGGGGGTGGTCTCTGCAGTATTTGCATAGGCAGGAAGCTCAGAGAATATTAGCTTAGGACAACAACAATGAAAGGGACAGAGAGCTCCAAGTGGCAAAAACTCTAGCGTGATCTAGTGAAGGACATACAATTTCAAGCATGAGTAGCACAGAAGTGTCTGCAAATACATGTTGGTGAGGGAATCTGTGTAGACATTGAAGGAATAGGCTTTCCAAAACATAGGAAGGGGAGATGACAAAGGGTGCACATCTGAGACTCTTAATGCCCAAGACAAGGTGTAAGTTCTCAAAGTCCCTTCCCCTCCTACCAATGGGCCTCCAAGCCACTGCAGTGCCCAGAGATACCTCCCCTCTCCCCCTCTTCTCCTCCCCATCTGGAACTAAGCTAAGAGCACCAACTAGTGATTTTTATACCCAGGGCAAGTGGCATAAAATGTACCTGTAGCCATTGGCATGAAGTATGACTTCCAAGGCTACTGGGGATGTCATGAAGGGAGACCAGTGGCACAGAAAGAAGCCACTAAGGGGAATGATGCTTCTGTTAATTTCCTGTTTACCTAATTATTCTCAGCAGCTAGGTGCTAAGCTCAGGGGTTTCTTCATTGGTAAAGGGCTGCAAGAGTTAACAATGCTCTCTCCTTTACTCTATATGGGGTAGATGACATGCTCCACATTAGACTCTGAGCTCCTTAAAGGCAGAGACTGTCTTTTGCCTTTATTTGTATTCTTGGCACTTAGCACTGTAACTGGCATTTAAGTATTTAGTAAATGCCTGTTGACTGACAGACCATACTATATATTTTGCTGTCCTAGGGAAAAGCCCCAGTTGTCCCAGTCTAGTTAAGCCTCCTATTCAACTCTTTCATCTTCATGATTATATGCATCTGTCTCTCTGAGATATTGTAGCTATTTCATCCTGAAAATCCCGTGACTGTGTCCACTCCTTGGCAGGAAGGTAGGGCATAGACAGGATTGATATTTCCACTGAGCTGTCATGGTAGAATGTATACCCTTTTCTAGTGTCTGAAAATCACTATAAGAAGAATTCAGAACCCTCATATCAGTCAGGGTTTGTTGACTGGGCTCTGGACACATAGTGCTAAGTTAATTTCTATGTGAGATATGAGGACAGAAAATATTTCCTATTCTCAATGTGTTCAAGGGGATAGTGGGAGTGACTGCAATCAGATAGGGCTAGCATGGGAAGACTGCATGGAGAAAAAAGCAAGGCATTCTGTTCAGGGAGGATAGCATATAATATAACTTAGAGAGGGAAGAATGTAAATGGTTGCATGGAATGATCAGCAGAAAGAGGAGGAGTAAGTGGGGGATGAAAGCCCATAGGTAGGAAGTGCTGGGGGCTGATTTCTCTATCTGTTCTCATTCTGGATGTGAGGACTAACACACTTCTAACTGTTCAACCATCCTTAGCAAAGGTGAAACTATCAATCGATACCTTCCAAATGCTCAGAATAGGAAGTAGGATCATAACAGTTCATATCTCCCCAAACTGACTCCAGAAGGAACAAAAGGAGGTCTCAGAAGAGTCCTTCCCTTCCCTTCTATTTCTCAACAAAGAACTTGTAATATTGGGGAAGCAACAGCATTAAGGAGGCAGCTTCTGTTTCTAATAAGGCTGAATTTGTTTGATGCAAAAGTGACCTCAGTCAATCAAGAAGCATTTGTTAAGGGCTTACTCTGTGCCAGGCACTGGTGATAGAAAGAAAGGCTAAAACAGTTCTTGTCCTCAGGAAGCTTACATTCGAATGGGGGAGACATAAACTATGTCCATTAGTGTGATGAGAGGGAAAGCATTAGCCATGGGATAGGGCAGGTATAGGATCCTGCAGCCTCAAAGCCACATGTGGTCCTCTAGGTCCTCAAGCGTGGCTCTTTGACTGAATTCAAACTTCACAGAACAAATCCCCTTAATAAAAGGATTTGTCCTGTAAAACTTGAACTCAGTCAAAAGGTTGTACCCAAGAACCTAGAAGGTCACATGTGGCTTCAAGCCTATAGGTTCCCCACCCTTGGGATGGAATTGAGAAAGGTCAAGAAAAGGTCTCCTGCACAAGACTGGGTTTGAGCTGGGTCCTGAAAGAAACCAAGGAAGCTAAAAGGCAGAGGTGAGGGAGTGGAGAGTAGTCCAGACATGGAGCACAGCTAATGGCAAAGACCTGGAGATGGGAGATGAGTTATCATGTTTGTGGAACAACAAGTAAGCCAACTTAGTTGGGCCATAGAGAATGTAGAGGGCAGGAAGGTGCCAGAAGACTGGAAAGGGAGGAAGGGGCCTGTGTTGTAAAGAACTTTAACTTCCAGACAGAGGGATTTATATTAAATCCCCACATGGGTCCATTTCAGCTAGAACGAGTGGGTCCCAATGAGTCATGTGCCAAGATGGAAAAGCATTTTTCTCTTGTTAACAGGACAGTATCCTCTTTATTCATAATTGACTTGTCCCTTTAAAACCAGGTGTGTGTGTGTGTGTGTGTGTGTCTTGGAGTGGGAAGGGGCTGAAATTCATAAATTGCCCCTTGAGTTTAGAGTGTAGAATATTCAACCTTAAAATGCGAAATTCAAGGAATTGTGGAATTGAATCCTGTAAACTAAAAGGAAACAAACAAATTAATAAAGAAAAAGAATATTCAACCTTGCCTACATCTCAGCAAGAAGAGACTTGAACTGGATGAAAGCAGATGCAACAACTGTAGGTATATTCTTCTTTCCCTCTTCTCCCTACAGGGTAAAGGAGCCTTCCTTGCCTCTTCTAACAGTGCCTCAGGACTTCTCTAAGCCCTAGAGAGTAGGCCATCTGCCTTGGAGGAAAGGAGTTTTCACAGCAAGAGTTCCCCTTCCAGAGGAAATTGTAGGTTCGTCCTGCATTTGCATGTTTGCATATTCCCATACTTACCTAACCAAGATTGTTGTCCAGAATGATGCTCAATTAGCAGTATGGACCAAGAAAATGGCCTCCCAGTACTCTCCAAATGAATTACAATAATGGAAAAAGAAACAAAAGTATCTCTTAACACCTGCATAATGACCACTCCCTGACTTTCCCAGAACCCAAATGCTCATGTGTTGACTCAGCAAATGGAAGTTGAAGTCTATGTCTGCCTAACAGCTATGTACTTACCTGGTACTTACCTGCCTCCATATTACCTCTAGGACAAAAGTAACACCCTTTTCTTGCCCCTTAAAGACCTTCAGGGGTTAAACCAGTCCCAGTTTCAAGGAACTGTCATCCTAATCCTCACATTCTAACATTCGAGTGTCTAGGCAGATTCCAGATATATCTAAATTAAATGGAAAGCAATCTGACAAGGGACTGGGAAATGTTCCTGGCTTGAATGCCAGCTCCCCAAGGGTAGGAAATATTTCATTTGTGTCTTTGTATCTCTAGTACTCAGCACACCATAGGCACTTAATAAAAGCTTGTTGTTTGATTAGTTGATTAAATATGTATTTTAAGAAGCCAGAGCCTCCAAAAAGGAAGAAAAACTTATGGTAGTTGTCCACCCTTCTTCACCCAATAGAGACACTTGTCCAATGATGTTTCATAGTTTTCTCTTCCAATACTTAGACCAAGGCAACAGAAGGACAGGCTTGATGGCAGCTGGGTCTCATTTTTTTTCTCACTTATAAAATGACTAGATGAATTTTAATGTCTCTTTGAACTCTTTGTTAAGCTGGAGAATGTCCACAGAAGAACCACCAGTATCATGAAGGACTTTGAACTCATTACATGTGCAGACCAGTTGAAGGAACTGGAGATATTTATCCTGGGGGCACATGATAGTTGTGTTCAAGTATCTGAAAAGCTGCCATGTCAAGGAGAGCCATAATCAGGAGGAATGGGAGGAAGATACAAAGAAAAGGTAGATTTGATGGAGGGAGATAGGGGGAAGCTTCCTGATGATGAGAGCTGTCCAGCAGTGGAAAGGGAGACCCAGGAGGCAATGTTTCCCCCCTTCACTAGAGGCAAGGAACTGCAAGTCAATCAGTTTGGCTGAAAAGTTCCAAGATTTTAAGAGGGACAATTCAAACAGGGAAGATTCCTGAGACCCCAGCAGAATCACAGAAAATTCCATTTCATTTTCCTATGGTCAGTTGGCCAAAATTCTAGGGAAAAGGGAATAAGTGTTTATGTGGAGACTACAAGTTGCTAGGCACTAAGTACTTTAGAAACATTCTCTACTATTATACAAACATGAGAAACTGGACAAAAGAGTTTTCCAAATGATTTGCCCAGAACAGGCCGTCAACACGTTCGAGGAAAAGAAGCAGATGATCAATAACGAGATCGCAAACTCACTGCGGGTGGGATGGTCAATAACGAGACTGTAAACTCACTGCGGGTGGGAAACTCGTTATTTCTTTCTCTGCTGTCCCACACAGCGCCAAGCCCAAAGCTAGAAACACAGTGATAATTAGCCAGTATTTACTGATTGACTGGCTTCCATCCGCTCTCTTCATATACAGCCCATCGCAAGGGCTGACTGTCCCTCGACTCCTGGTAAGTAAAAGCAGAAATCTGGTCTTGCAGCTAAAATTGTAAAATCCTGCTAATATCGTTTATCAACCTACCTCATTTGCATTAGATTTATTAACATCACTTTGCCTTCTGCCCAATAACCTCCTTGCTTGTCTTTTTCACAGTAAAATACAAGTAGCAGAAATACTATAGACATAACCACATTTCTATAGCAGGAAAGTTTTACAGAGGACTCACTTTCCTCATGAAAACCCTGTGAGGAAGGCAGTGCAAGGAGCGTACCCATGTTCCTGATGGGGAAACTGAGGCCACAAGAAAGGAAGTGACTTGACGGGACTAATAGTTTCAGTTCTAGTGTGCTTTCATTATGCCTTATTTTTCTATACATACAGATTCCAATTTAAAGCTTATTTAAAACAAGATTGTATATAAAGTGAAACCCTCCCACCCCAATTACCTTGTGTTTATATTTTATATTTATCGAACATGTACATATGCCCTCTCCCAATAGACTGTCAGACCCTTGAGGGTAGGGACTATTGCATTTTCTTCTTTGTACTCCCAGCAATATGATGATGCCATGCACAAAACATAGTAGGTCCTTCCTAAGTGCTTTTTGGAAGATTACTAACATTTGTTACTTAATTTAATACGTCTTGATGATTTGTAATGTTCATGACTGGGCTGTTTTCAGAAATGGTGGAATAAATAAATTACTGTTTCACATTTAAATTCATACGCTGCTGAAAAACACATGAATGGGACCTCCTCCGAGGGCCTGAGGGTGATTAAGGAAGGGTCTGCAGGCATTGGGGTTTTGAAATGAATAAGGCATGAACACTTGTAGAGAAGCAGCATCTAGAGAGAAAGGGTTAGAGAGAAAGGAAGAGACAGGGAGAGATGGCAAGGGGAAGAGAACAAGAAAGATGGGGCTGAGAAGATCAATCAATAATGTTCCTCATCTATTGCTATTAATAATATTTATTTGATCAATTACCAAGTAATGGAAGAGGCATTGGGGATATGAAAGAGAAAGTGAAAAATCCCCTGATTTAAAGTCAACCAGTCAGTCAATAAACATCGGTGGAAGGGATCTTAGGAGGATGCCCCATGCCACTCAACCCTTTCAATTAAGGTAGCTAACAATATATTCTACATCTTGATATCTTTATTAGTTGGGAATGCCTCTTTGATAGAGCTGAAATCAACCAAATAAAAGCATAAACTATGTGTGAACCAGTTATTAGAATCATGTCTGGGATTGGTTGAGGGAACTGGACACACCTCTGGACTTAGGTGTATTGGAAGGGGGATTCTGGAGTCAGGAGGGCTTACAGACCCTTGTGCCCTTGTGCCTACAATCAAAGATAGCAAAGGTGTGGGGGGGATGAAGACAGTCCACAGCAGCTGTCACACGCTATCCCCATTCCCTACTGACCATGTCATCAGAGACTGGGGACTAGTAACAAACAATGCACCTAGTTGAGAGTTGAGAGAGGAGAAATGATACACTCTGAGGAAAGGCAACTTCAGGAAATGTGACCTCTTCAGAAAACAGAACTATTGCTATAGACTCCACAAATATGCCAGCCCTCAGAGCCCAGGAAAGAGCTACACCCAGAGGAACTTCAGCAGGACCCTTTGAAGGGAGAAAAGAACTCCAAATAATCAGGAGTTGTGAGTTTCATCTCTGGCAACATGAGTTCTCTAAGTGTGATCTCACTCTCCCCAGGGACCTTGTATGTGCAAAGGGAGAGTGTACCTCCAATCTGTGTGTGTGTGTGTAGTTATTTTTGTAACAGCTGTCCTTGCCCTAAATGTGCC
>NW_027185797.1:29835307-29921369 GCF_028583685.1 Petaurus breviceps papuanus | reverse complement strand
GAGAGAGAGAGAGAGAGAGAGAGAGAGAGAGAGAGAGATGCTCTGAATTATGATGGTCCATGGTCTTAGCACATCCATAAAGGTGATTACAGTGGGTGTGACTCAGGCCCATAAAGCCAGAATCTTACCATTAGCTTTTAAGTGCTGACTATGACTGACCTGGGCTCTGCTCTGATCAATATGAGCCTTGATGGGTGAGATGATGACTTGGGTTTAAATGGCTCAGTTTATGTTTCTCTAGATGCCCTTATACTTCTTAGGAAAATGGCCAATCAAGGAGCATGCTGGGGCACAGAAATTTAGCTGAGCGGATCAGGTAAGATATGTATCTAATTTATATTAAAATCAGCCACAAACAATTGGTTTCCAGCCTGTCCTGGGAAGGACTGAGCATGGACCTCGGCATATGGATTTTGCAAATGGACTTAACAGGCAAAGCACATTTTCCACTGGCAGGTTGAATGTGCCAATCATAAACATGAAAAGGGAGCTGGTCCAATTTTAATCTTCTGTTTCATATTTTCCATAATTTTCGTTAATGTGAGCAGCTCTCTCCATAATCTGAAAGTACACTGGCTGGAAAAGTACTGAAGTGTTTTTATAAATAATGCAGAAAAACAGACTTTATCATCACTGTCTGACTTGTGTTGAACTTGTCCAAATCACCAAACACCCCAATGATTCCCAGTCCATTCCATATCACTGTGCCCAGTGGAGGTGAGTTTAAATAGACTCCTTTGCCCTTATAGTTTACCATTTGATAAGAAAATAACTAAGTGTTGGGAGGAAAAGGAGTCTCCTTCTACCTTCCATTCTGGCTCCTGGCTCTTTTCTGCTGAAGCCAAAGAGAACACACATGACCTCTCATCTACAAGTCAGCAATTCAATTACTGATAGAGAGGAACTTCCTCCACCCTTCAATCCCCTCCCCCAAACCAAAACTTTCTCTCTTCTAAGCTAGGCATCTATAGTTCTTTCGATTGATCTTTATTTGGCATAAACTCAGCCCTAAATCCCTTTGGAATATGGGTTTCTAGTTGGTAGATCATAGTCTGACCTGGTGGCCCTCACCATGCTTCCCCCCTCCACCGTAGGATGATGGCTACAGCAGCTGCCTTTCCCACTCTACCCTGAACCTTTGCACTCTCAATTCTATCTCTAGACTAGAGCTCATTGAAAGATGATCATGGAGGACAGAGATATGGAAGAACAATTCAGCATCAAGAACACTTGACTTGTGCTTTTTCTTCTAAGGAGAATGATCTTCAGGTTAAAAAGGATAAGACACAAGCCAACTGGGAGTAGAAATTGAAGATAAGTTAAGAGAGGGCAAGAGCTCCCCTTGTTGCTGCCCTCAGATGAGTTCTAGTCACTGGTTCCAGAAGAACTTCATTCCAAGATATTCAAAGAACTGGCAGGTGTTATTGTTGAGCCATAGTCTGTGACATTGATGAAATAAGGAAAGGCAACGTGCATTTATTAAGCACCTACTGCATACCCAGCACCATGCTAAGTGCCGGGGGTACAAATAGAAGCAAAAGGAAAGACAATCCCTGCCCTCAAGGAGTTTACTTTCTAATGTAGGGAAACAACACATACAGGGTGTTGAAAAGTGCAGCGGTGGGGAGGAGAAGTATCTATGTGGGGTGCATGGTGGCAAAGTCCAGAGCTGGAAACTGAGCCAGGAGGGCGATGAAGCATAAAATGGAGGCTGCTGGAAGGAACTCACCAATGGGACAAGGGGGAATATTCCAGAACAAAAAGGCCCCAGGTATGGAGGGAAGCTTCAGGCTCAGAATGCAGCTGCATCATGGTGGGAAACCCCAGAGAGTCAGAAGCGTTGCCAGGACTCACTCTCCCTACTCTGATGTGAAGGAAGTATTATACACAACCCAAAGTGGAGTGAGATGTGTGTTGTGTTTAATTCTCTATAAGAACAATAATAATTCCTGACATTTATCTGGCACTTCGGATTTTTTGAGGTGCTCAATAATAACCATGTAAGAGAGGTGCTTATGGAGATTATCATCTTCATTTTACAGATGGAGTGCCAGGGCTCACACTGGCCACCTGGCTCATCTTCCAGGTCATCTAGCTGAAAAGAGAAAGGATTTGAAACCCAGTCTCCCTGGCTTCTATTCTAGCATGTTAAATGATTTAATTAGTGACTAGTTATCAGTCCCACTTCTGATACATACTGTCTGGGAGACCTTAAGTCAGTCACTTGCCTCATAGTATTATGGTAACTATATAAGCAGAGAAGGTGTCAGTTTGCTTTGGTGGAGGGAGTTTCCTCACTTGGGAAGTTCTTTTTTTTTTTTTAAGCAATTGGGGTTAAGTAACTTGCTCAAGGTTACACGGCCAGTTATTTCTGGGTGTGGTGCTGAGTGTCTGAGCCCGGGATTCGATCTCCAGGTCGTCCCAACACTGGAACCGGTGCTCTTACTCGCTGAGCCACCTGGCCGCCCCTTGGGAAGTTCTTATACCAATGTCATCACAAGTCAAGCTCCTAACCAATGCTCAGGCCCATAATAAAGCCAAATTAGGGGCTTATTTCAAAGTTTTGAAAGTAACCAAATTATATTCCTCTCATCAGGTTATCTGACAAAATAAAAAGAAATCAAGACCCATGCCAAGGACCGTGTGATGAGGGTGAAGAGAATTGAGTGTGACAGTGTTAGGAAGTACAGAATGGGAGTATCCATTGGAAATACAACAACGTTCCCCAACAATGTGATAATGATGATGGTGCTGGGCGTCCTAAAGGAACACAAGAATAAGAAACTGGAAACCACCTATTAAATTAGGGAGCTGGTCAAATTCTAGAGGGTGTCATTCAAGATATAGCTTTTAAATATTTAGAGAGAGAAGAAGACATTCCTAGGAGTTTCTTTAAACAGTGGTCCATCATTATACTAAGTGATCGTATTATATGCTATTGTAGGAAGAATAATTCATGCCAGACTCATCTAATAATGGCTCCCATTCAGATAGCACTTGATGGCTGGCAAAGTACTTTGCATGTGTTTTATCACTTGATGCTCACAACAAACCCTGAGGCAGGTGTTATTATTATCCCTCATTTTACAGATAAGGAAACGGAGGCAAAATGAGTTTAAGTAACTAGTTCAGGGTCACACAGGCAGGATTTGAACTCAGATTTTAACTCCAAGCCCAGAATTCTATTCACCATACTCTAGTGAGGCAAGGTTAAATGTTTTTGACAGGGTGAGGAGATCAAGGGAATAAAGTCATTTGATCAGTCAAATGACCAATCAATAAATATTTATTTGGCGCCTATTATGTGCCAAGCACTGTGCTGGCTTCTGAAACACAAAGAGAAGAGCAAGAATAATCCCTGCCCTCAGAGGGCTTCCAGTCCAGCCAGAGGAGATACATATATAAACAAAATCGATTACAAACTATACGTCCAGAGACCATGCCCAGCAGCAGTGAAGCCACTCAGGTCTGAATTCTGGGACCATGCATTGTCACTTTCACTGAACCCATCCCTCACTACCCTTCTGCCTCTCCTTGAACAACTATAATCAAATGGTTCGAAGGGCATGGTAATAAATCGCCCTCTTGTCCCTCTCACCATCCCTGTGACTTCCTGAGTGAAAACACCCTTCCCTGGTTACCACAACTGCTTCATGCACTGTTTCTCCCTTTTTGAATATAAGCTACTTAAACGCAGTGACTGTCTCAATATGGTATTTTTCTCTCTCTCTCTCTAGCTCTTAACATAGTATTAGGCACATTGGAAATACTTAATAAATACTTTTTTCATTTATTCATTCAAGTAGGTGGAAGAGAACAGACTGGACTGCCTTTAGGTAACTGGAAAGGTCTTTTAATGACAAGTTTCTTCCTGAAATAAAGGTTCATCTTTTTTTCATCACCAGTGTTGTTCCAATATTATCTTGGTGAAGCAGTATATAGAATGCTGGCCCTGGAGTCAGGAAGACTCATTTTCCTGAGTTCAAATCTAGCTTCATACACATAGTAGCTATGTGAGCTTGGGTAAATCATGTCATCCTTTTTGCTTCAGTTTCCTCATTTGTAAAATGATCTGGAGAAGGACATGGAAAACCACTCCAGGATCTCTGCCAAGAAAACCCCAAATGGGGTCATGAAGAGTCAGAAAGGAGTGGAAACAACTGAAGACAAGGATAGGGAGCCATAGGTTGGTAGTGATTTCAATCAGTGAAAGAAGTGCCCACATTAGTGAGAACACCTGGGTCATTGGTATATTAGAGTGCCCACTTGATGGGTGTGAGTTGACATCTCACTGTTGTTTTAATTTGAATTTCTCTTGTAACTAGTGATATGGATCATGTTTTCATATGGTTGTAGACACCTTCAACTTTTCTTTTGAAAACTGTTTATATCCTTGGAGCATTTATCGATTACAGAATGCCTCTCAGAGTCGTGAATGAGTGTCAATTCCCTATAGATCATTGATATCCAATAGACACCATGATTTAGTGGGGACATTGACAAGCTAAAGCTCAGCTAGTGGGAAGATTAAAGCTGTGTCTTTGGTCATTTTAAGGCATTGTGGGTGTTGAGTTTAGAGAAGAGAAGACATATAGATCTCTTCAAAATAGAGACAGTTAGGGGTTCAGTAGATAAGAGTGCTAGATTTGAAGTCAGGAAGCCCTGAATTCAAGTCTGGATTCAGGTACTAATTAGTCATGTGACCGACCCTTGGCAAGTCATTTAACAATGCTACCTACCTCAGTTTCTCCCCCTATGTAAATGCTAGCAAGCTTTTCATACCATTTACAGAACTATCTTGTGTTTGAAAGTTGAGACATTCTGCTTGATTTCTTAAGAAAGAACTCGACCAAATGAACAGAAATTATTGAGAAGCAGACCATGACCTCCAAAGTAAGATTTTTGTGATCCTTTCCATTTCTTGGGCTCTCTCCCCTGAAATTACCTTCTGATTACTCTGTCTATCCATCTATCTACCTATCTATCTATACATATATTAAATATGTATTGTATTATTAATTATATTTAATACATTTGTTAACATATAAATATATTTTATTTTTATAAATACACAAGTATTTTATAAATATGCAAGTACAAATGTATTTTATATAGTAAATATATTTACTTGTATGTATACATGTCATTTCCCTCCAGTAGGATATAAGCTGCCTGAGGGTAGGGCAGGTTTCCTTTTGTGTATCTGTATCACTAGTGTTTAACACAGTGCTAGATACTTAGTAAGTGTATATTCAGTTGAACTGAATAAAGACAAGCTTCTTAACAATTGCAGCCTACAGGCTGCCCTAAAAGGCAGTGAGTTCCCCATCACTGGAGATCTTCAGATGACCCTTTTACTGGGGACCATCTTAGACAAGATCCAGCCTTTGGCAAGGGGTCAGACTAGATGACCTCTGGAGTCCCACCCACTCTAATTCTATGAAATAGAAAGTAACCTCCCTTTGCCAGCCTCCCTTCGCTTGTGCCTCCTGACAGATTGGGAACCCCTATCTTAGAAGAACACTGACATGTTGACATCCCAAGAAGAGATGAGGTCCCTAAGGCAAGCTGACATATACAACAGATGCCTTGGGGCTCTTTGGCACTGAGAAGGCTCAGCCAGGAATACCCAGCTGTTCCCAGGTCAGATGCCCACCCTCCTGGGTTATCTCCATGCACCTGCTCCTGAAGCTGGTGGAACCAAGACTCATCCATTGGCCTAGAGCATCTGCCCGGTTGAGTCAGCTTTGGATAGCATCTATTTGTCTTAGAAATAGAACAGGAGGGGTTTCACTGGCTTTGGGAGGAGGTGCAGATTCAGGGTGCTTTGTTTGCTTTGTATATTCCCATCCAAGGGGAAAGATCCATCGGCTCAGGACCCCACCCTGGGAGCAAACAGACCTGTTACAAGTTTTGTTGGATGCCCAAAATGGCAGCTGCCTCCAGCCTACTGCTGCTCACGGCTTCAGAGATGTCTTCATCCGTCCTCCCAGGACCAGACGGAACTGCTTTTGGCACGAGTATTCAGGAAGAAAAGAAAAAAAATCCAATGCAAAGCTCTAAATTCATCCAGCCTTTATTGATTTGGCTGCATAATGATGGTTTAATGGCAGGAGAGAGCCCGGTAATTAGAAGGCAGCAGCTCTGATCAGCCCCATCCACCCGCTTCTCAACACCCCTAGGTCCTTGTTTGCTTTGTCTGAGCCCGACGTCCCCCTGGGCCTGGACGTGACCAGATGTCTCTGCGAGTCGCTGCCAGGCTCTGGGCTTGAATGGGAGCTATCAGGCTCCCCAGCAGCCTCCTCCTCCTCCCCTGAGCTCTGTCCCACTGTCTTCTGACTGCAATGACTTTTATCTCTCCTGAACAGAAACTGCTCCTAATCGCTCTCCTTCTCTGCCTGGGAGGGTCACAGCCAAGACCATCGCTACTGAGCTGATGGGGGAAGCGCAGTCACCTTTGGGGGAGGCTGATAAGCATTTGGCAGGCAGGCCGCTGGGAAGCGGGAAGAGCCTGCAATCTGGGGCCTGCTGTAAATAGGCTCGTGCCTCGGCAGGGAGATGGGCAATAGATGCACCGAGAGGCCTTTGGTTAATGAGCTGTCAGGAAGCAGGCATGAAATTATGTTTGAAAACATGTGCAGGCTACAGAGACAGAGCCGGGCCCTATAAAGGCCTCCCAACCTCCTCCATGAATGCTGGAGCAGCTTATCAGGCACAGGGCTGCCATAGGACCTGAGCTCTCATTAGCCAGCTAATGGGCTTTGAAAGCTACTGATTCTCTCTCTCCTCCCATCTCGGAGTTAAATGGATGATCAGGAAATTTAATGCATTGGGGTTTTTTTTTTGTTTTGTGTGAGGTTTTTCATGAGATTTTAGTAAAGAGGCAAATTGTAAAGAGCTGCCAGAAAAATATACTGGAGAAAAGGAGCTAGGGAAGAAGCTGGGGGACCATTGGGCTTTTATGTCTGTTGGTTGGTAGCAGCTCTGGGGGGTTCCAATGCTATGGAGGCATCTAGAAGGAGGCAAATGTACCCCTGGCCACCATTTTATTTCAATCAGACCCAAAAGGGAAAGCATCAAAGTCACATGGCCTCCTCTCCCAGAATCTGATCATCAGAGAGACTTGGAGTAGGGACTGATGCCTAGCATATCAAACCGATTCCCAAGGAAGCGGATCTGTTTGCAAAGACTTCAGATTATCCCTCTGGGCCTCATGGTGGGGGTATTCCTGCAAGGCTTTGTCATAATCTACCATGACTGAGGGACCCGGGTCCCTCCAGGAATATTCTCCAATGATAAAGAACAGATATGGGCAGGGGCGAGGCCATTGGATTCCCTTCTCTGGTCCCCTGAAGTTCTGACATAGTCTCATTTGCCCAACTTGCTTCCCTAAAACACAGCTCAGTTCATCAAATATTTATGATGTTGGGTGCCTTCTCCATGTTAGACATGGCAGAGATGAAGATCAAAACCAAACAATCCCTTCCCTCGGGGAGCTTACACTGTTCTGGAGTAGCTCTTGGGTGGAGGTGACAGATGTCAAGGTCAGGCCTGGCACAGACTTCTAAAGGTGAAGAGATGGGGATGGGGGTGGAGTGGCAATAAAGGCCAGGACCACACAGAAGGGGGGGCTTCCCTGTGGCTGCATGTGGGATCCTACTGGCCTTTTCCAGTGAAGCCAGGGCTTCAGAGGCAGCTAGATACACAAGCCCCAGAAATGAATACCTAGACCTGACCAGAGAAGAAGCAAAAAGAGATTTGTAGTTCCTGGTGGGGGGAGGAAGCATCCTACAGGAAGCCCATGGCAAGAGTAAAATAGGGAATTTCCATCCCTACCATGAGTTCAGACTTATGTACTGTGCTGCAACTGGGATCCAGGCTATTTGTTACTGGATACATATTCCCATGATCCTGTGCCTCATCCCTCAGCTAGAGGGGCTGCAGCTAGGAGCTACAGACCCTGCCACAAATGAGGTTTTTACTTCCTTGGGAGCATTGCAACAGGACATGAGTGCAGGTCATGTTACATGCAATTACTGTTTTTAGTTTTGCTATGCATTCACTAATTTAATTAAACCATGTGCGTAAAATCATGACATTATTCTATTATGAGTGAAGATGATAAATGAAACAACCCAAAGGGAAGGCAGAGGAAGGGCATGGTTCAAGTGAGTGGGGGCATTGAGTGACATCATCATCCTAGATTAGATTAATAAGGAAAACCATGGGGGTTAAGAGCATTGGTGTGACGATCATATATGCCCAGGGCCTTGCCGGCTGATAGAGGACCAGGATTTGGCGATTTCTTATACCTATTACACATGCACGGAGGCTTGTTTAGCTTAATCCAGTTAGACCACTGGTGCTCATAATATCCAGACTGTGCTCCATCAATCAACCCATAGCTAGCCAGAAATGACTCATGCTTAGCCTTCTCTGCATTGAATTGTTCATGATCAGTTGCAGAAAGGTTTGTGCTATGAGAGATGCAAGTCAAATTACATGAGAGTAGCCAAAAGCTGGAATCAGATACAGACCCAACAGGATAATATTACATACACACACACACATAATATAATGTATATCTTCCTATGATCCTATGACCCATTCCTTAGCTAGAGACTGGAGCTAGAGAATATTAGACAACACCACAAATTAAGTTTTTTCTTCCTTGAAAGTATTGCCTCAAAGCAATGCCATGCAGTATTACTAGGCAATATGGAATGGACAATATTAAGATTTAATTCAACCAGCTTTTATTAATGCAGATAATTCAGAGAAATATGGAAAGACGAGTGAACTGATGCTTCGTCAGGCATCTAGATTCCACATGAGTAAAGTTGATGGAACCAGAGAAGTAAGAGATCTCCAAAGCATCCTGGGCCCTTTAGACCAGGTGAGAATCTCTAACACACACGTATGTCATTTCCGAATGATGAAAGAGGAGTCAGATGATTCAACCACGATAGTCACACAAATAATGAGCATCAACCTCAGATCTCCAACTCTTATGTTATCTCCATTATACCGTGTTTCCCCGATAATAAGACCTATCCCGAAAATAAGCCCTCCCCTTACTGTGTAAGGTTCCTCTAAAATAAGCCCTCCCCCGAAAATAAGCCCTATTGAGATTGCTACTGTAGTGAAGGTGATCCCCTGTGCTACATGCTACATTACGGTACCCTCTGTATGCACCGTCCCCCATCCCCCCCGAAACGCACGCCGCGCTCCGAGCTGCATCCAATCAGAGCTGCAGCAGTGAGCGCGTCATCCTGTTCTTCCCCAGTGATTTGCTTATTGAATAAAGGTACATTTTTTTGTTCATATTTACCTGTTTATTAAAATTGCTGTCAATGTTCATTAAAATAAGCCCTCCCCTGAAAATAAGCCCTCTGGTGTTTTTCTGTCCAAAAAATTTAATAAGACAGGGTCTTATTATCGGGGAAACATGGTATTACTTTGCAAGTGAGCCCTGGGGGAACTTAATCCATCAAGAAGTATTTTTAAAATAACTATAATAAATACTTTAATTATTATTGGGCTTAATTCTAGTGATGTAAAGATGAAGCAAAACCAATCCCTTCCCTCAGGGTACTTCTACTCTTTTTATAAAATGTTTACTGACATCTTTTGCTTTTGCACAGCCTAAACGTGGCCCCTCCCTGCCCTGGATCATTCCCCCTCAGTCTTCCCAGAGGGTCATCCCATAGAACAAAGAATTTTTTTTTTAAGAAAAAAATCAGTAAAACCAAACAACTAACCAAAAATATCCACCGAGATAGAGAGTTCCGGAATATGCCCCACCCCTCCATCACTGCGTGAGAAAGAGGGAAGATGTCTTCTCCTAATTCTTGAGGCCAACTTCATTCTTTGTCATTTCACAACAGACATCTTCAATTATTTTTCAGTTGTTATTCTTTCTGTGGTGAAGCAAGGAGGGGTATCTGTTATATGAATAAGTCACAGTGAGTATTGTTTCCTTGGCTCTGTTTACTTTGCATCCATTCGGGTCTATGCTTCTCTGCATTCAATAGTCGTCATTTCTTAGAGTATGGTGATTTTCCATTGATTCATGTACTACACCATGTTCAGACATTCTCCAGCCATTGGGCATATACTTTATTTCAAGTTCTTTGCTACAGCAAAATGTTCTACACTGTTGATTATCTCTAATTTACCCTGTATTTATTTCATTTGTGCAAAGTTGCTTGCATGTGGTCTCCCCAGTTAGATAGAGCTCCTGGAGAGCAGGGGTTGTTTTTTTGACTTTCTTTGTATTCCCAGCATTTGGCACAGTTCCTGGCACATAGTAGGCGATTATTAACTTAGCCCTGTGCCTGGCACATTGTGGGCACTTAAATGTTGTTCACTGATTACTGTAAATATCTTGGTGCATATGAGGTCTTTCTCAATAATGTCCCCAAGACACCTTCATTCTAATGAAGGAAAGAGCATGGCCAGATTTTGGGGTATGTAAGACACAAGAGGATGACAAGTGATCTTAGAATTGAGAACTCTAATGCTGTGAGGGACTCAAGAGGGTTTCTCATAATCCTGAAGCTACTGGGTCAGCATTTCGTTTCACGCCTGGATCGCTACTAGGACTCTCGCCAAGGTCGATTTTGGAGCATGCTTTTTGCTCATAAGATTTTTTTTTGATCAACATAAAATCCTTTGAAGCAAAGACTAACATCGAAGTGTAGGCTCATTACTTTACTGTTTTTTAATTCTAGGGCAACCTAGTGACCTGAAAAAAGAATCATCCTTGTGCCTTTTGAGGATTAACCTTCTCCTTCAAAAATAAAGTTGAATATGTATTGGTTCCATGGGTTTTGTTTTCCTTTGGTTCAATAGAGGGAGAGGAGGTTTGAGGTGGACAGGGGACCTAGTAATAATCTTGCCAAAATAAAACAAGGTCTTTGAATCATTTTTTTAATCTGAAGAGAAGACTAGAAGTACATTCAGAAGGAAACATGAGCAAACCCAGCAGCTTTGAAAGTAACATGTTGAATTTATTACAAACTTTTATTTTTGCTTTTTAGAGGGAAAGGAAGGGCAGTTGGAGTTAAATAAACTTTTTTTAAAAAACAAACTTTATATGATAGAGATTTCTATTCCATATGCAATCTTCTTTTTCTGTTCTATTTTTCATATGGAAATATTCATTTTGGGTTTTTTTATTCAAAATTTTTAAAAATTTAAATTTTTTGTTTGCTGAGATAACTCTACCCAAAGACTGGGTTATCTAGCAGTAACAATGGCTGGGGAAAGGATTCTTATATCATGAAGTTACAAAGGCATTACTTTAGCATACATTAGCACTTGTGGTGGGTCTTTATGTAGTGGTTTATTCCTCTTCATACATACATAGTCACTGAAGAAAGAGAAACACTGCAGCAGTGCAATATCTGTACCATTCCCCCAATATATGTCCTGCTTCTTGAGGGATGCTGTCATAGTCAGATGAATTCTTTGTGGATTTTCTAGGCACATAGCAAAAAAAATCAGATTTGGCCTTAGGACTGAGTTTGGAACAACTACCATTAAAGAATGGCCTCTGAAAGGGTAAGTAAGGACTTCTCCAATGCCGTCTCACAAAAAAACCAAGAAACCACACCAAGATTGGCCCTTTCCTCCTTTGCATTGACTTATCCTTTCACGGAGAGAGTTCCTTGGCTGCTCAAGACCAATTGTCACCTAGCTCCATAACATGTGAGCATCACTCGCCTTGCTTATATAGCTCTGCTCCTTCCATCATGTACCAAGTTTCATAGTGATTACCTTGGAGTCACCGAAAACATGGGTCCTATGAAACTCCCATGAACCTCCATTTTGTTTCAAGATGGCAGCTTGAACCACAACTCTAACTTAGGATTTTAGTCCATCAGATTATGAAATAATGCTCAGAGAATTTGAAGGGACCTCAAAGGGCATTTGGTCCAAATTCCTTATTTTATAAGATGAGAATAGAGAGGTCCATGGAGGCAAATTTATTTGTTCAAGGTCACACAGGTAGTAAGTGGCAGGTCTGGGGTTCAAATCCATGCAAAGAGGTCAATTGAGGCTTGATGTTAGGATAAACTCTCTAACAATTGGAAATGGTAGAATGAGCTGCCTTGAGAGGAGCTGGGGTTCTCCTACATAGGGATCTTCCAGCAGAGGCTTGTCAGGGATTTTATAATGGAATGCTTTTCATCTTTGGGTTGAACTGGATGGTGGCTGGCTTCCCTTAGGAATCCCAGGCTCTAACTCTAACTTTCCACTGAGCTATCTTACCTGTCTATTGGATGCCCCTTAGCTCTATGTTGTATATTTGATGGTTATCACAGAACAATAAAACCTGAAATGCCCAAAGGCAGAGATAAAATAGGAATCTTTTCAGGCTCTAGATTTGTAGCTGGAGAAGCCCATAGCTCAAGTCTGGTGCACCTCCCTCATTTTACACCTCAGGAAAGAAGGTTCAGAGGATGCCTGAGGTCACTCAGGTAGTGGAAGAGCTAAACTTTGAACCCAGGGCTGGACTTTGTGGGGCCCAGAACCTCACAACAAAGGGAGCTCTTTTTAGATAGATCAAGGAAGAACCCATTCCCCCCCCCAAATTCCTGCTGCTTTTTCTAGTTATTCTTACCTGTCAAAAAACAGCATAAATTTATAAAACACTCCACATAGCTTATCTCCTTTGATGTTCACAACACATCTGTCAGGTAGATGCTATTATTATCCTCATTTTAAAAATAAAAAATTTGAGGGTGGATGGTAGGAATAATCATTATTAAACATCTACTTTACACCAAGCACCCTTTACAAATATCTCATTTGAGAAAGGCAGAGAAAGAGTAAGAGTAGACAGTGTCAGAAGCAGGTTTTGAGCTCACATCTCCCTGTCTCCACATCCTACACTCAGTGAGAGATGAATAAGGCTCTACTCCTCCTCCTGCTTCTTGGCCCCCACATCCTGCCACTCTTCTGGGACTTGGCTTTCTTTGCCAAAACACTAGACTCAACTAGAACTCCTTAGGCCAAAAGTTCTTAACCTTTTCTGTGTCATGGAACCATAAATGCATAAAATAATATTCATAGGAAACCAATTATATTGAAATACAGTTTATCTATCAATCTATATATGGATTTTTTAAAAATTTGGATTCCAGAGTAAGAACCTCTGCCATCTCTAGACCTATGACATCAGACATGAGGAGCCAATCAGACATTTCTGAGAAAGATGTTGCCCCTTCCCATTAAAATCTGTGGCAGTGGATTATTTCATGGCTTGCCTAGTAGAGGCAATATACTCTATTGTGAATGTTAAAACATGTTGAATAAAGAGTTATTCCTTTGCCATGACTGGAGAGTCTGTCTCTTCTGCAAAAGTCCTCAAACTGTCAGAAATGGACTTGGTTAGTCCTTTGGCCCCTTTTAGAACAAACTTAGGAAGGAGCAGGACCCGGTGGAGTAGAACTACTGTGGTAAGAACCTTTGGAGGATACTGGATTGGCTGTGTTGGGAAAAACCCACCACAGTTATGGATGAGACCCCAGGGGACCTGACTGGCCTCTCCTAGAACCACACATCATGGTTGTGTATGGATCTTTGAGAACAATGTCTTTGTGAATCAACATCTCTAAATCAAACTCCCATGAAAGCATTACAGCCATTTCTCATACATGTAGGTTGAGGAAGGACATGGGGCAAGTGCTTGGACAAGAGCAAAAGACCTTTCTCTGCCAAACCACAACCCTGTGAAAAGAAGAATGAGAGATTTATTGCAAAGGCCCAGAATATGTAGTGTTTGTTCCCCTTTAGGAGTGGGTGCATTCTGAGTGCAATGACATTCAGGGAGGATATTGATAAGCTGGAGAGCTTCCAGAGGAGCCAGGCTAGGACAGAAAAGAGCCTGTAGATCATGTCATATGCAAATCATATGAAGGAACCGTAAATGCTTAAGATGGAGAAGAGGAGATTCAGAGAGTCAGTGGGGTGTGACAGACAGGAGGCTGGATTAGAGGTCAGAGAAACCAGGATTCAAATCCCCTTTTGATGCATATTCCTCCTTTATAATTCAAATCAACATTTATTAAGCACCTCTAATATGTAAGTCATCATTCTAAGTGCTGGGTACAAGGAAGCAGTCATTGCCTTCAAGAAGCTTACTTTCTACTTGGAGGGAGTGTGGGGTACAGGAAGATACTAAAGACCTGGGATTTTGTCACATGGACAACCAACCATCTGGGATTCAGTAGAGAAATACTCAGGAAGTCTTGATGTCGAGTGAGTTGTACTTACTGATAACCCAGGTCATGAGGCAGGTCTTCCAGACTCTAAGCTCAATGTTTTTCCATTACCCCCTTCTTCCTTCATGTATGTACATTGATAAGTAAATACAGGTTAGCTAGATGATGTCATAGTAAAAAGAGTACCGGACTTGGAGTCAGGAAGATTCATCTTCATGAGCTTAAAGTCAGCCTCAGACACTTAACTGTGTGATCCTGGGCAAGTCATTTAACCTATTTGTGCCTCAGTTTCCTCACCTGTAAAATGAGCTGGAGAAGGAAATGGTAAACCACTCCAGTATCTTTGCTAAGAAAACACCAAATGGGGTCATGAAGGGTCAGACATGAGTGGACATTAAGAAGAGAATTAGAAGAAGAAGGAAAAGAAGGAGAAGGAGAAGAAATCAATGCAATTTGAGGAAGGTTGTAGCACTTACATCTGTGAGCATCCCCACCTTACACATGAGGAAAATGAAGCTAAGAGAGTGTAAATAATTTCCCTATGTCCAGATGCCCAAAGTATCCAAGGCAGGATTCTCAGTTCTATCCTGCTACTAACCAAATCCTCTTTCCACAACAATCCATTGCCTCCACCATCTTTTCTCTAGCATCTGCTTCCCTTTCTTCCCATCATACTCTTTGCTGGAGCTTCTTTTCTCTCTTGGATACTCTAGGAATAGCTCCATCTCTTGGGAGCCCACAAAGAAAAGAGCCTTATCTCTGGTGTCAGAGGACTTGTGTTTAAACCCTGCTTGATATTTACTATCTGTGTGACCGTGGGCAAGTCTTTGGACCCCTTCCCCTGGACTGTAATTTCCTTAGCAATCAAGGTCAATGATCCCCACCCCATCCCCAACACATTTGAAACTTTCCTTTATCCCTGGTTTATTTCCTTCTGCTCCTTTCTTGTCCACATTGGGTCTCTCTCCACCTCACTAGCTCAGCTTTATGCTTTAAATGAGCTTTGGGTTATCTGAGGTGTAGAGACAGACCTCTCCATCCACTTCACTTTTTGCAATAAACTAGAAGCAGAGAGAGCTGCAACCAATGTCAAGTTCTGAGGAGCATCTCAAAGGATCTGCTCATTTGAAAGGAGTAGTAAGACCCTGTGTCTGGGACAGAGATGAAGACCCTGAGACAGGAGGGAGGGGAGAAAGGAAGGCAGGGCTGTTGGGGAGCTCACTCTAGTCCTTCAGCTGGTACCTTCCTGTTTAAAGAAATCTTCTCGTTAAGTAGGAGCTCAATTCTGTCATTGTTAAATTGCTGTAGAACTTCAAGGGCTTTCTGCACCCTCTAAATTTTTTACCCTAGGGCACAGTGCAAGTCACCCACCCCATGTTACAGTTCAGAGGGTGGGTGTTGTTGTTGAGTGGTTTCTGTCCTGTCTGACTCTCTGTGACCCCATTCAGGGTTTTCTTGGCAGAAATACTGAAGTGGTTTGCCATTTCCTTCTCCAGCTCATTTTACAGATTAGAAAACTGAGGCAAACAGGGTTAAGTGACTTTCCCAGAGTCACACAGCTAGTAAGCACCTGACGCTGCATTTGAGCTCATGAAGAGGAGTCTTCCTGACTCCAGGCCCAGCACTCCCATCCACAGCAACAGCCTGCTGCCCTCAGATGGTGGTGGAACTGTAGAAACAACAGGGAACAAAATAAAAACAAAGAGTTTGTCTTCTTCTGTTCTTTCTGCCAGTCAGGAAAAAAGTGTCTCTTATGTAAACAGTAACATCAGAATCCACCCACAATCCTGCGGGACTTCAGCTTCTAATCACATGATATTAAATGCTCTGTGACCCTGGATAAGTCACTTCACCCTATTTGCTTCAGTTTTCTCATCTGTATAATGAGCTAGGGAGAAGAAAATGGCAAACCACTCCAGTATCTCTGCCAAGAAAACCCCAAATGGAGTCATGAGGTCTCAAACACGATTGAACAACAACAGAAGACCAAAATGTGAAGGAGAACTCTCTGTATGCTGTGAACTAGGTATGGTAAACTCCTCAGTGTTCTCTGAGTTGACGTTACCCCCCAAGTTTTTCTACATCACTCTCCACAGCAGCCTGACCCCCCCCAAAAAAAAACAACAAAAGATATTCTGAATAAACATAAAAGTTTTAAAATCTGAAGAAAATGCACAAAAATGTAATTTATTATGAATTAGCATCTGATTTTCTCTGGATAACACTGAGAACAAATTAACAGCCCCAGACTAGATCCATAGAGCTCTCTTGGGAGTCAGGGGAAGGAAGCAGTAGAGATTAGCCTGGATAAGGCATATAGCGAGAGAAAGATTTTTCTTAGAAGACCAGCAAGGCTTCCTTAATTGCTCATGGTGGGGCAGAATACAGGAGTGGGACTTTGGTGACATATAGCTATAAAAAACCAAGCCCAGGGGACCATGAGATGAGAACTTTCAAGGAACCCAGAATTGTCCCACTAAAGGATTCCTGATTTGGGCACTGTATGGAAACCCTGGAGTGATGAGAGCACACAGGTACTCTCAAAGGCTGTACCTGAACAAACATGGTATGCATTCCCATCAGCCCTCCCTTTGCCCTCAGGAAAAGCAGAGATCTCAGGTCCACCTTCTGAGATGCCTGTATCAAAGCATCTGTGTTCCCAGTGCATATGGGTCTCCCATAGCGAATGAGGTAGCCTTGGAAAGTTGGTGATGCATTCTCATTAGTCGAAATTAAATTAGTTTGCAAGGAAGGGAGACTTGGCCCGTGGTCCTAGCAGTGGCACCAGCTGGTCGGCTGACCTTGGCAAATCATTTAACCTCCTTGGCCCTCAATTTCTTCATCCCTACATCAAGGGAATTGAATTAGATGATCTTGAAGGTCCCTTCAATATCTATGTGGTATTGATGGGTTTTTTAATAATTAGAAAATTAAATCTGATTGCCAAGGATAGAATCAAAGTGATAGCTCAGCATTCCAAAGGTAATTTTATGGGAAGCCTTTTTCAACAAATGGGAATAGTTGGGTTTTGAACCTAGAAGGAGGCAGGATGTCCAGGTGGGGAGAGCAGATAGACCCAGAGTCCAGATAGCCTAGATTCCAATCCTGCATTTATCATTATTAACCATGTGATTTTGGACTAAGACTCAATTTCTTTACCTGCAAAATGGGGATGATGATAATAACAGCCTCACAGGGTTGTCAGTTGGATAGAACAGTGGCTCTGGGGTCCAAGGGCCAGAGTTCAAATCCTGCCTCTGGATGCTTGCAATGAGCCCTTCACTTCCCCTCACTTCCTCATTTGACAAAGGAAAGTGAAGCAGATGGCCTCTGGGGTCCCTTCCACCTATGAGACAACCTCCACATCTTTTCTGAGGATAAATTGAAGTAATACCTGGAATACAATTCATACATTTTTGAGTATAATATGTGCATTGGCTATTACTATTTGGAACTTCAAAACATTTTGAAAAACACAGAGAAATGTCAAAGAGACATCTTCCTGAATGTAAATTCGGCCTCAGACACATACTAGCTCTGTGACCCTGGATAAGTCACTTCACCCTATTTGCCTCAGTTTCCTCATCTGTAAAATGAGCTAGGGAGGAAAAATGTCAAACCACTCCAGTATCTCTGCCAAGAAAACCCCAAATGGAGTCATAGGTCTCAGACAAAATTGAACAACAACAGAAGACCAAAATGTGATGGAGAGCTCTCTGTATCCTGTGAGCTAGGTTGGGTAAGCCCAACAGAACTGTCAGGGTTGGAACTCATTTCAACTGCATTTTTGGCTGTCACTCTTTTCCATTTCCTATTTAAGTTATTTTTATAGTAAAAGGACAGGAAGAAAGTGTGCACTCCAGGCTTGGAGACCAGGGCAGTGGCTCCATCAATCCATTTGGATTCAACGCAGCCACAGCCAGTCTCTTACAGAAACAAGGTTATATATAGTGTAAATGAATCTGCACTTGTCCTGGAGAGAAACATATATAGTTCTAAAAGTTACTCAATTTATATTCCTCCTAATTTGTTAAAGTGTTAGCGAATGTAGCAGGTATATAAATACAATACCAGCGACAGCTCTAAAGATAAACCTTTTATGTGATAACGTCCCAGTTGGACCATACAGGTTTTCCATTGCACGAATAAATCAGCTTTACTGGGAGTCACTGCTTTTACATGAAAATGAATCAGTTTCTTATACTCTCAGTTTATTAACCTGTAATAAGGAGCTACTTTGTCATTAGCTTACAGATATTTCAAAATATCTTGGCAGAGCAGGGTTACAGGAACTCAAGGCTCTTGTTGGCACTAAGAAGTTAATTTTATAGAAATTACTTTGGAAAATGCTCTAAATGTTTTTTCAGTAATTTTTCAATTGTATACAACTATCTGTGACCCTGTTTGGGGGTTTCTTTGCAGATACTGGAGTGGTTTGCTATTTCCTTCTCCAGCTCATTTTACAGATGAGGAAACTGAGTCAAACAGGGTTAAGTGGCTTGCCCAGGGTGACAAAGCCAGGAAGTGTCTGAGGTGGGGTTTGAATTCATGAGGATGTCTTCCTAACTCCAGGCTCAGCATTCTGTGCACTATGGCACCGCCTCTCCCCACCAACAGTATGCCGGATTGTAAGAAAGCCTGGCCTGTCTGTTCAAGGAAAGGTTTCTTAAGAAAAAAAAAATGATGGAACTGGAGAATCATCATGGGGTAGGAGACAGAGGGCTAATCCTGGAGTCAAGAAATCCTGGTTTCAAGTCCTGCTTCTAACACATTTTCGCTATTTGACTCTGGGTAAAACACTTCAACTCTTTCTCTCGGTTTCCTCATCTCTAAAATGGGGATAATAATGGCACCTACTTCCAGAGCTGTTGTGAGAATCAGATGAGATCATATTGGTAAAACATTTTGCAACAGCTATATCATCATCATCATCATCTATTCTCTGGTACCTTTATATTTTTCAGTTTCTCAGAGTTCAGCTCTCCCTTTAGTGACTTTTCCATATAAATATCATTGTAATCACACTAAGTGATCTTTCCCTCCTCTGGCCCTCTATTCAAGTCAATTCATCAAGTTTTTATGGTGTACCTACAATGGGTAAGTCTAGAGGCAGAAGGACAAGGGGGCTGATCTCTGCATCAGGAAGACCAGTTCAAATACTGCTACGGACACTTCCTAGCTGGGTGACCCTGGACAAGTCACTTCACACCTGAGCCATATTACTAAGCCCTACCTAGGTTGTGATGTCCCCTGGTCTAAGAACTTCACAGGCTGACACTCCCCCCAAATAAAAAAAAATCCCAGGTCTTTCCCATTTTCATAATGAATGAGAAACTGTTTGGAAAATTGAAGCCAAAAATGAAAAGTAGCTCAGCCCCTACTCTTGAGGAGCATAAAGTCTTTAAGTGAAGTTTTTTATTCCTTGTCATCTATCTTTTTGAGTATATCCATCTCCCCTTTACTACTAAGAAAACCAAGTTTTATTTGAAGGATAAAAAAGAGAGATAAAGGGAAGGAAAAGCAATTCACCAAAACTAACCAAGATATCCACTGAACCTAACAGTATATCCTCTGCCTATAGTCTCTCATCTGTGCAAGGAAAAGCAGGAAGTACATTTTGTCATGTTTTCTTTAGGACCAAGCTTGGTCACTTTATTTACAGAGTGTTCACTCTCTGGATTTTCTTTGTTTCTCTTTTCATCTACATTATTGCAGATTTTAATTTTACAGTGGGACCAGGCATGGAATGGATATAACTGGCTATAAATGGATAGTATGTGGAAAGAGCAAAGGAGAGGTCTAGATAAATTATAAGAACAAGGAAGAGACAGGAAATCATCTTATAGTAATATTGTCTAAACAGGTGTCTGACATAAATAGAAGCAGCAATCATGTGAATAACATTAGCTAACATTAAGATTATAAACATGTACAGTTCTTTAATTCATCATCTCATCTGATCCCTGAGACACACCAAAGAGATTTCTATTTCAGGGCTGTAGTAATAAACAATGTTAATTACCTTCATTATTATAGTTAGCATTTATAAAGTTCTTTAAAGTTTGCAAAGTTCCTTACAAACATTATCTCCATTCATAAATGGTAGGTATTACTATTATAGGTAGGGAAAGTGAGGCAGAGAGGGGATCAGAGGGTGGGTAAGTGACTTGCCCAGGGTCACACAGCTAGTAATTGTCTGAGATTAGATTTTAACTGAGCTCCTCCTGACTCTAAGCCCAATGCTCTAATCACTGTACCATCTGACTGCCTCAGTTTTATGATATGAGAGAATGGGATCCAGAAATCAGGATCCTTATCCATGGTCACACACACATCTGGTGACTGGAAAAGATGGAATTGAAGCCAAGTGTCTCTTGAATCCAAGCATCTTTTCTCCCTCCCTAACTTGTCATCAATCAGCTTCTTTCAAGTAGGAATTTCTACATACTTATGACCTTTCATAGCACATGGCAAGAGCCTATCAGGCACCAACGTCACCCTGCTTTAATTGAAATGGAGCTGAGCTGAATTTTGCATCATGCTGAGATTCTCAAGGCCAGTGCCAGTGGCATAATCCATATCCCCAGCTTGCCACTCCTTCCAGCAGGATTGTACTCACAGTGAGAGCCCCTGAAGAACAGTTAACTCAGTGATAGTGTATGTAGGGAAATGGATGATTGACACAGTCCTTTCATCTGTCAGAGTCAAACCCCAGATGGGGACCCTTTGCACCAATCAGGAAGATGGGCCCAGGATCCTCTCTTGGAGTGGTGAGTTTCACACCTGTTAATAATCAGACTGTCAGACTTCTGAGAGGGAGGGTTGAGGGTAGAAGGAAATAGTTTTAGAAGAGAGAGAATAGTTGAAAAATAAAACCTTCTATTCATTTGAGTGTAAGGGATGTGACCAGGAGGAACCTACTTTTGGTATAAGCAAGCTAAAGGATGAGGCTTTTTCTGACTCAGAAGATGTCTGTGCCTTTGATGGATGTCTGGGAAGCCCTGTGGTCATCAACACAAGAAGGATGCTACCAACCAGAATTTTTTTTAAAAAAAGAAGCTAGCCTATTGATTAATGAAAAATACTCAACAACACAATGTTATAGTAAGGGAAGAGCTGGCTGCATGCCAGGCACTGTGCTGAGTGCTCTACAAATATTTAATTTTATATCATTTTGTCATCACAACAACCCTGGGAGGTAGGTCTTATTATTGTCCCCATTTTACAGCGAGTTCCTGAAGCAGACAGAAAGTGACTTGCCCAGGGTCACACAACTAGTGAGTGTCTGAGGCTGGATTGGAACTCGGGTTTTCTGGACCCCAGATCCAGTGCTCTGTGCACCATGGCACCACCTAACGGCCCCTGAGGTTCACCAAATGCACTCAGCTATCTGCCCCTGGCGCCAGACAGATGAAGGCAGGGCATGTTCTGATGAGGTGTTTATCTCTTCATTTTGACAGATTCCTGCTTTGCTTTAGTGATCATTGGATTGCCCTTCTGAAGAACAGAGAGGAGCGGTACAGTGGCACAGGAGAGGGGAGTCAGGAGAGCCCTGGGCTTGAATCTCAGCTCTGACATTGACCAGCTGGGGGACTCAGCTCTCTGAGACTAATTCTTCTCATCTACAAAATGGGAATAATCATACTGGCCTTGGCACTTTAGGCCAAGAGGGAAGGAAGGAAGGAAGGGGAGGGAGGGACAAAGGGAGAAAGGAAGGAAGGAAGGAAGGAAGGAAGGAAGGAAGGAAGGAAGGAAGGAAGGAAGGAAGGAAGGAAGGAAGGAAGGAAGGAAGGAAGGAGAAGAAGGGAGGGAGGAAAGGAAAGAGGGATGAAGAAAGAAAAAAGAAAGAGAAAAGAGGGAGGAGGAAGAGAGGGAGGAAGAGATAAAAAGAGGAATGAAGAAAGAGAAAATGAAAGAAAGGAGAAAGTGAGGAAGAGAGAGAAATTGAGAAAGAAAGGAGTGGGGAAAGGGAGGGAGAGATGAGAAGAAGAGATGAGAGGAGAGGAAAGAAGACACAAGACACAGTCTTTGGCCTCCAGGGAAGTCCTGTCCTTTTAGGAAACCACACAACAAGCAGACTTGCACAAATCTGACAGGAGGACTGAGTAGGCTGAGTTTCTCTGACCATGGAGAATAGTGTCCACTTGGCACCTTCCTGCAGAAGGTCAATGCTATCTGTTGTGCAGGACAAAATGAGGATTCTGAGGAACCCAGAGGAACCTGTGAAGATCCTGTGAATTGATGCACAGTGAAGTAAGCAGAAACATGAAAACCATAAATGTGATGACTGTAATGATATAAATGACAAGATCATCGAAGAAAAACTGAATTTGAGTTGAATTGAAATTGAAAATTGATGATGAAAAACTAGTAACAGCCCCAGAGTGATGGTCTCATTCCAATAGCCAGAGCTGGGCTTTCCTGGTGCAGAATGGCACATACATCATTAGCAAGGGGAATCCTTATATAAGTTGCTTTCAATGAGCTCTTTTTCTTTGTTTCAAGAAAGTTAAATTCCAGGGACAAAGGTAGGGAATGGAGGGAGGGCATTTGCAGACTTTGCAAAGAAAAAAAAATATTAAAAAAAAAAAAAAAAAAAGTGGAGGCAGCCCAGCATGCTTGAATGCTGGCAAAAAGAAGTGGGCTTGTCATATTTAAGATCCGGCTGAATAAATACAGTAAGATTTTCCAGTGTGGACGTCAATTACCAAAGCGTTCACTGAAGGAAGACTTCTCAGCCCCTGCATCTGCCCAGATCCTGACGCTCATGATAAATCTGAATTAATCAACCATGTCTGCCTTTCACATGAGGATGTCTCCTCAAATTCTGCCTTGCTCCCATTCCAAACTGCAGCCAGCAGGCTCCTTGTCTGTCTTTCTCTCTGATGGGGAGGCAAAGCACTAAAAACGAAGGGGGGAAATCACCACTCGACTCTTTCCGCGCAGCTGACTTCAAAGACGCTCGCCGTCGGATCGCTGGAGCAGGCAGATTTCAGCTGCTTGGGGGCAGCTGGAGGTCACTGCAAATCAGCAGTCTTTCTTCGAGGAGCAGTCTGCCAGACCATCAACTCCTGGCAGCCATCCACATCCATCCAAAGCGATCTCCCGATGCGGTGAGTGACACCTCCCGCTGCCCTCTAAAAGGGCGAGGGCTGAGATCACTCAGCGTTTCCCGTCTTCCACCACTCAGGTACATGAGGGCCAGGCAGCAGCTCCAATTAGGAGATCAGAAAGAGAGAAGGTAAATCTTCCAGATGGCCATGAGTAGGAACGAAGCCGAGAGGGGCAAGAGGCTCGCTTAATAGATTCTCCCCGTCCTCTGGACGTGGAGACTGAGGAGCTCAGAGCTCTCGTTAAAGGACAAGCTTGGCATGATTTTTTTTGGTTTTGTCATTCTCATCTGGAGAATCTGCCTGCCTATTAAATCCAGGGCCAGCTCCATTTCAGAGCCCATCCGTTATTTGAGCACCAGCAAACAAGGCCTGTGGGGGTGTCACACAATTTTCTTCAGAACAACATCCAGTTACCTACTTTCTCCCTAGAGTTCCAAGGTCAATTTGGGTTCTCTGCCTTGCAACGGTTTTCTGAGAAGGTTCCCTGGAGAAGATCTGAACAGCCCCGCCAATTATCATGACCTTTAGAATCCAGACCTTAAAGTAATCGTTCCAGGCATAAGTAACAATATTTGTGCCTGGGGCACCACAAACAGTGCCCTGTAAAAGTGCCCTCCAACTCGTGAAGCTCTGGAATAGTGGGGCTCCTTGAGAGGAGGCCAGGTGAGGAGGTTCCAGAGCTCCCTGGGTTGTGGCTGCAAGGGGGAGGGGAGGAGCCCTCTGGTAGCTTCCTAACTTCACTTTTTCCTAAGGAGGCACTGAGCTCTATTGCTTCTGCCACAAAGGAGCAGGAGCACATGTGTATATCCAACACCCTGAGAAAAAGCTCCAGTCTCTCTACCCTAGTTACAGCTCTTAGAATCATGCTGGGCTTAATTAAAGAGAATCCCAGTTTACAACCCAGATGATCTTAGGTGATGGCCATGCCTGTACAAAGACAGATGTTGAGGCCAATATGTGACCTGATTAAGAGATGAAGGTGCAAGGGAAAAGGAACACAAAAAAATCCAAGTAGTTCAGTCACTCATGACTCGTGATGGGTCCCACTGGCCAAAAGTAGCAAACGAGCCTGAGATAGCAGGAGGGTGTCTTGGAAGGAGAGCTTGGTCTTCGATCCTAAGGATATGGGTTAGAATCCTGATTCTGTCACTTACTAGCTATGTGCCTTTGGGCAAACCGCTTTGACTCTCTTGGTCTATTTTTGTACTCATAAAACTCAATTCAATGAACAATTATTAATGTGCCAGTCACTGTGCTGAGCTAAAATGAGAGGTAAATTAGATCCTTTCCCCTTACAGAGCTGTGTTCCTGTAATCTGCCAGATGTTGAGGTGAGTGAAAAGTTAAGTAATGTGGAAAACTCTATCATCTAAGCAGAGCCAATGAGAACCTGATGGGAGACATGTCAAGAACCTTTGTTAGGAACGTTCTAGCTTGAAGCTCTACCAATTTCATGTTTAAGGAGCTGAGGTTATTTATGCAAGCCTCTAGGAAGGAAAGGCTGTTTACTGGTAGTATCATTATCTCTGTGTTTTCTAAGATTTTTTTTTTTGGTTTAAAAATAATTTTTTAAAATTTTGGTTATTCTTTAACAAGGGCACCTAAGTGGAGCAGTAGATAGAGCCCTGGGCCTGGAGTCAGGAAGACTCATCTTCCTGAGTTCAAATCTGGCCTCAGAAACTTAGTAGATCGGTGACCCTGGGCAAGTCACCTAACCTTGCTTGCCTCAGTTTCCTCATTTGTAAAATGAGCTGGAGAAGGAATTGGCCAACCACTCCCGGAGCTTTGCCAAGAAAACTCCAAATGGGGCCACAGAGAGTCAGACAGCATAGAAATGACTGAACAACAGCAATGAATTATTTAGTCCTTGCAATTCATGTGCTTGCTTGCAAGGAGTTCCGGTGATGTCACACTGGGTGGGGTCAGACAAATTTTCTGGTTGGAATTATCCAACTGAAGGACAATGAAGTAAGAAGAGGTGAGACAACAAGTCCCTCAAAGTTTACCCAGGCCCTTTGGGTCAGAAGGGAGTCTCTTTTTATGAATGAACTTTACATACATTTTTTATGATTCCCACAACAGGCTTGTGATGTAAGTACAAATATGATTATGCCCATTCTGTAGTTTAGGAACTTGAGGTTCAGAGAGGTTGATCTACATCCCTAATGTCACACAGCTAGTAGTAGGTGTAGCTGGGACTTGAACATGGGTCACTGGCTCCAAATTCAGAGGTCCTTCCTCAGGACCACAGCTATCTCTCTGTCTTTGGTACTCAATGCTAGATATCCCAGTGGGCCTAGATGTTAGATGGAGAATGGCCACCGTATCCTGCTCCATATGCCATGAGAACCCATGGAAATAATCATCCTAATGGTAAGCATTATGTTTTCCTCTCAAAAAGGACAGGGCCTTTGGAAAGCTCTGCAAAGGGCCCTGGGTCTTTGGATTTGTTGTGACATGCCACTATTCCCTTCTGCTCATCCATGATGGCTTAACAGAAGTGGACAGATGGAGACAAATGGATCCTACATGTAGAGGTGGCTGTCAACTCAGTGCCAGAGTCATTTAAATACTTTTTAGCTCAGGGATTTCATGACCTTTATGGAAATGATAATTCACTGTTGTTGTAGGATGATCCTGGCAAGAGCAGGCCGGGGTAGGAGGGAGGGCTCTTCTGGACACCAACTGAAACAGGTGACAAAAGAAAATATGAGGAAAAGATCCCCAAATGAACCATCCGATGCCTGGAGGCTTCAACAGCCTCCTTACTAGTGTCCCTGCCTCAGGCCTCTACCCTCTCCAATGCCTCTTCTACCAAATGATCAAAGTGACACCCAAAGACACAGACCTGACCCCGTCACTCTTCTGTTCAAGAAGCCCCCTCTGGGTGTCAGGTTAAACCCTCCACAATCTGACTCCAATCTCTTTTCATCTGGATTTCACATTACTTCTCATCACCTACTCTGCCAATCTGGACTTTAGCCAAACTGGCTTATTTGTGGTTTCTGGAACATTCTGTTTCTTCTCTCGCCACCTTTGCATGGGCTGCTGCCATGCCTGAAATGCTTTGTCTCTCCATCTCTCTCCCTCCTTTCCTTCCCTATCTCTGTCCATCTGCTTCTCTCTCTCTCTCTCTCTCTCTCTCTCGTCTGTCTCTCCTCTCTGTCTCTATCAATGTTTCTCTCTGTGTCTGTCTCTCTCTCCCCTCTTTGTCTCTTTGTTTCTCATTCTGTCTATCTCTCTCTCTGTCTCTCTCTCCCCCTTCTCATTTTCACCTCTTGGAAGCCCCTGGGTCCATTCAAGGCTCACCTCCTACCCCAAATGTTACTGACCCCTCCCCCCCGATACTATTACTTATTATTTACATTTTTTACAGTTTTATTTTTTAATGTACAATTTCTATCCCTTAAATAGATTGGAAGTGCCTTGTGGATGAGAACTGTTTAACTTTTGACTTTACTGCCAAACACAATACCTGGCACATAGTGAGTTCTAAATGCATGCCTGTTGAATTAAACTTGATTGAATTAAGTATTGGAAAAGTTTGTTGGATTGAATTGAATTGGTGGTTTCCACCTTCCCTCTGGTTGCACAGAATCCCCATGATTTATGGCACCATTAAAGGAGACATCTGAACGGCTTCCTAGTCAAGGTGCTTCCTGGCTATTCCAAGCTCTCTTTCCTTTGGGGATGCATAAGGGGTGTGACCTGTGCCTATTTCTCTAGGCTCCATTGATGCTGGGCATTTTCTCATCCACCATGTCTCACTGAATCTCTACATCTCCCTTTCCCCTCTCCCACAGCACTTTCATCTCTCCTTCCAAACCACCACCATTTCTCCTCATCTTGGTGATACTTATACTGTTTCCCTAATGAAGTACATACCAGTGGGCCAATGAGGACCCAGGAGTCATTCAGGGGATAGTAAACAGGAGAGAGACTTCATTGAATTTTAAAGTTGGAGGGGACCTATTTGAGAAGCAGAATGATAGAGAGGATAGGACACTGGCCTTGAAGTCAGGGAGACCTGACTTCAAATCTCACCTTAGATATTTTCTAGCTATGTGGCCCTGAAGAAGTCACTTAATTACTCTGTGACTCAATTTCCTTATTTGTAAAAAAAGATCATGTTGGACTCAGTGGTCCTCTCCAGTCTTAAATCTATGACCTATGATGCTTTGATCCACACCTGAACATGGGTCATCTCTACGAGATAGTTAACAAGAAATCACCCAGCCTTTGTTTGGAGATCTCCAATGAAGGGCACCCCTACCCCAAACAGACTGTTTCAATCTGGTTTACTCTTAATTGATAGGAAGTTGTCTTGATATCAGCTCACCCACCTACTCTAGCATGTGACTGGGGAGGCTATTAACTACTTGAAAAGTTTATATAAGTAAGATGAATAAAGCAAACCTAGGAGCACGAAACTGTTAAAAAAAAAAAAAAACCTCCCCACTCCCTAAACAAAAAGCAATATATCTTTTTTTTAACCTGCCTTAGAAAATTAAATGGTGGGAATGGGTTAATTGATAAATACAAATTCCTTTTTAAAAAGATTCAGATTTAATATAAAATAATTGCCTTTTATTACTGATTTGTCTTAAGTCTGACTAAGTTTAAATTATATCTTTCCCTTATTCTAGACCTTATCTGGGGAAACAAATGAACCTTTCATTTAGAAGAGAAATAGAATGGAGGTGACTATACTGGAAGACAAAGCAGAGAGAATCTGAGTGCTTAAAAGATGGATCGGAATCCTTTACTTCCTCGTTTGTGAGAGAGGCAGACATGTCCTACAGCAATAAATCGTGAGTCGCTTATAAAGCAGTCTCTACTAATGTGGATATATTAAGTAATGACTTCCCTGCCATAGCCCTCCACAGCCATCTTGTCAGTTCTCTGGACTCATAGGGGAAGCTGGATATCATCTCTGAACTCCACCTCAGTAATATCACTGCACCCTCTCAGAGACAGGTGATTGCCGGTCTATTAAGATGGGGCACCATGGACAGCACCTCCACTCTATCCTCAAGGGGCATATTTATCTCACTTTGGAAGAATATGTGACATTTCAAGCCCTCAGTCATGACACTGTGGTCAACGTTGCTCAAGAAAAAAGTGAAGTCAATAGCTGAAGCAATTATCCAGATACTCTGGGAGGAAATACAGGCATCTGAGACTGTCTCCATTACAGAGTTCTTAACCTGGGGCCTGTGGATTTGTATGAAATACTTTAAAAATGATTTCAACATAATGTTTCCTTTGTAATTTTGTGCATTTTATTTTATGCAATTGAATATACTCTCCTGAAAAAGGGTTCAAGGGTTTCAGCAGACTGACTAGCAAAGGGGTCCATGACACCCCCCGCTCCCAAAAGTTAAGAACCCAAGGACTACATAAACCAAAGCTACTGAGTAGTTGTTCAAGCTTCACTTTGTGTAGTCCTGAAAAATATTATTGTTTTATGGATCCAATCCTTCCTCTTCTGCTTTCTGTAAAGAGGGTATAGCTGGAGAATTAGATTTTAGCATGAGTTTTCTTGGGTCATGTGAATTAACTCTATAAATGCAGGAACACTGAGATAGAATATAAACCGTGGCCTTGAGCTTGGTCTGATGGCCATATTCTATCCCCTTGGGAAGCAAGGAACCCTTATCTGTGAATGTTAACAACCCAGACCTTGCAGGCTTGGGGTTCTTGCATGTTGTCACGAACCCCCTCCTGGTTGTTCTCCTGTGTCTCTTTAGAGCTCCTCTGATGGTTACCCACCACCCCCATTATCCTTTTCCTTGTGTGTGGCTTTGATCATTTGACTCTCTTTTCCTCTGTACCATTGGGAATAGCTAACCTTTTTATACTGCTTTGAGATTTTCAGAGCACTTTACATTAGATTCTCAATAACCTTGCAAGGTGGTGTCTCCATTTCACAGATGAGAAAGCTGAGACTGAGACAAAGTGGCATGCCCAGGGTTACAGTTTGAATTGACTTCAGAAGAGCAAAGAACCATCCTTTTCATTACTGGTCGTGTTCTGAGAACCTCTCCCAGTAATCCTCACTATAATCATCCAACACAATTTTAAAATTGAAATAGCATTTGAAAGACATAGCCAATATACTAGTAGGATGCAACACCCTTATGTTGTGAAGAGCAGAAAGGACAAAAAGATGAAATGAGATTGGATTTTTAACCTATAGTATAGATAACTAGGAGAGTTAATTATGCTGGCTCTAGTCACATGTTCTTGTCCAAATATATCACCAAACCTCAGTATAAAAGCAAGATCAAGAACCTGCTCCATACCCAATCTAATCTGACAAGCATTTATTAACCACCTACTATATACTAGTTGCTAAGGATGAAAGACAAAATGAAAAACAATTCCCACCCTCAAGAATCTTACATTCTGTTATTATTTTTTTCTTTTTTAATGAGGCAACATTTCAAGGTCCTGGAGGATTTTTTTTACATCCCTGTGTAGTCCAATGATGTGGAAGTACATTCTAGTGTGGGAAAAGGGGACATGTAAACATATAAGGGTATGCATGACAGTTTCAGGCAGGAGAGAGCAGTGACAACTAGGGGGGATCCAGAAATTCCTCCTTTAGGGGGTCGCACCTTCCATGAACATTGAATCAAGGTGAATATGTGAAGCAAAGGTGAGGAGGGAACACATTCTGCTCTGAGGACAGCCTGAGTAAAAGAAGAATGAAGCATATAGAACAAAAGAAGGGCAGGCAAGACTGTTTGGCTGGGATTAAAAGGGCGGGAGAAGAGTAATTGGGAACAAGATGGACTCTGCTTATGGAGGGCTTTAAATACCAAGATGAAGAATTTGTATTTTATGTCAAACATTGTCAGACTTGGACTTTAGGAGGATGGATTGCAGAGGAGAGAGAAACGACCCTGGAAGTCTAGATGGAAGGCTCTCCAATACGTCAATGGAAAAGCGCTAAGATTTGTGTTCAGGTGTTTGTGTAAGTGGAGAGAAGACTGCCACCTTCTGCACCCCTTGCTGCTCATCTTTTTCCAGGGATGCCATGGAATGCCAATATTCCCATGTGAAGGAGCCCTGGTGCCTCAGTTAGTGAAATGATAGAAAACCAAAAGTACGAAGCCTCTCAGTGCTTCCCCATCCTTGGACTACTCAGGAAAGTAAAAAACACTCCAGGGCCCTGAGATGTTGCCTCATTAAAAAAACAACAACAAAAAACAGGGCCCATTATTAACTTTTTTCAAAAAGATAAATACGTATGGACTGTAGTCTCACACGACTAAAACATAAGGAATTCATCTCAATAAAAGAACTGTTAGTTAGAACTCTCTGGGATGCTGGAGTAGGTTTTCCCAAAATGAGGATGTTCAGATAGCTCCCGTCACTTCTCTGCAGGTGATTAATGTCCTCAGATGCTAGATGGTACCAACATTTAGCAGAGTTTTAAAAGTAATTTTTGTGCCAGGGAGAGATGATTCTGAATAGGGTGGGTTCTGGAGAGAGAGGGTCTGTTTGGAAAGATGTGAAGAGGGGAGCACCATGGAAAGGAAGAACATCGTGGGACACCTTGAGCTTTCTATGCTGCTGAATAAAAGCAAGTGCCCTTTAAATTTGAGAACTTTGGGGCAAAGCCCAAGCTGCACCACCCTAGTGGCAACTTTAGCATTGACTCAGAGTTAGGCTTGAAGAGAGGTTATTAGAAGCAAGTATAAGAATATAAATTGGGGAAATATAATTGCATCATGAAAAAGGACTTTTTAGAGAGGCATTATATAATCTCCTTATGAGATACATTAATAAATAGTGAGTTTTAAAATTTCTAAGAAAAAAACTATAGGGGGCAATGAGGTGGTACAATGGATAGAGCATTGGTCCTGGAGTGAGTCATCTGACCTGAGTTCAAATCCAGCTTCAGACACTTGACACTAACCAGCTATGTGACCCTGGGCAAGTCACTTAACCCTGATTGCCCCAGGGGGAAAAAGAAACTCTACAAGGCTATGAATGTGTTGCTCTGAGTAATCAGGACCCTCCTCCAGACAGATACATTTATTCAACCCCCCTCCCCCACTACTTAGAAGTTGTTAAATTTAATTTGAAAAAAACTTTCAATTGCTTTTGTAGGCTTCTGAATATTCTCCTATAGACCTGTCCTGGCATCCTGATTCATCATCATATACCTCCTACCTCCAGAAAAGACTCTGTGCTTACTCTGTATACATTTTGTATTTATTTATCAGTATACACACTATTTCTCCCCAGAATAATATAAGCTCCTTGAGGGTAGTGGGTTTTTCTTTTTTGTCTTTGGATCCCCAACACTAAGTATAGTCTCTGGAATATCATACATACTTAATAAGTGCCCTTTAAATTGAAATGAATCTCAAGAAGTCCAATCTTGATTAAAAATAGAATGAACTCACTTTAGGTTTAGAATCAGTAGGCTCTAGTCTTTTACCTTTCTTTCACCAGCAGTATGACTTTGGTTAAGTCATTTGGCCTTTCTGCCAGTTTTCTCCCCAATAAAATAAAAGTGTTGGACTAAATGTTCTCTAATGACATTTTCATCACTGAAATTACATGATTTAATGGTCCCATTTTTTTCAGCAGTGGACTGGCAATGGGTTCAAATTTGTCTATGCAGATTATCAATTTAAGAGGCTTGGAAATCTCTTTGTTATATGTTTATATCAGCAATGAAATTGCTGGTCTCTACACATACTTCCAACTAAAGAAAGAATCTTACAGGTAATTTTGTTGTTGAGAGGATTGTAAAATAAAAATACATCTAATTAAATTACAGAAGTCAGAAAAGTCAGTAACAAGCAACAGAGATGCCTAGGGTACACTGTACTGGGAATAACAGTGAAGCAAATGACTAGAGCAATAAAGGACTCTACTCCAGTAGAGAAATTATCTGACCCAATGACATTCCAGAGGATAGCCATAGTTTTGTAACATTGGAGATATAAGTTGCATTGGTCACATGTGTGCTTTGACCATATATACACTCTATGTGTTTTTTCTGGCCATACATGTTTTTGAATGTACATCTGTTCATTGCTTTCACTAGCCAGGCATGTGTTTTTAACATTAAACTCCCTCATGGTTTGCATAATTACCTGCAGATAGAGAATGTTCACTTTTAGGAAAAGGAGAAATCTTTCTTGTCATTCACCTTGCTATGCTGTTTAATTGTATGCCTTTTGCTTTAACTTTATGTGTATCTTCTGGTTGGCTAGTAAAAGATACACACTGGTGGGGGCTCATAAGCAATAATTCTGAATAGGTGCTGATGCATATACACAATGTTCTTCTTGTATAGTATTCACAGAGACCCATGTTTTAAGTAAGGCCACAGTAGTCCAATGATTATTATTGTATTTAGTAGTAACATAAAGAAGGCTTGGAACCTGAAAGGAGCTAATCCACCTCCCAAAGGAAACCACTTAATTACCAAAAGGTAGCTTGGACACAGGATATGATTCACTCTATAGAGTCATTGTCCAATACTCACAACTTCAAAGGATATAGCTCTTCAGAACCAAGAGACATGCTCTTCTCTGATTTTATTTATTTTTTACACCCTAATCATATCCCAATCCTCTCCCTCACAGAGAGCCCTACCTGATGGCAATCAATCAGTAAACACTTATTAAGCTCCTACTATGTACCAGGCACTGTGTTGAGTACCAATTAACCTAAACCATCTGATATAGCAACCATGTTTAACATATACAATATACTGAACCTATAGGTATGTTTCAACATTGACTCAGAAGAATATTCTCTCATAACTAAGGAAATACATATGTGTTGTGTATTTGCTTAGTTATATTTATATTTTTTCTGTATGATCCTTTCTGTGCATAACATATGAACATTTGAAATAATACTTCCAAACAAAACTTTAAAAAGAATGAAGTCCATACTAGAAGATAATAAATTTGCATTAGAAGTCTTAATGGCTGTATCATGCAGCAGGGAGGAGACTGACCAGAGAACCAGGAGGCCAGCATTCCAATGCCAGCTTTACCACTTGCTAGCTGTGTGATGTTGGTCAAGGAGCTTATCACCTGTGGGCCTCAGTTACTTCACCTTTTAAATGAAGGGGCTGGACGGCATGATTTCCAAGGTCTAACATGCAATGATTCTGTGCATCTATCCTGTATTGTCCAGCTGGTGTTAGCCATAATGAGATGGGGCTTTTTTATGTAGAAGGATGCTATTGCCAAATGTCTCTAGTTGGCTGCTTCGAGCTCTTCAGTTTAACATCCCAATAAGTCACAATCACAGACGGGGATTAAATGAAGACAAATAACAAACTGATGTATTGAGGATGCCTGGGCCTGACAGGATCTATGGAGCAATTAAGACACAGTTGTTTCTCAGTGTGTTGCAAAGAAACTGGGAGGAAAAATATGTGGCTGCTTTCTATCAGTGCCCCCAGTGCTGACATCTGCCAAGGTCAGGTGGTATTCAAAGTTCTAAGAGTGAAGGAAGAGTCACCCCCTGGGGGGGAGGGGGTCACCAGCCGGAGGGGGGGGTCGTCACCAGCTGTCGGGGGGAGCAGCAATATCTCCATATAAGAAAAATTCTAATGGTACTTTTGAAAGCACATAAAAAGATTTTATACTTGGGTGTTAAAAGTGGGGTGGGAGTGTTGAGATTAAACTTTGGAGTGAGTGAACCTGAGATCAAATTTTGACTGCTATTTATTACCTGGGTATTTGCTACCACATTAAACAAATAATTTGACTTTCTAGGTCTTTTTCCTCATCTTTCCAATGAGGTAGCTGGACTAGACCACTCAGGTCTTTTTTGATTCTTAATCTGTGATCCTAGAAAGACTAAAAACCATTCCTCCCCAGGTGGTTCAGTAGATAGATCACTATTCTCAGAGTTAAGAAGATTGGATTTCAAATCCATCCTCAGAAACTTACTAGCTGTGTGTCCTTGGGCAAGTCACTTAATTTCTGCTTATTTCAGTTTCTTTGTCTGTAAAATGGGGTAATAGTGCCTACCTGCCATGGTTGTTGTGAGGATCAAATGAGATAATAATTGTAAAGTGTTTAGCACAATCCCTGGCATAGAGTAAGATTAAATAAATGTTAGCTGTTATTGTTTTTCTTAATTATTTTTATTTCATTAAATATTTACCAAATACATATATATTAACATTAATTTTTAAAATGATGAATTCCAAATGCTCTCCCTCTCTCCTCTTCCCCACTTCTTGAGAAGGCAAGCAATTTGATATCAATTATACCTGTGAAGTCATGCAAGACATATTTCCATATTAGCCAGAATGGAAAAGGAAACATAAACAAAATTTAAAAAATAAAAATAATGATAATTTTAAAAGTCTGCTTTAGCCTGCATTCTGAGTTCATCAGTTCTCTCTCTGGAGGTAGAGAGTATTATTCATCATGGGACCTTTGGAATCGTCATGGGTCATTGTCTTAATCAATGCCACCAACAGTGCATTAGTGTTCTGATTTCCCCACATCCCCTCCAGAATTTGTTATTTTCCTTCTTGGTCATATTAGCTAATCTTATAGGTGTGAGGTAGTATCTCAGAATTGTTTTAACTTGAATTTCTCTAATCAATAGTGATTTAGTGCATTTTTCATATGATTTTAAATAGCTTTGGTTTTTTTCTTTTTGAAAACTGCCTGTCCATATCCTTTGACCATTTATCAACTGAGGAGTGACTCATATTATAAATCTGACTCAGTTCTTTCTGTATTTTAGAAGTGAGGCCTTTATTAGAGAAACTTGCTGTAAAGTGTTTACCCAGCTTCCTGCTTTCCTTCTAATGTTGGCTGAATTCGTTTTGTTTGTTCAAAACTTTTTTAATTCTATGCAATCAAAATTATCCATTTTATATCCTGTGATCCTTTCTATCTCTTGTTTGATTATAAACTCTTCCCCTTAGCTATAGATCTAACAGGTACATTTTTCCATGCTCCCCTAATTTACTTATGATATCACTATGTCTAAATCATTTGTCTAATTTGACCTTATCTTGGCATATGGTGTGAGAAGTTGGTCTATTTAGTTTCTACTAAACTGCTTCCAGTTTTCCCAGAAATTTTTGACAAATGTAGAGTTATTGCCCCAAGACCTTGGATCTTTGAGTCTATCAAAGACTAGATTGCTATGGTCATTTACTTTATATTGTATACTTAATCTATCCCATTGATCCACTACCCTATTTTTTAATCAGTACCAAATTATTTTTATGATTGCCACTTTGTAATATAGTTTAAAATCTAGAACTGCTAGGCTTCCTTCCTTCACTTTTTTAAAATTTATTCCCTTGATATTTTTGACATTCTGTTCTTCTAGATAATTTTTTTTTATTTTTTTCCCTAGCTCTATACTCTTTAGTAGTTTGATTGGTAGGGCACTGAATAAGTAAATTAACTTTGGTAGACTTGTCATTTTTATTATATTGGCTCAGCCTATCCATGAGTAATTAATATTTCCCAACTGTTTAGATCTGCCTTTATTTCTGTGAAAAGTGTTTTGTAATTGTGCTCATGTAGTCCCTAGGTTTGTTTCAGCAGGTAGAATACCAAGAATTTTCTCTTTTTTGCAGTTATTTTAAATGGAATTTCTCTTTATATCTCTTGCTGCTGGATTTTGTTGGTAGTATATAGAAATGGTGATGATTTATGTGGGTTTATTTTATGTCCTTCAATTTAGCTGAAGTTGTTGATTGTTCTACTAGCTTTTTTTAGTTGATTCCCTAGGGTTCTCTAAGTATACCATCCTTGTTACTGTTATTATTCTTGTTTGGAAGACACAAAGAAATGTCTCTATGTTCTTCTTACTAGCTGGACTGGTTTGTTTCCCACTGCCCCCCAACTCCCACTCCCCTTTCCTCCTAGTCTCTGCAGCCAAAGACCCACATTTTAAAGCAGCTAAGCAAGGAACTCACAGGCTTAAGACTTCCGCTGCCTATTGTGATTCAGTAAAAAATCACAAAAGACCTAAGATTTCAAGCAAGACACTCCCAAAGAATAGGGATAATTTTATCTTTTATATCTGTATCCCTATAACCTAGTATGGTGCCTGGCATACAGTAGGTGTGTTGTTGACTAAATAATTGATTTTATAGGGGAGGAAATTGAGTCACAGAGAAGGAAAGTGACTTTCCCAAGATCACAAGACTAATAACAACAATAATAATAATTTTAAAGTTTTGCAAAGCCCTTTATATATGTTATCTAATTTTATCTTTACTACAACACTGGGAGGCAGGTACTATTATGGTACACATTTTACAGATGAGGAAACTTAATCTGGGAGTGGTTAAGTGATTTACCCAGGATCACACAACTAGTGAGTATCTGAAGCAGGATTACAACTTAGGTCTTCCTGACTCCAGGCCCATCACTCTAGGCACTATGCTCTCTAGCTGCTAAGTCACATCTTTAGAATCTAGACCTGTCTTTTCCACTTTCCTGTCTAACCTCTCAGAAGGTTTAGTGTAAATTTCTGCTATTACCAGGATGATGCATTCTGTGTGACCGAGCAGTGAGGGTCATCTAAACTTTTGGAAGACCACAGAGGAGGTGTTTATGAAATGACCTAAGACAGTCACACTATTAGTAACTGAAATTTTTTTTTTGGGGGGGGGCTCTTTGTGGACTGTCTGACTATGAAAGCCATGGAACTCCACAGTCTTCAGAAAGTTGTAAAGGAGAGTCACCTATAAACTCCTTGACAGAGTTGGGAGGAGAGGGTGATCCATGAATATGGAACATTACATAAATTTGCAGATTTTTTCACTGTATTCATCAGTTTTGCTGATTCTTTTTCTCCTTTTTTTCTCTTTAAAAATTCTTTGTTAAATGGGATCATTCTCTAGGAGTGGGGAAGGAGAAGGATAGAAGAGGAAATGCAGGCAATGTGGATGCAAAACATATCCACAAATATCAACTGGGAGAAATATGTGAGCATTGAGATGTTTTACCAAGCATGAATTACAAAAGGGAAGTCCAAAATAAAGGATGTTATCATAGAAGGATTAGTGGAAAAAAAAACTGAGAGGGGTGGCCACATGATGAGATTGAGGGGAGAGACAATGGGCCATCCATAGGCTCCATTGACAGGAATCTTCTTGATGTCAGAAGAAAGTAAGGAAGACCCTCAGCACCATGGATGGACCCCCTGTGAATCCCCTCCATGGAAAGTTCTCATTCATTCAGTCAATAGCTTGTATTTAGCACCTACAATGTGCAGATTGCAGGTCACAGATCCATTGGAACATCAGAGTCAAAATAATACCACCCCAACTCATTCCACCTCAGACTTTACATAGGCCTTTCCCATTGTTGATTCTGTCAAGGCCTCTGGGAAGGAAGAGCAAGTAGAACCCCCTTTTGAGTATGGTGTCACTGAGGCTCAGAACAAGCCAGTAAGTGGCAGGGCTCAGTCTTGGGATCAGATTTGTCTTATCAAAACCCAAATCCAGTTTTACTTGTCCCATACAGTCTCATTTAAAAATGTCTTGCAGGTGGCCCATCACAAAAGCCAGGAGAGCCCCAGGCCCCAGTTGACAGCATAGGTTTCCAGTGAGGCTTATTATCAATCAGCTTCCCTCTTTGCCCAGGATAACACCTGCAGAAACTGAGAATGTGTGTGTGCGCATGCGTGCGTGTGTGTGTGAGCATGCGTGTGCTTTATTCCATCTCCACAGAGAAGTTTGTATTGAAGCTAGAATTCCTAAAGTAATGCGGCCTTCCTGGAGGAGTAGAAAGAGCCCCAAAGAACTCAGGAGATCTGGGTTCAAGTCCTGACTCCAACAGTTAACAGCCCTCAGAGTTGCTCTGGTCAATCTTTGCTCCTGGGGTGAAGACTCCAACAGAGTACCCCAGGCAAACCACCCAAGCTGTGGTAAGTTGGGGGGTGGGGCTTGCTGAGCACAGTTGGGGAGGAAACCCATCATCTGTTAGCTTCCTGATTTAGTTAATTATTATTACTAACTAGCTAGAGAGTGCTAGAGAGGCAGCTTGATGTCCTGGATAATGAGCAGTCTTTCCTGAGCAAGTCAGGACTCCCTAGGTTCAAATCCTGCCCTGGATACATAGTGACTGTAGGACCTTGGACAAGTAATTTGACCTTTCAGTGCCCCCAGACTACTCTTTAAGACCACCAGTTCCAGAGAGGGTGCCAATCTGCACTGGCAGAGGGAGTTTCCTTCAAAGGATGACCTCATACATTGTCATGCTCAGCTGTGTAGCCCATGAAAGGATTGACCACAGGGACAGTCAACATCCTCTGTGGCAAACACCAAAACACCTTCCATGCTTTGGGATAGAACATAATGCTGGACCTTCTCATGAACTTTCCCTTCCCCCCCCCCCCACACACACACACTCTATCTTCCTTGCAATCCATCCTTCATCCTACTTTCAGAATCACTTTGCTAACCTGGTCATGTCACAACTCAGTGGCTACCACTGTCTTCTGAAGAAAGATTGAGGTCCTTTGTCCATCATTCAAGGTTCTCGCCAATTGGACACTGCCCTCCCTTTCCAGACCCATCACATGTAATTACCCTTCACAAAACTCTACACTGTGACGACACCAGTCTCCTCTGTTATCGTCAAAGTATTATGTGTCCTTCTACCTTGCCCAAGGTCACACAGGTGGAAAGGTTCTGAGACTATATTTGAACCCAGGTCTTTTCACTCAAGGGCCAGTGATCATTCCACTGTATTCCACTCTCTCCCCTGACGCCAGTCCCAGGCATCTTTCCACTGAACCACACTACCTAGCTGGTGCTTATTTTTACCTTTTTCCCTATGCTCCCAATGGTTGGGAAGAGGGAGGAAAGGGTTAGGGAAATTACCATGAATTAGGTTTTATTTCACTTGGCCATTGGCCACACAGTTCAAATAAAGTGCATTCTCTCCTAAATTTCTCTCCCAGGCAAAATTCAGAAAATAAGATTTGATTAATTTCACATTTGGTTCTTTCAATAAGAAAATGAGAAAAGAGGGGGAAAGGAAGAGGAAAAAAGAGAATGAAAATAAAAGATTTCTCTTTGGGGCTTCTTTATGTCTCCAGCCCTGCCTCTGCTAAATAATTAAGTGCAATTTTAATCTACAATGAAAGACCGTTTTAGGACAAAAATTACTTAGATACTAAGAGTCTTCCTAGCACCAAGAATTAAGTTTATCACCTGATTTCATTATTCCTCTCCCTAGGCCAGTTCAAAACAGTTTAACCCAGCATCATCATAATAGTTGCCATGTATCTAATATAATATATATTTCCATATTGTGGAATGTTTAATATTTGCAAAGAGCTTCACATACATTATCACATTAGACCTTCACAATGGCTCTAAGAGGGACAAGATAGAATTATCCCTATTTTATAGGTGAGGAGAGATCAATGACTTCCCCAGGGTCACACAGCTACCAAGCTTTGGAGGCAGGGTTTTAACTAAGATCTCCAAGCCAAGCCCTAGATAACATAGCTCTCTATTCACCCTCACTACCCCTCTTGGACTAGAATGAAATATTATCAACAACTATTTCACAAACAAGAAAGTTAGTAGGCAACAAATAAGCTGTGCTGAGCTGCTTAGAAAGGGATGAATTTGGAGTCATGGGACCTGCATTCAAATCCTCTTTCTATCACTTAATACCTGTTTTTACCTTCTTTCCCATGCTCCATGGTGGAGATTCCAGGTTGAGAAGAAAGAGGAAAGAGTTAGGGAAATGACCATGATTTAGGTAAGTCTGTTAAGCCTGAGGGTGAAGTCTAAGTGACTCAGGTTGATGAACTCTGCTGTGACTTCCAGCTTTAATTCACCATGCTATGAAGTGGGATCAAATGCTAGCTGTGCCACTTACTAGCTGCTTGACCTTTGATGAATCGTCTCGGCTCTGAGACTCAGTTTCTATATCTATAAAATGGGGAGGTCAGACTAGGTGGCTTCCAAGATCTCCTCCAGCTTTAAAGGCTATGATCCTCCAGGTTCTCCAGTAGATGGGCCAGGTAAGGAAGAGAAAAAGCCAAGTGGAGTCAGTCATTTACCTATGAGTCCAACACTACTTACCTAAAGAGGCAATGTGGCATGCTAGGTAAAGCACCAGACTTATAGTCAAGCAGACCTGGGCTCCAGTCCTTTCTCTGATACTATGTGAGTCATAAGCAAGTCATTTAGCCTCTGTGACCTCAGTTTCTTAATATGTGAAATGGGAATAATGGTTCCTCTATCATTATCACTGGGTTGTTGTGAGGGTCCAATGTATATAAAATACTCTGCAACCCTAAAAGCATTATCCACATGCCAGCTATTATTGCACATAATAAACCCAGTCATTAGCTCCTTTTCCTTCATTTTGTTTTCACATAACAGTCTATTGAAACAGAGAAGCCACTGACCTGGGAAGCAGCAGACTTGGGTTATTGTCTTGGCTCCACCCCTACTTAGCCCTATAAATCTAGGTAAGTCTTTTCTCATCACTTTGCCTCAGTTTTCTTAATTATAAAATGAACTATTTTGACAAGATTATCTCCAAAAGATCATGGTACCCAAGATTAGAGCAGGAGAGGACCCTGGGGACGAACGTCAATTGCTGCATTTTACACACAGCAAAACTGAGAGTCTGAGATGGGGGGAGGGTATTCAGTACCAGAGTTTGAGTTCGAACCCAGGTCATTAACTCCAAACTCCTTCAATTGTCCCATCTTGAACTTGAACTTAAAGCCTGCCTCCTTCACTAGCTATGCCATGCTCCTCTGTAAAGTGAATACATTAGACTCTCCCAGAACCACAAAACCTTGGGTGGAGAAGGGGCCTTGGAGACCATCTATCTACTCCCACTGGTAACTGAAAAAGAATCTCCTCTACAATGTGTCTCACATGTAGTCTACCCAGCGCTTGTTGGGAGACCTGCAATGAAATTTCAGTGACCAATTCAGCTCTAAATGCTAAAGCCCCACAATCATGGGCAAATCACTTAACATCTCAGTTGCCATTTTCTATGAAATGGGAAGAACTTTTACTCTACCTCTCAACTAGGGTCTGCCTTTTATTCCTTGTACATGACACCATCTCCCAATTCCATGCCTTTTCATATGCCATCTCTCATCTCAACCTCTTGAAATTCCTGGCTCCTCTCAAGGCTAAGCTTAGATGCAACATCCTCTAGAAAATCCTATGTCCTTCATTACAAGTGATCCTCCATCCCCAAATAACTATCATTTACTGTGTGTGTGTGTGTTGTGCACACACACATACACATATATACATAAAGGTGTGTACACACACATGCTCAGGTATATATAGTATGTATATATGTACACATGTATATTGTATTGTATGTCTATAGTATATTTATATGCATTGTATGTATGTGTGCATGTATGGACATTCTTAGACACTTCTCTGTCTGGCTGTGAAAGATGGAGTTGTCTACCATAATGCCTAGGAGTGGGCTTCAGAGCTTTGGACTGGGGAGGAGAGACTGCAGAATTCTCAGGCTGCTTCTCTGCTGACTCAGCATCCCTTCCTGTTCAACTCCTTTTTTCCCTTTTCTAATTTGTCTGTGAGAATCTGTACAGTAACTTTCACCATAAGTTTCTTTACTTCATTTTAAATTGGTTTCCTGTCATTTTTATAGGACACAATTTATTGGTGCTTTAAAAAAATGTAAAAATGTCTCTGGGCCTCAGCCTTTCTTTAACTGCCTCCTATATAGTGTTTGTCTTCTAACCTTTTCCTCTTTTTTATACAGTGCTTTGAGGCTGGCAGATGGATGTGTACATAGCAAGAGAGTGGGGAGGAGGCAGGTAGCCAGGTGTGTCTGTCACTCCCTGAGCTTCATTACTCTGGACAGCTCCTCCACCGAATCTTCTAAATGCATCTCATTGCCTCTGTCTCTCACTGTCTAAATAATACTAAGCCCAGACACTCACACAGATGTTTTTTCTCCAAATATCCCCAAGCAACTTCCAAACACTAATGAGTAGTCAGTCAAGCAATCAGTAGATCAACAATCATTTATTAAGTACCTACTGTGTGTGGGGTAGTGTGTTCTATAGGGAGATTCAAAAACAAAGGTAAAAATGATGCCTACCCTCAAAGAGCTTACCTTGTAAAAGGGTATATAACAACATGCGTGTATATGGACACATCAAAATATGTACGATGTAACCCTGGGAAGTAAATCACTGGCAGTTGGCGGGTCCAGGAAAGGTCTCATACAGAAGACAGAATATCCATTATCTCCAGTCCCTCTCTATGATGGTTTTGACCACATGATCTCTCCTTTGAGAGATGTTATTCATTCACAAAATTCATTAAACAAGCCAGTATGATGTCTTTAGTGCATTCCAGACACTTTGCGAAGTGCTGAGGATAGAAAGAGAAAAATGATGCCGAAGTGACACAGTTTCTGTCCATAGCAGCAAATGGAGTCAGGAGGATCTGAGTGCAAATCCTGACTCAGGATTACTAGCTTGCTAGCTGTGAGACCTCAGGCAAGTCTGTCTACCTCAGTTTTCTCATCTCTAAAATGGGTATAGTAGTAGCATCTACTTCTCAGAGTTGCTTTGAGGTTCAAATGAGATCAAAAGATCATAGATATAAATTTGCAGGGGCCTGAGAGATCATATGGTCAACTCTCTTATTTTTTTTTTTTTGGAAGGGGGAAGGCAGGGCAATTGGGGTTAAGTGATTTGCCCAAGGTCACACGACTAGGTGTGTGTGTGTGTGTGTGTGTGTGAAGTGTCTAAGGCCAGATTTGAACTCAAGTCCTCCTGACTTCAGGACTGGTGCTCTATTCACTGCACCACCTAGCCCCAACTCTCTTATAGATAAGGAAACTATACCTCAGAGAAGTTAAATAACTTGTCTGGGGCCCCATAATCCACCAAGAAGCATTTATTCAGGGTATGTCATGTACCAAGTCCTGTGCAAGGAACCAGGTATATGAAGACAAATGCAACAACTCTTCCCTCAAGGAGCTTACCCTCTGTCAGGAGAGATGATGGGCACAGAACTTATTATATACAACAAATTCAAGGCGTTATGGGAGGAAGGGGCTTGGTGGCTGAAGGGATTGGGAATGCCTTTATGTTGAAGGTGGTTCTCCAGCAGAGTTTTGGAAAAACTAATGGATTCTAAGAGGTGAGCTAGCCTATGGCCCTGATGGCTCTAGAGCCCAGGCCTTCCTCACTGCCAGCCTCCAACTCTTACACCATGTTCCTTCTCTGATCAGGGAAGGAACATCTCCTTGCATATTTTAATCAGGAGCCACATGAATGTTTGTGTTTCATATTTCCTGCCAAGAGAGTATACACTTCCCTGAGGCACAGGCCTCTTCCATTCTGTCTCTATGTCCTGAGCACCAAGCTCAGGGCCTGGTGTCTGTGCAGCAGACACTTAAGAAATTCTTGGGGGATGAATTGTTGAATAGAGGCCAGCCTCCAAATCCCTGGCAGCTTTGGCTGGGCTTGGGTGGGTGCCTACTGTTGGGACCAGATGATCTAGAAGGGTCTTTCCTACTTAGAACCTATGAATCTGTGATCTCCTCTGAAGTTGCATGGACACATGGAAACACCCTTAATGGAGACAAAATGCTTTACTTTCATTGCCTTATTTAAGCCTTACAAACCCCCTGAGGTGAATTCTAGAGGCATTATTATCTCCATTTGATAGATGGAACTGAATCAAAGGGAGGACAAGTGACTTGCCTAGGAATACATCATTTATGAGGATCAGAGGTGGGATTTGAACACACATCTCTCCTGACTCCAGGTCCAGCACCCATTACTCTATGCTGTCTGCTTCTCAGCTCAGCAACAGAGGCAAAAAAAAATGTAATGTCTAGAATTCGAGACCTTGAATTCAAAAATCTCATCCCAGTCACTTACTAGCTGTATGACCCTGGGCAAGTCAGTTCACCAGTCTTAGCTTCAGTCTCTTCATGTGTAAACTAGGTGTGATAATATCATGTGTAGTACCTGAGGCTTATAGGGTTGGTGTGAAGACCAGTGGGACAATGGATGTAAAAAGCTTCGAAGAATCTTGAGTGTAAGTTATCATTACTAATGAAGCTCCCTTTGAAAGGTCCATCCCTCCACATGTGAGATGTATGACCTTAGAAAAGTCACTTCCTCTCTGCAAGCTTTTGTTTCCTCATGTGTGAAATAACAGGGGCTGGGCCAAATGATCTCTAAGGTTTCTTTCAACTCCGACATTGTCAGATTCCAGGCTACAACAGTCCTCCCCTCACAACCATATGTGAGGTGATGACTAAGTGACCTCCTAGGGTCACTCAGACAGGGGCCCTCCTACCCCACTCCTCTAGACCATGGGGAGTTTGTGGTATGTTGAGAACAAAAGCAAGGACATGCAAGGGGGATGGCAGCAGCCATCCCCAGATTAAAATTGATAAGGTTAAGACAGTAGCATCTTTAATAATGTGGCCATTCCTTTCTCCTCTTCCCCCTCTGGGATTGCAGCCCGGGTGCTGACTGCCGAAGAATCAGTCATTAACGGCCAGGAAATGACTTCCCCATCAATCAGAGGCTTGCTCAGCCATGTTTCAGCTTTTTTCCCCTTTCTCGGCGTAATTATTCTCATCCACCACTGATTACAGTTTATAATAGCCATAATTCTCTCCAAATCAATCACTACTTTATTTAACCACAGGGTGACCAGTGGAACATGAGAGAACACAGATACCTGAGGCCCCTGTCTCCTATTTTGGAAATGCTCTACTTGGTCTGGATCTCATTTAATCATCCCTGTGTTCAAAGAAAACCGGAGGGTCTCCCACAGAGGCATTTCTTCCTTGACCTCACTCTTCCCTTCCCCCATCCTCCTTTTCTTCCAAAGGGGAGTGATGACTTTTTAAAGGGAAACCTGTGAAATTACAGCCTGGATCCTAAGTGACTTCTCAGGCTATCAGGGAGACGGTGGTGGGCAGGGGAGGGAGGGAGGTTTGTGTGAGCATTCTCTTCATGGGACTGCAAGTTGGTCTATAACTTCTCGGTAACCTTCGGAAGCTTCGATTTCAGGGTCATTGTCAAGACCTCGCCACCATTGCCTTTTCCACTTGTTGGTTGGTAATGGGACACCATTACCATTTATTAGTGGAAATCCTCTCATCCCATTAGGGACAAGCAAGACAAAGGACCATAGAAAGAGATCTGCATTGGGCGCCAGGGTGCCAAGATCAAACCATAGGACCACAGATTTGTAGCTAGAAGGGTCCTTAGAGGACATTGAGTTTAAACCTCATATTGTTTTTACAGATGAGAACACTGAGGCACAAAGAGATTAAGTGACTTGTCCAAGGTCATATAGTCAGCAAATTCCTGAGACAGAATTTACACCCATTTCCTCTTGACTGCTCCAAGTCTAGTTCGCTGTTTACTCGTCCTAACTCCTTATTTTACAGATAAGGAAACTGAGTCCCAGAATAGTGAAATCATTTGCCCAAGATCACCCAAGTTTTAAGTGGCAGAATGAAGATTTGAACTAGGTCCCCACACTCCAGGACCAGCATTCTTTTGCCTACATTCCGCTGCCTCTGAGCTTTTTGCCTTGTTTCCTCTGTAACTTGGAGCAAGTCACTTATTTTCCTCACCTGTAAAATGGAGGAATTGATCACTAGAATTAAAGTTTTCAGTTGTAAGGTATAATTGGCTGACACCCATTCATCAAAATGAATGTGGCAATGACTGAGAAAGGGAGACTGAACAGCAGCAGACAGGCACAGAGGAGGAGAACAGGAGAACACTGTCAGGGTGACCCCGGAGGAGGGCACAGTCACCAGCATCCAATGCTGCAAAGGTCAAGGAGAATATGGACTCCTCTTGTTTGCTGGTAGGATGCCCTGTGCATTTGCTTAGCCACATGTGTGCAGATGCACTTCTGCCTATTAGAGAGGTAGGTAGTGAAGCCTAGTGGATGGAATCCTAACCATCGAGTCAGGAAGATGGAGATTCAAATCCTGATTCTAGCACCTAATACTTTTATGACCCCAAGCAAGTCATTCACCACTCTCAAACTTACTTTCCCCTCTGTAAAATGGGAACAGTAATATCTACCTCACAGGCTCCAGAGACTGAGTGGCTATAAAGTACTTCACACACTTTAACAATGTATATAAATGTCAGTTATAATTATTCAGGCATCCTGAGCTGTGCTTCTGCGGGGGAAGCAGTCTCCTCACTAAGAGACAAGAGGCAGAAAGAAGATTGAAAGAGATAGTTTGTGACATTCCCAGAAGATGCCACAAATAAGAGAAAGCAAGGTTTCGGGGCAGCCAAGCCCATTCCTGTCATAGGAACAAAATGGACTTCTTCCCTCTGGCAGAACTTGAGAGAGGGAGAAGGTCCCGTATGGTCCTTGGGTGCTGGAAACTTGGTCTCCCAGAGTGTCTTTTTTCAGGGTTTTTTTGTTACAGGCTTTTATAGGTTGACACAGTGGTTATGCACCATTGGGAAGTCTTAATGAGCAAAGCACCTGCCACAGGAAGATTGGGTGGCAGACGCTGTCAGGCATCCACTGGCAGCTGCTTGAAAGTCAGATATGGATGGAACTTCATGGAGAAAAGGCATGGTCTGACCACATATCAACTACTCTGAGACCTCTGAATGGTTTCTTCTGTGGGAGGTGGGCCTGCCCCTAGGTTCTCAAAAGTGGGAATGTGTGTGTGTGTGTGTGTGTGTGTGTGTGTGTGTGTGCATGTGAGAGAGAGAGAGAGAGAGAGAGAGTATGACTGTGGGTGTGGGTACGAGTGTGTATGTGTGCATGAGCACATAAATGTATGTGTGATGGGGCCAGGCCCTCTTCCAAGGGTCTGATTCCTGATATACATTTTCCAGATCTCTGGGGAATATCAGGGTGGTGTTTCTGAAGAAGGAACTCTGTAAACCTGAGCCACTCTAGAAAAATTAACTACTACAGATACAGCCAGAGAATGCACCAAGCAAGCCTGCAGGATCCCAGATTCGTAGGTCCAGAAATGGAAGGGACCTTTGAGGCCAGCTGGCTCAACACTGTCATCTTACAGATGAGGAAACTGAGGCCCAAAGACAGGAGGTGATTTCCCCAGGGTCACACAGAGAGTGGCAAAGCCATGATTTGAACTTGGGTCCTCTGATTCCAAATCCAGCACCCTTTGGGTAGAGGAGGTAAAATTAAATCACAGAGGAAAACCCCATTGCATGAGTGGCCAACAAATGTCCTTAGCATTGGGTCCCGATCAAAGGAAATGTTATTCACATTTCATAGGTCTTGAGCAGGAAAGGGCCTTTGACATCACTTAGGCCAATATCCTTTATAGATGAGAAAACTGAGGCTCCAAGAGGTCATTTCTTACCTAGCATTGGGAGCAAAGAAATAGGCTTTCCTTTCCTTTCTCATTGTGATTTTGAGACAGTGGGAGAGCAGCCAGTGAGTTGGGCCATAGGTCATCTCTCTGGATCATCATAGGATGGGGAGGCATTTCTTTGGCCTCCATCTTACTTTCCTCATTTAATGCAAAATTGTGGGGGGGGGGGAAGAGTGCCCAACAGCTTTCTGGGAAGGTGTCTGATACTGGACATAAAAGAGAGCCGTGAATCAATGAGACTCATTAATATTCATAGGCAGCAGATTAAGGTTGGGGAGAAAAATTATTTATGAAACAGTGGTATTGTCTTCCTACTGGAAAAAGAAAAGGATTTTGTTTGGGGATGATTTGAACTTAGTGACAGAGAGCGGATGGGCTGGGTGCAGGGCTGCAGATATCTTGGTTTATTTATCTCCCCAGAAAACAGTCTGTGGCAAAGCTGAGCAAGGACTGTCACATGAGGGGAGCTGTGGATGCTTTGGCCCTTGGTGCTGGGAAGGCCACTGAGAAGGAAATAAAAGAATGGAATAAAAAAGGGGAGCATCCAGGAAGGGCAGGGCTATGGAACAAAGCTGAGACAAGAAAGCTAGTGGGGCTAAGTCTGTATTTAACAATAGGAGGGGGATGGGAGGAAGAATGCAGCAGACAAACCTGGTGACTGGTTCAGGTTTGCAGGAGAGATAAATGGCCACCGATGCCTGGGGGAACAGAATACAGGATGAACCAAGAAGCTAGAAATCAAGGTTTCTATGAGTAGCTACTGAGTTGCTGTATTGTTTGCATTAGTTTTAACCCTCTTAATTAGATACTTTTTGATAATATAATCCAGAAACTATGGTGAGAGGTTATGAGTTTATCTCTCTAAAGGGGTCCCAGAAACATTGGAAGATTTGTTTGAACTGATGCAAAGTAAAGTAAGGAAAACAGATACATGATGACCACAATAATGCCAATGAAAAGGAAATCACACTCTGAGTAGCTGTAGTGAACAATCTTAGCTCCAGAGAACACAAAACAGGACATGCCTCCCTCCATTCTGTAGGGGGCAGGGGGAGAACCAAAAGGGAGAAATATTGTAAATGATGTCAGACCTGGTCACTTAGTTATTTGTTTGTTTTGGGAGACAATTGGGGTTAATTGACTGAGTCGGTTATCTTTGTACAAATACTTTAATATTTTATTCAAGGGTGAGCTCAAATATTTGGGAGAGGGAGACTCAGTAAAAATAAATGGGGCTTTAGAAGAACAAAAGGTAGTAATAAAACTTGTTTTTAAAGATAAAGGTTTCTAAAGTCCTCAGGCCCCCCGAGGTCCTAATACTTTATTTCTACAATATTGAAAGTGTCTTACTAGTAAATTATCTTTACCAATCATCCTCGTAGCTTTATTTTAGAGTCTTTTTCTCCCCACCAACCATATTGTATTTTGTTTATTGATATCTTATACATATATATGTGTGTATATGTATGTATCTATCTGTGTACACAGCTTCCCTTCTTCTCAATAGAATGTATATTCCCTGATGACAAATATTGCTTTATTTTTGTCTTGGTACCCCCAGTGGCTGGTGCCACACCTGGAACAGAGTTGGTGTTTAATAAATGCTTGTTGACTGATTGATTCTTTGTAGCCTTGCAGGGACAATATTTCAAAATGAGGGGTAAACTATTTATTGTTTGAAATTTCAAAAAGATACATGTATAATGGATGCCTCTTCCAGATGCTAGGTCCTGGCATGCTAATCTACCTCAAAGATTTTAGATGCTACAATAGACCAAGTCATGAAGAAAGCCCTGAGTGAATGTTAGATTGCTTATTGGACCTATATTGATAGTACATTTTAGAGCCTGGAGAATTGTTCAAAAGCCAGGTGAGGTCATTCCCACCTTTTATCTCTGCTAGGGGAGAGACTAAGCCTAACGAATATCTTGATCTCTGCAGTTCTTAACCATAATAGGGTTAAAGCTGATCAATTGTTCAGCACCAGTCTGGTGAGCTCCCAGAGCAGGGAACTACCAGACTTTCCCCTGGGAAGGAGGGTAAACCAATGCACATTCAGGGTTAGAAATGGAACAAGTTAAAGCTCCTGAGCCTTGGCACAGCAATGGGAGCAGCCCATGAGTGAACATTTCTAGCCTGAGTGAGATAGGGAGACTCAGTCAGAAATATATATATGTATGTTTGTGTGTGTGTATACATATATGGAAAGAAAGAGAAAGGAAGGGTGGGGGAGTAGGGGAGACACAGACAGAAACAGAGAGACAGATGAGACAGAACAAAACGGATAGTGGGAAAGTGGGCAGGAGAGGGAAGCAGGGAGAGAGGGAGAGAGAAAAGGAGGGGGAGGGAGGGGAGAAGGAAGGAAGAGGGAGAGAAGGAGGGAGGGAGGGAGGGAGGGAGGGAGGGGGGGGGAGGGAGAGAGAGAGAGAGAGAGAGAGGGGGGGGAGGGGGGGGGGGGGGGAGGGGAGGGGGGGAGGGGGACGGGGAAAGGTTTGAATCAGTCAGATCTCAGGGGATCTTAAATCTAGTGTATACAGACAAAAGGGACCACTATGTCAGAGATTAAACTGGGTAGACTGAGACGGAATTTAACCTCTGCATTACCCAGTTTGGTCCAGTTCCACTTTACATAGGAAGATCTGAAAGGAATTGGAAGAAAGACTTGGGAATGTCAAGGGAAAGTTGAAAAAAGCAGAAGGAGCCTCTGTAAGTGTTTACACTGTGAATACGATGTCTACATTTCTTATTAAATGGGTGATGTTTGCAAATCATGTCTTTAAACTCTGGTTATGTCCTCAGAGACATTCTCACTGAAATTCCAGTGGTAGCCACCAAGAGATGAATAGCAACACCTCAATTATATACCACAGATCAGGTAATGAAACTCTTCACCAACAGAGATGACTGAGAAGTGAAATATTGCACATGATTCAGGGATCTGATTTGGTAGTTTCCATTTTTTAAATAATCACATGACTTTACTAAATGTTATCTAAATACAGTTACATAATAGCAATGAGAGAATCTACCATTTGAAGCAAAATGTTAAAAATAGATAATTTAGGTACAAATGGGTGTCTTCTGACCAACGCACTTTTTTAATCTCAATGTTAACATAGGTAAAACTCTGGTGTCTTCTCTTAGCTAATTAGAACTCACCAATAACCTTCCAGTGATAATCCTTAAGTTTCTATTTCTAGTAGGCATGTGAAAAAAGAACTGAATTTGAAAATAGAGAATTTGGTTTCAAATCCCAACTCCATGACTAAGTCACTTAATCACTTTGGAAATTTCTTTGTGTTTTAAATGAGAAGTTGGACTAAGTCTGGGATATTCATCTTTTTTTTCTGTTCCATAATCAACTTGGGCAATCTGGTGAAACCAATGACCCCCCTTCTCAGAGTAATGTTTTTAAATGTTCAAAATAAAACACATAAGACTATAAAGTAAACTAATAATATTAAAATATTGTTATCAAACTATATTTTGGGGGAACAAAAGACTCCTTGAAGTTTACCAGCAGTTCCATGGATCCTGGACAAAGGACCCTTGGATGAGATAATTTTTTTATGCTTTTTTGGAGGGTGGAGGGAAGGGCAATTGGGGTTAAGTGACTTGCCCAAGGTCACATGGCTAGTAAGTGTTAAGTGTCTGAGGCCATATTGGAACTAAGATCCTCCTGACTCCAGGGCCAGCGCGCTATTCACTTCACCACCTAGCAGCCCCAGATGAGCTCATTTCTAAGGTCCCTTCTACAGGTATGAGCCTCTGACCTATGGATGGTTCCTGCAAACCATTTACCTGATTCTGATTCCCCATTTGAGGGCAAATTCTGGGAGCTCTTTTCTCAGTGCTTTAGTGGGTAAGAACTTTGGGTTCAACTTGCTGTGTCAAAAATAGAAAATTCCCTGGGATCTTAGTTTGACTCTTTTCCCAAAGTCTTATCTAGAACAATTCCCACTGGGTATAAACTCCCCTAATTCCCGTCTGCCAGGGCATCTAGAGTCCGGCTCCTTTTCCTTTCAGAATGACCCTTTAAAAAGAGAAATCACCTGTGTTTTGGGACTTTCTGTCTGTAACCAAATTGAAAGAAATAAAAAAGTCAGTTGGTTAGTAAATATTGTGTAGCTATTTCATATGACCTTTGGCTTCTGATGGAGAATAAAAATTACTTGGGTGAGCTAGCTTTTCTCTGTTTCACACACACACACACACACACACACACACATACTCTGACATACACATACCACACCACACGCACCACATACACACATTATACACACCACATACCACACACACACTACACATACACCACACACAGTCTCACATACACATACCACACACATTCACACACCACACACACATACTACACACATACCACACACATACACACACCACACACACATACACACGCTACACACATACTACACACTCACATACCACACACACTCACACACACACACATACACATTCCCCTCCAGGATTCACAAATCCCCCAGACCTTTGGAATAATTAGTCCCTAGTACTGGCTGATTCTTGGGATTTATCTCAATGGAAGAAATGAAGATGTGCCCAGGGATTAAGTTACCTTTAGATAGCCAGTTAGTTATCTAGGGACCCTTCCTGTTCTAAATCTGTGACCCTCTGCCCACCTCCTCTCAAGACTGGGAGACAGAGACTGCTCATTCCTGCCTCACTTAAATCCAACTCAACCCCAAGTCAAGGCATCGCCTTTCTGATGTCATTGGTCCTCTTTGAGAATCAAAGACAAAGAACAAGCTCCCACCGTATAACTTAAACCATTGGGAAGAAGTAAGGAGACTTTCTTTTTCTTTTATCTTGTTCCCTGAAAGTCGCACATGGCCCTTCTTTTGGAGTTTAGAGGATTCTCCAATGCACTTGAGGTCCTAGATTTAGAACTGGAAAGAGCTTTAAACATCATCGAATACCCTTTATTTGAACATAGGAAGCTGAGGCTCCAGAGAAATGAGGTGAATTCCCCAGAAGATAGTTAATGAGTAGAAAAGGATTCAAACCCAGACCCTTTGACTCTGGAGCTCAGGATGCTCTGCCACCTCCCAGACGAAGCACTTGAATGTTGTGATGTTTCCATACTTTGAGCTTCCACTAGGCATTGGCCTGACCAGTGCACATCACAAAATCATCCTGGCTGAGGTGAACATGGAACGAGGGACTTTAGCCACAAAAGTCCCTGGTAACTAGCTAGCTCTGTCCCTGGTGATGGCCTGTCTGAGCTCCCCCGGGCTGGGCTGCTCCTCTCAGAAGAAGCAAACCATTCAGCAAAGACCGGGCCCTGAAGCCGTCCTGTACACACCATCGAGCAAACACTGGGCCCTGAAGCTGTTCTGTACACACCATCGAGCAAAGACTGGGCCCTGAAGCCGTTCCATACACACCATCCAGCAAAGACCGGGTCCTGAAGCCATTCCGTACACACCATCCAGCAAAGACCGGGACCTGAAGCCTATCCATCGTGGTAGAGAGAACCTTAGAGAAGCCCAGATCACCAGTCGGCCATGATAAGACACAGGTTCTGAGTCTGTCTAAGACCCAGTGATTCCATCGTCTCATTGGAGTGAGGCTTCCACCAGTCATGTGATCTCAGTCCAACCATCCTGGGCTATTCTTGACCATATCTTCCTTTCACTTCATCACAGGAATTCCACACATCTACTGTGAGCCATCCCAAGTCTTCTCCTGACATCATGAAGACCCTTAGTGGAATAAAGAGCTGGCCATTGATTATCTCTCACTCCCACAACTTAACCAGCCCACCTTCTTTGTAGTTCATACATTTCTTCCATGCCCTCCTTTACCCCTCTTCTCTTTTTTTAATTCTATTTTTGTAACATGTTACAGCTTGCCCACAACCTCCATGTACCTTGACATGGACTTCTGTACATAATTCTTTTTAAAAACCTCTTTGAAAACCATAGTGCTCAATGACCCATGGTCAAAGAAGAAAAGCAATGTTGACGAGAGGCTAAAACCAGGGCAAATGCGCCAGTTACCTGAGGTCTCCTCAGTAAATGCTGGCTCTCCAGGCGAGTATGTTTGATGTCCCATATACTTCCAAGTTCCCCATTTCTCTTGCCCTAGATTCAATGATGCCAAGGAGGCTAATGAATGGGGTGTGGGGAGGGAGTCTGTTGTACCAACACAGGGATCTGGGCTGGGATCTATTTAGTTTGGCAAAGTGACCAGGTGTGTTGGACCCTTGAGAATCTGCTTCCCCACTACTGCTCAGGGCACCACCCTCTGTCTTTCCTGCCCTGTGGTGGGCTTCCTGGCAAGTTCCTGTTTCTAGGACCCCAGAATGAGCTCCCAACTCATCAGTGGAACTGAGGTAACTTCTTCAGGTGAAGGAGTAATTGATGTCCCTGCCTAGGTCATCGGTCCCTCCTACTTGGAAGGGACCTCCTTGATTGATATCTAATCCAAGCAAATTCCTTGAATAGTATTGGGCTTAGAGTCAGGAAGACCTGAGTGTGAATTCTACATCAGATACTTAATAACTGTGTGACCCTGAGTAAGTCCCTTACCCTCAGTTTTAATTTCCTCATCTTTGATGATAACAATAGCACCTACCTCCCAGAGTGGTTGTGAGAATATCATGAGATAAGTGTTTTACAACCCTTATAAGCACTATATAAATGTTAACAATTAGCTCACCATTATTTTACAGGAAAGTAACCCCAGGCAGAGACAGTTAAGGGACTTATCCAGGGTCAAACCACTAGTAAGTGTCAGAGGCAGAGGGAAAGCCCCAGTATCCTTGACTCCAAGGACAGTTCTCTACCATGCTGCCTCTCAAACACAGGGACTGATAACAGAAAATGTCCCAACACCAGTGAGGGCTGGGTCATGACATCTCACCCTAATTAACAGATCCTTTGGGACTAGAGCAGTTTGATAATAAAATCAACATCAACCATTCTAAAAAACAAAATAGATCTTCCTAAACCCCTGGAGGCCAAGAGTTGCTGGGTCCCCTGGGCCCATGTTCTGGCTACATGGAACCCAAAGCCTCCATGCGAGGTCCTACTTCCCCAGCTATAGAGCTACAGGTGAAGCAGAAAACATGGCACAGAGTGCTACTGTTCCTATGACTGCATTATTGTCACTACCACCACCATTATCACTACTACCACTGCCCTTACTACTATTACTACTACTTAACTACTACTAATATAATAATGATGATGATAACTAACATTTACATAGTGCCTACTATGCGGCAGGCACTGTGCTATGTAATAAATATCTCATTTATCTCCATTTTACAGGTGAGGAAACTAAGGCAAACAGAGGTCAAGTGACTTACCCAGGGTCACACAGCTAATAAGTGTCTGAGTTTGCTCTCAGGTCTTTGGGACACCATGTCTTGTATTCTGTGCACTGTAGAACCCCTAGCCATCATCTAAGGTCTTTAGTAAATGTTTTTGATTGATCCAAGGAAGTAGAAGAAGGTTTTTAACCCAGGTCCTTTGATTGTGACTCCGGTCTTCTTTCCACTATTCTGTGCTGCCAAAGGTCCTGCCCACGGGGAATTTTCTCTCTAGGACCGATGGGCTTCCAGCCCCAGTCATCCCCAATTGGCTGAGCCTTCATCCCTGCCCCATAGTGTGAGTCTTGGATGGCAGCAATCCTTTTCACCTACTAATGGATTCACCTCTTTTCCCTTAACCTTAATGAGCTTCAGTCCAAGTGTGACCCACACCAAGTATCTGTGGGGGAAGAAACCTATCCTTTCTTCCTTTCAAGCCAAGGCTTCCTAACTAGGGAATGAAAGGGTTGGTCTAGGGCAGGATAGATTGAGGGGAGGCTCTTTCCTTTGAACCATATTCCCTCCCCTGAATGTATCCTTTTTTCTCTGGTATCTAGAGCCTGTCTTCCCCTAACAGGTCAAGTCCAGTCAACAAGCATTTGCTAAGCACCTACTGTATGCCTGACTTTGTGCCTTGTTCCAATCTCCCCGTCCCTCAGTTTCCTGCCCAAGATGAGCTCTTTGTCTCCCCCCTCCAAACTCAGCCCCAGGCTTCCGGGTTCATGCCCTTTGTCGTCTGACATTCTAGTTTTTGCCAGTGACCATCTGGAAGACCTAGAACACCTCCCTTTGCCAGACATCTCATTCCTATCCCTGGGAAACCAATTTCTGGTGAAGGTCTGTCACTGGAACAGACTCACACATCCTAGGGTAAATGAACTGAGGATGTGTTGTATTTATGAAGAAAGGGGCCAAATAGAGAGAGATGATATCTATGAATAGAGATAGAGGCAATCTCTACACCACTCCATAGATGACATCTCCATCTTAACAGAGGGATGGGAAACAGCTCGATAGAGCACTGGCCCTAGATTCAAGACAGGTTCAAATCCCACCTTAGATACTTCTTAGCCAAATGACCCTGACCAAGTCACTTAAAAAGTCAATGAAGTTGTCCTAGAGTGAAGGAGTGAAACATCTTCTAACCCCAAAGGGGCTGTGCTGCTTGAACCTAGAAACACACATGTGTGTAGATGTGGGTACATATGTGTTCATATATGTGTGCATTGTGTATGTATATATGGGTATGAGTCTTCATCACCAGGATGAGAAACTCCTCTCACTAAAAATTGAACAAATACATGCAGTATCCAGTTAATAAATGTTTGCTGAATGGAGAAATATTAATTTTTCTTATTTATTATAAGGTTTTGAGCTGGAAAGCTTCCATTTCAACCCTTTCCTCTGATAGATGAGGAAACTGAGCCCCATAGAAAGGGAAATGACCTTCCCCAACTGCTGCTCAGGGGCATGCTTCCTGAGCTCAGTTTTTTACCAGTGCCCAGCCTTAGCCCCCGAGGTTGGATATGAGCAGGGCAAGGGGATGGGGGAGAGCCTCCTGCCTCCCTCTCACTCCTGCAGATGGATGAGACAGACAAAATTAATAGCATTGCAAGCCACTGCGGTGCTGATCTGCTTTACAATCCAATTTCGAGGACGTTTTAAAAGTTGTTAGCTGACTGCCAAAAATGAGTATCATTAACAATGGATTCCCAGCTGTTCAGGAAACCAGAAATATCATTTTCTCTTCATTATGCCTTATTGCAGATGCTATTGATTCAGGCTCATCACAACTCAGAGAGAGATGGCAGCTCACAATGTCTGTGACTTTGGAAAGTGGTGCCTTGCCTGATTCTCCTTAGTCGGAGAGAGAAGGACACAGTGGCCTGGTAGCCACAAGGACCCAAATGGAGACGGAGGCAGCCACTGTCCAATGGTGAGAGCCACCAAGCCCAATTAGTAAGAGGAAGTGTGTGGAGGGGTAGTCTGGGAGTCAGAAAGGGCTGGGTCCAAATCTGATTACAGGTGAGCCACTCAACTTCTGTCTGCCTTGGTTCCCCCTTCAGTAAAGTGAACATACCAATATCTGTAATACCTATCTCTCTGGCCTCCTCCATCACAGTGTCCTTGCCAGATTACAGAATTTCCTTCATAGGGTCTTACTCTTCTCATTGGCAACTGCTTCTTGAAGACCAGGATTCAAGAAAGCCACAGCTATGCCTCATTTTATCACCTCCTCTCCCACCACCACAGATAGCCTTTCTTTCTCTCTGGTTCTGAAACCATGAACTCTGAGTAAATCAACTCTGCCATTGTTCCTGGATGGGGCATGCCAACCTATTCCCCTATGGTCACTATATTGTGAATTTCATGATCAAAGGGCCCCTCCTCTGGCTACCATTTGCCTATACATGTTGTCTTCTGCATTTGGATGGAAGCTTCTTGAGGGCAAGTACTGTTTGTTCCTCTAGTGCTTAGCATAGTGCTTGATACTTATTATTGAGCTAAAACTTAATAAATGCTATTTTTTTCTTTCATCTAGGATTGTTGTGAGACTCAGATGAGATAAAAGATGTCCAGTGCTTTGCAAATCATAATTGCTAGCATTGATGTCAGGCTTTTCCAGTGGCAAAGCACTTCACCTATGTGATCTTATTTGACACTCAAAACAACTCTGTCATTATCTCTATTTTATTGATGAGGAAACTGAAACTAGAGTGCAGGTCTAAAGACAGGTAAATGTGAGATTTGAAGAAATTAAATGACTTGTCTAGGGTCACACAGCTAATAGTGTGAAAGAATTTAAATCTTGTTCTATCTAGTAAGTCAGTCAATAAAAATTTATTAAGTACCTACTCTGTGCTAAATGCTAGAGATAAAAAGGGAAAAGATAGTTCAAGGAGTTCATGGTGTCCTATACCCTCTTAGCTGCCAAAACTTATACCCTGATAATTTTCAGAATAATGGACAGAATTTGTTAAATTGGGATAATCAGTTAATGACAGTGTCTATACATACTACATCTTTGACTATATGAATTAAGCAAGATTATCTTTTGACTGCTTGATATTAAAGACTGGCTTCGTTTTTTCATTGTTGGGGGTGAGGAATGTGTTCCAGGGGTATGGTGGAACCAGTGTGTACAGTGTCCTGAGAATCAACTGTTAAATTTTCAGGGTGAGCATTAACCCTCAGCAAACATACGCATCAGAGTTTGATGTATTGTTCTGTTGATTACCTAGACTTACAAAAGTGATGGAGAACATTTTAATAGGACAGATTAAACTTCATTTTCTCTGATTTGGTTGTTAAACATTTACCAGCACACCCCCTGAGATGAGTAGAACACCTCCCCAGACTGATGGGACTCTGAAAATTGTCCCAATTTAAATATTCTTTCCCCCAAATACAAATTACTCTCATATACCAAGTGCTTTTTGGTCCTGTGAAGTGTTTCCAAGCAACAGCCCTCTGTGCTGAGTAGCACATGGATTTTAATTCCCACTTTACAGATGAAAAGCACACTTTTAACTTTTTGATTCCAGATCTCAGGTAACTCCAGACTCTTCATTCTTGGGTAAACCAATAATTCAGTGATTCTCTGCTCTAACTGGTGTGGGAAATGCCCCCGTACAAACGCTGATGCTTCCAGTGGCTCTCTAGCCTGTGTGAGTATTGCCAGTTTCTTCTCCTGTAAATTCTCTTTAGGAGAGTCCATCCAAAGTGGTAGCAGACTCCTAAGAGGTCCATGGCCCATCTGAGTGGGGGTGGGGTGGGGTGGGGTGGGAGGTGATGGGAACCTGAGGGTGGGGGGAGGTCAGCATCTTCTAACTTCAGCAAAAGGAACCACAAGCTAACTTGGGCTGTTCCTTCCAGGGAAGTCATCCTTACCCCAGGATAAGGAAAACCCTCCTCTTTGGAAAGGACAAAATGCAAGGCACTGATCACTGGTAATGATCCCCACCACTGGAGGGGAGGTGAGGAGCAGCCTTCAGGGCAGAGTCCTTGGAAGGCTGAGCTCCAAAGCAGCGCACGTGACTCTGAGAGCTGCTTCCTTACTACCTCTGTGACCCGGGCTAGTCATGGTTCTGGGCCCCAGCTTCTTTATCTTTATATGAGGAGCTGAACCCTAGGACCCCCAAGGTCCCTTCTCCCTCAAAATCTATGATCCCATGGACGTCTTTACCTTAACCTATTTCTGGCATGGGCAGCTTCTTCTAAAGGATCATAGTGCGCTGCCCCTCCTGGGTGAAGGCTGCTGAGATTAGGTGCTGAACCTCGTGAATCTGCACCTGACTCTTCCTAAACATGGCCTGACCTGGCTTGGCCAATGTTCAAACCCTGCCCTGCCCTGAAAGCCATTAGGACCGTTTCGGAGGGGAGAAGGAAGAGGGGGAAGAAGAGGAGGAGGAGGAGGAAGTAGGGGGAGGGGGAGAGGGAGGAGGAGGAGAAAGAGGAGGAGGATGGGGAGGAGGAGGAGGGAAAGGAGGGGAGGGGGAAGAGGAGGGAGAGTAGGGGAGAGGGAGGAGGGGGAGGAGGAGGGAGAAGGGGGAGGAAGAAGAGGGGGAAGAGGAGGATGGGAAGGAGGGGAAAAAGGCAACCACCAAGCAGCCTGGCACAGGGAGAGTCACTGGTCCTGGAGGCAAATGATCTGGATTCGATTCTGCCTCTAGCATTTATTACTTCCATGACCTTTGGCAAACATTTCTGCTCCCTGGGCCTCAGTCTCTTCATCTGCAAAATGAGGAAATGGACTAGACAGCCTTCAAGGTCCTTGTAGTTTTCTAAGTCTCAGATTCTAAGTCAGCAATATCAATAATCCCTTCTAGCTCCTCAGTCAATTAATGAACATACATCTATTAAGCACTTACTGCATGCCTAGCATGATGCTGAGCATTAGGAATATGAAGAAAAAACAAAAGCAGCTCCTGTCTCTGAGGAGCTTACATTCAAATGGGAGCGGCAACATGAACACAAACCAGACATCCACAGATGGCACACTGACCAGAGCACTGGGCCAGGAATCAGGAAGATTTGAGTTCAAATCCAGCCTCAGACAAAAACCTGGACACTACCTCACAGAATCATTGTGAGAAAGAGCCTTTCTCAAGCAAGCACCTCCCCCTGAGCTATCACTTTCATTCTCAATTCAACAAATACTTATTAAGTGCTTACCAGGTACTGGAGTAGATGCCAGGGATACAAGAATCAAAGAATCCCTGCCCTCAAGGAGCTCACATTCTCCTGGGGGGACATGATATGTATACATATCAAATTAGGTCAGGCATAGACAGCGTAATTTTAAGACAAAGAGAACCCTGATAACCGGAGGTTCAATAACAGTCTCCTTGTGTGGAAGGCAGCACAGAAACAGGATTCCAGCCCTTGGCACAGAATAGACACCTGATAAAGACTGATTAATTGATTGATTCTATGATGGACAGTTGAGGAAGGAACACATTCCTTAACCAGCCCACACCCCTCCATGTATAATCAGACAAGCAAATGAGTAGATTGCACTTGGAAACCCTTCCAGGTAATCCTTCAGGGAGTCACAACTGCACTTTTTGCTGCAGTATGAAATGGCTAGGTGGGTTTCTCCTTGGCCACAGTTGGGTGTGTGCATGGGAATCATTGCTGCCATGACTGATCTGTGGATCCTGACCTTGTCAGTCCATCTGTGGAAAGCCTGGGGAGTTAAAAAGGAACAAAACAGGCATTTCTTATTACCCTTCCTCAACATTTCCATCTCTCTCCAAAGAAGGCACATTTCCCAATCCGTCCTAGGATGTCAGTGGCCTTCTATTACGCTCAAAATAAAATGAAAATTCTGGAAAGATCAGTCAGGGCAGGCAGGTGCGGAGACACGCAAGCATCCAGCTAAACCTGGCCGGACACTGCTACTCTTAATAATGGTCCTTGACTTGGACCACTGCATCTGGACCAGAAGACAGAGACGTGAATAACTGGCTTGGCCCCGTCCAGACCAGTTGTGCAAAGGCCTATGGGTGCTCTGCAGACTGCTCTTGAGAAGGAAGATGGAGAAAGCCTCTCTCCTCTTGGCCAAAATGGGTCCGTTAGCTCTACAGCTAAACAAAGGGAAAAAGACGGTCTAAAAGGATGGAGCGGAAAACAAGCAGCATCCTGCCACCTGGTGTCCATTCTCGGGAAATGCAGCGCGTGTTTCAGGCGCCCTCTTGTGGAGGAATTTAGCCTTGGCAGGGCAGAAGAGACCTGGCTCGGACAAGAGACTTGGGCTGAGAGCATCTTAGCAGACTTTCTAAGCAAAGTGATTGCGGTTTTCTTTTTTTCTTCCTTTCAAAGCAGGAAAGAAGCACTGATCTAGCATTATCACTCACTGAGGGATCATAAGGTCATAGATTTCAAGATGAAACAGACCTTTTAGATCATTTAATTCCCTCATTTTACAAATAAGAGTTTGCTCAATGATTTGTCCACATGGCCACACAGCTTCTAACTCTCTGAGGCAGGGTCTGAACTTACATCACGAGACTCCAAGTCTTTCCACTGAGTGAGAGACAGTGTGTGGCTGAAAATAAAATCCAAAGTTATCATTACCTGGTGCTAACTCAGAGGATAATGTCCAGGGACAGACATAGGATGATGGAGGGAGAAACACACTGACCAGGTGCCTTGAGACCAGAATTGGTGTCCTGGCTCCTTCAGTGGTCAACCTTGGGCAAGCCACTTACTGCCTACATTTCCTAGTCTGGGGAAGAAGGGGGTTGGGGTCGATGCCCTCAGAGGTCCTTGCCAGCTCTCAGATTCTATGAGGTCCTAAGGTTCTGTAAGATTTTAATAAGGAGCATTTCAATTGAAACTGCTAAAGGGAAGTTTGCTATTTTCTAGGCATTTGGAAATCGATAGTTTGGAGAAAATTCATGTGACATAGAGATTTCTCAAGAAATCAGGGTTATAGCTAAATCTGTCCCAGCTAGACAGTATTGGAATTCACTCAGAAAAAAAAACAATACTCCTGATTATCTAACTTAGCTAGAATGAAGACACTTTAATTATCTAATTGATTGTCACAGTATGGACAGTGGGGTGCCATGTAATTAATTAAAGATAGAGAAAGATAGAATAAATCAGATCTTTGTGCAGCCAGGCAGCATGGAAGAGGGGGGAGAGAAAGCTGGCTTGGCAGTTGGGGGCCTTGGAGATCCCTCCCAGCTCTGTCTATGGCCCCTCGCCCACAGTGGACTGGAAAAAAATGCTCTCTCCATGAGTCAGGAGCCCAGGGATTTCTCCTTTGTTCTTCTATAACCCTGTAGGAACTGGGGGAGTCAGTGGAGCCCTCTGTGCCACAGGTCATTATTTCTGGACTCATGACCTACTAGTATCCAAGGACAGGCTTCATCTGCAGCGACAATGATTATTTGGGAGGCAGACCTAATGAGAAAGAATGAATCCATAGCCTCACAATGGGCTGCATTGGCTCATTTTCTGAGGATCCTGTTAATGACTAATAATAATAGCAATGATAACTGGCATTTATAAAGTGCTCAAAGCACTTTGCATACACGATCTCCTGTGGGGCTCGTGACAATCCTCTTGAGGCATAACCTTCTTCCCAGGCCTGTGAATCCATTGAGGTAGGGCACTCCCAGTAAGGAAACTCCCCACTAACAATGTCTTGCATTTACTTAGTGGTTTAAGGTTTGCAAAGCATTTTACCAATATCTTTTTATCTGATCCTCACAACAACCCAAAGAGGTAGGTGTTGTTATCTCCATTTTACAGATGAGGAAACTGAGGTAGGCAGAGGTTAAGTGGCTTGCCTAGTATCACACAGCTTGTACTAAGCATCTGAAGCTTGATTTGAACTCAGGCCAGCCTACACTCTATCTACTGTGCCCCCTAGTTTGTCTGCACCTCTCCTCTTCTCTGTGGGTTTCCAAACCAGGCTGATGCACATGTGCCCTCTCATACCACCTGCCCATATCCAACTCTTGGTCTCATTTCTGCTTTATCTTCATCCATTAGAACATAATCTCCTTGAAGGCAGGGACTGTCTCACTCATACTTTTTGTCCCCAGTGCTTATCACAGTGCCTAGGCTATAGTTAATATAAATACTTTTTCATTCATTCATTCCTACCAGTGCAGATCAGAACCTTCTTGCAACTTGCTGTCTTGGAACACTGCTGGCTGCTGCACACAGAGGCTGCATCTTGGGAAGGTCATGCAGCCAATGTGTGGTAGAGGTAAAACTTGAACCCAGGTCTACCTTACTCTGAGACTGGCTCTCTCTCCACAGTACAATGATCACTCTCCACAGGTCCCCATTTTATGGATGGGATCATCCACAAACAGGAAACTTTAGAGGAAGGTTGAACCAGGTCTTCCTGGATCCAATACTCTAAGTTCTTCACCCTTTGTCTCTTTCCAACTAATAAACCAGTTCTGCTCCTTGTTGTGGGATAATACCCTGGAAGTGACCCCTCTGCTTCTAGCCCAGCAGCCCCAGTTTCTGACCTCAATCCAGCCAGAAGAGAATGATCTCATCCTGGGTGACAGCCAAAGGTTTCCATTCCTCTGGATGTCAGAGAACAGCCCAGATGCAGATGCTTGGGGTGCTTGCTTTTTGGTTGAAAATGATGAAGAACCATGATGGGGAAAACTGGGACCTCCCTGAGCACTTTGCCTTCTACGCAGTACAGAAAATTTTACCAGTTGCTGACATCTGGTGCCCACAGAATTCTAGGTGGGTGAGAGCTGAGATTTTGAAGCAAGAGCATGAACTGGAATTGGGGTCTTAGATAGAATTCAAGACTCCCCAAGATAGCAGGTTACCTGCATGACATTAAAAAAAATCAATAATGATTTGAAAAGTGAAAAATTTAGTCAATCAAGACTACTGGTTTACATAATGCCAAATAAACTTACTTTCCCCCCCTACAGAATAAATCTAATTGATCAGCTGTTCCGTGTAATGAAAATACATCACAGAAGACAAGAAAGGGTCCAGAGCGGGCACTTGCTCCATTTTGTAAATTTCCCCAAAGGCCAAATCCATCTGGGTTATTGTGCTTTGGGAAGCTTGCCACTCCATGGAAGCCATTGCCTTATGGTGTTCCCTGTTCTATTACGGCCTTCCCTTCCAAGCCCTGGTTGACTTTCCTGGTCCCTGTAAGCTAGGAATTTGTACAGATGGGCATGTACCAAGGAGGCTGGTTCTGCATACCAGACAGGAGACAGCCTCCATCTGTTGGCCCATCCTATGCTCAGTCTTCTAAACAGATCAATGGGTGAGTATCATCAACCCAGGCAAAGCCAAAGTGGGCAAAAGGAGCTGGTAGGAAGGAGTGTTGCTGATGCTACCACCATGTCCAAATGAGATTTCAGGAACTTGCCAGTCAAGTTGCATGTTTCCAATTTATCCAAACCCCAGAAACTGGTCAGAAAATTAGTAAAGCAGGAAGAAAAGACTTAAGTGGAAATCAATTGTATCATGTACCTCGAGCTTCAATCCTGTGCCCTGCTGCTCACTATTGAGGAGGCCACTCTTTCTCCACATCAGTCAGAAGCAGGACAGCAGCAAACAAAAACTGCCCCTAGAAGAAATGTCTATTGGACACATCTATCTCTTAGCATAAATGTTTAATCATCATTAAGCCTAAAAGAGGCTTTTTGGCAAGAAAGGGTGTGTTTTATAACAGAATCCTGTGTATTCAGAGAAATACTATTAAGATTCAAGTTTGCATTATGTGAATGGAAATCACAGACCTTTAACTCATGTAAGGTCAACATGGTTTTGTACCAAGACATCAACATGGGCAATGAGGTAGAATAGCTTTTTCTATGGAAGGGAATGCTTCCTTTCCTCTAGGGCTATTGACCCTGGGCCTTGTCCCTTGGCACAGCCTACACCATTGATTGAATCAAGAACTCCTGAGATATTGTCCCTTTTAGGGTCACCTTGGCACCCTTCTTGGGAGGCCTACCTTCCTTATTTCTCTACCCATAACACTCTCCAAACTGCCTTTGCCTCCAAGGGGGAAATACTCCTGGTCATGGCTCTAACCACAGGTTAATAGAAGTCTTGCAGATGTGGGGTTGAAGGGCCCTCAGAGAGCACCTAGTCCAGGCCCCACATTTTATAGTTGATGACACTAAGGCCTTTGGAAATTAAATAGCTAACCCAGGGTCGCTCAGGTCATGAGCTGCTGAACCAAGTTCTGAACAGTCTTCGACCTCCAAAGCCAATATGGTTCTTTTCAATGTTCTCATTTTAATGAGGCTCATCTTACGGGAAGCCGGGGGCTTGGCTTGGCATAGTGGGAGTGCTCACCTCGACCCGAGTTAAGCTAGCTTTTGCTTTCAGAAATCTCGCCGGTTTTTGTTAGTTTCTTTGGAAGCTCAGGGCCCAACTTGCACAGTGCCAGGCTCCTGGACAGAATTTGTCTGAGCTGCCTCCCTCTACATAAGACCTTTCTTGATGGGAACTTCCTCATGCTTGAAATTAGTTTAATTGGTTTGTCTCTCTGTGGATACGTGTTGTGCTTCCTCCCCACCACCCCTCAAAGAAGAAACCTGATTCATTTTTGTGGCTAGACTCTAAGGGTTTGAGATCAGGGGTTGCTTCCCTGTCTGTATCCTGCATTTACTTATTTGGGGGGCGTATCCCAACCCCCACAGAATGTAAGTTCCTTGTGAGAGGAGGCAGTTTCTTTTTTTTGGTCTCCATGACCAGCACATAGTAGGTGCCTCATAAATGCTTGCTGATTAATCTATTTCCTTTGTGCCCCCAGGTGCCTAGTACAAGGCAGGCACTTGATCATGGCTTGCTGAATTGACATTTAGCTGAATTCAGAGACTACTTGTTGAAGTGAATGTTGCTGAATCCCCAGGCTCTGGCAGGAAAAGATTAGACCCTACGCCCCGTGCTCTGACTCACCACGGCCCTGGAATCCAGCTGTTCCTCCTGAGGACTGCCCTCCCTTTGTCCAGGACCCATTACTTTTGTACGGCAGCCAAGACAAGGCATTTGACCAAATTACTGCCCTCCTCATAATCTCCGAGATCGGCTCTGGAGGTGTCTCTAACTGGCATGTTCTCATTGCTTTAATATCCTTCTAGACCAAGCTTCATGGGCCTATTACATGTAAATTAGAAACACATTATTCCAGCAGGGAAGCTTTTCTTTCAAATGCATAGAATTTTATAACCTGCCATGATCTATTAAAATCGGAATGGTCTGCACTGAAACTGACTCCTTTCTGTATGAAGATGTCAAAGGATCTTAATTTCAGCTAATTCTGTCAGCCCAGAGAGGCTCCTCCGCTTAAGAACTGGCAGTGGGGACTTCAGGAAAATGGTTCCAGGAACAATCGGCTATTGCTGAGATAACGACCTGTTTTTTCAGATCAGTATCACCTCTGAAATGCAAAGCTTGAGCCAAACACAGGCTGTCTGGCTGCTTTATTATTTCCCCCTCCACCAAATTCCCTGAAAAGTTCCTAAGTGCTAAGAGGGCTTGACGTAAGTAGGCTGGGCCATGGTGCAGAGGGAGCAAATAGGAAGAACATGGGGGACCCTTGGAGAATTCCAGAATTCCAGGTCAGTCCTGTCCAAATAAGGAAAACTCTCTGTCCCAAGGAGGTTCAAGGTTTTCTAGAAGCTTGTGTCCGTTTATGGTGATTGATACAATTATGGTGAATGTTCCTCTCAGCTTCTCAGGGCATCAACTGGAATGTGGGATGGACCATGTCCCATAGGAAGCAAATCTACTCCTTGGTATACTCATGCCAATGCCCACCACCGAGAAGGCACCAATGGGCAACCTGAGAGCTCACCATACTTGGAAAAGAATTTCTCATTTCTCCAATGTCTCCCAAGCCATGATTTCCAAGTCTGAGAGTTACTGTTGGCAACATAAAATTACATTGGGATAAGCATCAATAGCTATGCCCGCAAATTCACTATGGGACACTAGCCTATTGTGGGAAGACAGAGACATCAGGACACTGGCCTGTTGGGGAGAGACAGAAAGTCAAGGATATTGAGCCCTGTAGAGAGAACCAGGGGAGAGGCAGGAGAACATGGGACAGGGTATAAATGGTTAAAGATATAAGTGGTTGGTATAAATGTTTGCACCATCTGGAATATGGTGCCCAGGGACAAAGCTCTGACTACCACATCCTGGTTACAGCTTTGCCAAGTTTTCATCCCTTTTTTTATGTTAGTAAATCTTTTTTCTAAAGAACTTTAAGATGGCTACATGAGATTTCCAGAAGTCTAAGAGAAAATATGAAAGGGCAACTTAATCAGTACTTATCTCCTTGAGCTGTAGGCTTTTTAGAGCTGGGAGAAACTTTAGGAACTCTTTACTCCCATCCCTCCATCTCACAAATGAGGAAATAGAAGCCCTGGGAAATTGAGGGACTTGGCAAAGGTCATGCAGTTGGTTAGGTGGGATTAGAACTCACCTCTCCAGCCTCCAGCCTGTTTCTTCCCACTGGCCTGCTCTCCTTACAGTGCCTGGCAGGGTAGACAGTGCTGGTGGTGACCCTTTCTTATCAATAATTAGGCAGCACTTCCAGGTTCCTGAAGATGTTGCCAAGAGACAATGAAGAATTGTATCCAAGGTTGACATTTTACAGGCAGCTTTCCAAGACCCCCAGACTATTGACAGATACCAAATGACTCACCAATTCTTTCCTCTGAGCCTGTGCCTGGAGAGAGGGTGCAAGATGTCCAGCACTGTTTGGAGTACATCTAATGGGTGGAGTTTTCTGAATGTGTCATTCACCAGAAACAATGGACCGCATGAGTGGTTGGGTTGCTATGGGGTGGGCAAAATCACTGCTGGATTTTCCATCTCCCACTTGATTGGTCTCCCCTTGGTAACCATCTTAAATGGTCTCCCTTTACAAATTCCTCTATTCCTGCTTCATCATCCCTGACTCATGATTTCCTCACCTGAAGCTTCCCTAAAGCCAGGAACATTAACAAAAGCCAACAGTGTTGGGAGGACCAGTCACCAAAAAAAAACAAAACCCAAGGAAGCTCCCTGGGAAGATGAGCCTGTCACCCTAGTGGCCCCCATGGTTGGGGTTTAGTGCATTGCTGTTCATTCCCAGAGCTTCCCGAGCTCTGCAGGGCTTGACATTCCATCTCTGCTCCATGGACCCTGTAGAATTGAAAAGCATGAGGTGAACAGGGCTAGGGCCCAGAGTGCCAACATTCAAGAGGAAAAGTGCCAGCCCAGGGCTGCCCATTCTCTTCCTCCCACATCTACCTTTGCATGACCTGCCCATGATGTTTGGAAGGTGCAACCTCCTGAACAGTGCTCACATCCACAAGCATCTTTCAGCTCAAAATCTTTCTCCTCCACGAGGCTCCTGATTCTCCCACCAGCTCCAATCCTTGTATTTATTCTTGTATACAGTTTATATAACTCATGTGTGCCCCTGTGGCATGGAGTTCTCAAACTTTGTGGGGAGGGATTGGGCCCCTTTGGCAGTCTGGTGAACCTATGCATCTCTTCTTAGAATAATGTTTTCTAAAATTCATAAAACACAATATGTGAAATAATTGTATTGAAATGCAGTTAACAAAATTAAAAAAAAAACAAGCTCATAACAAAATTAAAAAAAAATTAAAAAAAAACCCCAAGTTAAAAATGTAACTTCTTGAGGGCAGAGATTGTTTCATTTAGGGCTTTGCATCCCCAGAATTGAACACACAGTAAGTAATGAATAAAGGCTTCTTAACTTATGGTGAGGTCACCTCCCCAGTACCCTTCATCCTATGTTGCAAAGTCTTCCCATGACACCATTCAGCACAACAGCCTTGGGGGGTGACCCTCAGGGTCCCTTAGGCATCTCATCTGAGGCCAGTCTTCACCCTAGACGTTAGGCAGTGAGGTCCATGCTCTCCTCTGAGGAATGGACCCATCCTTTTGCAGGCATAGCTACATCCATCTCTGTCATTGTACTTTCTATCATTGCTCTCCACCCCCACCCCCTAAAAAAAAGAATCTGACAATCCTGAATTTGCCCTGGCCCAATAATCTCTAGCTCTGGCTCTGGTGGGAGAAGTGGGGCTTTGGAGCTCAGCCTCTGGCACGGCTTGTTCCCTGCCTGGGAGGCCGGGGAGGCCGCCAGCCCATTCCATACATGTTCCTTGCAGGGTAATCGCTTCATCTTGAGATATTTCAGGGTAAATGAGGTCAGAACTTCAGAGAGTGACCTTAACTCTCTGTAACTCTGTTTGAGGAGGAAAGATTGCTTCAGAGCTGAACAGCTACAATTTGTTGAGACTCTCTTTAACTCTAAAATGCACTCATTCCTCCTGGTGGCTCTGAAAGCTCAGAGCTCCCTCTTAGAGTTACAGGGCAGCAATCAATCCAGCAATCATCAAACATTTCTTAGGCACCTACAATGTACCAGCCACTGTGCTACCGGCTGGAGATGGAAAGACAGAAGTGCCCTCCTGTCCTCAGGGAGCTTTCTAACAGGAGACAACTTGTATGCATATAGGTTGGGGGGACCTTTATGGTTTCCTGAAGAAGGTGGGTCTCAAGGGGATTCTTGAAGAAGAGACAGAGCTAAATTTTGGAGGGGGGTCAGCCGATGCAAAGGCAAAGAGGTGGGAGATGGGATGCTATCAACCAAGCAACAAGCATTAATTAAGCACCTATGATTTGTGTCAAATGCTTTGATAAGTTCTGGTCATGCAAAGAGGAAAGTGAAGCAGATCCTACCCTCATGGGGACTACAGTCTAACGGTATTCTCACGTTACCCTGATGAGAAGCAAGAAGGACATTTTGCCTGGACCACAGCGGGCATGGAGAAAGTAGTGTGTGAGGGGCTTTCAGGCTCAGAGTTTAGATTTGTCTTGGATGGGAAAAGAAGTCACCATAGCCTACTCAGCATCGTCTGGAACATCCTCTTTTCTTTCTAGGCCGGCCTGCACTCAGGGATGGTCACCTCTGCTACAGAAGTCTTTCTTCGCCTCCCCATCTCGCAGTTGCTTTCCTGAGCCTCCCCTCAAGGCATCCACTTGTTGTCAGACTGGACCAGAAAAAGAGAGTATGTTCGAGTATATTCAGTATGGCCTCTGTCTCTCCTCCCCATCCCTTCTGAATTCATTTTGTGTGTTCCAGCCATGGAGCTGCAGGGGAGAAAACAATGGCTTTGGGGCCTGGCCCAGTCACTGTCGCCATGGGACCCAGACATTGGACTGTAAGCTTCTTGAGGGCAGGGACTGAATTTCTTTTTTATTTGTATCCTTAGCACAATGCCTAGCATACAGTAAGTGCTTAGTAAATGCTTGTTGTCTGCCTCTGAAGCCTGATCCACTCTCAGAGAGTGATTCACAGACTTTTGCAATTGAGCCCTGGAATGGAGCCTTCAGCTTTCATGAAGCACCAGAGAAAGATGCACGTCTGTCTGAGCAATTTTCCATCTTTCCCACAACTAAAGTTAAAGTTCCTTTGGTCTTCTGGCTTTGCTTTTTCTTTCTTTCTTTTTCTCCTTCCCTCATTCATGCATTGCCTCATGTAACAAGCATTGAGGAAGGGCCTGCTGTGGGCAAAATACTTTTCTAGGCACCAGAGACTCAAAGACAGAAGAAGCAGACTCAACACGCAGGGAGCTTGCCTTGTCTATTGGGGGAAACAGTGTATAGACATGTGAGTGTGTATAGTCTCACACAGACTTTCCCACTGTAGCACAGAAGAAAAAAATTGGGATTAGATTCTGGAATACCAGAGCCTGAGTTCCAATCTGATCTCTGATATTTGGTGCCTCGCAAGTCACAAAAGTGACTGTCACAAAAACTCCCTGGCCTCAGTCTCTTCATCTGTAAAATGAGGCTGTTGGACCATATGGCCTTTGTTCCCTTATAGCACCAGAGCTAGGAATCTGTGACCACAAATACATACAGAAAATATGCAAAGAAAAGTCAAAATAATTTGATAGGGAGCCTTAGCAACAATGGGGTGGGGAGCAGTCAGAAAAGGCTTGGCCTAGAAGGTGGCAATGGAACTGAGTTTTGAATGAAGCTAGAAATTCTGAGAAGGTGAGGAGGGAGAGCATTCCAGGCATGGGGAAACAGTCTAGGCAAAGGCATGGGGATGGGAAATGGAATGTTGTGAGGAATAGCTGGGCCAGTTTGGTTGGACGCTAGAATCCAGGGATAAGCCTAGGGAAGTAGGCTCCTTCCTTGTCTTTGTTAGTCTTGGATAGGATCACAGGATTCAGGGGTGGAAGGGTCCTTGGAGACCCTAGCTTGACCCCCTCATTTTACAGCTGAGGAAACTGAGGACCAAAGAGTCAGAGTGAATTAGTCAGCACTGCACAGATAATAACTCTCTCTCTTCCCTTTCTTCCCCCTTTCTCCCCTAAAGGACAACATTTCACACTCCTCACAAGCTTTGTTCCTTTCCCTTTCTCTATATCCAGCAATAAATTTCTGCCGTGCAAATGTGACAGTCTCACTAGCCGGCCTCCTATAGATTATCTCGCCATTCTAGGCATCGTGGGGCTCAGGCTCACTAATTGTACCTCCCCCCACCCCTCCACCCCCAGCTCATCTGGCCAGCCGCTAAGACTGATGTCCAATTTGCATTATTTATGTCTTCTCACTGGGTTTCAGTGATGGGCTTTTGCATAACATATGTAAAATTGTGCTGACAAGGAGAATTCGCTGGAGATGCTCAAAGGAGGAGGGGAGGTGTGGGGGGGAAGGAAAACCTGGTTTGTGCAAATTCAAAAGCCTGTCCGACAGCTTTGCTCTCTTCTGTTGTTTCTGAGAGAATGGGCACCTGCCCTGGGCACCAGAAGATGCCATCTGACAACTAAGTGACCCTTTGGGCTTGAAATGCTGCAGGCCCACTCTCATACACACACCCCACATCCCCCAGTTGGACAGGGTAAGGAACAAAGAGCTATTTGAAATATTTGAAAGTTCAGACTTTTGCTGCAATTTTTAAAAAAACAGTCTTCCTTTTCCCCACATCAACTTCTATCCTTTGTCTTTTCCTTCTTACCCTTGCACCATCTTGGACTCTCCTAGTGTGGAACAGATTAAACCCATACAAGAAATACAACTATTTTGAGGCAACTGGGGTTTTGTCCCAGGGTACTACCATCCAGGAATAGAGGCTTGTTTTTTCCCTGCATGGGTATGACTATGCCAATGTCTTGTGGTCTTGTGTGTTTTGCTTCATACCACTAGATGATGCACCTACCCCTGGACTACTCTCTCCGGGGTTTTGTAGCCAGGGTACCTTTCTCCCAGGGCTCACCTCCTGAACCTATATGGAGATGTGGGCTGGACTCCTACCCTGAATGAGTGTACCTAATTTACTGTCCTTTTTAGAATAACCATGCCCCACCTCCCTGCCAGCCCAACTGCATTTTCTCCAGGATCAAGATTTCCTAATTATGTCTCTAACCCATATTTTCAGACAGCACAGGTATAATTCAGCATCAAGAGAGAAGGTGAACATAGGAGTAATTTCCCTAGATATGCTTTGTCTAGTTCCTGAAGTTGCAATTCAAGAAAAGTTGCCAATTACCCAAGTTTTGAGCCCAGAATATTTGCTCAGTGGTTCAGCATCTGTCTAGAGAGAGAGCTTGGGTTAACCATAGGCAAAAAGGTGAAGTAGAATTCTCTTCTTCTGTCCTCCACCCCTTCCCCAGCTGTGACCCTCGTCTCAGCTGGTGTCATTTCTCCATTGGTCCCAAGAAACCCAAGGTCTTTTGCTCTCTGACTCACTGGTCTCTCCCAGTCAAGCCAGAGGTCAGGAATCCCCAACAAAACCCTGTACTCAAAAGTGACACCTTGCCTATCCCAACAAAACTGTAATTTTCTTTGTACCTTGGTGCTGCATTTTGGAGCCAGAAAAATCTGGGTTCAAGCCCCACTTCTATCCAGGGTGACCCTGGGTAAATTGCTAAACCTTCCAGTATTCCAAGCCAATTTCTAGGATAACAAGCTGCAGAGAAGCTGCCAATCTACATTGGTTGAGATTTTCCTCCTGTGGGAGTTGCCTATACCAATAAAATTACAAGGTCAATCCCTACCCTTACCTGAAGTATTCGTTAGAGTGAAAAGCTTTGATCAAACTAAATCCACATTGAGAAGAAAGTGATCACATCCCTTGATGGGGCACCCATCTGATGTTTTATAAAAGAGAATGCTGGTAATGTCAAAGGAATGAGACCCTACTGGTAGAGCTTCAGACAAGTGCAGGTAATTTAAAAACCAATGAAGGTCATGGTAAGCATATCATGGTGACTTGTAGACAAAAAGTAGAGTCCAAGACACCATGAAGGAAATGAGTGATGGGGAGAGTAGACTTATCTAACCATGCCAAAAGAGTGAGGAATAATGTATAGATCAATGAATGCTGTCCTGGCACCTGCCAGAAGGTTAAGAGAAGGAAAGAAGGTCTCCAGCATGGTGGGGAGATACTATATAGAGGATTTACAGGAAAAAAATCGACAAGAATTGTACAGGATTGGAAGATGCAGATGAATCATTACTGGGAAGAAAACCCACATCTAGGAGATCTTGATCTTTAGAAATATTGCTCTCTTTAAACACTTTATGCCAGGAATAGGACCCCTACCCACTCAGGTCTAATGGCCAATGGCCATACAAGAAATTCTGTCTTCAAGAGTAGCCATTGAGCTGGTCAGTCCAGTTGGCAGCAAAGGAGAGAAAGCTGATCCCCCAGGAAAGAACTCTAATACTCAAGTAATGAGACTTCTGTTTGGGGGTGCTCAAGTAAGTGTGAAAGTTTCTCTATTGGTGGGAACTAATAGATTATACCATAAATTTCTATCTTTTTTCCTTCTTTTCACTTGTCTCTCCTTTCCTTTCCTTCTGTGGCCACCAGAGGGCACTGTGGGTGTTGGCCAAGTTGCCTCTTTTTTGGAGTCACAGCCCCCCAAGGACATTCATCTCCTACTCTTTAGCCTGAATTAAGCTAAGTCAGCTTCCAAGGAGGATCTGTGGAATTGTTTTTTTTTTTAAAGTATCTTCATAACTTTATTTCGATGTAATCAGTTTCCTTTGTGTTCTATTTTCTGAATTTTAAAACATGATTCTGAGAAGGTGTCTATCAGGAGGCTTCACCCCCTTCATGCCCTTTGAACTATCAAACAATAGCTACTACACGATAATCATTATCTCAATATTAATAAAATTAGATCTAATGGTAACTGTTAAAAGTAATCACAAACACTTGTGTCTCGGAAAGCAGCGATCATCTCAGCTGCCCTCACCACCATCAGAATAGAGTTTACTCCTCTTGGCTCCCACTTCAAAGCTCAAATAAACAGAATGTCCGGGGCTTAAGCAAACCTCCTTTGGGGTTAGAGAGAACAGGTGTGAGCGATCCACAATGGGATGGAGCTAGGATTCTCACCCCTCACTCTAAGACCAGCAGAAACTTGGACCTCACCACACGCTGTCCAGCAGCTACTACTCCTTTCCCAGTTCTCACTGTTATGCAGTGTTGCCGTACCCTGAGCCTAGAGCTCAGCCACCAGGCTTTCTCTAGTTTCCATTTTTTACACTCTAGGAGGCTGTGTGTAGGACTTACAGTCATAAAGACCTGAGTGCCAGTCCTGATTGACATTTTCTACTCTGTGATCATGAGCTATCACACCTTCTCTGAGCCTCAGTTTTGTTGCATGGGGATAATAACTCTGCCAGCTGCTTCACAAGGTGGCTGGGAGACTAAGCATATAAATCACTCCCCAATGTTCATACCCCCTAGAATTGTTAGTTAGTATTGAGAAGGATTTCCATAATGAAGTTGTTGGGGTTTTTTGTCCCCATAACTCGCCATGATATGAATTTGTCCTGGATGAAGAAAATGAGAACCTTACATTTCTTTCCTAGGAGCTGACATAAACTGATGAGAATCACCTGTCAGAATTATTTAAAATAATATGAACAAAAGGATGCTATGAGCCCAGCTTATTCGGAGGCCTGTCTCAGAAGAGAAGGCAAAAACAACCCAGTAGGACAGACCACAAAGTTATGTCAATATGCCAGATCCATAACACTGTCCCTTCCAACTACAAATGACTCAAGAAGATACTCTGTATTCTGGGTTCTGATGCTAGAATGACTCACCTGCTCCAGGTAAGTTAGAGAGAGGTAGTGGTGGAGGTGGAAAGGGATGGTGATGGAGAGGTGGAGGGAAGGGACATGATTCATCCCTGACAGGAGGCACAGGCCTTTGCCAGGCAAAGATGGGAGTGGAAGAAAAGGCACACAGGGAAATGTCAGTTGTTTCTTGATGGATAAGGGATTTGGGGGCTAAACCTGGCAAGTTTTAGCAAGAAAAAGGAAGTGGGAAGGGAGCTGCCCCCTCCTTGGTTTTCTGCTTCCCTACCAAGAACAAGCAACCTCCCTCCAAATGCTTTGTAATTAAATTAATCACACAGTGAAATGATCAGTTTGGTGATCTGTCAGAGTAAACACCCCGCTGGCATGCTGTATGTTAAACAGTGATGTCCCAGATGTGTTGCTGAATGTGGGGATATAGGCAGAGTGAAGAAGAAAAGTTCCCAAATCCCAGGTCTCTTTTGTTGGTGACAAAAGGCACATTTCTCTGCCCTTTCCCACCATGGAAATGAAAATTCCAATGCTCCAATGAGCCTCTTCTCCCTTCCATCTGGGTATTTCTCAAATGATGCAGACCCCAGCCCAGCCATGATGTACATCACCCCAAATCAGCAGGGTCACTTTTTCCAGGGTATGCTGGACAAAATGGCCATGGAGGTCTCCTCCAACTCTGAAATTCTGAGGGATTCATGCCTGTGTGTCCCAAGGGATTATTATCTGTGCCCCCCAAACTTTTTCCACAGGCTTGATCTTGGGTTCTGTTTCACCAGAGATCATTATGTTCCACTTGAAACATGGTAGCTCACTAAAAAATAAATGGTGCTAAGAAAATAGTCCTTTGTTTCAGTGAGAAGTTTGGGGTCATTTGAAACTCTTAACTGTGAAAGACCTCAGACAAGCCTATCTCAACCCTGATGGATGTCTGCTTTAAGATTGGGGTTCTCCATTCAGCCACTAAAGTGATTTTCCTAAAACACAGGGCAAACCAAGTCATCTCCTACTCAATAAAACCCAGTCACTTCCTATTGTCTTGAGGAGCAAATAAAAATGCTCTGTTTGATATTAAAAGTCTTTGACAACCTAGACCCCTCCTCCCTTCCAGTCTTCTTACATCTTACTCCCCCAAATTTCCTCTTTAATCCCTGACCTCCTCTTTCAGTTTTGGGCATTTTCTCTGGCTATCCTCATGCTTGAAAGGCTCTCCTTCCTCAATATCAGCTGCTGACTTCCTTGGCTTCCTTGAAGTCCCAACTAAAATTCTGTCTTCTACAGGGAGCCTTTCCCCACTTCTCCTAATTCCACCATCTTCCCTCTCTAAATTATTTCCTATTGATCCTGTATAGAGCTTACATCGTATATATTTGTTTTCATCTTGTCTCTCCCCGTTAGATTGTAAGCTCCTTGAGGGCAGCGACTATTTTTTGCCTCTTTTTGAATCCCCTGCGCTTAGCATAGTGCCTGGCATATAGTAGGCACCTAAACAAATTAAATGGAAAATTCCAGAAATTCATGATGCAGCCACAGGGGCATGCCTAGAGCTAGGAGGCGGCTACACTGGTCTGGAGACTAACAAAGACATTTTTCGTGGAGTAAATCACCTAGTAACACATATTCACTTTGAAGAAACCCTCTCCTAGAAGATGATTCAGTCAAGAAGCACTCAACAAGAATGCATTAGGCACTTATTGCCTGGCACAGCGCAAGCAAGATGAAAGTCATGGCCTGCCCTCAAGGAGTTTGCACTCGAATGGGAAAGACCAAATATAAATGAGTGCTGAAAGGGGGTGGGAGAAGGTGGGGAAGTCCAGAGTCAGAAGAAAAATGAAGGCAAAGTGGCTTGAGCCCCGCTCCCAAAGGAACTCACCAATGGGAGAAGGGGGCTGTGGGGACAGAGGGATAGGTCAAGGTAAGAAGGCAGCTAAGGGGCCATGTCCCCCACCAGAGGTAGATAATGTCACCATGCATGGCCACAGTCCATGGAGATCAAAGCTGAAATGGGCAAGGGAAAGAGATAAGCAGCCATTGGGGTAAGTGCCTTGGGGGAGATGGCTTTGGGAGGCCCCCCAGCATTTACTTGAGCCAGAGTTCCCAGGGGAGGAGGGATGGTTAGATGCCACGTCTTGAGCCTCAACAGCCTCTTTTTCATTGAAAAGCAGAAAGCGAGCTGTATTTTCTTTCAGAGTACAAGGAGGGCTGGGAAAAGGCGACACAGTGTAGTGGGTAGGGCAATAGGCCTGGAGTTGGGAAGCCTGGGTTTAAATCCCACCTCAGACACTCACTAGCTGAATGAATGAAAAAGTCCATGGTTAAGCACTTCCCAGACAACTGAGATATAAATAAAAAAGCCCCACCATTCTCCCAAGGACCTCACACTCTGAGTGAGGGGATGACATGGAAGACAAAGTTCAGCTCCAGGGCATTTAGAAAGGGCCAGATGCCCCTAGGAGCCAGTAGTAGGGTCCTACTGAAGGGGACAGGGGGGTCCCACCCCCAACAGGAGCAGAGGGATGGCCCTTTATTCATGGCATAGAATCAACAAATTCTGCAATATGGTACATGGTAAAACATTCACCACCCAGACACACTGCATCTAGCTTCCTCTTGACCTAGGCAGCCCCCAGGAAGGACACAGGCTGCTCCAAACCTATCATTCCGTTTTGCTGAGTGTACCAAGGCTAGTCCTTGAGAAAACAGAGGAGCATAACCCATCCGGCAAGCCATCCAGGAAGGCTGGGCATCATGTGGAGGCTGGGCACCTCTGTGAGATGGGAATCTCCTCTTCCTTTCAAGACCTGGCTTAAATACGGCCACCTTCAGGAAGTCCACCCCACCTCCCCAGGGGAACGAACTCTTTCTAGCCTCAAACGGTCACAGAAAACTTCCTAGATCTCTCCCCTCGCCCCATCACTCGGTACCTTGGGTTCTACACAACTATGTGCATGTCACATCATACCGACACACACACATACACCACTAAACTGTCAGCTTGTGACATTATTGTTTGAGTGTCTCTACCTAGCCCAGAGCCTGGAAAACAATCGGTGCCAAATAAATGCATGTGGGGTGGAAGTTATCTGGCCCAAAGCTTGAGGAGTCTCCTCCATTTACTGGCGGGCCCTTAATCACCTCCTTTTCACTCATTCCTTTCCCTTCAACATAATAGGATTCCGAGGTAAACATTTATGGATGGGAGGACACTGTAGACATGACTTGATCAGAGGCCTGAAGAAACAGTTCAAGTTGGGTGCAGGCCATTCCGCACAGCATCCAGGGTGTAGAGACATGGCTCATATCATCTTTTTATTTTCTTTTCATTCTTTTTTTTGTGGCCTCAAAATCTGATCCAAGTCTGGGAGTTTCAAAGTCCCATTTTGTATAATCAGGTTCTGGCTGGACATGATTGCTGAATTATCTTAAATTGGAGACACATGTCCGGAGGCCGAGCTGTGCAGATTACTGCAGGATGGTGTCCATTAGCCCTGATCCACAGGGGCTATCTTCAGCCCTCCCCGAGCTCAATGCATTCTTTGTGCATCAGCGCCTGCAAAATGGGGAATCACATGGAAGGAGACAGTGAGGGGAATGTGATCCTGGTTAGAGGGCGATGGGGGGAAATGACCAGGCATGCATTATTCAGGGCCTCCCTGATCTCCCTTGGGAAGGGTCCCTTCATTGGTTGGAAGTGGTGCTGGGGGACTAGGGTCGTTCCAAGAAAGGAGCTCACCTGCCCATTGTGGGCATTCCTGGGCTCATGTGGACAAGAGAGAGCTGAACCAAGCCTGACCTCAACCTCCCCTTGGTGTAGAATCATCTTGAGTGTATTAATTGTGCAGACTTAATGGCAGCAGTAATGGCAACCATCAGCTGCTCTCTGTGAACGCCTATGGCCTGGAACCCTGGGCTTATTAGGCCTCCCTTTGGCAAGGCAGCTGGGCCTCTTAGGAGCCAAGGCAGGAAGGCCAGGCCCAGAGAGCTGAGATCAAGGGAACCTGTTGGGCTGGGGCCCAGCATCTTGCTAGGACATCTCATCTTTCCTCTCATCCCTCAGAGGACTTTGTGCAAGAAAAGAGAACTGACTAGTGAACGTCTCTTGTTGGCGGGTGGGTGTTTTCATCCTTTGGTAAGGAAATAACCACCCTTGTCTTCAGCTGCTTTACTGCCAAGGAGACAGTATGGCCTAGAGGATAAAGTGCTGGTCACTGAAGAAAGAAGACCTAGGTTAGAACCAAGCCTCTTACCCAAGCTATGTGACTTTGGGGATCCCAAGATAGGTAACATTTGCTGGGAAAAGTTAGAATGTCCCACAATAATTGACCTTGCTGAAAATGCCATGGATAGCAAGGCTCTCTGTCCTTGATTATCTGGGTAACCTCGAGCAAGTACCTTAAATACCTTTGATTTCCCCATCTGTAAAAGCTCAGGAACCGTGACTCAAGACGGTCTAAGGAATTTTCCAGGTCTAAAATGTCACACTAACAGTTGCTTTGCTGTACATCTTCACACAGTTCTGTGTCTCTGTTGGGAATGGAACCCAACTTCATATCCAAACATCTTTGTGGCATCACTTGGATTGCCCAAAAGCAGAGCAGAGGTGTCTGGGATAGGGGTCTATGCAGATCAGTGCCACTCTTTATTCTGACCCATCAAGCCCCTAAGGCAGTTTTATGCTTTTGTTTTTTAAATTCACTTTCTATGAGGAAAGGGGAGGTCCCAACCAGAGAACAGGCTCCTAGGAGGTTAAGTGGGAGATTCTAGGTGTCCCAGGGAGTGTCTTTTGGGAATAAAGGATGCTTTCAGAGCAACCCAAGGCCAGCACATCTCAGCCTCCCTCTCTCCTCTGAGCCCCTTGCATCCTCTTTCACCCATGATTGATCTGATGGTCCTTGGCCAAACCCTCAGACGGGTTGCCAGCTCCTGAGGACTCAACATTATTTTTAAGAAGTCCTTTGAATATGTCTTTTGGTCTGTGCCAACCACAACGATCCGGTCCTTGGCTTGGCAGAGTGAGCCTTTCTAGGCAGCAGATACCTCTGAGGTCCATGCAGTGCATTCCATGTTTTCTCTGGAGCTCATCCTCAACCTGCAAAAGAAATCTGAAGACAGAGGGTAGAAAACTGCAATCCCAACCTCTCTGCCCTTCCCCAAGTGCTGCCCTGTTTATGTTGGCGGATCTCTGAGAAGCTCTATAGACCTGGCGGTGATATAAAAGGGGGACTCGTGTCTTCTTCTCGGAGCTTTGGAGGAGAAAGCCAATGTAAAGATGACAGATTGAAAACAGAGGTCATTAGTGTCCAGTGTTTCCCACAGAGCCACACGCAAGCTGGAAGAACAAAAATATTTGGAAACCACATGCTATGGACAACTGGCCAAGCTTCTTTCTACTTAGGGGACCATTTGCTGTTTGAAGATGTCCCCACATTTGAAAATTGTTTAGTATATTTGAATAGGGACATGCACTTTGATTTTAGAAAGTATTTCTTGACCACACTGTATTGTACATGTGCCTAAGTATTGTAAAAGTCCTTCCCCCTTGTTAAAGGAAGGCTGCTGAGACACATGTGCAAGGCAGGAGCTGCTTCTGTATAAAGGGGGACTCATGAGCTGGAAAGGGCAGGCACAGATGGAGGAGAACATGTAGATACCCACAGACATGGTGGAGGAGGCAGGTGTGGGTGGGAGGATGTGGCACAAGGGATGGAGAGACTGGCTGGCTCAGTGGTGAGAGTTCTGGAGAGGGCAGTCAGGTAGACCCGCATTCAAAGGCCATCAAGCCATCCATCCGTGGTCCTACAAGTTCAACCCACCCCAAGATTCATCCATAAAGAGCACAAAATTAAATCTCTAGAACAGACCAAAGAGATGTGGCTTTCAAACTGAGCTGACATTATATCATTGTGCCCCAGGACAACTGGTCTGAATTGGGAATATCACCTTGACACAGTCATGGGCAGCAAGCTGACATTTGTTCCTCTTCTCCCTCTCCCAGCATCTCTAAGGAGCTCAGCAGTTCTTGAGCACATTGTATTTGCTTCCAACAGTACCTGAGGAAACACTTTGAGGAAAGCCTTGAAGACCCCTCAAGGTCACCTTGAGGAAATAACTCAGCCATCAAGGCCACTCTCTTTTAGTTCTTCCCCTGAAAGATCATAACTTCCCCCAGAAACATCTATTTCTTATCCAGCCAGCATTAATTAAGTACCCACTGTGTGCCAGGTATGGTGTCAAGTTCTAGGGATACAAAGACAAAATGAAAAAGTCCCTGCCCTCAAAGAACTTCCATTCTAATGGGGGAGACAATACATACTTCAGTATCGGCATCTACTATGTGCTAAGTATTGGGGAAATAAAGGCAAAATGAAAACTGCTTCTGCCTTTGGGTAGCTTCCATTCTCCTGGGAGGATACATCATAGAAAGAGTTAAGAAAATACAACATAATTGGAGGAGAAGTGAGAGGACACTACCCTCTGAGGAAATGGGGAGGGCTTACCGTTCAACGCTGCTTATTGGACATCCCAAAGGCTTCTCCAACTTAATACGTCCAAAGCCACATTCATCATCTTTTCCCCAAACTCTCCCCACTTCCAAACGTCCCTACTTCTTTCTATCCAAGCCAACAAGGTCCTTCTTCCAGAGTGCCAGTTTGGTAACCCCAACATCCTCACAGACTCCTCACTCTCCCTACCTCACATACCCAATCAAGCCACGTTTTGCCATTTCTACTCCACAACCTCTCTGGTGACTTATCCCTTCTCTACTCACATAGCTACTCCCTTAGCTCATCCCCCATCACCTCTGACTTCCATGACTGCTGCATCCTCCTACCTGGTCTCCCTGCTTCAAGGTTCTTCCCGTTCCTGTCCATCCTGTATACTACTGCCAAAGTTATTTTCCTAAAACAAGGATCTGGCCACATCACTCCCTCACTCAACCAACTCCAGTGGCTCCTGACAGCCTCTAGATCAAATACAGACCCTCTTCTATTTGACTTTTAAATCCCTTCATGACCTAACCACTACTATCTTTCCAGTCTGCCCTTCCTGTGATCCAGCCAACCAGGCCTTCTCTCTGTTCCTTACACACAACACCAACTCCTGTCTCCATGACTGCACAGCACATCCCTCATACCTGGAAAGCATTCTCTTACCACTGTCTTGTAAAGTCCCTCCATGCAGCTCAAGTACCGATATCTCCCCTAAGTCAAAGGACTGAGAAAACTCAAAGAAAGCCAGGAAAGGTCCACTTGTATAGGATGGGTCAGGACCAAGGTCATTAGAAAAAAGAGAAATGTATATTGGCCATTTATCTTACAAAGGTTCTTTTTAAAACCAGTTTATTTGATTTAGTAAATGGAGAGAAAGAGAATGCTATTATTTCTCTTTTTCTTCCTTTGATAATGAATGAATTGGGAAACATTAAACTCAATGAACATTCCATCAAGGGATCTTTTCAATCTTCTTTACCAACATAATTCATGTCATAAAACTGAAATTTCTGCAAAAATAGATCAACATAAAATGTAATTTTACTGCCCTAAGTATGGACATAGAAAAGGGGCCAATAGAAATGAAGAGAGTATGGCCAGTTCTTGCCTGTTAAAACACTTAGATTTAAAAATAAAGAATTCTTAATGCAAAAGTCAGAAGGATGCTGTGGTCACAAGAAACTCAAAGAGTTAATTGTTAGCAACTGAAAATTGAACAAAGACATATTTGGGTTTTTGTAATGCTAACACTGAGCAGCTCACGGTTAATAGATGCCTTGGTTTAGTGGTGGGTGTGCTTATACCACAAAGCTCCTTATATCATTTTCCAAGAGGCCAAGAAAGAAAATATTGTATGTGGATTAATGTTCTCATGAGGGAAGTGTGCAGGCATATGTGTGTGTGTCCATTATGTGGAGACTCGGAGATAGCTCTTTTACACAGAGAAAATAGAACAGGCCAGAACATTAGCAGTGGTCTGCCTGCCATCCAGGACCTTAATGCTTCCTTCTTGGGAATGTAGCTCTCCCAACCATCCATACCTTCTGGCTGATTGGAGACTAATAAATAGTCACTGATTTTGTCAGAAGTGAAATGCAGTGGGTCAACCTTGCACAAGTGAACGATCTCTGTTTTTTTAAAAGCTCATTTTTCATGATAAGATGGGGTTGTGGGCTGCCCCAAGGGACTTGGTCCCAATTTGTTTTTAAAGCCAAGTGATTTGTGTTTTTAGGTTCTTGCTGAATGTGCTTATGTTCCAGGAAAACAGTTTGATTCGTGGGAATGAATGCAGTTTTTATATCAACTAGTAGTAATAAATACTCATGAAATTGGCACATTTCATAGAATATTTCTTCCTGTGGTCACTCCCAAGCCCTCCACAGTCCTTTGAAGTCAACTAGTCCCCAGGAAAAGAAAACCACTCTATCCCCTTAGAATTTTCTCTCCCCTCAGTTTCTTCAACAGGATTATTAGCGCTGAAAGGTCACTAAAGGACACATCTTTATTATAGGTGGCCCCAACTTCCAATCAACCAACTTAGAAAAGAATGGTCTATCTCTGATCCAGAGATCCTGCTTGGCCATATACCCAAGGAAAGACCCCATAGAATTCAAAATACTCATAATAGCACTTTTTGTAGTAGCAAAGAAGTAGGAATAAAGGAGGTGTTTAGGGTATCACTTCAGGTAGCAGCTGATTAGAGTTGCCTGAGGTACCTAATGGAATATTATTCTATCAGAAGAAAGGAATATGAAAAACACAGAGAAGCCTGGGAAGGCTTCCATGAACTTATGCAAAGTAAAGTAACAAGAATAAGAAAAACAATATACACAAAAATTTACAACATTGTAAATGGAGAAAACAATGGAAAAAATAAACAAAAAAAAGTGAAGTTGAACATTGTGTAGTTGTAATGACCAATCTTGACTCTGAAGAGATAAGAAAATGTCCCTACCTCCCTTCTTTATGGAGGTATGTGACCAAGACTATGGAATACTGTATATCCTGTCAGACTACACATGTGTTTGTTAGTTTAGCTAAACTGCCTTTTCTCTCTCTTTAAAAAAGTCTTTACTGTAAGAATTGACCTTCTGGATAAGAGAAGATATTTGGAAATGAAGTGATACAAACCCATAAGATACAATTTTTTTTAAATAATGGCATAAACTGGGACACGTTCTCTACCTTATCCCCATAGAAATTACATTGGACACGAGGATGAGGGTCACTCTCAGATTGATTTACAAAAGCTGTTTTAAGTCATCAGAAACATTAAATGCTCCTACTGTAGTGAAATTTCATTTATACTTCAAAAACAAGTGTTAGGTAAATCACTTCCCCTCTTTGGGGCTCTTTTTCCTCATCTGTAAAATTAGGAGGTTGAGGTTCCTTTCAGCTCTATGAAAGGCACTGAAAGGTTCAAAGAGTGAATCCATCCTGTCATGAGGGGTGTGGTAGTGAATCCTGGTCAAGATTAACATGTTAGCCCTTCCAAAGGAGAAACTGCCTCTCTCAGTCAGTCACCCCCTATATGGTCTGCAGTAGGGAAAAAAGTCTAGAGTCCTCACCTGTAGGATCCCAAACTCAGGACCACCACCTATGTATGAGCAGCTTAATGGTTATTAGGAAGGAGGGTAGGGAAAGGGAGAAAGGCAGGAGAATGGGAAGGAACAGAAGAAATACAGCCAGATTATGTATTGATTCAATTCAAAAAAGAAGTATTATGCTACCATTATGTGTCAAGCAGTGTCTGGATGACCACTTAACAGGAATGTTAGATACCTGGGGTGATTTTTTTCCACAACATATAGAGGTGAGACCACGCTGGGTTGAAATCAGTGGCTGGGAAGTACCTTCCTTCTCTGAAATTCTGGGATTGGATATTGGGGTAAATGTTTGCCCAGAATGAGTCAGGACTAGGGTTCCCAACCCTGGAACAAACCAAAGTGCTCCTAAGCTGTGTTATCTCCAACTATGTTTGATATTTTTGTTGGTTTAACTTTGCTGTTGATCACGTTAGTCAGTAGGACGGGGTCATTCCATAAAAGATGAGAAGCTGTCTACTTGAAATTCACTTTTCTAAGAATGTGGAAGTATTATTGCCATTTTAGAGTGACCTCTCATTAAAAACAGATGAGGCCACTGTCTTAGTCCTATCTCGAGATGGAAACTCATTTTTCTGTTGGTGAAGTTCTTAGATTTTCCCCTTTAGAATTAAAGCAGAATGTGTATACAAGGAAATTATATCTAGGAATGGCTGGCTGATGCACCCCAGGATTTTCTCATCACTATTTAGCCATACCCTGAAGAGGCAAAATGGACCCACTGAGTATAGAAGGGAGCCAGGAGAGCACAGGGATATGAAATTGACAATAATAATAAACCAAATATTGCTATGCACTGAACACCTGTCTTCAGAGAGTGAGAGGACACTTTGCAAACATTAACTTTTTCTTTTTCCTATCACCCCTGTGAGGGAGTGAATGAAAGAACATTAACTCTCCTTAGAACCATAACTAGGGTGGGGCTGTTGGAGCTATATCCCAGGACACCAAAATTTAGAAACCACCAACTGCACTTAAACTCATCAATAGTGTAGAAACAACTTAGCTCCTAGTTAGTCACAATAATCTTTTATATTCAATAAACTAATGCCATGTGGTCTCTTCAGTAGTGACATTGCTATGTCCTGGAACTGTTGCCCTTATGAGATTCAGGATTCTCCCTTCCCTATTTCTTCCAAGCCATTCTGTGCTACTTGCCCTGAGTTTTGCCTGAGAGGTCATATCTACATCATGGCTCTGATTCAAATGAAGGACAGAGAGAGAGAGACAGAGAGAGAGAGACAGAGACAGACAGAGAGAGAGAGAGAGAGAGAGAGAGAGAGAGAGAGA